>NC_071111.1:26617500-27817500 GCF_024256425.1 Clarias gariepinus
TCCTAAACTGCTCGGTTCTGGGTTGCTGTAAAATTGCTTTGTCAATCTGGCCTTTGCTAAAGATTTTTTTTCCTCACTTGCTGACTGTCTACAATTAAACAAATCATAAAACAAAATAACAACAATTAGTAAATTTTAAATGAATATTAAATTTAAAAGAAATATTTAAAAGTCCTACACAATATGCCTAAATTCTCATTCCGAAAACATAAGTTCTCATTACCGCAACTGGCCTTAAATGTTGCGGTGTGTGAGGATGGCGTTGTGGCAGATGAGGTGCCTCAGGATGTTTTGCTAACTATAGAGAAGCCATGGTGGTTTTACAATTTTTTTCTCAGTGCAGTTAGACATTTTCATTAAAAAATTGTAAATCTAGGGTTAGGGTTAGGGTTAGCCCTAACCCTAACCCTAACCCTAACCCTGCACACAAACGTTCACACTGGTGTACAAACAGGTGCTCACACACACACACTGTCTTTGCTGTTGCTTCAAAACAAAATGTTTATTTCAAAATATTTTATTAATCAACAGGTTTTGGGATTTGTGGTTTGCCGCGAGTCGTGCATGTGTTGGTTGTGGCTGCGGTTTCTCTGCTGTTGTGTCTTCTGTTGTTTTTTTTCTCTTTTTCTTCGGCAGGTGCGGAAGCAAATTTTGATTGTATTCTCTCCCCCCTCCCACCCCCCCCTCCCTTTCTTTTTTTTTTTTTTTTTTCCCCCCTCAATTGTTTGTTTGTTTATTTATTTTAATCCCTTTTTTTTTTTTTTTTTTCTTCTTTTTACTCTCTTCTCTTTTTTTTGGTCCCCCGGTCTTGTCTATTATAATATGGGAAACAAACAAAAAAATAAATAAAAATAAAATAAAAATGGCTGTGAATGATGATAGAACAGCTACACATACACTCTATGTGTTATCTGTGATACTGACAGGCCGGAGGAAAAAAAAAAAAAAAAAAAAAAAAAAATTGTAAATATAAATTTTCCAAATTTAGAAAGCTTCCTTTTCCAGTAATGAGAATCAAAAAGTCATGTTAACATTCTGATAATAGAATATTTAATATTTAATTGGAGAGCTTTAAAGAGATGATCTTACCTGGTAGCCCTCTTGAGGTAACTGTCCCATGTGCTCCATCACTCATAATCAAACTTTATTTACATTCTGTATGTGTTTAAACAGTCCTTAAAAGTGTTGTGAAGAATAAGAACATCAAGTCAAATCAAATCAAGTAAGCTTTTATTGTCTTTCCAACCATATACAGTTCAGTACACAGTGAAATGAAACAACATGCCTCCAGGACCAAGGTGCTTCATTCATGCAACAACATAAATTAACAACACACTTTACCAGAACCAGCTAGCTAACTAAGAGATCTAATTAGCTGACTAGCTCAGATATGACAGATTTACATTTTAAAGTTAACCTAAAACTATTTTTCAAAAAAAAAGAGACAACAATAGACCACAGACAACAAATTGCACATGCAAACAAAGAGCTACAGAGTGAAAAACACAACAACGCAAACTTTTTTTTTTGAGGTATGAGGTATGAGTTGAGGTAGTGAGAAGAGAAACAGTAAACATTTGACATTCCTGAAGTAGCAGCAATGATTTAAAAAATATTGTGTGCAAATAGCAAAGTAAAATAAATATTGTGCAGTTCAGGTAGGTAGGTATGAACAATTGTGAGATAGTTGTAGATCAGGGTGATTGTTCATGTGTGTGTTTATCAGTTCAGTCCTGAGGTTATTTAGTTTGTCTGAATGATTTTCTCAGCTGTCCTCACTATCTGCTGTAAGGTCCACTATCTGCGGTGAGGTTCTCCTCCAGGTGGACACCCAGGAATTTTGTGCTCTTTATCTCCATCTTTATCTCCTTTATCTCGCTCTGTGTCCTCCTGAATCAACAACCATCTCTTTTGTCTTATCGACGTTTAGAGACAGGTTGTTGTCTTTACACCAGTTCGTTAGCCTCTGCACTTCCTCTCTGTACGCTGACTCGTCGTTCTTGCTGATGAGACCCACCACAGTCATGTCATCAACAAACTTGATGATATGATTGGAGCTGTGTATCGATACACAATCATGAGTCAGCAGCGTGAACAGCAGGGGACTGAGCAGACAGCCCTGGGGGGGCTCAGTGCTCAGTGTGGTGGTGCTGGAGGTATAGTTCCTGATCCGCACTGCCTGAGGTCTTTCGGTCAGAAAGTCCAGGATCCGGGTACAGAGGAAGGTGTTCAGGCTCAACAGTCTCAGCTGCTCGACCAGGTGCTGGGGGATGATTGTATTGAATACTGAACTGAAATCTATGTACAGCATTCTGATGTACAGTAAGTGTCCTTCTTGTCATGGTGTGTCAGTGCCAGGTGGAGTGTGGTGGAGATGGCGTCATCCGTCGAACAGTTTGAATGAAGCGCAAACTGCAGTGGGTTCAGTGAGGGGGCAGGAGGGTCTTGATGTGTCTCATGAGGAGCCGCTCGAAGCACTTTATGATGATGGGTGTGAGTGCAACAGGGCGGTAGTCATTAAGACAGGACACAGAAGACTTCTTCGGCACGGGGACGATGGCGGTAGACTTGAAGCATGTGGGGGCGACGACGCTGCTCAGAGAGATGTTAAAGATGTCAATGAGAACATCTGCCAGCTGTTCTGTACATTCTCTGAGCACTCTGCCTGGGATGTTGTCTGGTCCAGCAGCTTCACGTGGGTTGACTCTGCGTAGAGTTTTCCTCACATCAGCTGTAGTGAGACACAGCACCTGGTCGTTCGGAGGAGGGGTGGGCTTCCTTGCTGTCATGTCGTTCTGCATGTCGAACCGAGCATAAAAGTTGTTCAGCGCATCTATTTATATTATCAGCTGCTATTTGCACAAGGACTCTTTCTCGTCTATGCTGCTACTCACAAGAAACGTTTATTGGTGTGTTTTTTTTATCTACCATGCCATTAACTTGCACTTCCTCAACCAACTAGCTCAGTGTATCACAGTATATTGCATTTTGTCTTGTTGTCGTGTGGGTGGTGATTCGCCCGCCATGTGGGAGACCCGGGTTAGATTCCCAGCCAGTGCTCAATATGCTGGTGCTATTCGCTAAAATGCCATAGATATAGCCATTACATTATCAACTTATGCTTCAGTACTAAATGCATGTTTGCAATTGAGAATTTTTTTTTGCTTAAGCTATGAAGCACATTAGCACTCACCTCACAGTTGCTATAATTTAATGATTATCATAAGCAAAAAGTGTAAAACAAAGGATTCACATTTATTACATTTTCACCCAGAGCGGGATTCGAACCAGGGTCTGGACGATTTTATAGGATATACGGGTATTATACGGATATTATTTAAGCAACGCCACACCACGTGGAAAGCGGCAAAAATGCTTCAATTTCACTGGCTGTCACTGAGTGTCAGCTATTCACGACTGGCCCCCGCGGAACACAGAATCCACGGGCTTCGACTGCGTTTTCTCCATTCGTTATTACAGGGGTGGACTGGGACCAAAAAGTGTCCCTGGACTTCCTGGCCCACAGCAGCCCACACCATAATACATTGGCTCATTAATGTAGAGATACATTTTTAACACCAGTTACTAGTATAAAAATATAACACAATACAGAAATCAATGCTATTTAAACATGTTATTTGAAGTATCACTGAACATATATTGGGTCAAAGAAACAAACAAAAAAAAGAACATCAAGACAAACAACATATAAATCTATAAATACAAAATTTTTTATTTTATTCTTTAATTATTAGGGTAGTCAATATTAACACGAAATAATGCTGAAAAACATTATTTCAATTAATATTGACCACCATCATAATAACTAGCACAAGTTAATGCTGCTACTAATTTTATTCTGTTTGATTGCCATTCTTTTTACTTGGCTCTGGTAGATCAGGGGAGACGTGTTGGTCATCATCAGCATGTATTATGATGTGGGATGTGGTGCGCTGCTGGATCCAGCCTCACTGTCCCTGACCTGTTATAGGCAGAATCTGTTCATTTAAAGCATTTTAAAGCATTTCACAGCATTTACCTCTAAAGCTTTTTCTTATTTTCGCGTAACCTTTTCTTCTTCCTCCTTTTCATTCATGGAAATTATTATTAATTTGCTCAGAAAATTCGCTGCATCGAGAAAGGATCAATATCTAAAAATTGCCCACGTGTGTGGACAAAGACTACAAAAGTGTATAATCTTTAATAAAGTTAATCTATTACAGTGTTGTTTTCAATGCTGAAGCACACATGATTTTGTTTTAGTCTATTCATTGAATACAACGCGACAGCGCGCTTCGAGGTGAAGCGCACCCACAGTTACTGTAATCCCCCATCTCACCTTTACAACAGGTGTGAAGTCATCAAACCGGTTTCGCTGCTGTGGGGAATTCACAGAATTGGGGGTTTTAAAACAAATTAACAAGACCGAGCAGACGTCAGAGAGGGGGTTTGGTTGGTTAGAAGTGCCGCCGACGGGGGTGGGGCGGGAGGGAGTCTCGCCCGCGGAGCAATTCAGTGTAGAACCGCCACTGCCTATTTTCCACCACATCACGTACTTCCCTGATCTCCATCTCCGCGCTTTGCTTTTATAATGTGGAGCAAGCCCGAGATCATATTAACGTAGAATTCATCATTCAAAGTTATTCATATCAGTGTATAGTTTGTGTGATTTGAAAAGTGCTATAACTCCACCTGCTACAGTACATTGCCCAGTGGAACAATCTGACTACACGTGAAGTGCCATGAAAAAGTATTTGCCCCTTCCTATTTTTTTTCTTTGCATATTTGTCACACTTGTATAGGTGGAATTTCACCTAAACACTTTAGGTGAGAACGTATAGGTTAATATGTATAGGTGAGAACAGCTGATTCACACTTGAGGAGAGTGAATAATTTGCATTTGAATGTTGCCCGGCCTTGTAAGCTCACGCTGGCTGTTCTTTGAAGTCTCTGGGGCGCGTTCCATTTGCCCCGTTTGCATGCCGCACTTCCGCGTTGTGTGTCCGCGTCTCACTCACACCGCGTAGTAAAATCCACTGTAAACCAACAAACCCCGCGTATTTTATAGCGCGGATGAACCCGGGATCATTAGCAAGGAGAGCTCTTCTTCACTATTCGTGCTTAATTCCGCAGCCCCGCTTCTTCGCATATCTGAAGGAGAGGCCGCCTAACTAGTGAGCGAGGAGCGATATTGATTTGGGCGCACGCCGTGACAGGCTGAAAAAAAACTATTGTCCTCAAAAATGTAACAGATGAGGACTCAGATTAATGTGCAAAAACTATATAATAAAACTATATAAGACTACATGCCTTTATAAGACTCAACTTTTATTTAAGCGCACTCACAATACAAAAAAATGTGATTTTATAAATGTTTGAAAGCATTTTTTCTAAATAGATTTTTTTCTAAATAGATGCTATTGTTAATAACTGATGGAGGTTTTGAGCTGTATATACACGCAGTTTTGAGGGGTTTAAAACGAATTAGTCCGAGCAGACCTACATGAAAGGTGAGAAGTGAGTAACTGCGCGCGCTGTCGCGGTGTATATACTGTACAACAAACGTTTATCAACCTTTTGATAAAAACGCTGCCTTTTGTAAAGTGAAAGTACTTTACAAAAGACAAACTGCTTTATTTCAGTCATGAATTCACAATCACATCACATTCCAGCTATTATTTCCAGCCGTGGTTAAATAATGTATGAAATAATTATTAAATGCTGGACACAAACAGCAAATATGATGATTAATATAAAATGGCAGAAGAAGCTCGTGGTCATAAAATAATATTTACTTTATAATATAATATATATAGTTCATTCATGTCTTCTGATGATGTCAACACATTTTTTACGTTTTAAATAAGATATGTTGGCATATTCACGAATCAGGACATTCGCATAGTTAAGACTATCAGATAGCCTACTATCAGGAAATTAAATTAATTTCAACACCATGTAAACCGAGACATTGCCATGTCTTTTACTGTTTTGTCCCTGTTAAAACATTACAAAAAATATATAAGAAACTTATTAAGAATTTTAAAGCACGAATTTGGGCATCTCATTTCATCATTATGAAAAAAATATGAAGCCCATATACACACATTTATCATGAAAGATCTGTTGTAAAGCAAAATAAAATTCATGTTTGCTTCAGCATTGGGAACAATATTGTTTTAGACTAAGTAATTATACACAATTCTTCGTTGTACAGTACTTGGTCCGGCGTTTAAATAAATTCCTTCCATGCGCCATCTGGCGGATATTCAGTGAAGCACAACACATTTATTTAAATTCCCGAATGTTGCTTACGGCAAGTTGCGGCGCGCCGCGCGCTAAATTGAGGCATCCCGCGGGAAAACACGCGCAGTCTTAATGACCACATCTGTACATTTTTCGTATTTGTAT
This sequence comes from Clarias gariepinus, assembly GCF_024256425.1. NCBI lineage: Eukaryota > Metazoa > Chordata > Actinopteri > Siluriformes > Clariidae > Clarias > Clarias gariepinus. The sequence continues at coordinate 26,623,912 of NC_071111.1, forward strand.
ATATTTTGTAAATATTGTGTTTTGTTGTGCACCATTTTTGTTTCTTTGTCACTTAATACACTTTGGGTTCTGGTTAATTGTGGTTGTTGTTGTTTATCTTGCTCCGCTAGGCCAATACCGCTCCAGAAGTTAGATAAAAGACCCTGATTTAGTGTAACTCGATTAATAATAAATCTGAATGTAACAAGGTGTCCTAGTTATCAAGTTAGTTTCTGTTAATTTATGTTACATGTATGTAGCAACTTGGTCTTGAAGGAATACTGTTTAGTTTGACTGTGTACTGAACTGAATATGGTTGTAATGTTAATAAAAGCCTACTTACTTAATTACAAGCGACGAGATGAGGTGAACTTTGTAGTTGCTTTAAGAATTTGAGAAATGAACCAAAGTGACCAAAATGGGGTGCGCCCTCTGCAGGACAAACAGTCACACATTTTAAAATATATTTTGTACCAGTAGGTCACATGACTGTAAATTAAAATTATCAGTTTACTTCTATTACAAACTATAAGTGAAATATGCAAAGTCATAATATCTAATGTATTACATTTTAGAATCACTTTTGAACCAATAGATCACATGACTTGGAAGTTATTTAAAAAAAATTAAATATTTCTATTAAACAGTTTTTGAAAATATGCAAAACAATATTATGCAATAAAGACAGGTGTGTCTGCAAGACATGTAGGCACACATTTAAAAAAAAACATTAATAAACAATTTAATGGTATTGAATATAATGGATTTTGTCACCTGTAGGACATTTAGCTACACATTTTTCAACTAATTTTAAACCAATAGGTCACATGATGGGCGGCATGGTGGCATAGTGGATAGTACTGTGGTCTCGCACCACCAGGGTGGAGGGGTTGGAGTGACAGAGTCCAGGACTGTATACAGAGAAAGAGGTTAGCTAAGAAGAAGTGGGACACTGAGAAGACTGAAGAGAGTAGACAGGAGTACAGGGAGATGCAGCGTAAGGTGAAGGTAGAGATGGCAAAGGCCAAACAAAAAGCATATGGAATATTGTATGCTAGGTTGGACAGTAAGGAGGGAGAGGTGGATCTGTACAGGTTGGCAAGGCAAAGAGATAGAGATGGGAAGGATGTGCAGCAGGTTGGAGTGATTAAAGATAGGGATGGAAATGTACTGACAGGCGCCAGGAGGGTGATGGGAAGATGGAAGGAGTACTTTGAAGAGTTTATTAATAAGGAAAATGAATGAGAATGAAGTGTAGAAGACGTGACTGTTGTGGAGCAGGAAGTAGCAAAAATTAATAAGAGTGAGGTGAGGAGGTCGTTGAAAATAATGAAGAGCGGAAAGGCTTTTGGTTCTGATGACATACCTGTGGAGGTATGGAAGTGCTTAGGAGAGGTGGCAGTAGAGTTTCTGACTAGTCTGTTTAACAAGATCTTGAAGAGTGAGAGGATCCCAGAGGAATGGAAAAAAAGTGTATTAGTGGCGTTCTTTAAGAACAAGGGGGATGTGTGGAGCTGTGGCAACTACAGAGGAATAAAGCTGATGAACCATACAATGAAGCTTTGGGAAAGACTAGTGGAAGCTAGGTTAAGGGCAGAGGTGAGCATTTGTGAGCAGCAATAGTTTCATGCCCAGAAAGAGTACAACAGTTGCAGTATTTGCTTTGAGGATGCTGATGGGATGACATGTATGAGAGCTGTGAGACAGTGGTGAGCTGTTCTGTCGGTGTGACAGAAGAGTTCAAGGTGGAGGTGGCTCTGAGCCCCTTCTTGTTTGCTCTGGTGATGGACAGGATGACAGATGAAGTTAGACAGGAGTCTCCATGGACTATGTTGTTCGCAGATGACATTGTGTTTTGTAGCGAGAGCAGGGAGCAGGTGGAGGAAAATCTAGAGACGCCGAGGTGTGCTCTGGAAAGCAGAGGAATGAAGGTTAGCCCAGCAAGACAGAATACATGTGTGTGAATGAGAGGAACTCAAGTGAAACGGAGAGGCTACAGGGAGCAGAGGTAAAGAAGGTGCAGGACTTTAAACACTTAGGGTCAACAGTCAATGGAGAGTGTAGAAAGGAGAAAAAGCGTGTGCAGGCAGGTTGGAATGGGTGGAGAAAAGTGTCAGGTGTGTTGTGTGATAAAAGAGTATCAGCAAGAATAAAAGAAAACTGGTACAAGACAGTGGTGAGACCAGTGATGCTCTATGGCTTAGAGACAATGGCACTGAAGAAAGGTTTAACTACAATACATATTTGTGTTTGTGCTTTCCAGCAGTGTAATTCTTCAGGACTCAACTGCGACTTTGAGCATACTTTACTAATATTCAAGGATGGAGACTCCTGATCTTGACACTGATAAAAAAGATAACCTACCATAGCTAGGTATTTCATTCATTAAATATTCATATCCAAATTAAATGAGTATATATAAAAGAAGTAATGTAAAAGTGTAAATAGTAAATTATGGTTATTATTGTCAAAATAAGGATCACCATGAAATTGATTCTGTTCATTGCAAGTAAAATTTAGCTCTCATTAAATTAACATGCTAAAATAATGTTGCTCAGTAAACTCCAGGGCAAGAAATTAGAATCAACACCCAGCTGTATCTCCATTGAGAGGGATCGGACTGTGGATCATCCTGAGAAGTTTAAAGCTGGAGACTCCTCACCCTTAACGTCTACTCTCTGTTAGTGTCACTGCTGAAGTCACAGTTAAAAGGAAATTAATCTAGATAAACAGGATGGCGAACTAAATACTAAAATACCATATGTATTATCCCTAATGAAGCCACTATTAGGTGTTCAAATGCTTATTTAAAGTAAATTTTTAAAAATGTTTTGCTTAAAAAAGCGTGTTTGTGGTATCTTTAAAATAAATTCTACTTTGCTTGTCATGTTGTTCTTAAGTGTCCAAGTACTTTTTTTGGATTTCTGTATGTTATGTGACGGGTTCTATCTTTTTGCATGGGTGGCACCACAGACATTCGGTGAGGCGAGGTCTTATAGTGAAAAAGGGTAATTTTATTTAGAAAAAATAGGGGAAAGAAAAGCGTTAAAGAAGGGAGGAAGGGAAATATGGGGAGGAAAGAAGTGCAGGGGTCCACTTACAGGTTTAGTAGCAATGCCCAGCTGGCATGCGGGCACACGACTGGTGAAAGGTGGCAGCGGCCAGAGTGGCAGACTGGAGCACACGAAGGTAGCGCTCCTGCACGCTCCCGAAGACAACCCCTCTTCCTGACATGAGCAATGACATATGGTGGGACTGCCTAAATAGAGAGCTGACAGAGTGAGCAAGGAGCGACAACAGATTGAGGCACACGCCCATCATAGGCAGACGCCGTGACAGTTAGAAAAGAAGTGATGGGGTCCACGTGCAGGTTCAGTGGCAATGCCCAGCTGGCATGCGGGCATACGGCTGGTGAAAGGTGGCAGCGGCCAGAGTGGCAGACCGGAGCATGCAAAGGTAGCGCTCCAGCACGCTCCCGAAGACAACCCCTCTTCCTGACATGAGCAATGACATATGGTGGGACTGCCTAAAAAGGGAGCTGATACAGTGAGCGAGGAGCAACAACAGATTGAGGCACACGCCGTGACAGTTACAGTAGGTCACTGCAGGTTATATAACCACTTAATCTCATTTAGCCCCTTATAAGATACCATGGAATGAGAATCGTTTAGGGTTGCACCATGTGGAAGTGTAAATTTAGCCAAATTGCACTTTGTGTTTTGTCCAAAACAATAAATAATACATGGTTCCCATGTTACCTAATGTCAGTCTAATTTCTAAATAAATTTGTTAAGAGATACTAGTCAAGTTTTTGCCAAGTAACTAATTTGCTGTGCAAATTGTGTGTAAGGTTAAAAATCTCTTTTTGTTTACAACCATGAATGTAGAAGCTCTTAAAGGGGGAAAGCATATCACAGACTTGAGGACAAAGTAGTGGAGGAACACTGACACTGCTCAGGAACACTGCTCTTTTATTTACAGTCAGAAAAGGGGGAATATGAGGTTGTGTGCCATAGTGTGAGATGTGCATATCCAAGCACAGGCAGGTGCAGGTGGTGCAGGTTTGGTGTCCCTCTTGTTGGGAGTGGCCGCATGAAGCACTCAAGCAGTGGCTGTGACCAGTGGCAGCCCGAGTCAAGGAAGCTGGAGTGACCACTGGAGGCAGGCAACGGTCACTTCTTAGCTGGTGGCATTCTAAGAAATGTTCCCTGGAGCTCCCTTGGAATTTGTAAAAGACGACAACACACCATGAGTCAGACATGCACATCACACTCTACACTGTAAAAAAAACCCTGTAAAATAACTGTAATTTTCTGGCAGCAGGGGCGCCAGAAAATGTCTGTTAAAAAACAGAAAAAAACTGTAATAAAAAAAATGTAGATAAACTGTTAAAATACATTAATTTCTTATTTCACAATTATGGATAATTACTGTAATTCTACATTGAATCTCTTTAATAATTCTATGAAATGTTTCACTTTTAACATATAACTGTCAGAAAACAATAATACAATGTTAAAATAGAATAATTATCCTTAAAGCAAGCATTTAAAAATGCTTAAGAACAGATAATTATTGTTTTATAAGAAAATAACTGTAAAACTAAGTGCAAAAAATGTTATGTAGATAATATATTTTTTATTATTCTTATTTATCGAATATGTAGGTTAAACTTCAAAAAGATTTAAGATAACACAAAACCATAATTTTTGTTTGGGTTTTATTGTTTGTTTTTGCAAATATCATGACACCATTAATAACATCTTAGCATCAATGTTAAAATTAATTCGTTTTTAAAATCATTAATTTATTGTTTACTGTATTAATTACAGCTTTTTAAATCTTTTTTATTCCTACACATGCATCACAAAGCCTACATTACTAACTAAACTAAGCATTATTTAACTGAAATATTTAAATACCATCCAGGGTCCACAATCATTTTTCCACCCCTCACTCACCTACCAAAGAAATAACTTTAGAATGAACAGTTTAACAATAAAGAATAAAATAAAAGAACACAAGTGTGGAACACAAGTAAAGAAGCTGGCAATACAAGAAGCTTTCTACTCTCTCCATTCAAAGTTAGCAATGTTGGTAATCAACGAAAGAACCTTGGGATTAACAGACTGCTGTTTTTTTAGACTCTTTCTTCTCCACCTTGGTCCCCCTATCTGGATTTATCTTGAAAAGGCACCTAGAAAGACAGAAAAAAATTGATTTTTTTTTATAACAAAGCATTTTTTAAATTATAATTAAAAAACAATTTTAAATAGTGTAATCCATTGAATAATAATAAAGAGGTCCAGTAATCTAGACCGTGTACTACACTAAGGAACAATTTATCTGATCTATAAATCTATAGGTTGCATCTGTATACACCTTTTTTTGCTAAAAAATAAAATATTACATTTTCAAGTCTTACCTCTGCATGAACTCCAGAGTTGCACCAAGTTCTGCTGGATAGCTGATGTTGAGGCAGTAGTACATCACAAATCTCATTTGAAGGGCCTCATCACAATCTGTGATATCATCTTTCACAACGATCTGGTCCACAGCAATAATAAAGCGTCTGGCTGTCTCCCTCCCTAGGAGAACACCCTACAGTACACATACGAAATAATAAAGAAAACAATTTAGTTAAAAGAACACCAACGTTGTGATAATTACAGTATTAGGCTTGCATGTCATTCAGTATGGCACAAGTGTAATCCAAGTGACTTGTGTGGTTTAACCAAAGTTTTCTAAAACAATACAATTACTATTAAAATGAAGTTGTTACATTTCATTAACTTATGTATACAATAAAAGATATGTGCTACGATTTAGAAACCTTTGTGACCCTTCAATGTGGTATGTATGGACACTAATAAGTTGTGATTTGATACTATACCCATTAATAAACAACCAACTTATAAAGTGCCCAAATTTGTTCAGAAGCCTTGAATTAATGAATGACATTGATTACACTGATGATAGAGCATCAACTTATTGGTTACCATTCACAGCTTTAAAGTATCAACATAAAAATCAGTCATCTTTAAACAAATTTGTGCTGTAAAAATGGACGAAAGTCATTGTGGTAAAGCGAGAACCACCGCTCGCTTACGGACGTGGTAATGTTCGTATAAGGTGGTAAAAATGATGGCTCCACCCGCAATAGCACTTCAGTGCAAAGTGATATTCCATGCCTGATAAGATGTCCTAAATTTTTCTCTTCTTCTCATGGGAGATAAAATATGAAATGACTCTTTTACATTTACTTGAAATGAATTCTCTATCAACATCCATATCTGTTAACTTTTTGAAGTGAACCATTATGCCACACATCTCAAACAGATATGGCCACTCTCACCAGAACAGGGGTCTCGATTCCACTTATGATGTTGCTTCTCTGAGTGTAGAAAGTTGCCACCATTTTTTTTCAATACTTTTAGTGTTCTTGATTTAGTTTTTGTGCATGTTCTTTAATTCCTCTTGTGTACATTTCTGAGTCTCTTCCGTTTCATTAAGTGGCTTTGGTTGCCAGTTTATACAGCCATACGTGTCCACTCTTATCTTGGAAGGTGGGTCTCCTCCCTCACTTGTGCTGGATGCCTGTCTTTTCAGAAAAAGAGAGTTTTTCCCCTTCTCATGTTGTCAACTCTACTCTGCAGCTGCTTGGTAAGGGGGTCATAAACACTACCTACAACTTGATCTTCAATTATATCTCGGAATGACTGAGGATATGTTGAAACGATCTTCCTGGCAATTTCACTAAGATGTTTCTTCCCTGCTGAAGGGCAGATGGTCAGGATCTCAGTTACCATCAGCCGAATCAGTTCACGTCTTTCACGTCCTATTGGTCGCTCCTTGTTTTTTAGCTTTCTGGTAATTTCTGATGGCATTTTACTCCAGGGTATCTCAAAATTGAAGTGCCAGTTGTTGTCCACCGGAAAGGGTCTATGAGGGTTTGAGATTTCACTTGAACTTGTAGATGGCGGAGAGTTGGAATTATCTGCACTGTATTCACCCAAAGAGAGAAAATATGTATTTTAAAAAAAAGAGTTCAATAAATTGAAGCAATATCTACAAGCCCTGAAACATTATCAAGGTATAATATTTCATGTAGGCTTTAGATATACTTGATGTACCTCTGTTTACGTAATCATTAGAAGATAAAATTTTTTAAAATCAGCCAAAATTTTTAAATTAAACACACTTGCTTGTAGTTGAAGGCTCTCTGCATAGTGTTATATTCGGCTGAGCTCTGGTAAGTCGATCAGGAATCTCATCTACATCCTTCTCACATGAGGAGACAAAATAGGAATTAGCCTTGCAATCAATCGCTTGCAAAGCTAAAATAATAAAATTAATCTCTTATCTTGTAAGAATATACTGTAATATACTTGCAATTAAATATACTTACATAAAGCATTAATACGTCCAATAAATTTTCTAGCTTCAATTGGCCTAAGAACATTAACAAGATCTGGCTCCTGGACAAATTTTAGATCTTCCAGGGTTTCCACACCTAAGGACTGGAGAGTCTCCAACATCAGGTCTTTTGAACTTAAATTTGGCAGCACAGATCCAATGAAGTCAGCAAGCTCACTGTTTACATCACCCATTATTAAGAAAAATGGGGTAAGACATACTTTAGTGTTAGGCTAAGCATTCTCAAATGGCCAAATATATCTTCAAACCTCTAGCCTGAATTATATTTTAGTATATGTGTCTGCATCTTTGTTAGTGGTTGAGGGTTTCTGTTTTGACAACTCTCAAAACCAGAAAAATATTTAGGGCACAATGTTGTACAGTTGACCAAAACCTAATTTATAAGCCTTTTAGATATCCTCAAACATGACTTTAAAGTCCACAGTCAAGTACAATCATCAATATGTTAACTGGTGCTCAGTCACAATCACGGTCACTTTTTCCTACTCAGCATATACTGTACTATGCTGTGCTTAAGAGAAATGACTCTAGTTCCGCATAAACAGGCAATGGATAATAATCCAAAAACAGCTCTCCATTTAGGCACTTCATGTCCCCACATGCTGTGTGAATTTCATACAGTCCCAACTCCTCCAAGTAAGATGAACTATGAGGAGTTACAAGGAAGTACACATTTTTATCCATCATTAGTATGAGTTTGATTTGTCCAAACTCTTTTGGCAAGGACTTGTGCAAAGGAAAAAGCTCTTTTTGTAAAGAGTGCCTCTCCACAGTACCTCAGTAGATGCTATGAGAACACACTGATCAGGAAAGCTTGCTTCTACTGCACTGCGTACTGCCTCATTATACAAGTTGGTGTGGAAAGGCGTGGACTGTTTCACTTGCAAAGCAGGAGCAAAGACAGAACTGGAGTATAGATATGTTTGGAGAAGTTGGTGGTTATTCGCAAGTGTTTGGCAGACATTTTTGAAGTTTTGTGTTCTCACACATCTTTTAAAGTAAGAATGCTTGCTTTTAAATTGCATTGTCCACAGTCTTATCAGAGGGCCAAACTTCAGTATCAAAGCAGGATAATGCAAAATGTAATGGTGTTTCAGTTTTAGTTTTAGATCAGGAAACATCTCCCTTCTTGTCTCTAAATACTCCTTAAGTAGAACACTGAGCAAAGCAATCTGAGAGTCAGAGATTTTAGGGGCACATATTAATTCCACAACTTCTTTCAGGTGGACAGTTAGTTGCCATATTGGGTCATCAGTGTCTGTTATCTTTTTACCTATTATAATAAGAAGAAGCCTCAGGAGAGACCAGTTTTCTGTTGCATTGCCACCTACTTTATCTCCTTTTTCTGCAACCTCTGAAGGAGTAAAAGTTGCGTCAGATCCCCGATAGCTAAACTGCTTGATTCTTTGGTTTAGCTGACTGTAGGTGAAAAATTTCTTTACCTTCACATGGACAAGTCATATGCCACAACTCCTTCAAACACATTATGACCAATACAAGGTGAGAGGCCAGGCTGACAGACATGAAAGTAGATGAGGGAGTTGAAAACTGAATCAAATTTTACACCTCTGCTTTCTGTCAGGGCACCACTTTGTATTTCTTGTACTGCCTCATTGTAGTTTTGCATTGTTCTAGGTGGGGCTTCTTGAGAATCATGGAACTCACTTCTAGTTACCAGACAATATATACAGAAGTAAGCAGAAGTACTGAAATTCTCTCTGAAACCTCCAATATTGTGAGATCCCAAATTATCGCCAGCAATGCAAAAAATTGTTGCTTTAAAGGGGTCATACAGCACTACATGCACTATTTTAAGCTGTTTGGACTGAACTGTGTGTTAGGAGAGTGCGTACACAACCACTCTACGATGATAAAGAGCCGCCCAGTGGTTTTCTTTTCGTTTATTACAGTAACATCCCCCTTCTGAAATCAGGCCAATCACAAATGCCTGTCGATGTGACGCCAAACCGACAGAGGCCGCTCCTACACTAGTTGATTGACACTGGTGTTTTAGCAAAGACCCGCCCCGAGTGAGAAGAAGCTGTCGGCCATTGTTTTTCGCCGCTGGAGCAAAATGTTGCCTAAGCGAGTGTTGTGTACAGTTGTTGGGTGTAATAGCGAACACAGCAGTCGTCATTCACTACCTAGGGTTAGTGACCTAGGGTACCTACCTAGGGTTAGGTATCTGAGCCACTGAGGAGGCAGTGGCTGAATTTAGTTTTTAAAGCTAACGCCCCCGCCGATCTACCTAAATGCGTTTATGTTTGCGATAATCATTTTTCACCAGACTGCTTTATAAACGCGGGTCAATATAAAGCAGGTTTTACTAGGAAGCTGCTCCTAAAAAATAGATCTGTACTAACGCTTCGTGTTCCTGCTTCATCTTCACCAGGCTCGGTGAGTGTAATTTATTTTACTATGACTCTTTGCAGATCGCCTTTTCTAATAATCACGATGAATGCGGAGTGTAAGTTAACTTATACTCTAATAGAACATGGTTATGGCTTCTTCTCTGTGTACATCCGTCTCTATATAATTCCTAATCGCCAGTTTATAATAAACAATGCATTAAGGTGACTGTCTAGTTGCAAACTGTGTACGTAGTCGGAAAACTATATTATGCTTACCTTTGTAACGTTAGATGGTTTATAACGATGTCTGTCGAAGATTAAGAAGTCATGTAAACACATCAGTAAACACATCGCGTCCGTATCTCTCTCGGTAAGCTTCTCCGCTGTATGTTGTTGTTGCTCGCGGCAGCGCAACAGCCCGTTAATTCATGCCCATGCAGTGATGAGAGACAAATCGAGTCGATGCATGTCCATTCTTTTAATTTCTGCGTTGTCAGGCGATATTACAAACTTCCGCGTAGGTTCCGTACTTAAATCAAACCAAAAAACGACTGAAGAAAACAGGCTCAGGCTCTATATTACAGCGTTTTCCAGTTTGGACTGCATTACCCACAAAGCATTGCCCGCACTGGACTACACTTCCGTGGCTATACCCCACGTGTCACGCCCCACAGAACTATGGGGGGGAGGGCTCAGCAGAGGTCATGAGCATTTAAATTAGCATGTACTGAAACAGGTTGCTGAGAACAGAGCTAGTTTTTACCAGGTAAAAGTAGTGTTTTTTTTACACAATCCTTTTGAATTTTTAATTAACGTATAATACAAACTTTTCATTAGGACCCTAAAGATCATATTAACATTTAATGAAAAATATGATGTGTAGGACCTTTAACAACATGCCCAGAGATGACAAGTCCATTTGTCTCTAGTTCCTTTATATCTGACAGCATTGTGGAGAACACTTTGTCATGTCCAAAATATTTAAAGTGTTCCTCTCTACACAGGAGTACAAGCTGTAGGTTTTCAATGCAGGATCGATAAAATGGGTCAAGGTTGGCCAGTGTAAAGTAAACCCCAAGTATCTTGTATCTTGTAAACCCCAAGTATCTTATTTTTTTTTTTCGCTGAACCAAGTGGGTTAACAATCTCAAAAGCATCTTGATATAGTATGAGCTTTATACTTACACCTGACTCCGCAAACAGTGCATTACTTTTCTACACTGAACCATTATTCTCATCATTAAATACATGTGAAGTGTCATCTACAGGCTTTGTACATTCTTGCCACACAATTGGATCTTTTAGCAAAGCCTGCAAAGTCTCTCTTATTGGGATATACTGAACAAACTGATTTGAGGATGCACATAAGAGAAGTTTTTCTGAAAATAATGCCTTCTCAAATAGTCAGTAGAGAGCACACGGCTACATGATGCATGCAAGCTATTGTCATTTAAAATGGTCAGAACCTCACTGATTTCCGACTCACTCAATTGGGTATTTGCTTGCAGGGCACCTTTAAGTACATTTACTGTATACAGGTGACACACATCAGTAAGATTGTCTACTTGTTCCACAATCATCTGAATGATTGAGGAAGGTACAAGATATTTGGCCTGTAACTTCATATAAAACATTGCAAAATTCTTCATATATAGTCCTTTCATATCAGATGGGCCCAGGATACCCTCATGCTCATCAGTGCTTACATCTGATGGACTATTAGCAACATCAAGTGACCGACTGGGCACAGAATGAGCCAAATGCACAGATGAGACCTGCACAGATGTAGCATTTTTATGATATCTAGAGAGGTGAGAAGTAAAGGAGGACCTTAATGAAAAGACGCTGACAACCTTTAAATGGGCACTTAACCTCTTCTTTCTTCGATACATGCAATTTCAAGTAATCTAAAAAAGTTCTTTCAAATCATTGCACTCTTTATGGCAATGTGGATTTTGACATTTTAGTGGACCCTGTACTGCTTCACACTGCAACACAGTTGACCGTCTATGGTGGCGAAAAATATGACTTTTAAAGGAATTGTATTTTGTGAATTTTGATTTGCACCCAACTATACAGCATGCATATTCACTGTGTGCCTTATTTTTGTGTAATTGTTGGTGATTTACATACCCTTTCACTGTTTTAAAAGCAATGCCACATATAGGACATGTAACAGTTTTTAGAACACTCGCCATGTTGCAGACTCACTTTAAAATATCGTATTGTCACCTTGCTCCAGGTAGGAAATCGTCCAGTTCCTGCAAACAAGTGAGGGAGAGAAAAATACAGAAATTTGCAAATGCTTGGGTAAAAATTAAGTAACTGTCATACACACTCACAGCGCGACCGGCACTAGGACCCGGAAGTAGTACGGTCGCGAACCAGGAAGCATAAAAGGAATCAAGATGGCGCTTCACATCACTCAGTCATTGAGTTCGCCCATGTCGGTTCAGATTGTCCGTCTACCATTTCGTGAGTACTCACTTTCTTGGGTTATCTTTCTGATTCGAGTGTGTCTATATAGGACGCGGGTTAAATTTGTGTTTTTCCCTTGCTCCCCTTTTGTGAGAGTCCTTAGACAAAATCGCGTGGTTATCCTGCCTACTCGCTTGCTTCTGCGTTTGGGTTTACCATCCACGCTACAAAGGGCTAACCGCTAAAGCTAGGTCTTCTGGTCAACACGGGTTAGTTCATGACAGAGTCTTCCGCCGTAAACCCAGCGGATCATGCGCGCCTCTGCGACGTGGTGGATCAGCATGCCGCGCTTATCGATAAGCTAACCGGAGAGATCGCTAATCTGCACTGGAGCGTCCAAGACGTCGCGGCCTTGCGCCGCGAGGTTGCGGAGCTCCGGAGGGAGAACGCTGATCTCCGCGCGGCTGTTGCTAGCGCGGCTAGCGGGCCTCCCGTTGTAGCGCCCGCGGCCCCGCAACCACCCCCCCTCCTTCTGATGTTTTCCTCTCTCTACCAGATAAATGGGATGGCACGGACAGGAAATGCAGTGTGTTTTTGATGGCTTTAGATCTGGTGTTTGAGTTTAATTGCATCAAATACTCCACCAATCGGCTGCGCATCGCGCTACTCGTTTTGTTGCTATCCGGGCAGGCAGCAGAGTGGGCCACGGCAGTTCTTAGATCAGATTCGGATACAGCCCATTCGTATAACGAATTCACCCGTCAGCTCAAGCTCACCTTTGAACACTCTGCGGGCGAGGTGAAGACCAACACCTAGCTCTACCACCTGCGGCAGGGAGGATCGTCCGTGAGCCGCTACACTGCCGAGTTCCGCACTCTCGCCGTTCAGACCACCTGGGGGGACGCCACGCTCCGGACGTCCTACTATGAGGGACTGGCTTCCAGAATCAATGACGAACTAGCCGGGCGAGAGCATCCCGCCACTCTGGAGGGATTTATTCAACTCGCCCTCCGGATCGACCAACGCCTCCTCTCTCGCCCGAGGCCAGCCCCGAGAACCCTGCCGCCTGCATCTACCTTCACCACTCCACGACCATCGACCTCCGTTACCTACACCACCCCTGGACATGTCGGTTCTCCACCTCCTGCCGTGGTTACCACCGGAGCTGGGGAACCCATGCAATTAGGACGCACGTCCCTGACCACTGCAGAACGAGAACGGCGTTTCAGAGAGGGGCTCTGTGCTTATTGTGGGTCAGCAGAGCACCACAGTGCCATATGTCCGCGTCGCCAGGGAAACGCCCGAGCCCGGTGAGCGATGGGAGCAGCTCGCCGGGCCACCTCCACATCCACCTCTCTGCCATGATACCAAGCGTCTCTCGTCTCACGGTCCAGGTACACCTCCAGTTTGGCCACAAATGGGTCAGAAGTACTGCGTTCATCGACTCCGGTGCCGCAGGTAACTTCATTGACTCCTCTTATGCCAGAAAACTGGGAGTGGATTTTGAAGCGTTATCCCAGCCTGTTTGAATTACATCTGTCGACAGTCGGCCCCTCTCCTCCAACCCTATCACCACCCAAACTCAACCCATCACCCTCATCATCGACCAGCATCACGAATCAATCCAGTTTTATCTTACCTTCGTTTTATCACCGCCCATCATACTTGGACACCCCTAGCTCTTACACCATGACCCTCTGATATCCTGGACACAAAACCGGATCTTACAATAGGGGCCGACCTGTTCCGAACTCTGCCTGCGGGCTCCGGCTGGGACGTGCTCTAGGGAGTCCAAGGCCCCCGACGTCGACACCAACGCCATCCCCGCCGCCTATCAGGACCTGGCTAAAGCCTTTTGTAAGAGACGTGTCACCCATCTGCCTCCACATCGCCCGTACGACCTGGCAATAGATCTTCAGCCGAGTTCTGTCCCTCCCCGTGGCCATCCCCCGCGGCCATCTCTACTCTCTATCCACTTCTGAGACGCAGGCGATGGAGGAGTATGTGTCTTCTGCTCTCCGTAACGGTACACTCCGGCCCTCTTCATCGCCTGCCGCCGCGGGATTCTTCTTTGTGAAGAAAAAAGGCGGCGACCTATGTCCATGTGTCGACTATCGGGGGCCCAACAACATAACTATTAAGAACCGACATCCTTTGCCTCTTACCAACTCGGCCCTGGACGCCGTCTCTGGTGCCACCATTTTTACAAAGTTGGACCTCCGGAGCGCCTACAACTTGGTGCGTATCAGAGAGGGCGATGAGTGGAAGACAGCATTCATCACCCCCACAGGACACTATGAGAGCCTAGTCATACCATTTGGACTTTGCAATGCACCAGCAGCCTTTCAGCGTTTCATCAATGATGTGCTCAGAGACATGCTCGGCCGATGGGTATTCGTCTACCTAGACGATATACTCATCTACTCACGCACCCCTACAGAATATACTCAACACGTCAGAGCGGTACTTAAGAGATTAATCGTCCACCAATTGTACTGTAAGTTGGAAAAGTGTGCTTTTCACGAGTACTCCACCACGTTCCTGGGCTTTGTCATCTCGCCCCAGGGTGTGGCCATGGACCCGCAGAAGCTAGAAGTTGTGCGTCATTGGCCCCTACCCAAGACCCTCAAGCAACTTCAACGGTTTCTTGGGTTTGCGAACTTCTATCGTCGCTTTATCCGGGACTACAGTACAGTTGCAGCCCCCTTAACCGCTCTGACCCGACCATCCTCTCATCACTTTCAATTCAACCCTGCTGCCATCTCTGCCTTCCACGAGCTCTGCCATCGATTCACCACTGCACCAATTCTCCTTCATCCAGATGCAAATCAACCGTTCGTTGTGGAAGTGGACGCCTCGGATGTGAGCGCCGGGGCTGTTCTATCCCAACAAGGTCCAGATCAGAAGCTACACCCTTGTAGCTTCTTCTCCAAAAAGTTTGATCCCACTCAGCAACGATACGGGGTTGGGGACCACGAGCTGCTGGCCATAAAGTGGGCATTGGAAGAATGGCGACACTGGCTCCAGGGCGCCAGAGAACCATTTATCGTCTGGACCGATCATCAAAATCTAATAACAATCCGCAATTTAAAACAGTTGAACCCAAGACAGGGGCGGTGGGCCCTGTTCTTCGAACAATACAATTTCCATCTGTCCTACCGTCCGGGGTCCAAGAACACCAAGGCAGACGCTCTCTCACGACAGCATGAAGAGGACAAACCCTGGACGGATCCCGCGCCTGTCCTCCTTTCATCCAAAATTATCGCTCCATTCAGGGGAAATTGAGACAAGGGTTCGCCAAGCACAGACGGCGTTCGTTGCCGATCGCCAGCACTCCTGGGCACGCCACCTCACTTGGGCAGAACTCTCTCACAACCTTCACGTTTCCACCGCCACCAAGTTAAGTCCATTTGAGGTGTGCCATGGTTTCCAACCTCTGATGTTCGAACATCAAGAACCGGAGGTTGAAGTACCTTCGGCCCAACAGTTGGTTTGCAGGTGTCGACGGGTATGGCGCCAAGCCAATGCAGCCATCCAACGAGCCAACGGCCGCTACATCACTCAACATCGCCGTCGACACCCACCGAGACGATTGTACCAAGTAGGTGACAAAGTATGGCTGTCTACAAGGAACCTGCATCTTCGTACAGAATCCCAAAAATTATCACCCTGATTCATCGGCCTATATCGCATCACCCACTGCATCAACCCTGTCACCTACCGGCTCCAGCTGCCTGCGGCGCTCCGGATTCACCCAGTGTTCCATACCTCTCAACTCAAACCCTTCATCACATCACCCATGATTCCACCCACCCACCCTGCTCCTCCTCCCCGTATCATAGAGGGCGGTCCCGCCTACACCGTACGCCAAATCCTCGACTCACGCCCTCGGGGTAGAGGTCTCCAGTACCTGGTTGACTGGGAAGGCTATGGCCCCGAGGAACGGTCTTGGATTCCGGCTCGGTTTATACTTGACCCCGAGCTCATACGGGACTACCGTCATCGAGTATCCTCCACCCCAGGACCATCAGGAGTCGGTCCTGGACAGGGGGGTACTGTCATACACACTCGCAGCGCGACCGGCACTAGGACCTGGAAGTAGTACGGTTGCGAACCAGGAAGCATAAAAGGAATCAAGGTGGCGCTTCACATCACTTAGTCATTGAGTTCGCCCATGTCGGTTCAGATTGTCCGTCTACCATTTCGTGAGTACTCACTTTCTTGGGTTATCTTTCTGATTCGTGTGTGTCTATATAGGACGCGGGTTAAATTTGTGTTTTTCCCTTGCTCCCCTTCTGTGAGAGTCCTTAGACAAAATCGCGTGGTTATCCTGCCTACTCGCTTGCTTCTGCGTTTGGGTTTACCATCCACGCTACAAAGGGCTAACCGCTAAAGCTAGGTCTTCTGGTCAACACAGGTTAGTTCATGACAGAAACATTGTATACACCAATTACTTTGCCATGAAATTATAACAAGAAAGTCACTAATTCCTGATTAATCAGGGAAAATAAAATCCCTGTAATCTTTAAAAAATTCCCTGATTACACTACGTTCCAAATTATTACGCAAATATCTTTCTCTGATTTTCATAATTAGTCAGTGCAAATGACAGTCAGTATAATTTTCTAGTTATCAACCATTAGTGTATAATTTGAATTTTATTGAACAAACATCCTATTGATAATATTTATTTCAAAAATAAAAAAACTGAAAATGTACTGTTCCAAATTATTATGCACAACAGAGTTAAAACATTTTATAGGCTGTAAAGAACTGAAAATGGGCTTTTGTTGAATTTGCAGCTTTAGGGGGTCATATTTACTGAAATTAAAAGCTATTTTAATCAAAAACATCCTAACAGGGCATGATGCATCTTGACATAGGACCCCTTCTTTAATATCACCTTCACAATCCTTGCATCCATTGAACTTGTAAGTTTTTGGACAGTTTCTGCTTGAATTTCTTTGCAGGATGCCAGAATAGCCTCCCAGAGCTGCTGTTTTGATGCAAACCGCCTCACCCTCATAGATCTTTTGCTTGAGGATGCTCCAAAGGTTTTGGGTTTGAGATCAGTGGAGGATAGTGGCCACACCATGATCTTTTATGCGCATAGCAGCCAAAGACACAGAGGTATTTTTGCAGCATTAGATGGTGCATTGTTGTGCATGAAGATGATTTTGTTATGGAAGGCACGGTTCTTCTTTTATTACCATGGAAAAAAGTGGTCAGTCAAAATACTTTGCAGAGATCATTTTCACACCTTTAGGGACCCTACCGGGGCCTACCAGCTCTCTCCCCATGATTCCGGCCCAAAACATAACTCTGGCACCTCCTTGCTAATGTCGCAGCCTTGTTGGGACATGGTGGCCAGCCACCAACCATCCACTACTCCATCCATCTGGACCATCCAGGGTTGCACGACACTCATCAGTAACCAAGACTGTTTAAAAATTAGTCTTCATGTATGCCTGGGCCCACTGCAACCATTTCTGCTTGTAAGCATTGGTTTGGGGTGGCTGAATAGTAGGTTTATGCACAACTGCAAGCCTCTGAAGGATCCTACACCTTAAGTTTCGTGGGACTCCAGAGGCACCAGTAGCTTCAAATACCAGTTTGATGCTTTGTAATGGCATTTTAGCAGCTGCTTTCTTAATCCAATGAATTCGTCTGGCAGAAACCTTCCTCATTCTGCCTTTATCTGCACGAACCTGTCTGTACACTGAATCAGCCACAAATGTCTTTACAGTATGATGATCACGCTTAAGTTTTCTTGAAATATCCAATGTTTTCATACCTTGTCCAAGGCATTGCACTATTTGATGCTTTTCAGCAGCATAAAGATCCTTTTTCTTTCCCATATTGCTTGAAACCTGTGGCCTGCTTAATAATGTGGAACAACCTTCTTCAGTACTTTTCCTTTGATTGGGTTTATCTGGCAAACTAATTATCACACGTGTCTGAGATTTATTTCAGTGATCCAAAGAGCCCCGAGACACAACACCATCCATGAGTTTAATTTAAAAACTAAACATTAAATGTTTATGACACTTACATCCAATTTGCATAATAATTTGGAACAGTGTATATGCTGTATGGTTAATATCTTATGAAATAAAATGGTTAGTTTATTTAACCTGTACAATGTAACTATTTAGTAGTACAATACTGCATGAATTTATTTTTGTTATAACGGCTTATATGACTTACTATTTGACAACAAAAAATTTTTCCCTTTTCAAACTCGAGAGAGCAGTGGCGATTTCTTTAAGACTGCAAGGGAAGCTCAGCTTCCCCTTTAATGTCACAAAATTAATGGTCAAATTATGTACTATTGTATTAACATTTTATTGACTAAAAATGCGTTAGAAAACGTTCATCTCAAAGACAAGTTCGTTCAGAATCAGTTAAATATAGCAGGTCGGCTGACTTGATTTTCTTCTCATACATTCCCGTAGCGTCACAGTGCATTTCCCCGTTGAAGCCCAGCGTCCATTGACTTCAATGCGGCTGCTTTGAAGGTTTTTTTTTTTTACAGTGCTTGACTTGAGTGAAACTAGACGGTCATTGGATAAACGATGCGATTATGTCCCGCCGACGGACGCTCAGCGTCTCTGAGGGTGAATCGAGCAGTGGGCGGGCCAGGACGCTGGGCTGCTGCATTATGATTGGAGGAGCTGTTTAAAGGGCGGAACCCCTTTTTTGATTGACAGCATGTCTTAAGTATACATCAGCGCTACAGAGATTCAAGTTCAGTCCCATTGTTAGGTTATAGTACAAACTTTCGGGTGGCTCCCGCACTTAAATCCAACTTAAAAGTACTGAAAACAAAACAAAACTCAGGCTTTATATCCCAGCTTTCATCTCGCATTCGCGTTCAACTTCACACACACCGGACTGCATTACCCACAGTGCATATTCCGCACTGGACTACACTCCCGCAACAACACGCTCTTTGTCGGCGGCGCCCGTGCGTTCGACGCACTCATTCATATGAGTTGGAAAAAAATCTAATATTATGGTTTCCGTCATTTTTTTATATATTTGCGTACTGACTGGGCAGGCCCACACTGGCCAGCGGCCCACCGGGAAAACTCCCGGTATTTCAGATGGCCAGTCCGCCACTGCCCATGCGGATTTGCAGGTGAAGTGCTACGATGAACTGCTGCACTCTGTATTGTTTGCTGGTGATATAAACCATTTTTGTTTGTACAAATCATTCTTTAAATAATTTTAAAAACATATTATAGCTTTCTTGACTTTGCTCAGTTTTTCAGCATTGTAAAGTTAGTTCGTTCATATAATTAAAGTAGCTCGTGGAAGGGGAAACCAGCCAGAATTTACGTACAAATAACATAATGAATTTTATGATGAAGTCCTAATATGAGCTTCCCCTGTTTCAAAAGCTAGCAGCCGCCACTGCGAGAGAGAGTGCTTTTTTTTTTACCGCGAAAACCCGAGTCAACGTTTATTTTAAACGAAGCAATTATTTTTCAATTAACACTTTTGACACAATGTATTGTGCCAAGTTAATGTATTTAATGAGAGATTGCAAGGTATATTTTCTTAGTGCTGCTAGCAAGTGGTCATCAGTTAGCCAGGGTCACACAAATACAGCCGCAAAAATACAACAGAAGGCTAACGTTGTTAGCAACTCTTGGCAGAAACTAATTATCACTACATAAGTACCCCAACACCATTGATCATGAGTTTCAGCTGAAACTAATTCTATAATGTAGATGCAGATTTCAAATGTATAAAGATGCATGATATATATATATATATATATATAGTGTGTGTGTGTGTGTGTGTAATCAAGGCTGGCTCTATTCAGGGGCAAGAGGGGCAGCGCCCCCTCAACTAAATGTCTGCACATGTTAATATATTGTGGCGTGGGTGGGGTTTGAGTAATAACCATCATGCTTTGCGGGAGGGACTGTTATGTGTTCACCGTGTTGGGGAAAGGTGTCTGGGGTAGTGGCTTGGGCCAGGGTGTGTGTGTGTGGATCAGAAGTGTGTCTTGTGATTGTTGGATGATAGATTGAATGTGCTGTTTGTGTGACTTTCGTGCTGTGCTAAATAAAATACTCCCAGCCATTTGCATTGGGCAGCAAGGAAGCTCACTCGTCTCTCCACGCTCATTGGTAGCTGTGAAAAACGCTACAATTGGTGTCAGAAGTGGGATGGAGAGTAGCGGGTTAGAGCGGCGACCGGAGCGGAGCTGCGCGTTCCAGGTTCCGGCACTTGGGGGGGATTCCTCCAGTGACGCAGCACCGGCACCGGAGCAAGCTACAGCTCCGTGCCCCGTCCGCCAGCGAAGCGACCTGCAGCTGCGCCTGCCGGCCTACAACGGCGCCGTCGATCCCCACGCGTTCCTCGCCCAGGTAGAGCTACCGCCGACTTCGTGGGCTGGTCCTCGGCGGAAACAGCCGTCCGGGTGGCCCTCTCGTTGGAGGGTGACGCGCTGCGGGCGTTGGAAGACCTCCGGGCTGATGAGCGGAAGGACTGGGCGAAGCTGCGGGAGTCGCTCCGTTTCCGGTTCAGCGCAGGTGACCGTAAGAAGGCCGCGTGCGAGGAGCTGGCAACCCGCGTGCGGAGCACCTCCGAGCCACTGGGGGCATTCGCCATGGACCTGAGGTCTCTCGCGCGCAGAGGCTACCCGGAGTTCGGGTCCGTCCAGCAGGAGGAGCTAGCGCGCCGTGCGTTCCTGTGGGGAATCCGGCCGTGGCGGCTGCACGAGCACATCCAGTTAGCGGCACCGGCTTCCTTGGCTGAGGCGCTGCGCGAGGCTGAGCGCGCCGAACCCATCATGGCAGAACGCCACGGCGAAAGAGCCGAGCGACCTCCCGTGACTCAGGGCCGCTCGGTAGGTGAACCTAGCCGGGGACAGGGCAACCCGTCGCCGAGGCCAGGGACCGCCGGATTACCGCTGCAGTGTTCTCAGGCCTGAGGACAACATACCCCAGCAGCCGTTAAAACTAGCTTCGGGGGGCGCCGAGGGGAAGCCGCCTCCCACAGCCTTCTTTGTTTCCCCAACTACCGGGTTCAACCTCCGGTCAGGACGTGCAGGAAATCGCGCGGGGGTCTACGTTAACTGTGGCCTGGACAACGTTTCACTGCGGGCGCTCGTGGACACTGGCTCCACAGTTTCACTGCTGCGCTGGGGAGTACTAGGACAAGGCGATCGTGGTTGTATGCTGCCGGCCCCAGCCGTGAGCATTCGCACCGTGTCGGGGAGCTATCTAGAGATACGGGCCTG
This sequence comes from Clarias gariepinus, assembly GCF_024256425.1. NCBI lineage: Eukaryota > Metazoa > Chordata > Actinopteri > Siluriformes > Clariidae > Clarias > Clarias gariepinus. The sequence continues at coordinate 26,645,353 of NC_071111.1, forward strand.
TCGCACAGTGCGAATACAAGTAGGTGCAATCATTCTTTTTCATCCATTCTTGGTGGCCGACATTGAGGATGATTGTATCTTGGGGTTGGATATTTTGGAAAGGTGGGGTGCAGTACTTAATCTCGTTGACGGAACGTTGCGTGGTAGCTTCGGGTTAGCCAGGTTGCTAGTGCCCAAAGCGCAGCCGGACATGTTAGTGGAGCACACCAGGGGGGCGGAACTTCCGGCGGGCGCGCCATGTAAACATCTGGTAGCAGACCGAACGAGAATAATGGCCGAGCTTATGCAGCGTAGCAGCGTAGGGCTCAGTCAGACACAGGCCGACACCGTGAAATCCCTGCTACACGAGTTCGCAGACATTTTCGCGGTTGATGAGAGCGAGTGCACACATACCAATTTGGTGCAGCACACGATTAATACGGGTAACGCGGCTCCTGTTCGGTTACATCCGAGACGTCTTCCCTTAGCTAAACGAGCCATCGCCGAACAAAAGCTACGTGAGATGGCCGACTCGGGCGTCATAGAGCCAGCGTCCGGACCGTGGTCTTCACCGGTTGTGTTGGTGCGCAAAAAGGACGAATCGTGGCGGTTTTGTGTCGATTACCGGCGGTTAAACGAGGTGACGCGCAAAGATTCCTATCCGTTGCCGCGTATAGATGATGCGCTGGAACAAGTTGCGGGCTCGGCGTGGTTTAGCTCGTTAGATCTGCGAAGCGGGTACTGGCAAGTAGAGCTCGCCCCGGAAGCGCGACCTAAAACTGCGTTCTCGATCGGGCAAGGGCTATGGCAATTCCGGCGCATGCCGTTCGGCCTATGTAACGCTCCAGCTACGTTCGAACGGTTGATGGAGAAGGTATTAGCCGATATTCCTCGCAACCGTTGTGTCGTTTACCTGGACGATTTACTGGTGCACGGCAGGGAGTTTGAGGTCGCTCTAGCTAACCTACGGGAAGTATTTCTGGCTATCCGGCGGGCGAGTTTGCGACTCAACCCTAAAAAGTGTCAGCTGCTGCGGCGAGAGACCGGATTATGCCGCGGTTGCTCACTTGGGACAAGAGGAAAAAGCTCTCCACTCGCAGTTTAATCGACTAGCGTTGCGGGGGGGTTTACTCTACCGCCACTGGGAACGGCCGTGTGGCGCTGGCGAATCTTTTCAGCTGCTGGTGCCGCGGACTCTGCGGGCGCGAGTGTTGGGAATGATTCACGTGCATGCGGGTGCGGGACACTTCGGAGTCACCAAAACGCTGCAGCGGTTGCGCGCCCGCTTCTACTGGCCGGGCTGTCACACTGATAGTGAACTCTTTGTTCACAGATGCGACGCCTGCACGGCAAAGAAGGGCCCTACCCAGCGCTCGCGAGCACCTTTGCAAGACTTTCGGGTGGGGGCACCCATGGAGCGTATGGGCGTGGACATTCTTGGGCCTTTTCCCATCTCCGATCGCGGGAACCGGTATGTGCTGGTAGCCATGGATTATTTCACCAAGTGGCCGGAGGCGGTTGCTGTTCCTGACCAGAGCGCTTCCACCACGGCCCGAGTGTTGGTGGATGAGGTGTTCAGCCGATTCGGCGCCCCGGAGCAGTTGCACAGCGACCAGGGGCGTAACTTCGAGGCGGAGGTATTCGCAGCGGTGTGCGAGCGCCTCGGGGTGAAAAAGACCCGCACCACGCCCCTTCATCCGCAAAGTGACGGCCTTGTGGAACGTTTTAATCGAACGCTCACCACCCAACTCGCCGTGCTTACCAGCGACCGGCAAAAGGACTGGGACGAACATTTGCCTCTCGTGCTTTGGGCTTATCGCACATGGGTGCAGGAGTCCTCACAGCTTACGCCAGCTGCGTTAATGTTCGGTCGCGAGTTGCGCACGCCCGTGGACCTTGTGTTCGGGCCTCCTCCACAAGTGGATTTACCCGCAAAGCCGGGGATGGATTACTTTTGTTCTTTAAAAGACAAACTGTTTCGTGTCCACGAGCTGGCGCGTAGACACTTGGCGAACGCCAGGGTGAAGCAGCGCCGCTTGTATGATACTCACAGCCGGGGGCGAGACTTTGCTGCTGGGGAGCAGGTTTGGGTGTATTCCCCCGGAAGAAAAAGGGGGCTCTCGCCTAAGCTTATGTTGCACTGGGTGGGCCCCTGCACGGTCGTTGCTCAGCTCTCCGACGTAGTCTACCGGGTGCGGTTGACGGGGCGGTCGCGATTGGTCGTGCTCCACCGTGACCGGCTCGCTCCCTACCAGCCCCACGTCAGCAAAACATCGAGCTCTGTGGAGGCCGGTCTGCCTCAGGAAGAGGGCTGCGCCCCGCCTTCCTCCGCAAAAAGACTCCGGCGTTCACAACGCCAGCGCCGACCACCGTCACGCCTGCTAGACTGAGTTCGCCATGGTGACCGGGGACGGTCACAGCTCGGGTGGGGGCAGTGTGGCGTGGGTGGGGTTTGAGTAATAACCATCATGCTTTGTGGGAGGGACTGTTATGTGTTCACCGTGTTGGGGAAAGGTGTCTGGGGTAGTGGCTTTGGCCAGGGTGTGTGTGTGTGGATCAGAAGTGTGTCTTGTGATTGTTGGATGATAGATTGAATGTGCTGTTTGTGTGACTTTCGTGCTGTGCTAAATAAAATACTCCCAGCCATTTGCATTGGGCAGCAAGGAAGCTCACTCGTCTCTCCACGCTCATTGGTAGCTGTGAAAAACGCTACAATATTCTTAAAATTAATATATTACAAGTTGATAAACTGAAAAATCCGCTGAAAAAGGGACACTACACAATACGGTATTAGATGTCCCTCATGTCTCTGTCCCTCTGCTGTGCGTATTCATTTACAGGCTGCAGCGCGCGCACACACACACATACACACACACATTTACACACACACACCTCCCTTGCCGCAGTTGCAGCGTTTTTTCAGTTACAACAAGCACAGCGATGAGTATAAGAATAAAATAAGGTATCAGTTTGGTCTGTGTAGTTAGTGCTCTTGTATAGAATAAATAAATGAATAACATTCCAACCACCTCTCAAGAGAGTGCCATAGTTTTGCAAAAATACTTGCAAAACATCAGCATACATTGGAGGGAACTTCTGAGGTGGTCAGTGATTGATGGCACGGTCGTTCGGAGGGGGTTGTGATCACACCTACAGTTCTTTTGTTTCTAGGCTGTCAAATATCTCTTCACTTGAAATGGAAGCACAAAATTGAGGGGCAACATGCAAGGGATTTCAGCATCTCGACGCACAGTATAAGCTGTTTATAAAGAAGACACTGTTTTTTTTTTCATTTTTTTACTCTTTCTCGTGTTTACCTTGTACTGTACAATATATATTCATTTTTTAATTAGTTGCTGTAAATAAACTACATATGCAGTTGATTTACCAGAAAGGACTTTCAGTTTTTTGTGAACTAAACTTCAGGGTCAAGTAATAGCGATTTTGTTTGAAAAAAAAATTATATATATATATATATATATATATATATATATATAGCGGAATCTGAACGAAACAATATTGATAAGTTCAAGCTTAGATTAATATATAAACTGCTTCAAAGTCTTTTCACTCCGTGACCGCTGAGTATAGATACAGACCAATATATATATATATATATAGATAGAGAGAGAGAGCATCTTTATACATTTGGAATCTGCATCTACTTTTTTTTGTTGCATGTATAGAATTAGTTTCAGCTGATGATAAATGGTGTTAGGGTACTTATGTAGTGATAATTAGTTTCTGCCAAATCACTAAAACTAACAATAGACTATGAGAGGTGGTTGGAAGGTGTTACTTTAAATATATACAAACTAAAATACAGCTTTTTTTCTCAGAGGTAAACGGAAAAGTGAAGTTGTTCAGCTGTTTAGTGTCACAATGTCATAAACAGTGAAACAACGTGGACTCATCGCTGTGCTTGTTGTAACTGAAAAAACGCTGCAACTGCTTCAAAGTCTTTCCTCTCCGTGACCGCTGAAATCCGACACGACATCACGTTAGGCTACGTCTTGACTCATTTGCATATCGACGGTGATTGGATGTTGACCGAGGGCTCAGGGGAGGTGTGTGTGTGTGGATGTGTGTGTGCGCGCGCCTACTTCGTGTACTTTTATAAACATTCTAAATATAAACAAACAAAATACAGCTTTTTTTCTCAAAGGTAAACTGAAAAGTGAAGTTGTCCAGCTGTTTAGTGTCACTATGCAGATGTTACACTCAGTGTAGTTACCGAAATCTTTGATTTAGTTCTCATTCAGTGGCCACACATCACTTCCACATTTCCCTCGCTTTTATTACATGAGCATAAGCAGTGAAACATTCCGCAGGTTTATAATACACCGCGGCCAAGTGCACCACGTTCCCGCCGATTAGGCGCGTGGCAACGCTGAACGAAACGAGGCATAATCGTGGTGTTTGCTTCGGTTATGACATAGCATAGTTTATTATCTGCTGTGGTAGATCTGATTTATACAAATTTAATAATGAGGCTTTCTATCCTCAGGAGGGGTCATTACATATGTAATATGTAAAACAATATTGTTTTAGAGATAATTTCACGGAAGCTTCTAACAGAATGAACAGACTAATTAATTTTCTCAAAACCCCCGAAATCCCCGAAATGTCCTTATAAAATATCGCTAATTATCAACGCCGGGAATGAATGGCGAATTGTCAATATTCTACGGAAGCATATATATATATAAACTGCATATATGGAATGAAACCTGAGATAGTTACATATACACACTGAATGACGCATAGATAGTATGCGCGATTCCTTGCGCCATCTGCTGAGAGAAAAGAGAATCGCAGGTTGGAAAAGGCAGGAAACGTCATGCCGCCGCGCAGCTGTCAGCGATTTCACGTAAATAAGAGCAAAATAGCTTTATACTGGCTTTTACTGGTGCGATTTTAAAAATGTAAGCATACAGGCTGATTAAGCTCACAGAACTAGGAAAAGTCATGAAAGGAGGGTCCTGGATTTTGATCGAGTGTAAAGTATTTTTTTTTTTTTTACCCCCTTGCGGTCAAATGACCGCTGCTCGGCGCTTCTAGTGTTAAATGTATGTACAGTATTATGAGCTATTGATCAGTCATTATGTAAATGACTCAGTTTAGATGTAAGTAAATGCTTATTGCTGCGCTGTTTGGGGGAGGGATGTGCTGACGTTTGATCTGCTCTCTTTGTGTTTTGTGTGTGTCTGTGTGTGTTGAGAGGTGTTAATAAGTCTTACATATTCATGAAAAGTCATGGATTATTCAGTTAAACAGAAGCTCGAAAGAAACAGAAACAGAAAGTTAGGCACATCAGTCACTTTACCCCAAATAAAAGGGGGTAAAATTGATAAACCGAGATGCGTGTTTCTTAGCTCCACCCCCGTGAACACAGCGTATTCAGAGAAAAGCGCGCCTGCGAGAGGTTGTGCTTGGACCACTGAGTTTCTGCGGATTCTAAAATTTACATTGTTACTGGATGCAGTGCACGGTCTTAAGCCCGGATAAAATGGGAGGGTTGCGTCAGGAAGGGCATCCAGTGTAAAACCTGTGCCAAGTTGTAGTGCGGACTGGGTATTCCGCTGTGGCGACCCCCTGCCGGGAGCAGCCGAAAGACCAACAACAACAACCGTTTTTTCATTGCTGGAATGGAAGAGATAGAAAGTTTCCTTATCATAACATGCCTTGTATTGTTTTTAATCACTCTATACACAACCCGTTAATTTTATGCTATTTAAGAGATGGAAAATACAAATGGAATCTTTTTTTGTTTTTTATTTTCATTTTTTATGAAATATAAACTTTTAATATTTTATAATAATACCAAAGAAAATAATTGTGTATAGAGTAATTACAACAAATACAATTGATGTTATGAGGAAAATCTCCATTTCTTCTATTCCAGGGATTGAAAATAGTAATAATGTCAATTTTAGAATCTAGAATCCAGAGTGTAGGTGCATGTTATTCACAAGTTCTGACGCGTGTCTTTTGTTACACAGTGTCACTGACGACATCAGACGTTTCGTTGATTTCTTTGTCTCTTGTTTATTTTCAACATCAAAAACAACGGTTGTTACAGTTTCTTGCATAAATCCACTGTAGTCACGACAAGTGGCTTGCTGTGTTCTGTAGCTTCGATAGATTACAGTTACAACAACTTATTTTACTGTATTCCTTTTAGCTTACTGTCTCACGTTATCACGGTCAAAAGCTTGTGTGCTCCAAACCTTTCCGTATCCTTCCGTGTCTTAACAGCAACTAACAACTAACGTGCGTGATAAACATGAAACTGCATAACTGTGGGATGATGTCACAGAACAACTCATGAAATGATGTCACAATACAAATTATAAGTATGATACTTAATGCTTAATGCTTAACTAATAAACTGAAATAAGGTAAACATAACAAATCACAAGAATGAAATATGGCCCTTACATTTCCAGCCCCTAATTGACAGGCAAAAAGACTGACAATTACACACATTTTTTTGTTTTGTTGTTTTTTCTTTTTTTTACAATTGGGCCACAACATTTACTATTGGATTAAAATTTGAATCAGCTTTCTTAACACTTTAAACATTTGTTAACGGTTTAACTTAAGGTATTCATATCGCTGCGTACCAAATGAAAGGAACATGACTATTTTATAAGGTAATTAACAGTCCATTTCACATATGAGGCACAGCTTATCGATGGGTCTTTCCAGGGTACTGGTTTTAGTTTTGACCAGTACACGTCTCACAAGTCCTTTTTTATCAGGGAACACTTTCGTGATCCGTCCGACGACCCATGAATTTCTTGGAGAAGACTCATCAATTATTAGAACTACGTCTCCAATCGAAAGGTTTTTTTCTCACCTGAGACCATTTTTGGCGCTCCTGAAGCAAGGGCAGGTATTCACGCACCCATCGCTTCCAGAATAGGTCGGCAAGGTACTGAATTTGCTTCCACTTGCGACGTGCGTAAATGTCCTCTTTTTTAAAAAGTCCAGGAGGCAAGTTTGGCTGTTTTTTCATCAGCAGCAGGTGGTTAGGTGTCAGGGGCTCCAGGTCTGTGGGATCATCTGTAGCGGTGGTAAGGGGACGGTCATTCATTATAGCTTCCACCTCACACAGGAATGTGTGCAAGCTCTCATCGTTTAGTGTTTGTTCTTTTAGTACAGACCTCAAGATTTTTTTAACTGACCTTATCTGCCTTTCCCATATTCCACCGAAGTAAGACCCAGCAGGAGGATTAAATATCCATTGTATCCCCTTTCGCATGAGGACGCCTTCAATTTTTGACTGATTCCACTGTTGGATAGCTTTACGCAATTCAGTCTCAGCGCCTATGAAGTTTGTTCCATTATCACTTCTCATAACTGACACCTGGCCTCTTCTGCACATGAAGCGTCGAATAGCATTTAAGCAGGAGTCTGTATCTAATGACTGCGCGACTTCAATGTGCACGGCTCTTGTTGTCAGACAAGTAAACAATACGCCATATCTTTTAACATTACTTCTACCCCGTTTGACCTCGAAGGGTCCAAAATAGTCTACCCCTACGTTAGTGAACGGTGGGTGATCTGGTGTTATTTTATCGCGTGGCAGTTCTGACATTTTTTGTTCACTATTCTTCGCTCTGATCTTTCTGCATGTCACACAACTGGACAGAAACTTTCTCACAAGGGAATTTGCTGTCGGAATCCAGTATTTCTGCTGCAATTTTGAAAGCATATAATTCCTTCCACAATGTCCAACCTGTTCGTGAGTGTTTCTTAAAATTAGAGTTGTAATGTGTGAGTCTTTGGGTATAATAACAGGGTGTTTTGCATGCTCAGGCATTGCAGACCTACCAAGACGTCCTCCAACTCTTAGCACTCCGTCCTGCAGTACTGGATCTAGTTTGAAAAGACAACTGTTTCTTTTTACGGAAGCATTACCCTTTTGTAACATGGAAATTTCGTCTTTGAATTTTTGGTTTTGAACGAACTTAATGACTTCGTTTTCTGCCATTGTTAAGTCCTTAATTGTTAGAGACTTATGGTTTTCTATTAATGAGTTGTTTGCCTGTCCCTTAATTCTTTTTGTTCTTTGTTTAAGCATGTCTTTAACGCAAAGAATCCAGGCAACGGATCTTTTTAGCTTATACCAGTCAGAGTGATAGTTAATCAGTTTACTTACGGCATCTGTGCTCTCTGTAGTTTTTACGAGATTCACTGAGGCTGAGTGTTTAATCTCAATGTCATCCTCTTTCGTCGACAGATCGTGAATGTTCTCAGGCCATTTATTCTCTGGTGTTTTAAGAAAGGGGGGACCATGGATCCAATTGTTGTTTTTCATGAATTTTTCACAGGAAACTCCTCTGGAAGCAGCGTCAGCTGGGTTTTTTGAAGTGTTGACGTACCTCCACTGCTGTGGCTTGGTTGACTCTCGTATAATGGAGATTCTGTTAGCGACAAAGGTTTTAAAGCGAAGTTTTTCATTAACAATGTATCTCAAGACAGTTGTGCTGTCGGTCCAAAACACAGAGTCCAGCAGTTCTATTTCCAGTTGACCTTTCAACATTTTGTCGTTGTTTACAGCAACCACTGCCGCTGTCAATTCCATTCGGGGGATAGTAGTTTGTTTGTTTCTAACCTAATATATGAGACAACTCCATATCCCATTTCACTTGCATCTGAGAAGTGGTGAAGTTGTGCTGTATTTGTGACTCCAAAGTCAACTGGTTTTACGCATCTTGCTACATCAAACTCAGACAATTGATGCAACTCGTGTAGCCAGGCCCTCCATCTTTTTATAAATTGTTCGGGAATGTCATCGTCCCAAGCGAGTCTCTCTTTACATAACTGCTGCATTAAGATCTTAGCTGGCAGTATGACTGGTGCAAGGAAGCCTAAGGGGTCATAAATTGAACTAGTGACTGACAAGATTCCTCTTCTAGTCACAGGCCGCTCTTTTAAACTAATCTTGAACTTGAGCGTGTCTGAATTAATACACCACAGCACCCCTAAAGCTCTCTCAACAGGGAGTGCGTCTTTACTCAAATCTAAGTCCCTCATGTCTTTAATTCTCTCACTCTCAGGGATGGACGCTAGCAATGTACGACTATTACTTGCCCACTTGGTGAGGTGAAACCCTCCACTTGCGCACAGTTTGGTGAGGTTACTATATAGCGCAACTGCTTGACTATGACTAGAGACAGACTTCAAGCAGTCGTCTACATAAAAGTTTTTAAGTACTGTGTTGACTGCCTCAGCAGATGCATTGCTGCGGTTTTCTTCTGCTGTTTTCCTAAGGGCGAAGTTAGCTACGCTTGGAGATGATTTTGCACCAAACAAATGAACAACCATTTTATACTCAACCAAGTCCTGACTCACGTCTCCGTTTGGCCACCACAGGAAACGCAACAAGTCTGTGTCCTTTTCCGGAACTCTAACCTGATAGTACATGGCTTCCACGTTTGCCATCATGGCAACTTCCTCTTGTCTAAAGCGTGTGAGCACCCCAATGAGTGAGTTTGTCAGATCGGGTCCCTGCAGAAGCTCGCAATTTAATGATATTCCCTGATAGCTGGCAGCACAGTCAAAGACTACCCTTAGCTTTTTCTTTTGAGGATGGTACACACCATGGTGAGGTATGTACCACACTTGCCCGTCTTGTCGACTTAGGTGGGGTGTGGGGACCTTGACTGCATGACCCTTCTCAAACATGTCGTTCATGAAGTTTAAATACTCTTTGTAAAAGGAGCGGTTATGCTTAAACTTCTGTTTAAGGTTCAGTGCGCGCTGCATGGCTGCGCTTTGGTTATTGGGCATTTGAATAGCTGCTTTCTTAAATGGGAGACCGATGTAGAAGTGACTATCGGTAAACTGCAGAGAGTTAGTTACAGAGTCTAAAAACTGATAGTCCTCCTGTGACAACTCAGCTTTGTCATCACAATTCCGTTCAGGAAAATCATGGTTGTACTGTTGTATCAGCATTTGTTCTACACTTTCGATGGAAACTCTGTTGACTGCAACGCTCACTTGCTCATTGTCACATGTGCCTTCCTCGACCGACTCTCGAAGAGGTCCATTTATGGTCCATCCAAGAGCGGTCTTTACTGCGTATGGCCCATTGTGCCTGCTGTTAATTACTCACCATGGTTCTAGGAGCCTGTGCTCTTTGTTGCCTATGAGAATTTCAACTCCAGCATTAATGTGAGGCAGTTTTACTTTGCTGAGGTATGGCCACTTATCGATGTCGTGCTGTTGTGGAATGTTTTCCACTGAGACTGGGATACTCTTTTGTGTGAACACCTTGGGGAGTTCAACAAAGGTGTTTTCTTCCAGACTACTAACCTCTAGGTCAGTAAGCACGTAACTTTCTACTTGTTTCCTCGCGTTCATGGTGCTTAACATGATGTCAATTTTTTTACCTTGTACGTTTAATCGCCTTGCTAATGACTCTGTACAAAAGGTAGCACCTGGGTCCATAAAGGCGTATACTTTTACTGTCTTGTTGCCTTTCTTGGACTTTATTTTAACAGGTACTATGGAGAGAATACAGTCATCTCCAGCCCCGATACACGCACTCGTTTCGTGACTCGCTGCAACAGGCAATGTTTGAACTGGTTCGGTTTCGTCAGCCTTTATGATCGCTTGAGCTGTGTCTTTTGCTGCAATGTGTAGCATGCGAGGATGTTTCTTTGAGCACAACTGACATGTAATTTTCTTCGTGCAGTCTTTGCTTAAATGTCCTTTTACTAAACAGCCAAAGCAGAATCCATTCTTTTTTAGAAAGTCCAATTTGACCTTATATGTCTCATTGTTAAACTGGTGGCATTCATCTAGGGTATGATCTTGCTCACAGGATGCACAAGGTTTAGTGAAGGCACTAATAACTAATTCACCACTACTCTTTACTGTAATTGAGTCTTTATGATTTTTACCAACCTGTTTTACGCCGGTCGCAAAGCTGCTACCTCTCTTTTCTTCCATTTTCTGCTTGAATCCTGGAAGGGGTTTGCTGCTGTGTTTTTTACCACTAGTCGAAACGTTCAGGTCTCCAAAAAGTGGGTTGGACATTACCTTTGCTTCTCGTTCTACGAATTTCATCAGCTGCACGAACTTAGCTCTTTCCTCATTGCGCTCCTCGTACTCGTATACGTGGCTTCTCCATTTTTCACGCAATTTGTAGGGCAGTTTTGAGGCAACACTCCTCAAGTTGGTAGCATTGTCTAGCTCATCCATGTAATCGATGCTTGACATGGTATTATAACATTTTACTAGGAACAGGGAGAAAGTTTTTAGCGACTTTCCGTCCTCTGACTTTATTTCCGGCCAGTTGAGTGCCTTTTGCATCAGCGTTGTAGCGATTATTTGTCTATTTCCGAAATTGTCATGTAACAGTTTCGTGGCCTCTGCGTAACCACGATGTTCTGGCATGAGCTGGCAGCTTGTCACTAGGTCCCTAGGCTGTCCTTTAGTATACTGCTCAAGAAAGAACAGCCTTTCCAGATTGCTATCAGTTTTGGTTTCGATGGCATGTTTAAAAGCTCTTACGAAGAACGTGAACTCAAGAGGGTCACCATAGAAATAAGGAACGTTACGCGGAGGTAAGGAAAGTTGCCTTTGACTCTTGGCAAACATTTCTGTAAGATCTGCCTGAATTGGCATCCTACCCTGAGGCTCCACTATGTCAGTGTTGTAAAGTGAGTATTCGTTACCTTGGGTGGGCCGTTCCGTTAGGGTGCTTGACATTATGAGTTTGGCACTCACTGGCATGCTTAAGTGAGTTGCTCGGAGGCGTGATGGCAGCTCGAGGTATTCCGTTGCCGAACTGTGGTTGCAGTGGTTGTTTTGCTCTGGGGGCATGCACCACTCGTTTCGACGACCACGCTCCGTCTGGCAGGATGTTGTTTTTTGCGGTTCTGGTAAGAATTTAGTTCAGCATCGGCCATTGCAAGCGCCGTTTCCATTTCCAGCCTTTCCTTTTGTGCCTTTAATTGTGCTTGTTTAGCCTTTAGTTGTGCTTCAATTGCTCTTCCTCAACCTTTAATCGTGCTTTCAATTGCTCTTCCTCAACCTTTAATCGTGCTTTCAATTGCTCTTCCTCAGCCTTTAATCGTGCTTTCAATTGCTCTTCCTCAGCCTTTAATTGTGCTTCCTCCAGCTCCAGCGCCTGCCGATCTCTCAAAGTTGCTGCTTTAGCCAGCAAAGCTGCTCTGTTGGCTTCTGCCTTTTTTAGTCGAGCTTCGGATGCTGCTGACGTTAAGGACCTCTTGGATGCCGCTGACGTTACGCTTCCGTGCCTTTGGGGGGCGGGCGTCTTGCGCTCCAGCATTGACACACTGTCGTTTGGCGAAACTCCATCGTCATCTGTTTGGGGCAACTTAAAGCGATTACTAGTGTCCGCGATCCACGACTTTACTCTTACCATGAATTCTGTGCAGCGCGTCAATCTAGGGTAAAACCAGTGGTGCTGATCAGTTTCACGCTCTTCATCCTTTGCGCACGATCGCACTGTTACATTGCTTTCAATGAAGTCATTTTAGCAGCGCTTTGTATTGGCGGCGCTTGGCTTTAACGTCATGCAAATTACAAGCATTGTCCTTAAGCGCCTCTAGTTCATTGTATAATACAGTCAACTGACTCCACTTGCCTTCTCTGGCGCTCTTCAGTTCGTCGAGCACCATCACCTGCTCAGATTCGGCGATAGCGGCGTTGTCCTCACCGTGTGACATGGTGAAGTTTAAGGCAGGCAAGTCCTCTTCTCGCTTTCGGTTTCGGTTGCTCCTTTTCAGTCGATGCGCGTTTTCGAAGTCGCACGCGCGCTCTTCACACTCTTGAATCACTTATCTTCATTTCTGCGGCGGAGCAAGCTTTTGACTTTAATGTAGGTGCATGTTATTCACAAGTTCTGACGCGTGTCTTTTGTTACACAGTGTCACTGACGACATCAGACGTTTCGTTGATTTCTTTGTCTCTTGTTTATTTTTAACATCAAAAACAACGGTTGTTACAGTTTCTTGCATAAATCCACTGTAGTCACGACAAGTCGCTTGCTGTGTTCTGTAGCTTCGATAGATTACAGTTACAACAACTTATTTTACAGTATTCCTTTTAGCTTACTGTCTCACGTTATTACGGTCAAAAGCTTGTGTGCTCCAAACCTTTCTGTATCCTTCCGTGTCTTAACAGCAACTAACAACTAACGTGCGTGATAAACATGAAACTGCATAACTGTGGGATGATGTCACAGAACAACTCATGAAATGATGTCACAATACAAATTATAAGTATGATACTTAATGCTTAATGCTTAACTAATAAACTGAAATAAGGTAAACATAACAACAAATCACAAAAATGAAATATGGCCCTTACACAGAGGATGAAATTTGCACGAATTTTAAAAGAGGCCCGAATCACTGCAGGTCTTCAGAATCCAGGTGTTAAAGTGTGGAGGGGTGCATTTCAGTTTATCTGAATGTATAGGTGAAAACAGCTGATTGACACCTGGGGAGGGTGAATAATTTGCATTTGAATGTTGTCTGCTATTGTAAAGCACACAGTAACACTAAAAGAACAACATCCCAGGACAAATAGGAATAAGAGGCTCTGATTATACTCATAAATATTATTTAGTCCAACAAAATTCCTCCGCGCTCTGGAAAACTTTATGCGTGCGGTTGAGCGCTGATTAGACTACGTAGGACGACAATAGCCAACATTTAGAAAAAAGGAGGACAATAGCCCATGTTTAGAAAAGCATTTTTCTTTAAACTATAAAAAATAATCCTGCATCTATTTTTTAGGTGTCACAGTGATGAAAAAACTTTATGATTTTGTAAAATAATGAAAGTAAACAGGGTACGCTATTATGTATTGTTTTCGGTGAACTTTTCGCGTCAGAAAATGAACCGAAACTCCGTGTATACTCGCCTCACAGACATGAAAAATATATACTTATAGAAAGTGAAATGTCTGCTTTTAAACTTATGGAAAAATTTTTTAGATTATGTATTCCGTATGAAAAGTGAATTATATGCGCATGCCACTGCTGCGGAGACGACGAAAATACAGGATATCCAAAACCAAAGAAATCACTAATTTATCAATGAATTATTAAAATGGTCAGAGTCGGTCTCCTTGCTGTTTTTCCCCAGATGCATTTTTTTTTCAACTTTGTGTCCGGTTGAGCGCTGATTAGACTACGTAGGAAGTTAAAGAGGAGGATCATATACAGGTCCTTTTCAAAAAATTAGCATATTGTGATAAAGTTCATTATTTTCTGTAATGTACTGATAAACATTAGACTTTCATATATTTTAGATTCATTACACACAACTGAAGTAGTTCAAGCCTTTTAATTATTTTTATATTGATGATTTTGGCATACAGCTCATGAAAACCCAAAATTCCTATCTCAAAAAATTAGCATATCATAAAAAGGTTCTCTAAACGAGCTATTAACCTAATCATCTGAATCAACTAATTAACTCTAAATACCTGCAAAAAGATTCCTGAGGTTTTTAAAAAAAACCCAGCCTGGTTAATTACTCAAAACCGCAATCATGGGTAAGACTGCCGACCTGACTGCTGTCCAGAAGGCCATCATTGACACCCTCAAGCAAGAAGGTAAAACACAGAAAGAAATTTCTGAACGAATAGGCTGTTCCCAGAGTGGCACCTCAGTGGGAAGTCTGTGGGAAGGAAAAAGTGTGGCAGAATTGCTGCACAACGAGAAGAGGTGACCGGACCCTGAGGAAGATTGTGGAGAAGGACCGATTCCAGACCTTGGGGTACCTGCGGAAGCAGTGGACTGAGTCTGGAGTAGAAACATCCAGAGCCATCGTGTACAGGCGTGTGCAGGAAATGGGCTACAGGTGCCGCATTCCCCAGGTCAAGCCACTTTTGAACCTGAAACAGCGGCAGAAGCACCTGACCTGGGCTACAGAGAAGCAGCACTGGACTGTTGCTCAGTGGTCCAAAGTACTTTTTTCGGATGATAGCAAATTTTGCATGTCATTCGGAAATCAGGGTGCCAGAGTCTGAAGGAAGACTGGGGAGAGGGAAATGCCAAAATGCCTGAAGTCCAGTGTCAAGTACCCACAGTCAGTGATGGTCAGGGGTGCCATGTCAGCTGCTGGTGTTGGTCCACTGTGTTTAATCAAGGGCAGGGTCAAAGGAGATTTTGGAGCACTTCATGCTTCCATGTGCTGAAAAGCTTTAAGGGGATGAAGATTTCATTTTTCAGCACGACCTGGCACCTGCTCACAGTGCCAAAACCACTGGTAAATGGTTTACTGACCATGGTATTACTGTGCTCAATTGGCCTGCCAACTCTCCTGACCTGAACCCCATAGAGAATCTGTGGGACATTGTGAAGAGAAAGTTGAGAGACGCAAGACCCAACACTCTGGATGCGCTTAAGGCCGCTATCGAAGCATCCTGGGCCTCCATAACACCTCAGCAGTGCCACAGGCTGATTGCCTCCATGCCACGCCGCATTGAAGCAGTCATTTCTGCAAAAGAATTCCCGAACAAGTATTAAGTGCATAACTGAACATAATTATTTGAAGGTTGACTTTTTTTGTTTTAAAAACACTTTTCTTTTATTGGTCGGATGAAATATGCAAATTTTTTGAGATAGGAATTTTGGGTTTTCATGAGCTCTATTCCAAAATCATTAATATTAAAACAATTAAAAGGCTTGAACTACTTCAAGTGTGTGTAATGAATCTAAAATATATGAAAGTCTAATGTTTATCGGTACATTACAGAAAATAATAAACTTTATCACAATATGCTAATTTTTTGAGAAGGACCTGTATGTCACGGGGTGCGCCCAAATCTACTATCGCTTCTCACTCACTCCGTAGGCTCCCTAGATAGGCGGCACCCACTTCTGCAGGTATGCAAACAGACGGAGCCGTCTATTTGGGCCGGCTGGCGATAATTAACGTTAATGGGATCTCGGGCTTGCTTCGCATTATAAAAGCAAAGCGCGGAGTTTAGTCTGGGTTCCGGGAAGTACGTGATGCGGTGGAGCAGGACAGAGTGGCATGCGAGTAGGGCGATGTGACGGGCCCCAGGGACTTTAAACAGGACACTGGAATTTCGCCCTTTGATCCCCGCGCTCCAGCAGCGCCTTCGCGTGCATCGTTCTGCCACTCCACCCACCGCCACCCTTCGCCAGCCGTGTGCCCGCATGCCAGCACGGCACTGCCCCCAGACCTGCACGGGCACTTCATCCCTTCTCCTTTTTTTCTGTCCTCCCTCTTTTAACCCTTACCTTCCCTATTTTACTGAAATAAATTATCCTTTTTCCTGTAGGACCTCGCCTTGTGCCTGTGCTTCATGGTGCCGCCCGTGCAAATGGGGTCGAACCCGTTACAGATACCAAATAAAAATCCCAAGCCAAAACCTCATTTCAATTAAATTAACAAATATTGTAGGTTAACAACAATAGCCCACGTTTAGAAATTCTTACCGAGGCTGCGTTGGGCCGGTGTTATGCGCAGGACGCCGGGAGATTTCCTGAAGCTCAAATCTCCGAAAACTACAGTTGTGACACAATAACAGTAATATTTCAAACATTTTGCAGGCTGCCGTAAACCAATTGTTGGGTCACAATAACCCAACCAGGTGTTCATTTGTAAATGACTCACTGCATCCCATTTGACCCAACATGAGCAATATAACAATGTGTTTAAAGTACCCGAAATAACCCAGAATTTTGACCCAGCATAAACCACCCTACGATGTGTTTACAGAAACAACACAGCATTTTTAGTGCGTCTTTTTTGAGTTATTGTAATGTTTTATTCTGAAAGTCTATTGTACCAGTTATTTCTATATTTTAAAAGTTTGATGTATTTTTTCATGTATTTAAAAAAAAAAACAATAAACAGATACAAACAGAGATAGGCTATATAACAGTCTATTCTTTGTACAAATAAAAGTATGAGCTAGTGAACTTGATCGTCTGTCCAAACAACATTTAACCAATGTTTGTTTTTTTGATTCATTATTATACAATAAATATCAAAAGCTCTGGTTCAGATTTTTCTTTTTGGAATTTTTCAAGTTCTCAGATGTGAAAATTACAATCACTTTAGTATTTCTTCGAAATAACACATTGTTAAGACTTTTTTATGACTTAATTATATTTAAAACTGCGGCGAGAGAAAAATATCACCTTGCGCCACCTGGCGGTCATTTTCACGAATGACTTTAAAATGCAACTGATTTATTTTGGCTGCTGATGTTTTGCCACGGTGGTGAGCGTGGCGGTAATAGGCATTCTGGTTGTCTACCTATTGTAGTATGTTCCATTTGCGCAGATTACATACTGTATTAAAAATTTATGAAAAAGTTACGATGATATGGGGGCCAGGGGTAGCTCAGTGGTTAAGGCATTGGACTACGGTTCAAAAGATCCCAGGTTCAAACCCCACAACCACCAAGTTGTCACTGTTGGGCCCTTGAGCAAGGCCCTTAACCCTCAACTGCTCAGATGTGTATTGAGATAAAAAAAAAAAAAATGTAAGTCGCTCTGGATAAGAGCGTCTGCCAAATGCCTAAATGTCAATGTCAATATGATAGAGAAGTGCCAGAACACACATTACAGCTGGTTTTGTCTCTCAAAAAGCATGTTTTCATAGGGCTCACTTGATACACAGAGGCAGTATTATGCTGAAACAGGTTTCAACCTCTCAGTTGTGGTGAAGAGGAATTTTGTATATTACAATTTCCATATAGTGTATTCATTGCAAACACATAAAATTTATAATTTAACTAAAGTTTTTAATATTAAAGGAAAGCTAACAGTCACCACTTAGCATATAATTGTTATTCACTGTATGAACAATTATGTCCTTATTAATTTAAGCAGATACTTAAAACAGTAAAGTGTGTAAATAACTAAATGACTGTCTGTAATGTTGTGCAGTAAACTCCTAGGAGAGAGATCAGAATCAGCAGCACCCAGCTGTATCTCCAGAGTGATGCAGCTATGGATCGTCCTCTGTGGTTTAAAGCTGGAGACTCCTCACCTCTACACAGGTTACGTCTCCTCACTGTTAATGTCACTGCTGAAGTCACAGTTAAAGGGAAATTCATCTAGATAAACAGGAGGACAAACTAAATACTAAAACACCATATCTGTTATCTTTATTGAAGCCACTATTAAGTGTCCAAATATGTTTTTGTCTTTTTTGTTTTTGGTTGAAAATGTTCGTGGTATCTTTAAAATACAGTAAATGTCACCTGGTTGGACATGCTGTTTTGTGATGTAGGTAAATTATGATGTTCCTTAATATGGCTTAATTGTCCAAAAATGTTTTTCTTCACTGTATGATTTGTCATCACCACTTACAATTTAGATATTGATAGGACACCAAGATAAAATAATCTTCTAGAGTTATATCAATATTGAACCAGGAAATCTTGCTTTATGTAGTAGTAGGAGTTACTCTGGTGAAACACTGAATTAACAAAGCATTAAAAACCTTAACTAAACAGGAAATGGTTACCCAAGATTTAGTGATGTGCATGGGGAGTGAAGACTGGCCCATCTGGTCCAAATGCACAGATGATGTACACTGTATTAAAATCGCTAAAAAAGTTAATACTTGCTAGGGTAGAAACGTGTGAGAATACGCAATACATCACAGCTTGTTTTGTCTCTCTAAAAAATAATAATAATAAATAATACTCCAATGCTCACCTCGCTTAGCTGTATACCATGTCAATGTCCTGTTTTCCTATTTTTGCCATGCATTGTTTGAAATTTAAATATACTTTATGGCTAACAGTTTGTGACACCTCACTAAGACACTCATGTGTGCTTTTGAACATCTCATTCCTGAGTCAGTTCCACTTTGCAGTTTAAAATAATCTCCACTCTTCTATGAGAGTTTTTCACTAGAGTTTGGTGTGTAGTTGTGGGGATTTGTTTTCATTTAGCTACAAGAGCATTAATGAGGTCAGGCACTGATATTGCATGAGGAGGCCTGGGTGCAGTCAGTCTTCTAGTTCATCTCAAAGGTGTCCAGTGGGCTTGAGGTCAGGACAGTGAAGTTCACTCTTATTTTTCACTTCTTTCACTCCAGGCTTGGCACTGCGTTTTTTTTTATGAAGCGCAAAGTGTTGCATATTACAATTTCCATACAGTGTACTTATTGAGAACACATAAAATTAATAGGTTAACTAAAATTTATAATATTAACAAAAAGCTAACAGTCACCACTTAGATAGTAGTTACAATATGAACAATTATGTCCTTATTTAATTAAGAAGGTACTTAAAACAGTGAAGAGTGTATATAAATAACTAAAGGACTGCCTGTAATGTTGTGCAGTAAACTCCAGGGAAAGAGATCAGAATCGACACCCAGCTGTATCTCCATGAAGAGTGATGCGTCTATGGATCCTCCTATGAAGTTTAAAGATGGAGACTTCTCACCTCTATGCAGGTAACGTCTTTTGTCTGATAAATGTTGTATTTTTTAAGTCAAGTCAAGTAGGCATTTATTGTCATTTCAACCATATACAGTTCAGTACACAGTGAAACGAAACAGCATTCCTCCAAATGCCAAAAAAGACTAACTAGCTAACTTACAAACCTAATTAACTGACTAGCTGAGACAAGACAGATTTTAAGACAGGTTTTAAGTTACCAGAAAAACTATCTAAATTTTTCTACAAAAGAGACAACATAAAGTGCACGTTAGGCCCGCCATTTAAGTACTCAGTTATTTATTTATTTATTTATTTATTTTATAAATTTAGTCGTGTCCAATTCTTTTTCCCCGATTTTCTCCAATTCTCAATTATGTCCAATTCCTTTCCGTCACTAGGGGGGGCTCCCACATTAAGGCTACTTACTACCACTCAGCCAGGAGGGCTGTGGGCTGTCACGTGTTTCCTCCGAACCACGTGTCACCAGCCGACCTCTTTTTTTCGGACTGCTTGCTCACGCACCGTTGGGGGCAGCGTCACACACTCGGAGAACAGCGCTATCTGCTCCCTCCGCATGCGCGAGCTCACAGACGTCCTGAATGGCGTGAGCCATGTTATTAATGTGAGAGCACTAGTACCTCTCATCTCTCCCCGCTGAGAGAGTTTGGCCAATTTAGCTCTCTCGAGGCCTCCGGCTGTGAGAGGTTACAGCATCACACGGGGATCGAACCAGCGATCTCCGGATGATAGGGTGAGCATTTACCACTGCGCCACTCGGAGGCCCAATTTAGTTATTTTTCAGCAGTCATTCCCAATCTGTTAGTGTGTGTGTGTGTGTGTGAAAGCCTTCCTACAAGCCCCGCCACCGATAACCCATCCCCCTCTGTTATTCCTGCTGTTATACCCCTATCTTACCTACTGTATGCAGTTTGACTATGCGGGGGCCGACGTGCGGAAAGATGAAAACCTAATCTCAGCGCCAAAACTCGCGCTGAATCATAAGCCGTACTAACGGCCACCGTGCGAAACCGCGTTGGTGAGATAGTGGTATTAGTAGTTAACAGATTATGGGCCAAACTTTGCTGAGTGATGATGGTAGAATAATTATAAAGGTCTTGACTAAAACAACATGCATAAGGAATCACAAAGAAGTTTTAATTTTCTGCAATGAAAAAGTACTCTAACTTAGTTACTTTTATCAGAAAGTAACACTAATATAACTGATTACATTTTAAAGACAGCAATTTTGTAATGTAATTAGTTACTTTAAAAAGTAACGCCTCCCAACACTGTTGAGGAGACAGATGGCTCGTGGAAAGAAGCTGTTACATAGTCTGGATGTTAGTGCCCGAATGTTCCGGTACCCCTTTGCAGATGGCAGGAGGGTGAAGAGTATGTGTGATGTGTGTGTCCGATCAGCCACAATGCTGGTGGATTTTCGGATGCAGCGTGTGGTGAAGATGTCCTCGATAGAGGGAAGGGAGACCCCAATGATCTTTTCTGCTGTCCTCAATATCCGCTGTAGGGGTAGACAGTGATGGGCTGCTCAGGATGCTCTTGATGGTCCCTCTATAGAAGGTGGTTAGGATTGGTGGTGGAATCTGGGCCTTCCTCAGCCTTCTCAGGAAGAAAAGACGCTGTTGGGCTTTCTTGTGCAAGGAGCTGGTGTTGAGGGACCAGGTGAGGTTCTCCTTCAGGTGGAACAACCATCTCTTTTGTCTTATCAATATTCGGAGACAGGTTGTTGTCTTTACACCAGTCCGTTAGCCTCATCACTTTCTCTCTGTATGCTGACTCGTCGTTCTTGCTGGTCTCATCAGCAGCAATGTCATCAGCAAACCATGTCATCAGCAAACTTAATAATGTGGTTGGAACTGTGTGTCACTACACAGTCATGAGTCAGCAGTGTAAACAGCAGGGGACTTAGCACACAGCCTAGAGGGGCCCCAGTACTCAGCATGGTGGTGCTGGAGGTGGAGTTCCCAATCCGTACTGACTGAGACCTTCCAGTCAGAAAGTCCAGGATCCAGTTACAGAGGGAAGTGTTCACACTCAACAGGCTCAGCTTCCCGATCAGGTGTTGGGGGATGATAGTGTTGAATGCTGAGCTGAAATCTATGCACAGCAATCGGACGTAGGTGTCCTTCTTGTCTAGGTGTGTGAGGGTCAGATAGAGTGTGGTGGAGATGGCATAGTCCGTTGAATGGTTAGAGCGATACTCAAACTGCAGTGGGTCCAGTGTGGGGGGCAACAGGGTCTTGTTGTGTCTCATGACAAGCTGCTCGAAGCACTTCATGATGATGGTTGTGGGTGAAACAGGACAGTAGTCATTGAGCCAGGACACAGAAGACTTTTTCGGCATGGGAACGATGGTGGTGGACTTGAAGCATGTGGGAACGACAGCGCTGCTCAGAAAGATGTTGACGATGTCAGTGAGAACATCTGCCAGCTGTTCAGCACATTCTCTGTCAGGGATATTGTCTGGTCTAGCAGCTTTACATGGTTTGAATCTGCGTAGAGTTTTCTTCACTCTATGCAGGTCGTTCGGAGGAGGGGTTCCTTGCCATCACATCGTTCTGCATGTCGAACCAAGTGTAGAAGCTGTTCAGTGCATCTGGAAGGGTGCCATCACTGTCACAGGCAGGTGATGATGTCCTGTAGTTGGTGATGGCTTGTATGCCCTGCCACATGCGCCGTGTGTCACCGCTGTCTCTAAAGTGGTTGTGGATTCTCTGGGCGTGCGCCCGCTTTGCCTCTCTGATGGCCCGGGAAAGTTTAGCCCTTGCTGTTCTTAGGGGCACCTTGTCCCCCGCTCTGAAGGCAGAGTCTTGAGTCTTCAGAAATGCACACACCTCCGGAAGTAATCCATGGTTCCTGGTTGGGTCGTGAGGTGATGTTCTTGGAGACAGTGACATCATCGGTGCACTTGTTGATGTAGCTGGTCACTGATGACATGTATTTGGTAAAGTCGCCGTAAGTTGCAGCCTCGCTGAGTGTTCCAGTTGGTGTTCTCAAAACAGTTCTGAAGAGCAGAGATGGCTCCTGCTGGCCAGGTTTTCACATCTTTAGAACCTGTTTTGAACTGACGAGTGGTCTGTATGCTGTAATTAGCATAAGAGATGTGGTCTTAGTAGCTGAGGTGAGGTGCTGAGGTGTAGCTGTGGAGCTTTGTGCTCATTTAGCTACAAGAGCATTAGTGAGGCCAGGCACTGATATTGGGTGAGGAGGCCTGGGTGCAGTCAGTGTTCTAGTTTATCTCAAAGTTGTCCAGTTGGCTTAAGGTGCAGGGCAGTCATGTTCACTCTCATTTCTCACTTCTTTTACTCCAACCTTGTTGTTTTCATGAAGCTCCCTTTGCTGGTTTTGACCTCTTGGTTCTGGTGAAGAAGAATTGCAATTTTGCATATTACAATTTCCATATAGAGTATTTATTGTGAACACATAAAATGAATAATTTAACTAAAGTTTTTAATATTGAAAGAAAGGGTTAGCACTTAGCATAGAATTGTTATAATTTATTCACTGTACTGATAATTTTGTCCCTATTAAATTAAGAAGGTACCTTAAAACAGTAAAGAGTGTATATAAATAACTAAAGGAATGTCTGTAATGGTGTGCATTCTCCAGGAAGAGAAATCAGAATCAGCAGCACCCACCTGTATCTCCATGAAGAGTAATGAGTCTATGATTTATCCTATTAATTTTAAAGCTGGTACTCCTCACCTCTACACAGGTAACGTCTCCTCACTGTTAATGTCACTGCTGAAGTCACAGTTAAAGTGAAATTTAAATCTAGATAAACAGGATGGCAAACTAAATACTAAAACACCATATCTGTTATCTTGAAGCCCCAATTAGGTGTCCAAATATATATATTTTTTGTCTTAATTATATGTTTTTTTTTTCTTAA
This sequence comes from Clarias gariepinus, assembly GCF_024256425.1. Lineage (NCBI taxonomy): Eukaryota > Metazoa > Chordata > Actinopteri > Siluriformes > Clariidae > Clarias > Clarias gariepinus. The sequence goes on from NC_071111.1 coordinate 26,668,675, forward strand.
AATGTGTTTGTAATAACTTGATTGGACATGCTGTTTTGTGATGTAGGTAAATTATGATGTTTTATGGCTTAATTGTCCAAAAACATTTTGCTTGTTAGATCACCACTTAGCATATTTTAAATACTGAAAGGACACCAAGCCAAAATAATTTTCTAGAGTTACATCAGTCCCTCATTAAAACTGTTTTAGGCTGAGCTGCGAGCCACAAATGCACTGCTGTCCTCATTTGACTTTTCGTCCTCGTGGAGCTGCTTTCAGTGGACCAAATGGATGGAATTTAAATGTTTTGTGCTTCACTGAATACCTGCCAGATGGCGCATGGAAGGACTTTATCTAAAAGCCGGACCAAGAACAATGATGAATTGTGTATAAAGTTAGCCTAAAACAATATTGTTTTCAATGCTGAAGCAAACATGAATTTTATTTTGTTTTACAACAGATATTTTATAATAACCGTGTGTATATGTGTAATGTCTTAACAGGGACAAAACAATGAAAGACATGGCAATGCCTCAGTTTAAATGGTATTGAAATTAATTAAATTTCCTGATAGTAGGCTATCTGATAGTGTTAACTATGCAAATGTTCTGATTCGTGAATATGCCAACATATTTTATTTAAAACGTAAAGATGTGTCGTCATCATCAGAAGACATAAATGAACAAATTATATATACAGTGGCTTGCAAAAGTATTCGGCCCCCTTGAACTTTTTCACATTTTGTCACATTACAGCCACAAACATGAATCAGTTTTACGGGAATTTCACGTGAAAGACCAATACAAAGTGGTGTACACGTGAGAAGTGGAACAAAAATCATACATGATTCCAAACACTTTTTACAAATAAATAACTGAAAAGTGGGGTGTGTGTAATTATTCAGCCCCCTGAGTCAATACTTTGTAGAACCACCTTTTGCTGCAATTACAGCTGCCAGTCTTCTAGTGGTATCTCTACCAGCTTTGCACATCTAGAGACTGAAATCCTTGCCCATTCTTCTTTGCAAAGCAGCTCCAGCTCAGTCAGATTAGATGGACAGCGTTTGTGAACAGCTGTTTTCAGATCTTGCCACAGATTCTCGATTGGATTTAGATCTGGACTTTGACTGGGCCATTCTAACACATGGATATGTTTTGTTTTAAACCATTCCATTGTTGCCCTGGCTTTATGTTTAGGGTCGTTGTCCTGCTGGAAGGTGAACCTCCGCCCCAGTCTCAAGTCTTTTGCAGACTCCAAGAGGTTTTCTTCCAAGATTGCCCTGTATTTGGCTCCATCCATCTTCCCATCAACTCTGACCAGCTTCCCTGTCCCTGCTGAAGAGAAGCACCCCCAGAGCATGATGCTGCCACCACCATATTTGACAGTGGGGATGGTGTGTTCAGAGTGATGTGCAGTGTTAGTTTTCCACCACACATAGCGTTTTGCATTTTGGCCAAAAAGTTCCATTTTGGTCTCATCTGACCAGAGCACCTTCTTCCACATGTTTGCTGTGTTCCCCACATGGCTTGTGGCAAACTGCAAACGGGACTTCTTATGGTTTTCTGTTAACAATGGCTTTCTTCTTGCCACTCTTCCATAAAAGCCAACTTTGTGCAGTGCACGACTAATAGTTGTCCTATGGGCAGATTCCCCCACCTGAGCTGTAGATCTCTGCAGCTCGTCCAGAGTCACCATGGTCCTCTTGGCTGCATTTCTGATCAGCGCTCTCCTTGTTCGGCCTGTGAGTTTAGGTGGACAGCCTTGTCTTGGTAGGTTTACAGTTGCGCTATACTCCTTCCATTTCTGAATGATCGCTTGAACAGTGCTCCGTGGGATGTTCAAGGCTTTGGAAATCTTTTTGTAGCCTAAGCCTGCTTTAAATTTTTCAATAACTTTATCCCTGACCTGTCTGGTGTGTTCTTTGGACTTCATGGTCTTGTTGCTCCCAATATTCTCTTAGACAACCTCTGAGGCCATCACAGCTGTATTTGTACTGACATTAGATTTCACACAGGTGCACTCTATTTAGTCATTAGCACTCATCAGGCAATGTCTATGGGCAACTGACTGCACTCAGACCAAAGGGGGCTGAATAATTACGCACACCCCACTTTGCAGTTATTTATTTGTAAAAAATTTTTGGAATCATGTATGATTTTCGTTCCACTTCTCAAGTGTACACCACCTTGTATTGGTCTTTCACGTGGAATTCCAATAAAATTGATTTATGTTTGTGGCTGTAATGTGACAAAATGTGGAAAAGTTCAAGTGGGCCGAATACTTTTGCAAGTCACTGTATATATATATATATATATATATATATATATACACATATATATATATATATATATATACATATATATATATATATATATATACATATATATATGTACTGTATATATGTACAGTATATACAACGCGACAGCGCGCTCAGTTACTGTATTCCCTCTTCTTACCTTTGATGTAGGTGTGAAGTTATCAAACCGGTTTCCCGGATGGGGGAATTGGCAGAATTGAGGGGTTTAAAACTATTTAACAAGACCGAGCAGACGAGCATTTTATTAGAAATAAAATGTTTAATGGTACCAATCAAATCAGACTTCATAATTAATTTAAGTGTAATTCACAAATTTACTGACTATATTATGTTTTTATGTGTATACAGTATGTGTTTGTATGTAAATATATTATATAAGTATGTGTTTGTGCGCGCGTCTCATATGTAACATCATATAAAATGCAATTCGTGATAAGTGTATGTTGTTAAAGTATTTGTGGATATGTATGTAACGACGTGGCTCGCGCGAGGGGTAGTGCCACGCATAAACTGTTCAGAACGGGCCGGGTCGTGATAACGCAACACTCCGTGTGATCATTCGGTCACAGGTGTCAAAGGTGTCAGGGCCAAAGACTAAGCGCGTTGAAGAAGACACAGGCAAAGCCCAAGCCTCTGTCTGTCTAAGACACCGGCAAGAAAGTGAGGGAGAGCTACACGCATCAGTTTAGCGTGCGCTCTCAGGTTAAAGTGCACAAAGCACAAACTCTACTCTCTCTCTCTTCCTATAAATCCTCGGTAAAGGCATAAGCCCTGAGAAAATCTTTAGTTTTTTGTTTTAGTTTTAGGAATCCCGTCCGTTCTCGGGTAGACTGCGGAGCTCTGGTTATTTTGTGTTTCAGTTTTCTTTTGGTTTCTTTTTAAGTTTCTTATTTAATAATTCCATGCTATCTCCAAACGGAAATGTTGTCCCATAGCTGTCATAATCACTCACAACCAGGGCCGGTTCTAGACAGGCACATATGGGGGGGGGTGTGCAGTGAGAAATGTGAAGGGGGCATCATGTTTACACATCATGTTCGAGCACTGTTTTTTTTCCCCTGTGCTTATAGTAACAGTATTATCCTTGCTGAATTGTGTAATTGTGTTGTTAGCTGCATCAGAAGCCTGGAAAAGTGGATTGCACTTTGTCAGGCCTCTACCTTCAGACCTGTCAAACTTGGGTGTCCAACTTGAAGACTAAGCTCCTGCTGGTATAGATCTTAAGGTCACTGAGGCACGCAAACCCCCTGACCACAATAAGGTGGCAATCCCTCAGGGGGGGAAACTGAAAAATAAAAATTAAATAAATAAAATAAAATAAAATATCCTTAATCCAGATTTTATCAATCAACAACACAACATTTATCTTAGCTGGATGGTCTAATTCTCAAAAAACATTTAACCTAAAGTAAGACTTAACACACTGTAACTAGAAAATTTACAAAACTAAAAGGTTGTCTTATGAATAATAATAAAAAAAACTAGGTTAAAGCAGATAGGCTATAGAACAGATCATATTATGTTTTTATATATGTTTTAGATTTTTATGTTATATTTTTTATAGTAAATGAACAGCTCTCTTCTGTCCAATCCACTCCTAAACAACAGTCTCCTATTTCCGTGTCCGTGCGCTGCAGCCTGTAAATGAATACACGCAGTGGAGGGACATGAGGGAAATCTAACACCGTATTATGTATACCGTATACATTAAGAAAAACTTCGGTGTTCATCACCGTTTTTTCCAGGACAATGACCCGAAGCACACGGGTCAAGAAAAGTGATCGCTGAAGAAAAGTGATTGCTGAAGAGGAAATTAACTGGGTGAAGACACCCGCAGAATGACATGAATCCCATTGAAATGGTGTGGCATGCTATGAAAGACTATATTCGAAAAGAAGCAAAACCGACTACAAAATCCAATTTAATTACTGCCATTAATAAATTTTGGTTTGAGATACTTACAGAAGAGGCATGTAATAAATACATAAATAGGTTGTTTAAAGTCCCTCCAGTAGTGGTTAAAAATTAGGGTGGACACACTGGAATGTAACTGAACACTGCGACCCAAAAAATAAAAGCTTTGAGATGATATATTTGCCGTATGTTGTGTTTATTTGCTTAAACTTAAATGTAAAGTGAAAGTGCAAGCCACGGGTTTAAGCACACCGGTTTTAAATGAATTTTAGAAAATGTTTAATGCACTGTTAACCCGAATAAGTTGGCAAAACTCAAAAAATTTATAAAATACACCCCAAGGTCTATTAATTTGAACTAATTGTAATTATTTAAGTTAACAGTACTTCATATGTTTAATGACTTTAAGCACTAGGATTTACAGTGTGGTACAAAAGGTCTAGGAAGGAAACAGGTTTAGTTATTTTACACAATCTGAATATATTCAGTTAATTCATGAATTACACTCAAAGTATCAAATCCAACTATGAAGTCTGATTTAAGTGTTACTATTAAACATTTTATATCTACTTATGTTTATTTTTCTATTTATGTTTGTTTTGCTGGAGAAATACATTTTAGGCAGAGACGTCTGCTCGGTCTTGTTAATTTGTTTTAAAACCCCCAATTCTGCGAATTCCCCCATCAGCGAAACCGGTTTGATAACTTCACACCTATCGTAAATGAAAGGTGACAAAAGGGATTATAGTAACTGGGGTCTGTGGGGGTTCACCTCGGGGCGCGCTATCGCGTTGTATTCAGCGTATAGACTAAAACAAAATCATGTTTGCTTCAGCATTGGAAACAATATTGTATTAGGCTAACTTAATTAAAGATTATTCACTTTTGTATTCTTTTTTTTTAAAGTTATTTTTCATATAACTTAAACGGCTAAATGAAGTTAAATATACACAATAAATGAATAGTTGCGTTTTCTTTAAATTTGAGCACTCATTAAGCTTTTACATTTTATATACTACCATATCTGTAAGGGTCCTCCACTAGAGGTCACTGTTTTTATTTTGTAGTTTTTGTTGGCCGACTCAGTTTCCCAGCAGGCACCTCGGTCAGGTGAGGCGGTGCACACCTGAACCGAGGTAGCCATCAATCAATCTATAAATAGCTGTTTAGACTGGGAAACTGGGTCGAGCATTTTTGGTAACACCACTGTCATTTGTGTGGGCATTTTGTTTTGTTCTGTTTTGTTATTTGTTTAGTTTGTACTTTGATTTTAGTTGTGTTGACTTGGGCTCTCTTATTGGCAATGTTTCTGTGTATCTTGTGTGTGTCTGTGTTAGTGGAGCTGATTCAGTCCTGTCCTCCTGTGTTCTTGTGTTTAGCTAGAGCAGGTAAGTAGTTAGGTGTGTGTTTGGCTAGGAGCGTGTTTAGCTAAGATCTATGTTGAGTTACAGTAACTAGCATGCTTCTAGCCATAGCCCCTTGGTGTCTCTAGCTGTCCTGTGTTTCCTACCTCCCTAGTTGCCCAGTGAGCCTAGCCTTTGATGTGATCTCAGCCTAGCCTTTGATGTGATCTCAGCCTAGCCTTTGATGTGATCTCAGCCTAGCCTTTTGATGTGATCTCAGCCTAGCCTTTTGATGTGATCTCAGCCTAGCCTTTTGATGTGATCTCAGCCTAGCCTTTTGGGTAAAACAACTGAAAGGTTCAAGCTACTTATTCAAGAGGAAGTGATACCGAACATCCAGGGGAATCCGATTAGATGCCTTGGAAAGTGGTATGATGATTCCCTGTCAGACAAGAACAGCATCTCCAACACTGGAAAACAAGTTGAAGAATGGCTGAAGAAGATTGATAAGTCTGGCCTGCCGGGAAAATACAAGTGCTGGATCTACCAACATGGCCTGCTTCCGAGACTCATGTGGCTTCTCACTGTTTATGAGGTGCTCTTATCAACTGTTGAAGGAATGGAGAGGAAGTTCAACAAGCACCTTAGAAAATGGTTGGGAATACCCCCAAGCTTTACATCCTTGGGGCTTTACATTAGGTCAGGCCAGCTCCAGCTTCCCCTGTCATCAGTGGTGGAGGAGTTTAAAGTCGCCAAGTGCAGACTGTCCCTGACATATAGGGACTCTCGAGACCAACTCACCAGGGAAGCAGGGGTCAGAACAAGATCTGGCCGTAAGTGGGCCGCCAGCACTGCAATTGACCTGGCGGAATGTTCTCTTAGGAACAAAGAAATTATTGGAAACCCTTGTACTGGAAGACAGGGTCTAGAAACAGCCCATTTCCAGCAGTGGTCAAAGTCCAGCCCGAGGGAGAAGAGAACTATGATTCTGGATGAAGTCCGAAACCTTGAGGAAGAAGGGAGAAGAGCAAAATCAATCGAGCTCGTAACTCAAGGCGTATGGACGAGGTGGAACCTCCCTAAGAGAACAATCACATGGAGCGAACTGTGGCGGCTGGAGCCCTTCCGGATATCCTTTCTACTCAGAGCAGTGTATGACACCTTACCAACCCCAGTTAATTTGCACAGGTGGGGGAGGAGGGAGGACCCAATGTGCAGGTTATGTGGTGGGAAAGGAACAATGGCGCACATTCTGTCTGGGTGTAAGATCGCATTGACACAAGGAAGGTACAGGTGGCGCCATGATAAGGTGTTGGCAGTGCTCGCGGACATCTTGGAGAAGGAAAGGGGGAAGAGACAACCAGCCAAAGCAAGACCACTGCTAAGTACCATCGCCTTTGTGAAAGAGGGCCAAAGACCTGTCATCCACAGCCAAGCCAGACAGAATCTCCTGCAGTCAGCCCAGGGATGGGAAATGGAGGTTGACCTCGGGAGGGGACTCCACTTCCCTGAGGCGGTACTATCCACAACTCTAAGGCCTGATATCATTATATGGTCTTTAGAGGGAAAGAGGATCATCCTGGTGGAGCTGACGGTACCGTGGGAGGAGGCCTCGTCCCGTCCATTTCTTGGTCTCTTGTCTCTAGTCTCTACGTGTCTCCCTTCTCTCTAGTGTCTCCCTTCTTTCTAGTGTCTCCCTTCTCTCTAGTGTCTCCCTTCTCTCTAGTGTCCAGTTTCAGCTCCACGCATCGTTTGTGTCCCGTTATGTGTTTGTCCCCCTGCCTGTGCCTCGCCACAGGACGTGTTATGTGTCTCCCCCTGCCTGTGTCTCGCCACAGGACGTGTAAGGTGTCTCCCCCTGCCTGTGTCTCGCCACAGGGCGTGTTACGTGTCTCCCCCTGCCTGTGTCTCGCCACAAGGCGTGTTACGTGTCTCCCTCTGCCTGTGTCTCGCCACAGGGGGTGTTATGTGTCTCCCTCTGCCTGTGTCTCGCCACAGGGCGTGTTCGGTGTCCCTCCAGTCTGTGTCTTGCCAGAGAGCCCCTGTTAGCACAAAGTTAAGTATTGTTTGAGTTTGTTTGTTCCTTTGTTTGTGTCTTTTATTTATACTTTGTGTTTAACCATAATTAAAAGACTCTTTTTGATTACACCACCCCAAAGTTGTAATTTACTTGCAATTGTACTTTTAAAATATAACCTACGTATCTACAGTATAAGCATATTTAACTACTTCAGTAGTGAATGAGAAATTTGGTCGGTCAGGCTTTAGATAAAGTTCTTATTTGATATAATTTTATTATTTAATTAATTATCTTATTATAAATATGATTCTTATCCTCTATATTCTTGTCGAGTATAGTCCTTCAGAGCAAGCACTGTGTCAGGATTCTGCGAAATCTCTTCTCACCTTTCATTCACGATAGGTGTGAACTGTGTGGGCTGTTGGCAAATACTGTGGTTTTAGATGAATTAAGAAGACAGAGCGGACATCTCTGCATAAAATAGATAAAAAATAAATAAATAAAAATGAAAGCAATTAAATCAGACTTAATAGTTGGATTTGATACTTTTTTTTAATTTACTGTATGGACAGTCGTATTATACTTTCTCTGTTATTTATCTCTCTATATATTCTCTAATTATGTCTAATAAATCGGCTCACATCAGAGCGCGCTGGCGTGTTGGAAAAGCGAGTAGCCCATATATTTGTGTTTGTTGTTTTCTTGGGGGGGGGGGGGGTATGCCTTTTGTTAAGTGAAAGTGCGAGCCACGGGTTTATACACGTTGATGAATGAATTTTAGATGGATTTTAAAGCATCTTTTTTAGGCACGGTGTATCTGCACTGAGAGTTTGTGTGTGTTTGTGCACGGAGAGTTTGTGTGTGTCCGTGCGCGTGTCTCATACTGTACTGTGGGTGTGTATTCATGGAGAGTGTGTGTGTGTGTTTGTGACGTTATCTTCTCCTTCAAACATGCTTCCAACCAACCAACCCTGGCCTCCAAACTCAGAAGGCTACGTGTCATAGTCGATAATTGCTCCTTTGATCTGCTGGTTACGGCGGGGCGTCGACTGCTGATCAGTGTAAAGTAGCCTGTACAAGCCAAGCTCTTCCCCAAAATAGTGTAAATGTCTGCAACAAACATTAACTATTAAAATGTTAAGAATTTAATTAAACACAAATATATAAATCAGATTTTCTTCATACATAATATTTTATATAAAACATTATATATAACATTATATATAAACTCTTGCTAGGGTACTTTCACTACGCTGAAGTACCATTTAAAGCTATTAATTTATTTCTCTTTTATTTGCTTACTTACTTACTTACTAACCAGAGAATGCTTTAGTAAAGGGCTTCAAAACAATGGCAGTATGAATGACAATGGAATATTACAGAACATGCGAGTTGACGCCCATGCACCAATCACTAACCATTAAAACATAGGATTTGAATTAAAATGCCACTTATATATATATATATATATATATATATATATATATATATTCGTGTTTAATTAAATTCTTAAATCATCGTGTTCACCCATGGGTTTACTGCATATACAAAAAAGAGGAAAGGGAGAAGTTTCTTTTTACGATTTTTGCATTGAGTTTAATCATGCAGCACTTTTAGTATTTATAGCAAAAGCAACCCAACAGTGTGATTAAAGTACCTGAAATAACACAATTTTAACCCAGCATAAACAACCCAACAACGTGTTTACAAAAACCCAGCATTTTTACTAATGAATGGAGAAAGCGCAGTCAAAGCCAAGATATTCTGCGTGCTGTCGCGTTGTATTCAGCGAGTAGCATATATTTTTGTGTTTGTTTCATCTCATGTCTTTAGTTTTATCGATAAATCTGCTCATACCTGCGCAAATCACTTTCACTTTGCACAAGGCAGTGTTTATTGTTTAGTGTATACTGTATTTAAAGCACATAAACACAATAAAACAATATTGTTTTAGGCCAACATATCATACATGTTTGTATTATTACTTCGTCTTTTTGCACACACGCGGGTGCGTTACAATAAAAATAATAATAATAATAAATTCGGAGCCTACTGCCAATAATAATAATACTGAATGGAGAAAGCGCAATTAAAGAAGTATCATCATTGAAGGAGAAGAAAATAAAGAATAAATACATATCAGTATTTACAGTTTGAGCTCGACACGTTTATGAGCTCTGTCGCTTGCTGTCAATGAGTGCCTAAGAGAGATAACACATTTTCAGCTTCAGTAGATACACAATACTTCAGACTGAAACACGACTGCCCCCTACAGGTAATGAAGGGCATTTTCACAGCTTGCCGCGGGATCCCTTTTCTTGAAATGTGCGTTTTCAATGGCGACATCTGTAGGGAGGATGCTTTAACCCCTTAAAACAAAGTTTTTGCAAAGTGATGAATCCATGTCTCGTCACCAGTAATGATTCTCTCTAAAAAAACTTTTACCTTCCTTAGAGTGTCAGTCCAAATTTTGTTTGCAGATGTCCAAATGCTTCTGTTTATGCTCCTCTGTGAGTTGTTTCAGTACCCATCTTACAAAAATCTTCTCGGGTTACTTTGCTGTAACCCTGTTCCCTGAAAAAGCGGGAACGGGATGCTGCATGAGAACGCTATGGGAACATCTTTTTGTGTTGCCGGTTGTGAAGCATGTGTGTATCAAACACGCCAAATTTTTGCCTTATACTGTATAACCTCGGTCAGGTGACGTCATCTGATGAGGTGCACTTACAGGGTATAAATAGGAGTGAACCGGAAACATTCCTTAGATCAATTTTGTCTGAAAGGGCGTCCAGTCACGCAAGCAGTGCGCCATTGGAGCGCAGCATCTCGTTTCCGCTTTTTCAGGGAACAGGGTTACAGCAAAGTAACCCGAGACAGTTCCTTTCAAAAGCTACGCTATGGGAACGAGAATACCAACTCCGCCTCACTGCAAGTGTCTGGACCCCCAGGGTTGTGTTGCGTGTAATAGCCAAGGAGGTCTCAGACATAGCTCTGGGAGGCTGACTTGAGGACCTGTGAGCCTGGAGTAGCATAAACATCCAAACTATAAAATCTAACAAATGTGTGCGGAGAGGACCAACTTGCCACATCAATTCAATTTGTATAGCGCTTTTAACAATTGGCATTGTCCCAAAGCAGCTTTACATAATCAAAGGAATTATTTAAGTTTGTATGGAATTTGAATGTGTATGAATCAAAATGGTCAGATAGTCCCTGGTGAGCAAGCCGAGGGCGACAGTGGCAAGGAAAAACTCCCTGAGATGGTAGTAGGAAGAAACCTTGAGGGGAACCAGACTCAACAGGGAACCCATCCTCATTTGGGTGAAACAGAGAGCAGGAATTGATCTGCATTCATACTGTGATGTTAATTGATGTTAATATGGAGTCCAGTTAGTTATTGAAAACTCAGGTAGACTTGTATAAAGTTCCAGTCCTGAACTATCGAACAGTCAAGCCCTCAGAGAAACAGCTGCCAACACCAGTCAAGGCCAGAACCGTCTTCTAGGTAGAGAGAACCATCCTCAGACACGAGAGGCATGCCAAAGAGACACACGGGGCATCCATGTGACAAGATCTCCAACCAGAAGCAGGGCACAAGGATGGGTCAGACAGGTCCGGAGGGCAGAGGGAGTCTGGATCACTGGCAGCTTAGGAACGACATGTGTAGCTCGACAGAGAGAGGGAAGGAGAGAGAAAGGGGGAGAGAGGGAAGAGAAAGAGCAGGAGAGAGGGCAGAAGAGAAGAGATAAGTTAGGTCTGGTCACAGTCATATAATGTATAATGTGAATGTATATTTACTGTAGAGTGCAAGCAGAGACCCCGGCAGGACTAACTATGACAGCATAACTGAAAGGGAGAGCCAGAAGGAAACACAGACATGAGGGCTCCCTGAGATGTAAAGCAACCAATCACCTCACCGTCAACAAACCTGAGTGATCAATGAGAGTGGGGAGGACAGCATCTAAACATACCAGTTCACCATAATACTCTATGTCCATGAGTCCCCCAGATCTGCTCCTTTACCTAAGGCAAATCTATTTATAAAAATGCTTGATTAAATAAATAGGTTTTTAGCCTGGACTTAAACACTGAGACTGTGTCTGAGTCCTGAACACTAATTGGAAGACTATTTCATAATTTTGGGGCTTTGTAAGAAAAAGCTCTGCCCCCAGCTGTAGTTTTCATAATACGCAGTACTGATAAGCAGCCTGCATCCTTTGATCGAAGTAGGCGTGACATGCATCTCACACTTGCTGCAAAGGGACTCCTCTTGCCAGTGCAATAGATGAGGCAATCCCCCTGGTCGAATGAGCCCTGATTCCTAGAGGCGAAGTGTGACCACGCGCCTCGTAGGCTAGGGCAATCGCATCTCTCACCCAATGTGACAGCGTTTGTCTAGTGGCAGTCGCCCCCCGGTTGCGGCCCCCATAGCATATGAAAAGCTGCTCTGACTTACGCTGCTGGCTAGTGCGGTGGACGTAAATCTGAAGAGCACATACTGGACAGAGTAAGTAAAGTCTTTCCTGCTCCGGAGCTGTAAAAGGCGGAGAACAGAATGCTCCGAGAACAACTGGGTGCATGGTTGAGAATGGAACTTTCGGAAGATAGTTCGGGTGAGGATGCAGAATAGCTTTGACTAGCCCAGGGGCAAAGTCTAGGCAGGATGGGGAGACTGACAAAGCCTGCAGATCTCCAATTCTTTTCAAGGTAGTAATGGCCGTAAGAAAAAACATCTTGAAAGTCAGAGGCCTGGCTGGCGCTGACTCTAGTGGTTCGAAAGGGGTGTCGATCAGACCTTCGAGCACAATAGCTAAGTCCCAAGAAGGGACTGTCGCTCTGGTAGGTGGCCTAAACCGTTTAGCTCCACGAATAAAATGGGCAACTAAAGAGTGCTTTCTCACAAAAACCCTGTCGGTCAGAACATGACGAGCCGAAATAGCGGCTACGTACGTTCTGAGAGTAGTAGGGCATAAGCCTGAGGACAACTTTTCTTGCAGAAACTCCAGAACTGAAACAATTTGGCAGTGTACTGGGTCTGCATGTTTTGCCATGCACCAACTTTCAAATACCCTCCATTTGAGGGCATAAGTTCTTCTAGTGGAGAGAGCCCTAGCACTTGAAATAGTTTCGATTACACTGGCTGGAAGACCAGCATCTCTTAATTGGTTCCAGAGCTCGGGCAGAACCGGCGAGGAGAGATATTGGATCCAAGAACCACACTCTGGTCGGCCAATGGTGTGCTATCAGTAAGAGGCGCTTGAACTTGTCCTGTGCCCAAAGCAGAACCTGGTGCGCTAGCTTGTTCAAGCGGCGCGAGCACAGTCCGCCCTGGCGATTTATATACAAGACTACCGTGTGTATTACTACTAGTGTTGTCCACCCGCACTAGGACATGGTAGCCTCTCACCTGCTGGAGGAAGTCCTTTAGGGCCAGAATAAAGCCATCATTTTGAGGCAATTGATGTGCCACGCGAGAAGATGACCTCTCCAGCTCCCTTGGGCTGGACGGCCATCTAAGACCGCACCCCAGCCCGTGAGGGAAGCGTCTGTCGTTAGCGTCTAGCAATGACAAGACAGACTTAGAGTGGGACCCAGAGTCAGAAACCAGGGTCTGAACTGGGGTGAGCTCTACCTGCCAGTACCCGCTACGCAGATCCAGGGAGCTAAACCAAGCCGAGCCCGCCCACATGTTCCAAAGCATCATCTGTCCACGGCAACAGATAAGAGTCCTTCCGCGTTACCTCGTTTAACCGCGGGTAATTTACACAGAACCGCCATAAATCTTTTTTTTTTTCACTAGCACAACCGGTGAAGACCACGGACCGGATGCCGGCTCAATGACGCCTGAGTTGACCATCTCTCGTAGCTTTTGTTCAGCGATAGCTTGTTTAGGTGTCTCAGACTTAGCCGAATAGGGGCTGCGTTACCCGTATCGATCATGTGCTGCACCAGGTTGGTATGGGTGCCCTCGCGCTCATCTACCATGAAAATATCCGCAAATTCGTAGAGAAATGATTTCAATGTGTCGGTCTGTGTTTGGCTAAACACAGACCGACTCCGCAATACTACACTGCAAAAGCTTGCCCATTATACTTGCTCGTCCGCGACCGGATGTTTACATGGCGCGACCACGGAAGTTCCGCCCCCCGAGTGTGTGCTACTAAAATGTCCGGCTGTGGTTTAGGTATTAGCAACGTGGCTAACCCGAAGTTACTATGCAGAGTTCCGTCATTTAAGTCTAGCACCGCACCCCATTTCTCTAAAATGTCCAACCCCAAAATGCAATCCTCCTCGATATTCCCCACAAAGAATTCATGTGAATGAATCCACTTACCTACTTTTACTCGAACCCTGCGACAAGCCTGTATCTTCATGTAGCTCCCAGACACGGTGCGATTATTGAAGGCTGGATCAGAACACAGTTTACATAGACTCCAGCGCGATTGCCTAATCGTCCCGAACGGAAGTTGAATCCACTAGTTAGGGGAACATTAACGGCTGCTGGGGTACGCTGTCCTCAGGCCTGATCACGTTGCAACAGTAATCCTGAGGTCCTGGGCCTTGTTCGTTGCCTAACTGTGACAGGTAGCCCTGTCCCCGGCTAGGTTCACCTACCGAGCGGCCCTGAGCTGCGGGAGGTTGCTCGGCTCTTTCGCCGTGATGTTCCACCATAATGGGTTCAGAGGGCTCCCGCGTAGCGCCAGGTAAGGGAAGCTGGTGCCGCTAACCTGATGTGCTCGCGGAGCCGTTTCTTTCATCAGAGGGTAAAGATCTATTTTCTCTCTTTCTCTCTGTTTCAGCCGTTATGTGTGTGTGTGTGCGCGTAATTTGACTCCCCTTCACACACACACACCAAAGACACACACACACTCTCTCACCTTTACACCCCCCTCCCCCCTCTCGGCTTTACACACACTCTCTGCTCTACACAGAAACTTTTCTCTGTCGCGATTCTTTAAAGGTAAAGTGCAGGGTTATTTCTATTTTTTTTTTTTTACTTTACAGCAGTGATTCTGTTAGTATGCGCTTACGCGAGTGTCATTAGCGGTGGTCCTTGCTAATTTTTGCGATAAAACAGTCTTTACATTAATGTGTGTGTGCTCGCACATGACACACACACACACACAGCGCCTGTGCGCATAAACGGAAACACTTATCTGTCGGGATTTATTTTTACTTTTTTTTGAAGGTAAAGTGCAGGTTAATTTGTTTTATTTTTACTTTATATATTGTATTAATTATTTTTATGTATTTATTTTTTGGGCTGTGGAAGGAATTATTTGAGTTTTTATTATTTCTTACGGGAAATAATCGATTTGGTTTACGAGTGTTTTGGAATACGAGCCCGCTTCCGGAGCTTATACTCGTAATCCAAGGTTCCACTGTACACTCCCTGTTTAAAGTAGATTATTGAATCCAGAACATGACTGTTCATAACATCAATTTACTCAACAGTTTGATTTTAGCGCGTAACACTCTCAGTGCGGATATTTTCCACCCTCACCTCGTACTGCTGTGGATATGTTTGCTCTAACGACCTGTGATTTATCTCATAGTGACATTCCACATCACTGCATTAATTAGCACCACGATGATATGGACATCGTGATATGGACCAGGAAAGTAAAGGGGGAGGAGACAGTGGTTAAGGTCCTTCCTTGGCAAATTGTCTGTAAGACAAAAAAAAAAAAAAAACATTGAGCAGTTCTTTGGTCTTCTTTCCAAGAGCTGATTAAGAAAACTATTTCACGTCTCAGTGCTAACAAAAAGAATTTTCGTGCTAAGGGAACGCATTTCAGTGCCTGCCAAGATTTAAAATCTTAGACCTGGACATATGAGATTAATTATCTTGTATCTATTTACAGGTATTAGCTTCTTTTATTTTGAGACTGAACAAAATTAATTTAAGATTTTTTATCAAGTTAAATTTTAGTGGTAAGCAAAAGCAAGTGGTAAAGTGCTTGCCCTATCAACCGGAGATCACTGGATCGATACCTGGGTGATGCTGTAGCCTCACGCCGCCAAGGGCCTAAAGAGAAAAAAATTGGCCGAGCTCTCTTAGCGGGGTGGGATAGGAGGCACTTAGTTCTCTCACATTAATTACAGCTCTATGGCCAGTCAGGGGTGTCTGTGAGCTCACGCAAGCGGAAGGAGCAGATAGTGCTGTCCTCCGAGTGTGTTACGCTGCCCCCAACAGTGAATAAGCAAGCAGTTTGAAGAAATGCGGCCCTCCCGCAGACTATCACGTCTGAGTGGTCGTAGTAGCCTTAATGTGGAGCCCCTAGTGGCGGGGAGGATTTGGATATGACTAAATTAGGGAGAAAATCAGGGTAAAAAATCCTAGAAAACATATAAAAAAAAAAAACAAGTGAAATAATCTGTCCAGGCAGCAATAAAAATTTACTTGATAAGTGGGACTTCATATGAGTCTCAGCTGAACTTTGAAATGCATTTTTGCCCAGAACGAGGGATGTGGAATTTACACGGTATTCTGATTTTACCGCTACGCCTCACGGAGGCAGCATTTGGGTTTGTGCGTTTGCTGGCTTTTACCGCTGAATGCCGCTATATAACTATGGACTGACGCCTCGGGCATCAGTTCATTCTCTCAAGGATTAATAAGCCGCAGCTACTTTAGAGCTGCACATAGTAGCGGATAAAATTAAGTGAAACATTGTAGTTAAACGAATTCATAATCACAGTACTAAAATTACAGTACAAATTTAGAATTTAAATTAGATTAAATCTTATTAGGATCGTATTTAATCAAAATAAATGTTAACAAAGTGAGCCTTTAGATTTTATCATGTGTAATTAGAAAAGCTACGCATGTAGGGTTTTGTGTCATCTTATACTTTGTGTTCTTTAAATTTGTAGTACATTTATTAACTGAAATAAATGAAATGAATATCAGGACGTGCTACTGCATCAGAAGATGTCGATTTTTTTTTTTGCATTATTATAAGAATTAAATGCAGTAGGCTGTTATGATCATCATAATGTTCTTTAATAAATAATGAAAACGTTTTGACTAATTAAATTTTTTTACATCCCAGCACCACGTTGCACTGTACCAACGCTGGCAAAACCTTATAAAATACAAGTGAAACGTTAAACAAATTTACAATCAAAGTACTAAAATTACAGTACAAATTTAGAATTTAAATTAAATATAGGCATTTCTTATGGAACGGTTAAGAAAATAATGAGACACTGAGCCTTTATATTTCATCATGTGTAACAGTCGCATAGCCAGAAGATTCTGGGTGTGCAACAGAAAAAGTGGGTGAGCCACAGATGTTGTCAGATTAATGTGCAAAAACTATATAATAAAATTATATAAGATGCATAGATGTTATAAGACTTTACTTTTATTTAAGCGCACTCACAAGGACGACAAAACGTTATGTTTTTGTAAAACAATGAAAAAAAACAGGGATACAGCGCTATTCTGTATCGTTTTCGGTGAACTTGAGACCGTCAGAAAATAAACCGAAACTTTGTGTATACTTGCCTCACAGACGTGAAAAATATATACTTATATGTACTGCGAAATGTCTGTTTTTATATAAACAAATGGAAAACTAATATCAGCTTATGTAATTCATATGAAACGTGAATTACTGGCGCATCCACTTCTGTGGAGATGACGTGATGACATGATCACCTTCATCACAGCCGAAACCAAAGACATCAACTTATCAATGAATTATTAAAATGGCCAGTCAGTTTCCTTGCTGTTTCCCTGACGCATTCATAATCATTAGTCTACTTCTGCCGGTAGAAGATTTCACGCGAACATTCTACATTCACTAAAAGGCTTATTCACAACCACATTTTAGCCATTTTCACACCTGCATTGTGCTGTTGTTGTTGTTTGTAATCAGAGTATTTTATGTATTTTATGAATATTTTATGAATGAAACTGCTGCTTTTGGTACACACTTTCACTTTGCAAAACACTGCCACGCAGAAATTTGGGGAGGGGTGCATTTTAGTTTCTCCGAGTGTATAGTTGAGAACAGCTGATTTGCAACTGGGGGAGGGGTGAATTATTTACATTTGATCGTTGTCTGACATTGCAAAGCACACACAGTAACACTGAAAGAACAACAACCTAACATAAATAGAAAGAAGAGGTCCTGATTATACTGCATAAATATTGTTTCGTACAACAAAATTCCTCCGCGCTCTGGAAAACTTTATGCATGCGGTTGAGCGCTGATTAAACTATGTAGGAAATTAAAGAGAGAATTATGATGCCGCATCAAACTTTTTTTTTTATATTATTGATTAAATGTGTGCTGAAAAAACTGTTGTCACCAAAAATGTAACAGATGAGGACTCATGTCCATCAATGTGATATACAGTATGCTGGAGAAATTCCCAAGTGGGAAGACACTGCTTTGTGAAGTTAACATCAAAGACAAAAATAAATAAATAATATAAACATCAACAACTTCCAGTAAAGAGTCTGGAACGCAGAGTACAGGATGCATCATACAGCTGCGATATATTATACTATAACTGTACTATATCAAAGAAGATAAGAAATATTTGAAATATAATACTTCCATAGTTTTAACCATTACCGAGACATCACAGCCAGCGCCAGTTTTCAGAAGTTCTTTCCGAGGTGAGGCTGGGTACATGAGGCATGTACATGGCCATTGCCTGGAGCTTACATCGCCGAAATCGTAGGGGCTATTGTTTAAATAGACGCTATCTTTAATAACTGATGGAGGTTTTGGGCTGTACCCACATGCATTCTCGCCTAAACAACTTTTAAAACTACACTTAACAGTAATATTTTGAACATTTTGCAGGCCGTTTGGAGAAAACAAAGAATAAAGACTAAAAACAGTTGTTGGGTCGAAATAACCCAACCAGGTGTTTAGAGAAACAACCCAGCATTTTTTAAAGTGTGTTTTTTTTTTGTTATTCTAATGTTCTATTCTGAAAGTCTATTTTCCCAGTTATTTCTATATTTAAAATTTGATGTCTTTAAATGTAATTTTTTTTAAATAATAACAATTAACCGATACAAACAGAAGCTATATAACAGTCCATTCTTTGTACAAATAAAATTGTTAGCTAGTAAACTTGATCGTCTGTCTAAAGCATATTTAACCAATTTTTTAAAAACTCATTATTGTTCAGTAAATGTCAATAGCGCTGGATCAGATTTTTTCATCTTTGTTGTATAAAGTACTCAGATGTGAAAATTACCATCACTAGTATTTCTTCAATGCAACATTTGACTTTTTATGACTTAAACTGAGAACTGCGCCAAATAAAAATGTCCCTTTGCACCACCTGGCGGTCATTCCACAAATTACTTTGAATTGCGACTGATTTATTTTGGCTGTTGCCGTTTTGCCGCGACAGAGAGCACGGCAATAATAGACATTACCCTTGAGTACCTACTTTAGCCCTGGTTACTAAAGTTAAACTCACTCTCCGGGTGACAAACTTCATGGGCAGTGTGGAGAGCATGGAAACTTTTAACAGAAAATTTATAAAGACCTATTGTAATCTACTTATATGCAATTATATGCACCTCAATTCTGATTTATTACTGACTTGAAAACACCTATACTATGCCTTGAAGGCTCATATTTAGAATATAGTGTAAATTATGAACTACAATTTTTGTTCACAGTGATCTACAAAAGGCAGAAGACAGAATAGCAAAGAGGATCATCACAGATACAGGGTAAGATAAAATCCAGCAACATGACTGTGACACTGACACACTGCTGTTATAAACATCTCTGCTGTTATTAACTACAGAGTGATTAGATTATAGAAAACATACAGTTGAATAAAACAAATGTAGTGAGAACATTATAAAGAGCTATCAGTGATATTCAGAAAAATGAGATCTTAAAGATTAATTATTGGACCCCATGTCTCACCACATTGTACTTCACCATCTCACAGGCACGACCCAGAATCTGCTGCTGTAAATGAATTCCATAAAAAGTTCAAATTAAATATGATGAAGTTGTTTCAGTTCTTTAATGGAGTGATGATAAACCTGGGAACCCAAACACCCCTGAATGAGATCTACACAGAGCTCTACATCACAGAGGGAGACAGTGGAGAAGTGAATAATGAACATGAGGTGAGACAGATCGAAGCAGCATCCAGGAGAACAACAACAGAGGAAACACCAATCAAATGCAATGACATCTTTAAGCCCTTATCTGAACAAGACAAACCCATCAGATCTGTGCTGACAAAGGGAGTCGCTGGCATCGGAAAAACAGTCTCTGTGCAGAAGTTCATTGTGGACTGGGCGGAAGGGAAAGCAAATCAGGACCTCCACCTCATATTTCCACTTCCTTTCAGAGAGCTGAATTTGATGAAGGACCAGAAACTGAGTCTGACGGAGCTCCTTCATGTCTTTTTTAAAGAAACAAAAGAAACCGAAATGTTCAGTTTGGAAAAGGTTCTGTTCATTTTTGATGGATTGGACGAGTGTCGTTTTCCTCTAGAATTCCAGAACACAGTGAGAGTGTGTGATGTAACTGAATCTGCGTCAGTGCCTGTCCTGCTGATAAACCTGATCAAAGGGAATCTGCTTCCCTCTGCTCTCATCTGGATCACCTCCCGACCTGCAGCAGCTGATCAAATCCCCTCTGAGTGTGTCTATCGAGTCACAGAGGTACGAGGGTTCAATGACCCACAGAAGGAGGAGTACTTCAGAAAGAGGATCAGAGATCAGAGCCTGGCCAATAACATCATCACACACCTGAAGTCATTAAGAAGTCTCTATATCATGTGTCACATCCCAGTCTTCTGCTGGATTTCAGCCGCTGTTCTAGAGAGAATGTTGTGTAAAGCAAAGAGAGGAAAGATCCCCAAGACTCTGACTCAAATGTACACACACTTCCTCATTATTCAGATAAACATCATAAGAGAAAAGTACTCAAAGAAGCAGCAGAGTGATAAAGAAATGCTTCTTAAACTGGGACAACTGGCTTTTGAGCAGCTGGAGAAAGGGAACCTGATCTTCTATGAGGAAGACCTGAGAGAGTGTGGCATTGATGTGAGAGAAGCAGCAGTGTACTCAGGTGTGTGTACGCAGATCTTCAGAGAGGAGTTTGGGCTTCACCAGAGTAAAGTGTACTGCTTTGTTCATCTAAGCATTCAGGAGCACCTCGCAGCCCTGTATGTGCACCTGATGTTCAGGATAGACAATAAAATTGTCCTTAAAAAGAGTCAAGCTTTAAAACAGAAGAAGAAAGAAATTACAGTTTTAGATTTCCACAAGTGTGCTGTAGATAAAGCCTTAGAAAGTCAGACTGGACGTCTGGATCTTTTCCTTCGCTTTCTTCTGGGTCTCTCACTGGAGTCCAATCAGAATCTCTTACAGGCCTTAGTAACACAGACAGGAAGTAGCTCCCAGAGGACAAAGAAAACAGTTCAGTACATTAATATGAAGATCAGTAAAGAGTGTTCTACAGAGAAATCCATCAATCTGTTCCACTGTCTGAATGAACTGGGTGATAATTCTCTAGTGGAGGAAATCCAATGCTACCTGAAATCTGGAAAACAGAGGAAACTCTTTTCTTCATCACAGTGGTCTGCTCTGGTGTTTGTGTTACTGACATCAACACAGGAGCTGAAAGAATTTGAGCTGATTAAATATATCAGTCCAGATCAGATAACAGATGATATTCTTCTGAAGGTGATGCCTGTGATTGCAGCATCCAGAAAAGCAATGTAAGTAAAGCCTAATGTAACTGTTCCAGTGTTAGAAAGAGAGAAACTAAAACACTTTTTTGCTGTGGGATGTTTTGCCCTCAACATGATTTATGGTGGAGTTAATGCGAATAAATAAAGAATAAAATAAAAAAAAAAATTATTTTTAAAGCAAATACACAAACAAATGAGATAGTCTGTGATCTTAATCCTGTTCGAATCGGCCATTTCTGTAATTTGTAAAGTAAAAATTGCCTGCGAATAACTGCCATATTTCGCTCAACACCAAGGTCCTGTGATAATATTAGTCCCATGCAAATCAGCATGTCTGTGATTGGCAGGGTCATATATAATTTCAAGATTTTTGCACTTTTTTATCCATATTCTGCGAATAATTGAGGCTGCATTAGAGTGCTTTCAAAGTATTTTCAAGGAAGCTGATTTCTAAATCACACCAGTTGCCCAGATAATACTAATCCCGTGCAAATAGGATACACTGTAAGACTGAAGAGTATCTAGTAGATATGTGGGAGCTGGCTGATTTCATTTGAAGAGAAAAACACTAAAGGTATGACACAGTATCTTGAAATAATTAAAAAGTTATGTGGTTTGTTAGATATTTGGTGCCTTGGTTTAGCAATTACTGAGTTGCAATAGCACCACAATGTGGCACTTTTTCAATTTGAACTTACAAATGTAATTTGAAATTTAACAGTGTCACCAAGTGCCAGAATTGTACAAAATCTCTTGTGCACCCTCAGGGCCAGGTCATCATGGGGATATACAGCAACACATCCTGTTTGGTGTTTGACACTCATTTGGGTGAAACACAAAGTGATAGCTTTAGTTGGGCTTGGTCCATAAATGTTTCTTGCTTGGAAATTAGGTCAATTTGGACAAAGTTTGAAGGAGGAGATGTGAGAAGACTTTTATGTAGCTTCTCCAGAATAACAAAATATTAGACAACATGGGCGCAAAAGGAAAATGTCTAAGGAAGGATAAAGGCATAATTTTGTTGAAGTCTCATGATTGTAGCTTAAATCAGCATGAAGATACATAAATTTTTTAAAATCCAAAATTCATCAGCTCACTGTAGCACCCACAGTGGACAACTGTGATGAAAGACTAGTTCAGGTTTTAAGTTTGATTGGAGTCAGACATTTTTAACCCATGTTAACATGTACTGAAACTTTGATTGACTCCTGGTTTGGCATATCACCTTTATAGCCAATGGAAAGTTATAATGGACCCATAACTGAAAAACAGCTTTGGTGGAAATATCTCCAACCCCTGTTTTTAATGCTTACATCTCAGTTTTGCAGCATCACCACCTCAGTAGCCAATTTGTATAAAACTTAAATTGTGTCTCCAGGGACTTATTTTAAATATATAGTTCGCGAATGAAATTCTTACCACTGATTGGACGGGACATCTGTTACTCAAGATATACAGAAAGGACTATAGCCTCATGGACATTCATATGTTTTGAGGCTGCAGTAAAAATCAAAATGATCAGATTAAAAGTATTTTATTTTTCAAAGTGACTCAATCTTATATTGGGTGAGTCAAAAATTATCTGCACTCCAGTTAAACTAAAATTCTGTTGACCGCACAGTCTTATTAAAAAATATTTTTATGAAAGAATATAAAAGCTTGTTGGCACATGGACAAAATGTATTGAAAAGCAAGGAGATTATGTTGAAAAATAATTTGTCTTTTCTAGAAGTTAATTAAAATAAATTCTACAGCCAGAGTAGATAATTTTTTAATCACCTTCATATATTGGAAGGGTCATAACCCTTATCTTATCTAATCTATATATACACATATAGAAAGAAACCACCCTGGGGATGTCTACAGCAGATGTAATGATTGTTAAAATTACATTTTAGCCTTAGTGTCCCTGTTTGTACTTTTAGTATTTGTAAAATAAGAAGCCACAGTGAAAGATTTGAGGACTTGTTTGATAATTTGCATTAACTTTATTTCATAATGTATTATTTTATTTCCTTCAGTATCAGGTGTGATAGAGTTGGAGTGAAAAGTTGTTCAGCTCTGGGCTCAGCACTCAACTCAGAAACCTCCAATCTGAGAGAACTGCATCTGACTGTGAAAACACTGGATCTGTTCAACAGTAAACTAGGAGACCCAGAAGTAAAGAGTCTCTCTGCTGTACTGGAGAATCCTTACAGTAAAGTGGAATGTCTGAGGTAAAATAATATTTTTGGGATTCACAGTAACTATGGGTGTTCTCTTTTAGGGATTTGAGGGTGCTGTAGCTACTCCTAGGATAGCCATAGCACTCTTTATATACTCACAAAACTTTATAGTTTATTTCAATTCAGGAACCTCTGTACTCCAACTAGGGACTGTGAAGGCCTGTGGTGACCATTATATTTATTCCCATTTTTACAAGCGTGGTAGGACCTCCAGTCAACATTCGCATGTGCATTCACACACTACGGGTAATTTTGGAACACAAATTAGCCTAATCTGCATGTCTTTTCACTGTGGGAGGAAATCAGAGTACGTAGAGGAAACCCACAAAACACGAGGAGGACATGCAAACTCCATAAACACAAACCCGAGGCAGAAATCGAACCTGGACCCTGGAGATCAAGGCGACAGTGCTAACCATTACACAACCGTACTGCCATGGTTTATTTAGAAAATTACATTTTTAATGAGTGAAACAAAAATTATTAATACAATTATTTTGGACCAAAAAATTTAAAATTTAAAACAAAAACAAGTCTCGTGATCTGCTTCCGATGGATTTATTGGAAGCGAATGGGGTTATCATGTGCTAAACTTTTGACCTTCCTCATTGTACTGTCAAACTGTTCAACTGTGTACACAGCTGTGTTTTTAACAACATCTGTGTTCACTTCTATAGAAGTGATGAAGCATTGTTCACTTGTTCCCTACACCATTCCCAATTTCCTTAGAACACATCAGTATAACTCGCTGTGGTTTGGAATCATACTTAACATGGCTGAATACTCTGTCCACTCCACTTTCCAGGGAACTACTAGCTGATCGGAACGCAGCTTGAGTATCAGTAACCAGGGCAATGATAATGTAGATATGAAAGCTCACACAGCACACGTACATTCATCATTGCGTTTTTCTGACCACTGTAAAAACTTTTATCTGTGAACGGATATAGTATTTATGAAAACCACAGGACAAATTTTTAAAGACAATTATTTATTTACATTATTTTTC
Source organism: Clarias gariepinus (assembly GCF_024256425.1). Classification (NCBI taxonomy): domain Eukaryota; kingdom Metazoa; phylum Chordata; class Actinopteri; order Siluriformes; family Clariidae; genus Clarias; species Clarias gariepinus. Next base: position 26,693,186 of record NC_071111.1, read on the forward strand.
AAAGTGGGTCAATCTTATATTACGAGATTTTGTTGGCTGCACTCTCCCCATTCAGCCTAAAACATTTTTTAATGAGTAAATACGAAGGCTTGTTGACAGATGGACAAAATGTATTAAAAAGCAAGGAGATTATGTCAAAAAATAATGTATTTTATTTTCTAAAAGTTAATTAAACTAAATTCTAAATTCTGCAGCCAGAGTTCGGATAATTTTTGACTTACCCTCGTACAGTATATCTGAAGGGTCACAACACTGCTGTAGGTACTAGTTAGCTGCAGTTAGCTATTAATTTAATTTATTTTAGATAAATTGACAAATAAATCAATGTTCATATTTTTCTTTTGTTTTTGGAGCTATTTGGCCTCTTCTACTGTGTGTGTGTGTGTGTGTGTGTGTGTGTGTGTATATATATGTGTGTGTTTCTCGTTAGTATATCTGTTAAAACTCAGAGGCATTACACATATAGAAATAAACCACCTACAGTAGGAGATGTTTACAGCAGATGTAATTATTGTTAAAATTAAAATTTTAGCTGTAGTGTCCCTTTTGTGGCATATTGTCTAACTGGTGTTTGTAACTCTATGAACATAAAACATAAAAGATTTGAGGATTTGTTTAATAATTTTCACTAACTTCATTATATATTATTTTATTTCCTTCAGTATCTGCTGTGATGAAGTTGGAGTGAAAAGTTGGTCAGTTCTGGTCTTAGCACTCAACTCAGAAACCTCCAATCTGAGAGAACTGCATCTGACGGTGAAAACACTGGATCTGTCTGACAGTAAACTAGGAGACTTAGGAGTAAAGACTCTCTCTGCTGTACTGGAGAATCCTGACAGTAAAGTGGAAAGTCTGAGGTAAAATCATCTCTTTAAGAGTCACAGTAACTATGGGTGTTGTCTTGTAGGGGTTTGGGGGTGTTGTAGTTACTACTAGAATGGCCACAGCACCCCCAAAACTTTATGGTTTACTAACTGTGCCCTCGACTTTGTTCATGTGGAATTTTGGAATTGTCTAGTTATTGTAAATCGACAGACATACTTTAACTGACCAGTATATTTTAAAACACAAATGCATACTCATAAACACCATCTGTTGAATTTTGGAATGAATTAAAATCTTTTACGTGTTACCATGAAATGCATGGAATGAAGCCGTGAGATCGCGTTTATTAAATAGATTTCAATTGCACACTCATAAGCGCGTATTAAAAATGCGCCATCTGTTGAATTTTGTGATGAACTAATGATTTTTTTAAGGATTTCTTTTTTTTTATGATTACTTACTGGCAATAAAAGTATACTTTTAAAAAAAAGAGCATTTCCATTGAAATTTCAAAGTAGCATATCTTCTCTCTCCGTGGACTGATTGCGATGAAACAAAGCCTACATGTTACCTCAAGCTAGGCCAAATACACTATTGAAAACCCTATTAACATAGGTTCAGTCGTTTTTACGTATTGCGCGCACAAACAGACAGACAAAAATTCCAAAAACCATCTTGATGTGTTCTATTACTTATCTTACGTACCGCAAATTTTTTTCGCAAATATCTTCAATGTACAGACACACCAACTTTAAAGTTTTATTATATGTATAGATCTATAGATTTTTATATGTATATATTTAGAAAATTAAAATTTTAATGAGTGAAAATTTTAATCAATAAAATAAATGCAATAATAAAACCAATTATTTTAGACAAAAAATTACAAATAAAAATTGTGAACTGATTCCAATGGTTTTATCAGTGTGCAATTTTTGTAATTTAGCATAAACAATGCCCTGGTGATACCATTATGGATGTTATTATGTCTAATGGTAAATGCAAGATTTTTCTGCTCTGGTGCCTGTACCTGTACACTGGTGGTTGAGGAAGAAATTGTGACTCCTCCTAGCTGTCTCTATGTGATGCTCATTTACATACGATTAACCCTAGGGGACTGTTTCTTATGAGATTAATATTTTACCTGGTATTTAACCCAGAACAGCTATGTAACTATGCCTACCAACTTTTCAAAAAAGCCTAAAGTGAGATTCTGGAAATAAGGTCATTGGTTCACACACACAACATCTCCACAGAGCATGCCCAGTCATTTTGTTTAACACTAACCATACACCTTACCCTGTATTGCTCAAGATCTGTATTTTTATGCATTTTAATGTTGCAGTTTAGTGTTGCAGATGCATGTGACTACTGTATATGTATTCCAGGTACAACTGACATTTGAAATATTCACCCAAACAAATGAAGGCCTAATTTAAACACCAACCAAAACACCTACGTGCTCTCCAGCACAGGGCAGCAGGGATGTAACACAGAACTCTGGTCCAAAAACAATATACAGTGGAACCTTGGATTACGAGCATAATTCGTTCCGCATTTCCCCCCATAAGAAATAATGGAAACTTAAATTATTTGTTCCACAGCCCAAAAAAATAAATACACTACCGTTCAAAAGTTTGGGGTCACTTTTTAACTCCATGATCATTCCTGATTTTAATTTCTTTCTACATTGTAAAGGAATGCTGAAGGCATCCAAAAAATGCATTAATTTCCTTTGAACAGTTGATATTGAGATGTGTCTGCTACTTATGCTCTGTAAAGACTTTCAATTCAATTCAATTTTATTTATATAGCGCTTTTAACAATGGTCATTGTCTCAAAGCAGCTTCACAAAAAATTAAAGAATTTTTTTTTTTTTTTTTTTTTTTAGAAAAGAAAAGAAAATATTTGGAAGTGTGTATGTGTGAGAAAAATGTGTCTAGATAATAATTAGATGAATGAATGATGAATGAAATGTCTCTGATGAGCAAGCCAAGGGTGACGGCGACGGTGGCAAGGAAAAACTCCCTGAGATGGCAGTAGGAAGAAACCTTGAGAGGAACCAGACTCAACAGGAAACCCATCCTCATCTGGGTGATAACAGATAGAAATAACATCATGTGTGTTGTGCAGGTGAAAGTTCAATATGACAGAAGTTGTGTAGATTAACATGAAGTCCAGTTCAGCACAGGGAGTCAGTAGGTGCAGAGGGCAGATGGGGTCTGGGTCACTGGAAGCACAGGAGCAGGATGTGTAGCTCCAGCCATCATAAAGCAGAATCCAGCTGGAGCTGGTCCTTTTCTGGATGCCTCAGAAACCTCGCAGGGTTGGCTTTTGTCTACTAAAGCTGGCACAATCTCCAGATGCCTCGGGATGGGTAGAAAAATACAGAAAAGATGGAGAGAATTAGCGTAGTTGCCATTCAGGATAGGTGTACTGGAGTATGAGGTTATGGGATGAGTAACGCGTATGCCAGATTAAAGACATGTGTCTTGAGTCTACTTTTGAATTGGGAAACCGTGTCTGCTCCCCGAACACTGTCTGGAAGGCTATTCCAAAATTTTTGGAGCTAAATATGAAAATGCCCTGCCCCCTTTTGTCGATTTTAAAATTCTGGGAATTACCAGAAGTCCGGAGTTTTGTGATCTTAAGGAACGTGGTGGATTATAGCGTATCAGAAGACTGGTTAGGTATGTGGGAGCTAAACCATTTAAAGCCTTGTATGTAAGTAGTACTATTTTGTAATTAATTCTAAATTGAACAGGTAGCCAGTGCAGTGATGATAATATAGGTGTTATATGATCATATTTTCTGGATCTAGTGAGAACCCTGGCGGCTGCATTTTGGACTAACTGTAGCTTGTTTATTGAGGATGCAGGACAACCACCTAGTAATGCATTACAATAGTCCAGTCTGAATGCATGAACTAGCTTTTCTGCATCAGATACGGATAGGATACTCCTAAGTTTGGCAATATTTCTAAGATGGAAAAAGGCTGTTTTTGTGATATTGGAAATTTGATTTTCAAAAGACAAGTTACTGTCTAATATTACGCCCAGGTCTTTTACTGTTGAGCTGGTAGTAACAGTACATTCTTCTAAACGCAGGCTGAATTGTGAAAGCTGTTGGGTGCTGGTTTTTGGGCCAATGAGTAATATCTCTGTCTTATCTGAATTTAGTAAAAGAAAGTTATTGGTCATCCAATCTTTTTATGTCCTGGACACACTCGGTTAATCTAGACTTCATAACGCCTCTAATCTGAGGTGCTGTTAATTGGTTATTTTTCAGGCTGATAACTCTAAATGAACTTCTTGTCTGCGGCAGAGGTAGGTTTTGGTCTCGCCCTCCTGGGATGGCCTTCATGAGAGCCAGTTTCATTATGGTGCTTGACGGATTTTGCAAATACTGGTCTTGCAAGAACTATTACAGAAAGGCTGACCTCTGTGTCTTAAAATAACAACTAACTGTTGTTTTTGTTGTTGTTACGTAATTACCTAATTCCATATGTGTTATTTTATAGTTTTGAAATCCCCAGTATTGTTGTAGAATGTAGAAAATAAATCACTAAACAAAAACAAAGAAATTTGCAAGTGACCCCAAACTTTTGAACGGTAGTGTACATTAAAATAATTAATACAATATTGTAACGGGTTCGACCCTATGTGCACGGGCGGCACCATAAGACACGAGGCAAGGTCTTACGGTAAAAAGGAGTGATATTCATTTGTAAAGGTGAGTGAGAGGGTGTGTGTGTCGGGTGTGATCACTATTTTTATATTCAGAAAAACACTCGGGCTGACAAACCTGTTTAAGAGAGAATATAACAAATTATATGCAATATTACAGTATGTGAACTGCAACAGCCATGCTAATGCTGGAACAAAAAGAATGTACAGTATGAGAGCAGTGAGCATACCTAAACAGATAAAAAAGAGGTCAAGATATTCTATTTTGTAGCGTTAAAAAGTCCACAAATGTGGATCCGCCATGTGTGTCACGGTTAAACACCAGAGGGCGCCATGCGCCCAGATGCCATTTTGTAGTTTTGTGTTCTTTTTGTGTTTATTTGGTTTTGAACTTCATTTCCTAGAGTGCACCTCGGTCAGGTGATGGGAGCGCTCACCTGAACCGAGGTAGCTAATTAGTTGCTTATAAATAGCCTTTGTTCTGTTGTTCTGTATAGAGTGATATCACGGACAATATTCAAAAGGAATTGCAAATTGCATTTGCAATTGCGTTTCCCATATGTGGACGCACAAAGTGTGCCATAGTTCAAATGCAATTGCAAACTTTGCATTACCGTTTGCTTTTTCGACTTCGCGAACGCACACTGACTGCCAAATTTCAAATAAAAAAGAAAAGTCCATTTGCATTTCCCATGTCTTACAAGTCATGAACCTGTCATATTTAAACAGCAAAATCAATTACTACGTTTGCTTTTTCACTTTCTCCGCGTCGCGCATTAAGCCGGCCAAAATTCAAACGCAATCGCTAATCCATTTGCAATTGCATTTCCAACATGTTACACGAAAACCTGTCAATCAGCATCAGGGGTGAGTCTACACTGTGGGGCGTGATTGTATGGGGAGTGACGTCACTCGCAGTCGCCGACCTTTGTCTTTTGGCTGTTCCCTTTCAGGGTTCGCCACAGCGAATCATCTGCTTCCATCTAACCCTATCCTCTGCATCCTCTTCTCTCACACCAACTAACTTCATATCCTCTCTCACTGCATCCATAAATCTCCTCTTTGGTCTTCCTCTAGACCTCCTGCCTGGCAGTTCCAACCTCAGCATTCTTCTACCAATATATTCACCATCTCTCCTCTGAACATGTCCAAAAAAGAGAACCTCAACATCTTCAGCTCTGCTACCTCTAGCTCTGCCTCCTGTCTTTTCCTAAGTGCCACTGTCTCTAAGCCATAGAGCCTTGCTGGTCTCACCACTGTCCTGTACACCTTTCCTTTCATTCTCGCTGATACTCTTTTATAGCACAACACATCTGACACTTTTCTCCACCCATTCCAACCTGCCTGTACCCACCTCTTCACCTCCTTTGAACACTCTCCATTGCTCTGGATCGTTGATTCTAAGTACTTTAAATCCTGCACCTTCTTTACCTCTGCTCCCTGTAGCCTTACCGTTCCTCTTGGGTCCCTCTCATTCACACACATGCATTCCGTCTTGCTGCGGCTAACCTTCATTCCTCTGCTTTCCAGAGCGTACCTCCACCTCTCCAAATTTTTTCTCCACCTGTTCCCTGCTCTCGCTACAAAGCACAATGTCATCTGCAAACATTATAGTCCATGCAGACTCCTGTCTTACCTTATCTGTCATCCTGTCCATCACCAGAGCAAACAAAAAGGGGCTTAGAGCCGATCCTTGATGCAGACCCACCTTCACCTTGAACTCTTCTGTCACACCTACAGCACATCTTACCACTGTCTTAGCGCTCTCATACATGTCTTGCACCACTCTAACATACTTTTCTGCCACTCCAGACTTCCTCATACAACACCACAGCTCCTCTATCGGCATCCTGTCGTACGCTTTCTTTAAATCTACAAAGACACAATGCAACTCTTTATTACCTTCTCTGTACTTCTCCACCAGCATCCTCAAAGCAAATACTGCATCTGATGTACTCTTTCCAGGCATAAAACCATATTGCTGCTCACAAATGCTCACCTCTGCCCTTAACCTAGCTGTCGCAGTCGCCAACCAAGAGGGGGAAAATTTGAGCAATGGAGGTGAACCGCGGTAAAGTTGGTGTTATGGGTTAAAATGCCCCCCCTGCCACGGATTGCATCCCCACAAGATCTCTATCAAATATATTAGGACATCACAATCAAAAATTTATATTATTATTATCAAATATATTATATTAGTATTATTAAATATATTATTACTATTATAATTAACCCTAGGCACGTGACAAATTAATACACGAAAATTAAGACGCGTAATACAAATTCTCATATAATATTTATTTTGTGGCACATTAATTTTGCAGGGGTTTGTCATGTAATACAAAAATGTTTACACAAAATAAATATTGTTTATGATGAAAAATTACACGAAACAATTTTTATTATAAATAAGCAATATAAAAATATACATGTATATGAAAAAAGATATAATTTATATATTTTTTCCCTATACAGCATGTCTTTTTTATATTGCTTATTTTATAATCAAATTCGTTTGGTGCAATTTGTAAATCATAAACCTATTTATTTATGTTCTAATATAATATTTGATAAAGGTTATGTAGGGGTGGGGCAATCCGTGGCAGGGAGGCATTTTAGCGCATAACATTACAAAAAAAATAAATAAATCAATAGCTTTTTCGTTATGTGGATTACACATGCTAAACCAGTTTTACTATAATACACTCTATCACTGCTAATAACTACAACCTTTTCCTCATTCAGTTTGATTTCATTTTTCTTTTCTTTTTTTGCAAAAAAATTATAAAAAAATTAACAACTGAATTAATATCAAACTGAATATTGCAAAGGTAAGGGTTGTAGTTATTAGCAAGGATAAAGTGCATTATAGTACAGTTGGTTTTACATTTGAAATTTCCATAGCAAAAAAGTTATTAAATTTTGTTGATTTGTCATTTTTTGCAACTCATAATAGACTGTACCAAAGTGCATTCATTTTCATACATATCTTTATTATTATTATTATTATTATTATTATTATTATTTTAATAATAAAAAACACCCCAACTCTCATTTAACAAATTATCTGTTTTATTGTCACACGAATCGTCTGTGTAATCATTTATTTTAAAATGTACATTAAAATAATTATTAATCAATTAAACAAACAAATAAATAAACAAATAATTCATACTGTAGCCTAACAGTGTAATATGTTTGATGTCCTGTGAGGTATTTCTCTGTAATCTTGTGTATTCTTCTGTAAACAAATGGTTGCATCTTGGTCATGCACTTTTTAGACGGTCCCTTAGTGACTCTATCGCTATAAAGCGCCGGTAAGCAGCATTTCTGAAAGATGTAGCTCCAGCAGGCTGTAACAGGAGAAAATCTAAAAATATATTTATTTGTAACAGTTTCTCTGTCCACTCCAGAGTAAGAAAATATGTGATTTGTCATTTTTGTGTGTTTATTTCTTGATAAACAAAATAAATAAATCTCGGTTCACCTCCATTGCTCAAATTTCCCCCTCTTGCTCGGCGACTGCGAGTGACGTCACTCCCCATACAATCACGCCCCACAGTATAGACCCACCCCTGACACTGATTGACAGGTTTCCGTGTAACGTGTTGGAAATGCAATTGCAAATGGATTAGCGATTGCATTTGAATTTTGGCCGGCTTGACGCGCGACGCAGAGAAAGTAAAAAAGCAAACGTGGTAATTGATTTTGCTGTTTAAATATGACAGGTTCATGACTTGTAAGACATGGGAAATGCAAATGGACTTTTCTTTTTCATTTGAAATGTGGGGAAGGGCGTAGCGGGCTGTATCGGTGACGCCGGGGCAAGCAGACCTTGTGGGCAGTCGGCTTGCCATTCGGCGGAACAACTTGGAGCAAGTGGAGCGATGCCCTGCACAGCTCATCAGAGAGACACTGGAGAGGGCGAGCGAGCAATGCAGCTGGACTGGAGAGGATCGCGGCTGGCTATTCGATGCATGCCCCCCAGGACACAGGACGACGGAGCCAGGGGTAAGGAGGAACCCAAGTCTGTGTATCAGCAGAAGGGGCAAGGCGAGGAGCAGCAACGGCAGAGGCTAGTGCTCCAACAGCTAGCTGGCGAGCTCATCCAGCAGATTAACGCGTGCCGGGCGACATAGAATCATGAGCGCATGCAAACCCTGCTGGAGATGGGTGCACTGCTCCAGGACCAGCTCGTCCAGCTCGACAAAGGAGGCCCAGAATCTCCAGAGAGCCCAGTGGAGGGCTGCGATCTTCCAGGGAGCCCAGTGGAGGGCTGCGACCTTCCAGGGAGCCCAGTGGAGGGCTGCGACCTTCCAGGGAGCCCAGTGGAGGGCTGCGACCTTCCAGGGAGCCCAGTGGAGGGCTGCGACCTTCCAGGGAGCCCAGTGGAGGGCTGCGACCTTCCAGGGAGCCCAGTGGAGGGCTGCGACCTTCCAGGGAGCCCAGTGGAGGGCTGCGACCTTCCAGGGAGCCCAGTGGAGGGCTGCGACCTTCCAGGGAGCCCAGTGGAGGGCTGCGACCTTCCAGGGAGCCCAGTGGAGGGCTGCGACCTTCCAGGGAGCCCAGTGGAGGGCTGCGACCTTCCAGAGAGGCCAGTGGAGGGCTCAGCCAAGCCAGAGAGCCCATTGGCGGGCCCAGATCCTCCAGAGAGCCCCAAAAGGCATGTGCCAGCTCCTTCGCTGCCCTGCTTTGTTGGCCTTTTTGACATCGTGCTTCCGCCTCTGGCAGATCTCGACGATGTCGTGCTTCCGCCTCTGCCCTGCTTCGTCGGCCTCGAAGACGTCGTGCTTCCACCTCTGCCCTGCTTCGTCAGCCTCGGCGACGTCGTGCTACCGCCTCTGCCCTGCTTCGACCTCAACGATGACTACGTCAAACTGCTGCCTCCACCCTGCTTCGACCTTCCATACCCCTTTTCCACTGCTCTGGTTCCTGTGCCGGTTCCGTGTCGTTTCCCAATTTTGGAACCAGTGCAGCGCTTTTCCACAGAAAAAAATTTGTGCCGGTGCCCTAAAATAAGCACCGAACCGGCCCCTAAACTCTGCTGGTCTAGTTGCGAGAACCCGTGACATCACGAGCGGTGGGCGGAGTTATAGGGGGGGAAAAAAAAAATGGCGGAGACCCAAAGTCCGTTAATGTGGAGCGCGGACAAAACAAAGGCGTTTTTTCGGCATTTTGGACATTTGCCGAGATTCAGCGGAAATTGGAAAGTGCTTTAAGAAAAAAAAAAAGTGTATGAGGAAAAAAGAGAAGAACTAATAGTCGCAGGCCTTACACGAACAACCGACTAAATAGTGTATAAGCTAAAAAAAAACTGAAGAAAGACTTTCAGCGGTTAGAACACGTCGAATAAGCTTCTTTTGGATACTGAAATACATTTTTATACAGATGTGGCCACTAAGACTGCGCGTGTTTTCCCGCGAGATGCCGCAATTTAGCGCGCGACGTGCCGCGACTTGCCGTAAGCAACATTCGGGAATTTAAATAAATGTGTTGTGCTTCACTGAATATCCGCCAGATGGCGCATGGAAGGACTTTATCTAAAAGCCGGACCAAGTACTGTACAACGAAGAACTGTGTATAATTACTTAGCCTAAAACAATATTGTTTCCAGTGCTGAAGCAAACATGAATTTTATTTTGTTTTACAACAGATCTGTCATGATGAATGTGTGTATATGTGCTTCATATTATTTTCACAATGATGAAATGAGATGCCCAAATTCGTGCTTTAAAAGTTTCTTATATAGTTTTTGTAATGTTTTAACAGGGACAAAACAGTGAAAAACATGGCAATGCCTTGGTTTAAATGGTGTTGAAATTAATTTAATTTCCTGATAGTAGGCTATCTGATAGTGTTAACTATGCGAATGTCCTAATTCATGAATATGCCAACATATCTTATTTAAAACGTAAAAATGTGTTGACATCATCAGAAGACATGAATAAACAATATATATATATATATTATCATAGTAAGTAAATATCATTTTATGAACACGAAGTTCTTCTGGCTTTTTATAATGATCATCATATTTGCTGTTTGTGTCCAGCATTTAATAATTATTTCATGCATTATTTAACCACGTCTGGAAATAATAGCTGGAATGTGATGTGATTGTGAATTCATGACTGAAATAAAGCTGTTTGTCTTTTGTAAAGTACTTTCACTTTACAAAAGGCAGCGTTTTTATCAAAAGGTTGATAAACGCATGTTGTACAGTATATACAATGCGACAGCGAGCTCAGTTACTCACTTCTCATCTTTCATGTAGGTCTGCTCGGACTTATTAATTCGTTTTAAACCCCTCAAAACTGCGTGTATATACAGCTCAAAACCTCCATCAGTTATTAAAGATAGCATCTATTTAGAAAAAATGCCCCAGTGATTTCGGAGCTTCAGGAAATCTCCCGGAGCTCTGCACATAACACCGGACCAACTCATGTCGGAAAGAATTTATAAACGGTTTCTAAACGTGGGCTATTGTTTTTTTTTTTTTACTTATAATATTTGTTAATTTAATTTAAATGAGGTTTGGGCTCAGGACTTCGATTTGGCATCGTGATTCTCCTCTTTAATTTACTCCATAGTTTTAATCAGCGCTCAGCTGCATGCATAAAGTTTTCCAGAGCGCACCGGCAGAAGTAGAGCGCACAGCAAGCAGACTGACTCTGACCATTTAAAAAAACGTTGGCGTTTATTTTCTGACGCGCTCAAGTTCAAGAGTCCTCATCTGTTGGAGGACAATAGTTTTTTTCAGCCTGTCACGGCGTGCGCCCAAATCAATATCGCTCCTCGCTCACTAGTTAGGCGGCCTCCCCTTCAGATATGCGAAGCAGCGGGGCCGCGGAATTAGGCACGGATGGCATTATAAGATTTGTACTGAAAACTTCTAACTTCTAAGTGGCAGCTGGCACGCCTGAAAATAGACGCAGGTTAATTTTTTTATAGTCTAAATAAAAATCCTCCTCTTTAGTGCCTCCTATTCCTATTAATCCTAAATTGTTGTTCTCTTAGTGTCACTGCGCTTTACAATGCCAGACAACATTCAAATGCAAATTATTCACTCTCCCCAAGTGTGAATCAGCTGTTCTCACCTATACATTCAGAGGAACTGTAATGGACCTCTCCACACTTTAAAAACCTCTTGAATCTGAGGCTCTTCTGAAAAGTTTCATTAATTAAGGCCTCTTTTTAATTTTGTGTAAATTTTATCTTCTGGATTCTAGATTCTAAAGTTGACATTGTTACTGTTTTTAATCCTTGGAATGGAAGAAATTGATATTTTCCTTATGAAAGCATAAATTGCATTGTTTTTACAAACTATTAATTCCACCTATACAAATGTGACATATATGCAAAGAAAAAAATTAGGAAGGGGCAAATACTTTTTCATGGCACTGCACATGTAGTCAGATTGTAGTCAGGATCCACGGTAACATAAACACGCGCTCTTTGTTGGCGGCGCCCTTGCGCATCCATATGCGTAGAAAGAAGATGCATGGTATTATGGTTTCTGTCATTTTTTTTAAAAATATACATAAAAAAAAAAATAATATACATATATTTGCGTACTGACTGGGCTGGCCCACATTGGCCAGCGGCCCACCGGGAAAACTCCCGGTGCTCCAGATGGCCAGTCCGCCACTGCTCCTCTTTACTTTCCTACTGTATGTAGAATCAGCGCTTAACCACGCATAAAGTTTTGTAAATTCGTTTAACTTCTATTTTATAAGGGTTTTGCCAGCGGTGGTACAGCGCAACGGGGGTCATTATGTACTATTAAAGAAACTTATGATGATCTGTCACGGCGTGCGCTGAGATGGGTGTGCGCCCAAATCTACTATCGATACTCGCTCACTCCGTAGGCTCCCTGAATAGGCGGCAAATGGACGGAGCGGCTTATTCGTTTCGGCTGGCGATAATTAACGTTAATATGATCTCGGGCTTGCTCCACATTATAAAAGCAAGGGCAGTGGCGGTTTTACACTGAATTGCTCCCTGGGCGAGACTCCCCCCCCTCCCCGTCAGCGCCACTTTTAACCCCCTGCGCAATGTGTCCAAATCAATGTGTGTGAATAATATGAAATTTTATTTGATATAGGTATATATTAACTTATGATGGGGTACTTTTACTATGCTAACTATGAAGTCAGATTTAATTGTTACCATTAAACATTTTATATCTACGTGTTTATTTTTCTGTTTATGTTTTGGTGGCAAAATACATTTTAGGCAGAGACGTCTACTCAGTCTTGTTAATTTGTTTTAAAACCCCCAATTCTGCGAATTCCCCCAGCAGCGAAACCGGTTTGATGACTTCACACCTGTTGTAAAGGTGAGATGGGGGATTACAGTAACTGTGGGTGCGCTTCACCTCGGAGTGCGCTGTCGCGTTGTATTTAATGAGTTGTATTGTATTCTTTGTTCACACACGTGGGGATCTTAAATTTAGATATTGATCCTTTCTTGATGCAGCTAATTTTTTGAGCAAATTAATAATAGTTTCCATGAATAAAAAGGAGGAAGAAGAGAAGGTTACGAGAAAATAAGGAAAAAGCTTTAGAGGTAAATGCTGTGAAATGCTTCAAATGAACAAATTCTGCCTATAACAGGTCAGGGACAGTGAGGCTGGATCCAGCAGCCCACCACATCCCACATCATGATACACTGGTTCAATAAAGTGGAGATAATTTTTTAAAACTACTTACTAGTATAAAAAGATAACAGAATACAAAAACATAAAACAAAGTTTTACCGAACATATATTGGGTCATATTTGTAAAACAAAGGAAAGAATAATAAGTCAAACAACATATAAAAATACAATATTTTCAATGTCCAGTAGCACCAGTCATACAGTGAGCCAGAAGGCTTATAAACAGTTTGACAGCAATATTAGACATTTTGTCAGTATTGTGATTTTTTAATTTATTTATGTATTTCAAAAGATGCAAGACAATACTGCCAAAATGTATCATTTACATGCTGTTAGAAAATATTCTTTGCATTGTCTCTTATTGAGTCACAAGGGTGGTAAAAAGCTATTTATATCATTCAAAGTTAATCATATCAGTGTAGTTAGTATGATTTTGAAAGTGCTTTAACTCCGCCTGGCACAGTTTAATCCCAGTGGAACAATCTGACTACATGTGCAGTGGGCCAGTCGTGAATGACACTCAGTGACAGCCAATGAAATTGAAGCATTTTTGCCGCTCTCCACGTGGTTTGGCGTTGCTTAAATAATAGTATAAAATCGTCCAGACCCTGGTTCGAATCCCGCTCTGGGTGAAAATTTAATAAATGTGAATCCTTTGTTTTACACTTTTTGCTTATGATAATCATTAATTTATAGCAACTGTGTGGTGAGTGCTAATGTGTTTCATAGCTTAAGAAAAAAAAATATATACAATTGCAAACATGCATTTAGTACTGAAGCATAACTTGATAATGTAATGGCTATCGTGACATTTTAGCGCATAACACCTGCATCTTGAGCACTGGCTGGGAATCGAACCCGGACCTTCCGCATAGCAGGCGAATCACCTACCACTGAGCCACCAGCGCCCGTGTACTGTAAACACTTTTATAGGCTAACAGTATACTCGCGGGTGCGTTACAAAAATAATAATAATAATTAAAAAAAAATTCGGAGAACTACTACTAATAATAATAATTCTGAATGAAAATGAAGAATAAATACATATCAGTTTGAGCTTGACACGTTTATGAGCTCTGTCGCTTGCTGTCAATGGGCGCCTAAGAGACATAACATTTTTCGGCTTCAGTAGACACACAATACTTTAGACTGAAACACGACTGCCCCCTACAGGTAATGAAGGGCATTTTCACAGCTTGCCGCGCAAAGCCGCGGCAAGTCGTGGGATCCCTTTTCCGAAAACGTGCATTTTTAAAGGCCAGATCTGTACTAGTTTGGAGAATAACCAGTAAACTGACTTCGGCCATGGTCATTTCTGTTTAGTGGGCGTGGCCTATGACGTATTATCATGCAGCTCCCGCTGAGCTCCTGTCTAGTGTAAATGCGGGCACCTGGCACCAGCACCAGTGTAGTGGAAATGAGGTAACAGAGAGCCCGCTGGTGGGCCCAGATCCTCCAGAGAGCACCGCTGCGAGCCCAGATCCTCCAGAGACCCCCGCTGCAGGCCCAGATCCTTCAGAGAGCCCCGAAAGGCAATTCGACGGCAACTCAGCTCCAGTGCTCCTCGCTCGGCCGCCCGACTTCGACACCAATCCAGTGTCGGGAGGACCGACATAGGACCTTGGGGGGATGCCCTGGACCTCCGTTTGGGCGCTGCTGTGTAGCGCCTTTGGGAGGGGGGTAATGTCACGGTTAAACAACAGAGGGTGCCATGCGCCCAGACGCCATTTTGTAGTTTTGTGTTCTTTTTGTGTTTCTTTGGTTTTGAACTCCTAGAGTGCACCTCGGTCAGGTGATGGGAGCGCTCACCTGAACCGAGGTAGCTAATTAGTTGATTATAAATAGCTGTTTGATTGTTTAAGCTTTCTCCGTGTCTGTCTGCGTCTTGCCATTTCCATTGTTCCTATGCCATTCAGTTAAGTTGCATAATGTTATGCTCCATATTTTGGTTTTGTTATAGTGTCATGTTCTCTTGGTTTCCGATTATAGTCTGTTTGTTTAGTTTAATGGTTGTTGTGTTTTTCATGCCTTTCTGTTATGTTTAGTTTAACTCCTAGTCATGTTTAGCTCCATGTTAAGTTTAACTCTTGTTAGTTTAGCTCTTGTTTAGTTTAGCTTTTGGTTTCTCCTAAGTTCAGTGTTACTTTTCCTTAGTTCCCTTATGTGTGTGTGATAGACACAGATACAGAGAGAAAGCTTCAAAAGATTTAAAAGGTGACAAATGTGGACATTCATTTTCCAAAGCTCAAAATCAAATCAGAAAATAAGAGAAATAAACAGATTAAAAAAAAACTAATATATGCGCATTTAACTGTGCATTCAAGAATGAAGAGATTCTAGTGAAGAGAACTAATGAATGAAAAGGAGATTAAAAGGAAAATGTAACCACCAGGATTTCAGTAGTATTTAATCAGACAGGTTTTTAAATTTAATCGCAGTGGCGGCCGGTCAATACAGGACGCAGGGACGCCGCCCCCCTTAACGTCAGGCAGAGAAGAATGCTACTTTAACATGTAATTATTTAAGACAATAATTATTTATTTTAATAATGAAAGTCATTTAGTCACAATATTCAGCTGTATTTCTTAATATAATTTATTTACAATAAAAAAAAATCTAAACTGTATTATGTTCATTCATGTTCGTGTATGCGGGGCGCCGGACAAACGAGGCTCTATGTAGGCACGTAAATTTTTGAAAAGCATGTGATTTGAGGCTGAGCTCTAATTGGACTTTTACAAATCATCCTTGGGGCGCAGCACTGTGCATCCCGAACTTTCCCATTTTGTGCTTAGCGGATCAATATTGGTTTTAAATATTAGGGCTCATGTGATTGGAGCATTCTCAACGAGTCTTATTAATGGTCAGCAGATTGTTAGTTAATGTATTGAATAGTGATTGACGCGGAAGCCAGCTAAATATGAGGGAAAGTCTGTAATTTCTTTGCTAAAATACTCCTTCACAAGGCGATCGGACAAAGAAAGAAAAAAAGTTAAAGAGCTTGGACCAAATTGACCTGATCTTCTAATTAAGCAGCAGTCACGTGATCACGGCCGAGCTTACACTCGGTGCTTTACCAGCACTTCTTATGGCAAGCGGAGCTGTCTGACTGGATGCGATGAGTCATGCCTTTATTTTATACTAGTAGTAATGATACGTAATCCCCTGATAAATGGGCATTTACAGGCGATTATTAAAAGTTAAATTTTAATTTTGTTTGGGTCCCCCCAAAATTTTTTTGCACCAGCCACCACTGTTAATCAGACGGGTTTCTATGAAGTAAACATGGTGACAAGGAGCTTAGCTTATGGGTAGTACTTATCTCCCACCAACTGTTATGAAATGCATATTTGTCACTGTACAGTGGTAAAGGTACATCATACAGGTGGGGGTCACTGCAGACCTTCTTGAAACTATCTGCCTTTTTTAGCATGTCTGCTGAATACACTGCCCCTACTGTTTAGCATCCCTTACCCTGGCATCTTGTGAGAGCGTTGCGTTAATTTCTGAGGATGTGCACAAGTTACTCACTATGAGGAACTGAAGTCGAGGAGACGCAGGTGCAAGTACAAACATATTTTGTTAAAAACACAATCACAGGTAAACAAATCAAACATGGCTATTCAAGGTCGTAATCCAAAACAGGCAAGTGTTGTCGATCAACAACCCGCTGAACTGGGCTAGACTAGACTAAAAAAAAATAATAATAACTTGGTCATACACAAGAGGAAATCACTGTAACAAAGGCTTGGTATCACTTTGGATTTTACTCACATGAGTGTGTACTTCACGAAGGTCATTGTTCTGAAGTTCCATTTATCGTCTGGTGTGATTGTGAGATTGGCTTTAGATATGTGTCATTAGAATTCCAGTGATCTTGCTAGGTTGTGTTGGGAGTTGTAGTCCTTGACTGCCATGTTTGTTGATGTCAGCATTGATCTAACACAAATAAAATCATGCATGTGTGTAAACATACAGTAGTTGAAAGCAAGTATATTTCGCCCATACGGTAAGTCTGTACAGTTCCTCACTTTCTGTTATAATCTCTGTAGACTAATGTCATTAAACAGCGTTTTTTTTCTTTGGTCAGTGTTAGTTATACCTTGTGATTGGTCAAGAGAGGAGAGATGGTCCAACATGACAGACATCATATTTATAACAAGTAAACCAAGATTAAAATCTGGTGATGAAGAGTGTGTCATTGTATCTCTCAACAGGTTGAGTGGTTGTGGTGTCTCAGATGAAGGCTGTGCTGCTCTGACTTCAGCTCTGAGATCAAACCCCTCACACCTGAGACAACTGGATCTGACTAATAATAAAGTAAAAGACACAGGAGTGAAGTGTCTCTGTGCTGTACTGGAGAATCCTCTCTGTAAACTGGAGACACTGAGGTAAGATCATCTCTCTGAGAGTCACATGACCTGCTCCTCAGTAAGACACATTCTCTAATAGTGAGACTGAAGCAGAAGTTTTAGGTTGATCATCAATGTCCTGAGGAGGAAGATTGTTTCTTTTCACTGCACACTGATGATTTGTCACAGAGTCTTTGGGTCAGATGTACGTATGTGAGAAGCTGCAAAGCAAAACATGACTTGATGTGACTGCAGTGTGTCTGAAATTACTGTGAAATTTACTAAAACACTGTAACTAATCACACAAACTGCACCTGGGACACAAACTAAATGCACTGTGTGAGAGCTGTAGGGTTTAAAAGCAGCAGGGAAATGCAAATGAGAAACATTTTATTGGTCTTAAAGCTGAAATATATATATTTTTTTTGTCAGTGAACATTTGTCTCCATCTAGCGGCTCTAAACAGGGTTACCAAATCTGTATCATAAAAGCAGTAAATAGTCTTGTATTATTTTAAATTTTTTCATGAATAAAGAATATCTATAAATGTCATTTTCAAAAACACTCATGCAGTAACACAAAGCTGAAGTTGAGAAACAGGATCAATAGGTGTGTGTATGAGAGGAGATCACAGTGCATGATCACTGCTGTATGTTTTAATACAGACAATGTGAAGTTACATCACACTGTTTTTATACCTCGTAGCTTTTTGGGAAGGCGCCACCATCTTTGGTCCTGATGCTGATCAGTTGCCACGGTAATTTCTGACATAGATGTGTTGAGAGTGACACAGAGTTGAGAGCGGCTTGTTATTGCACTTAGATTTGTGACATGGTGTTTTCTTTCGAGATGGGGAAGGGTAAACCTAAAGAAAAGGGACTTTACTAGAAGAAGTTAAATGCCGGTGCCAAGCAGAGATATTTTGAGGAACTGGGAAAGATCAAAAGCATAGATTTGTATGACCTGGTAGCTGGAGAGTGGATGAAAGACCTAGACACACAACCCTGCGTCCCATACCCTGATATTTTGAAATACCTTGTTGTGTTGCCTGCCTGAGAAGCATAGGCGACACATAGGGTTCACTATCCATCGTCTCTCATCAGCAGCATCATCACACTTTTATTCACACTGAGTCATAACCTAGTTGTTTACCAAAATTGAGCTATTCAACAACTTCCAATGCACAGAGAATGCCTCATCCACCAACAAAGGTGCCGATGTATAAATGACATGCAGAAGGACATTACTTCCTCAAGCTCTGTACAGATATGCTTAAAATAATGTATTTAAAAAAAAGTCTCCATGCTCCAATCCACAGCCAAAGATATTACTCCAAAAGTAATGCAATTCCTCATTAAAACTGGGGACCTGGAAACCGCTCCAACACTGATTTAAAGAAACTGGTGAAGTTCATGATGTAAGACAACTGTTCGAGAGTACTGTTTGTTGTTTTGACAGTCCAGGGCAAGCCCTTTTTCAACTGCAACAGAGCTACATACCAACTGGTCACCAGAAACCCCTGTATCTACAGGAATAGTTTGTCGAATTCTCTCACGCAGTGTCTCAGTGGCCGAATTCGTGCTCAGAAACCAGCATTAAACATAAGATAACTAAAAAACCGTGTTGCATTTGCCAAAGCCTACAGCTTGCAGGGATGATGGACTGTGGAAAAGTGGCAGAAGGTTGATTTTTCAGATGAATCATCTATTGAACTGCATCCCAATTGTCGCAAATACTGCAGAAGACCTATTGGAACCCACATGGGCCCAAAATTCACTCAAAAAACAGTCTAGTTCGGTGAAAGAAAAACATTGAGGTTACATTCAGTATGGGGGCGTGCGAGAGATCTGCAGAGTGGATGGCAACTTCAACAGCCTGAAGTATTAAGACATTCTTGCTGCCCATTACATTTTAAACCACAGGAGAGGGCAAATTCTTCAGCAGGATGGCATTCCTTCTCATACTGTACTTTAGTCACCACATCAAAGTTCCTGAAAGCAAAGAAGGTCAAGGTGCTCCAGGATTGGCCAGCCCAGTCACCTGACATGAACATTATTGAGTATGTCTGGGGTAAGTTAAAGAAAGAAGGATTGAACATGAACCAAAGAATCTTGATGAACTCTGGAGGTCCTGCAAGAATGCTTTCTTTGCCATTCCAAATGACTTTATTGATAAGTTATTTGAGTCATTGCTGAGACGTATGTATGCAGTCCTCCAAGCTCATGGGAGTTATACACAATATTATTTTTTTTTTCACTGCTCCAAGACTTTATGTCCTGTACTGTACATTATTTCTGTTAAGTGACAAGACTTTTGTCCAAGCAAAGTCTGACCATTCTGTCCTAATTAAATAATTAAAAATCACAGCATGATAAGAGTTTATTTTTGTAAAATAAGTGTAATCTAGAGGCCTCTGCTTTTCATATAAGCCACTTCTGATTTCAAATGATCAACTAGAATTCAAGTTATTATTTGTTGTTCCTACAACTTGGATAGGCGACAAGACTTTTGTCAGGAGGTGTATATTATCCACAAACAATCTGGTTTACAGAAGACATGAATACGAATTATTTTTAAGTTTAATGATGTGCAGCAATATACTGTAAAAATACACACATCTGCTGATAGAAACAAAATATAAGACTTATTATGATAATTTTGTATTATTTTGTTAATTAGAATAAACAGGTGAATTCATTCTGAATAAAATATTTTTACAAACATCAGGTTTAAAGTAAGTCTTTAATAAAGATAAAAATCTGGTGATGAAGAGTGTGTCATTGTGTCTCTCTACAGGTTGTGTGGTTGTGGTGTCTCAGTTGAAGGGTGTGCTGCTCTGACTTCAGCTCTGAGATCAAACCCCTCACACCTGAGAGAACTGGATCTGTCTAATAATAATGTTTTAGACTCAGGAGTGAAGAGTCTCTGTGCTGTACTGGAGAATCCTCATTGTAAACTGGAGAAACTGGGGTAAGATCATCTCTCCAATGTATGTTTCATACTTTGGAGGACCGAAACAAGTCTCAGAAGATTTTCTGTTTGTCTGTCTTTCTGTCCAGCCAGATTTTGTCAGAGCAAAACTGTCTGGACAGAATTGAATGAAACTTTTGGTTCACCTTCCAGCAGGACAATGATCCAAAACATATAGCCAGAGCTACAATGGAATGGTTTAAATCAAAGCATGTTCATATGTTAGAATGGCCCAGCCAAAGTGCAGACTTAAATCTAATTGAAAATCTGTAGCAAGACTTGAAAACTGCTTGAAAATCAGAGACTCTCTCTATCCAATCTGACTGAGCTTGAGCTGTTTTGCAAAGATGAAGGGGCAGGAATTTTACTCTCTAGATGCAAAGCTGGTACAGACAAACCCCAAAAGACTTGCAGATATAAGTGCAGCAAAAGGTGGTTCCATAAAGTATTGACTCGGGCGGGGGGGGATGAATACAAATACACGCTGCACTTTTTAGATAGTTATTTGTAAAAAAAAAAAATAATAATAATTATTATTATTTTTATAGAATTTTTTTCTTCCCACTTCACAATTATGTGCCAAGTTGTGTTGGACTATTACATAAAATCCCAATAAAATACATTTACATTTGTGGTTGTACTGGAACAAAATGTGGAAACGTTCATGTGGTATGCATACTTTTGCAATGCACTGTAGATATTAATTAAAGAAGCTAAACCGAATATTTTTAGTGTGATTGTTTCATATTTTCACTGCTGAAATAACAGCGCTGAAGTTGTACAAGTAAAAGTGAATTATAACATGCTAGAGTCGTTTTAAGACAAATCCTTACCTGATCTACTTTTTCGATTTTTGATCTGTGATTTTATGAGGCACCGTATAGGGCTTAAATCAAATTTCACTCATGCACACACATGAAACACTCGCATGCACATATTTGAAACAGTCACACATACATATATACTACTAACTGCTCAAACAACTACATATGAGACGCGCGCACACACACCTATAAGACGCACGCACATACAAACAAACTGTCCATGCACACACACCTATGAGATGCACGCACACACACACACTATCTGCGCACAAACACACATGATGTACATGATACATGATTCTCAGTTTTCTAAACGGAAGTTATTTCAGTGTAAAAGGAAGGTATTTCCATGTAAAGGAGGCCATTTCAGTGTAAAAGGAGGTAATTTCAGTGTAAACAGAAGTCATTTCAGTGTAAAAGGAAGTTATTTCGGTGTAGACGGACTAGATGCTTCATTCTCCCTGAATGGTAGTAGCGGTTTGTAAACAGCCTGCTGTTGGACAGTTTAGAAGACAGAGTAGGACAGTATAATGATCATCACTGTTCAATCACAAGGCGTATTCAGAACTGTCCAAATGAAGTCTACATATTGCAGTGGCAGAAAACACGGGTGATGATTAGCAAAAAGAAAAACTGAAGCACAGAATCCGTGGCTAATATGTCGAATCCTACAACAGAAGCAATTACTGTTTTGTGAAATGTGTTTCCTCGCCTTCGCTAATATGAACAATAACTAAGTCATTGGAATCCCACGTGACTCCCTCCACTTGATCAAATCCAAATACAGAATCGGAAATTTAAACATTGTTCCGACCCTCCATACCACTTACTTTTGTGATGATAATAAATAAATCACTTGCTGTCTTCTAAACTGTCCAATAACAGTCTGTTTAAAAACCGAGATAAAAGAGATGAGTCTGGATCAGGGACGTAAGTGGGGCTTCGTGTTTAAATACTTAGATGGGGAGATGTTTTTTTACCAACTGGAGAACGGTGAAACATTTAACCCATGTGTTGAAAAAACAGCGATCACATTGAACGACTGGGGTGTGTTGAGCTTACTGATTATTAGTGTACTTAAAGAAAGGAAGGAGAACAAAGAAACCTTACCAGAGAGTGAGAACCTAAATCTCTGGGACGAGATTGAAGAAGAAATTCCTGTTGATGAAACAACAACGGCAACAAAGAGTGTGGTGGTGGAAAACGAATCTAAGAAAAGACTGATGAGAATAATATGGGAGACAAAAGCAGCAGCTACGGGAAAATGGTTCTACCGCGTGAGTTGGGGTTTGACCAGCGAGAATGAGCCAGAGGGTTCGGTGACTGTGGAGCGCTTCAACACCGAGTGTGGTGTTTTTCACACGACTCTGAGCATCTCTGTCGACGCCTGGATCCGAATGCATGAAGTTTTCGGCGGGCGAATCACAGGACTTTTCCACAAGAGTCGTGATTGGATGGATCAGCTCGTGACAAGACGCGCTCTCTCCTTCTAACTCCACCTCTTCTTCAGGCAGTTACTTTAAATCCCATTAGTTCACAGCTTCCCGTTTTCATCTGGACGCGATAAAAACTGTGGTGACAAGGCTATTGAGTATAGTCTTGTATTGCTACCGAAAGGGAAACCTGCTACGGCTGTATCGTAGACCATCCTAGTCAGAAACACAACGAGTGTCTGTGGGTGTTACGGACGATTTTTTTCAAGATAACTTTGAAGAAGTGCAGAAGAGACTATGGACTGATCGATTTATTCCATCCATCCTGCGCTTTCTGAAAGCGTGCAGTCTGTCTCCAGTGGACGAGGCTAAACTGCGCGCGGTGTCCGAGACCTATCTACACAAGTTGAGAACCACCGAGGGCATCGAAGAGACGCTTATAGAAATACGGAGAGCGTTAAGCGGACAGGACGATACTACGCCTAAGAACCGAAGCTTAGAAAAAGTTGTGAACTTTTGGTACGGGAACGACGTCTGAAGAAGAAGATGGGTAACTGCCTGAGAAAATGGAGCTCGTATATGCACGAGTATCTGGTGATCAGCGAGTTGCAGAGACTGGTGGTTAAAGTAATCGAAAACAGAGTCGACGATGGTTTAAAGTTTAAATCCAATTTCAACTGTGTACCCGGTGAGGTAAGGAGATTCGAAGAGATTCTATGTATTATTAAATCTGTAACCGGTTCTACATACTGGGACGAGCTTGTGCAGGCTGTATTGCACATGAACGAGAATTCCCCAGTTATTACTTTTTGAAAGATTATTGTTGTTTTGAATGAGAAGAAATAAACATGCATCATATGTTTACATTTTATGCATTGTTTATTGATAGTATGGTTATTTTTTTTTTAAAAAACAATCATTCTGTAGACGTTGTTAACGACTTGCGGAAAAATTCATGATTTTGTTTTATATAGAAATGGCAATGTAATCCTTACACAAGCTTTAAACGTAATCAAACGCTGATAATATTACTACGCGATTCTTCTTGTGTTTTTTTATATAAATGTAATCCTTATACAAGCTTTAAACGTAATCAAACGCTGTTAATATTACTACGCGATTCTCCTTGTATGTTTTTTTTTATTAATGTAATCCTTATACAAGCTTTAAACGTAATCAAACGCTGTTAATATTACTACGCGATTCTTCTTGTATGTTTTTTTTTATGTAATGTAATCCTTACACAAGGTTTGAAAGAAAACGTTGTTAATATTATTATTACGTGATTCTTTCTTCTTTTATGCTGTTTTCTGATAATAATAATAATAAAGGATATTCTTTTTTTTTTTCAACTCTCATGTTTTCAACAAACAAACTTCCTAAGTGTCATAAAACACATACCTTCTAAATGAGCACTTAGCAAAATAAAGGATATTCTCAACCCACAACATGTAAACAAACTTCCTAAGGGTCATAAAACACACACCTCCTAAATGAGCACTTAGCAAAATAAAGGATATTCTCACAACATGTAAACAAACTTCCTAAACGAGTGATAAAACTAAACGGGTCATAAAACACACACTCTTCAGAGTTTCATAAAACACTTCTCGGTTTTAAGCCTAACAGATCTTAAAAAAACTTACACACCTTAAACGACAAGAGTAGAAAGTGAGAATAAAGTGAGAATTTCCAAGCACAGTTTCACGGCCGAAATATTTACGGTATCCGAATGCATACCGCGTTTCCCTCCCGTGTATAGATTAAAGGATTATGACGGTGAAGCATTAAAGGGTACTTTCTACGAGGCCGAATTACAGAAAGTAAAGGTCAGAAAAGACAGTCTTTCAGATAGAAGAAATTCTGGGCGAGCGTAGGATAAGGGGGTGAAACATTATCTAGTGAAATGGCGAAACTGGCCTGAGAAATTCAACAGCTACGTGAAAGCCTGCGATTTGATCAATGTATAAAATATCAAACTCGAGGATGCAGTATCATTCGCGCGATGGAACGCTCAAGCAGAGAGGCTTTTTACATCACCTTACCCTCGAACGCCAGCTACGACGTGTTTAAGAATAATACGAACTCGAGTTTTTGTGTGGACCTGGCGAAGCATATTGTCGTTGACGGTGCATGGGAAGTGGCATTGACTGATGTATCATATTCGCATTCCTGGCATAACCTGCCAAGAGAGGGAGCCGAATTTACGTGGATAGACACATGGGAACACGGAGCTCGCGGTGGCGCCGAGGAGATGGAATTGAGCGCATTTACCCCGCACAGAGCAAAAATAAAATACGGTGTTTATGAAGATAAAGATCACCTCATGAAAACTCTGAACGAGGAGTTTAGACAGATAGGATGTGACGTCGGGTTAAGCTTTAACAGAAACCTACAGAGTTTCCAATGGATGGGGAGCGGGCGCTATCGTCTGCATTTTACAGCGCCTCTGTGTTTCATGTTAGGTGTGAAGCCTGGTAAATGGTTTACGACAGGCCCCGGACCAAAAATTTCCCCATTTCCCGCCGACATGAAAGCGGGATTTTATCATCTCTATTTCTATACCGACGTTATCACCCCGCAGATTGTAAGTGACGCATACGCGCCTCTGCTCTGCGCGGTTAAAATAGAGGGGAAATATGGTGATGTTATCACTCGCTCGTACGGCACTCCCCAATACGTACCAGTGGCTAAGAACCATATTGAAAACATACACGTGGAGATTAAATCTAATCAGAATAAACAGGTAGTCTTCACCTACAGTAAGACGATACTCACGCTCCATTTCAGACCTATTAAAACGTCATTATGGCCTCGTTAACTTACAGAGCGGACCCCAGGCGTTTTGTAACTTACTATGAAAACCAGGTGGGCGGTTTACCGGGGTTCACCGGCGCCCCGGTTATGTACGGACGAGGAGTCGGGTCAGTTTTTCGAGACTGTTTCGTTTTATAATACCTCTGGTAAAAAAGGGTTTCAGCGTTGCTAAGCCTCATCAAACAACTGCTGCTAAGGGCAACCCTTCGGACGTGATTAGCAGAGCCGTCAGGAAAACAGGCGAAGCCTCGGGAGATCAGGAGGGGTCAGGAATCGGAATTCTTTCTCGGAGAGCCCTAAATCACCCGCCCGGTCAGCATGTATCAAAGTCTAAAAAAAGAAGAGTATCTAAAAAGAGGAAATCAGTTGGTGAAAGTAGATCTGCGGGAAGGAGGTCGACATCGAGATCTTGCGACATATTTCAGAGTTGACCGAAAAAAAAAAATCAGACATGGCTCTTTTACACGAGAAATCGGCCGAATGCGCCATAACGGAGCTCGATTTATTTTCGGCCCCTATGACCCAGCTCTATATCGAAGAGAGCCAACGCATAGAGATTCAACCTTTATCCGCAATAACCGATAGAGGTCCGATAGAATTCATAATAAACAGTAGCGGACATCAATATCTGGACCTTTCTGAAACATTATTATTTTTAAGATTAAAAATTACTAATCCAGACGGATCGGATATCGCACCCGAGGCGCCCGTGGGATTAGTGAATTACCCCTTAAACACCATTTTTTTCACAATGCGACGTTACATTGAGCGACCGATTAATCTCCCAAGCCAGCGCCACGCAGCCGTACAGGGCTATTACAGAGACTTTGCTGAATTATTCAGAGGACACTCTGAAAAGTCAATTTAGCGCAGGTCTGTTTTACAAAGACACAGCGGGAGCCATGGATTCTGTGGTGGTGTTAAACGGCCCCAATCGAGGCCTTGTTCAGAGGGCTCGATTCAGTCAGGAATCTAGGGAGATTCATCTGCTAGGCGCCCTTCACGCGGACATTTTCTTCTGCAAAGGGCTCCTATTAAATGGTGTGGATTTGCGAATCAGGCTGATTCGCGCTAGCAAAGAATTTTCCCTCATGCATCCGAGCAATCGTATTTACCATCTGAAAATACTGGGAGCGTCTCTCTTTATCAACAAGCTCTCGGTCGCTGCCGCAGTTCGTCTAGGTTACAAGACAGCCTTGGCACGAGGCAATGCCTTGTATCCTATTTCGCGTATAAACGTGAAGACCTACTCGATCCCGGAGAATTCCCGCATATGTAACCACGAGAATCTGTTTCTAGGGGCTACCCCTAAATACGTGGTGTTGGCTATGGTGAATCACGAAGCATTCACAGGTAAATGTGACCTTTTACCTTTTAACTTTATGCATAACGACGTCGAATATCTAGCGTTGTGTCAAGACGGTAGACAGATCCCAGCCAAAGCGTTCCAACCTCAATTCAACAACGGCTCAGCCGTCAGAGAGTTTTACAACATATTTACAGCTACAGGGAGACAAATGAAAAATTTACCGCTCGCCATCGACAGACAGGATTTCCACGAGGGTTTATTTGTTTTTTGTTTTTAACCTCAGCCCCTCCGAAGACACAGAGGCTGTTTCTCCCGTATCCAGCGGTTCTCTCAGACTGGGGTTACGTTTTCGCACCCCGTTATCGCACACAACTATGCTGATAGTGTACGCCTGCTACAATTCAATTCTTGAAATAAACTCTAAAAGAAACGTCCTACTTGACTATTACTGGGTCTGTACCGATGGGAGAGGAGAAAAAATGAACAATCAGCTGGAAAATCTTCTCCTCATCTACTGGGAGATTCGTTAAACGGCGTTTATGCCTCTGACGAGCTACCTTTGCTACCTAAAAGTTTTCATCAACCGGCCTATTTCGTAGTTAACACGCACCCGCGACACATGCCCGGAGAACACTGGCTCGCTCTCTCTCTGGACGCCGACGGGGGAGCGAGCTTTTTCGACTCTTTCGGTTTCCCTCCGGACTTTATGTATTATCCAAAAACAATCCTGGATTTTCTGGAAAATCAGAGAGGGGTGAAAACATTTTCTACCATAACAGACAGCTGCAGAGCCCCGTGTCGGCTGAAACAAATTCTTTTATCGTATCACCGTCCAACTCGTCCGTTAACTGACCTAAATAATTCCCCAGCTCGAGAGGGGTCTCGCCCCACTCTGGTTATATAAATCAGGCTGTCGGTGACATAATACAAGACTCGCTCTTGCAAATGATCCAGATAACCATACAGTGTCATTCGGCCATAGCCTGTTGTAAAGGCCGCAATAAAAACATTATCTGTTTTGTTGGGGGGAGCGATACAGCGCTCGCTGTGCTGCCATTGTAACATCGCGACGTTCTCGTTTAGAAAACTAAAATAGTTAACGTTGTAATTACCTGAAAACATGTAATTAAAAATGATTTCAGGATCGCTTATGAGTTCTGTGTTAATCATGTTAGAACGCTGAGCGAATTTACCCCAGAAGCTGTTCAGACAGAGTTTAGCCACTTGTCTTCTGGCAGGGTTAAATGCGATTTTGGTGGCGTCTAACAGAATTCCCTGATTAGTGTTATAGTCGGCTATGTAACGTTGTTTACCCTCCTTGTTCGTAACCTCAGATGGATATCCGCTTACCTCTTGTTTACCTTTTAAAAAAGTTTTAATGTAACCCTTGAAAAAGTCGGCACTTTTATCATTAAAGTGCCATACCTCAGTGATCTCAGCTATTACATAGCCCTTGTCTAAGGCTAGAGTAAACTCGGGCGTTACCCAGACCCCCGTCAATGCGCGTTCCTCGTCAGTGTGTGTGCAAGAACCTCGCTGGAAATTCAGGTCGGCGCATGTACGGCAGAGAGTAAAAACCAAACGGCCTTTCCCCGATCTATAAGGTAAAACAGGAAAAAATAAACCTCTGGGCGGGTAAACTCGAGCTCTTATTAAACCAAAATAATCTTCCGAAATCCTTAAAGATTATTTCAGGATGTCCTACCGGATACGGAAATGAATAATTTACATAGGGATAGAGGGACGTCACGTCTACATACCTCACACTTTCAGCGGGACCCGTCGTGTAACGCAATCTTACGGGGCAGGTCCGGCCACCGTACAGCGCATCGCGGGGGGAGAGCGGCTGAGGGGGATTAAAGCTTTTTAAGAAATCTTTGCAGACCTTGATGGGTCTGTTTCATCTTAACCCACGTATGCTCTCTTATAGCTACGACTTTCACCCCGTGCGTATGTTGTAAACGCCGCAGTTTCTCCTCACTCTCCTCGTTCATGCATTCGTACGTTTTACCCGTTAAAGGATTAACGTCTTAAGGAGAAAATCATTGCGTACAACCGTGATAAAAACAACCCTGGAACTCATAAACTATTGGCACATTGTTTACCACGGAGTAACCATCTACAAAATACCGTCCCAGCTTTTTTTCGCCTGTATTCAGAGCATGTTGGATAAATATATTTTCGCTGAACATTACCCATTCTAACCATTGAATACCGGCATCCGAATATCGTTTACACTGTTTCCGATAATCGTCGGGGGAGGGTATAGCGATTGTGCGTTCTTCTAGGAAATGAGTGCAGAAAACAGACATACAGGCCGACGCGATGGTTGCTGACTTAAAGGGATCGACCCCGGCTTCTTCGACAAACTCTTTTCTAAACTTTGAGCAAGTATTTCGGTATCGTTTCTGCAATAATACCTGGCTTTCTCTCTAAAATTGAAAGTCCCCTCACTCACGGTGCTATACCACGTCAGAAACTCGCGTCTGTGTTTCTCGGTCATCTGATCGACGCCGTAATATTCGGGGCCTGGGTAAGCACCTACATAGGTCAGATTCGCCTCGGAGCTGAAACGATGTGGAAAATAGCCTTTTACCTTTTCGGAAAAACCCAGGGCTTTTGGAAGCTGCAAGAGAGGGAATGGGAGAAAAGACGGCGAGTCGATAAATTTATGTTTATAATCGGGCTCTGTGAATAGAATCACTTTACCCCCCTGCATACCGATCTCTGGTTTTATGCCAAGGTCGATCATCGCATTGATTATAATATACCGGTCGAATCCTTTTAAATTATGAGCGATAGAGATGGCTCGGGTGTAGCTGGGCCTCCTGAATCGCAGAACGAATTCTTTAGCGCAGTCGACCCCGTCAGCACACCACTCTTTACCCGTCAGTGTTTTTGTGCTCACGAAAAACGGAGTGTGCGTGCCGTCCTGGTTTGGAAAGGTTTCAAAATCGTAAAACAAGATTTTCCTAGTGTAACGTATATCGACGAGCATAGGGAGTATGTAACACTGGTGCCGATCTGCTTTTGAAATAAACTCTGTTTTTTGACCGCAAATCTGACACTTGAAGCCTGGACATTCGTGAGGTTTTGAAGGTTTAGTCAAACTCACAGAATACAATCTTTTACACGTTAAGCATTTCTTGACCGTGTCACATTGACTCGCGTAAACACTGGCTCTCGGATGGCAATTTTTTTCCTTATGTTTAGTTAAGCAGTAAGGAGAGCGACAGGATCTATTGCACTCGTGGCACGTTATATATTCCGGTTCGTGATGGCTGCACCCCGAATCCAGACACACGTTACAATGACCTTCACACATGTGCGACAGAGCGTTTTCGTAGCCCTTGTAGCAGAAATCACAAACCTTACGCACACCTAGAAAAGCTGCGACATTTTTTATACCGTAGTAATGATTCTCAAAGAGAAATAGGAACAACGTGGTGGATTTTTGAGGAGTAGAAGTTTGGAAATTAGCCAGTGTCTCTCTCTCTTCGGTTCTGTAAAACACTACAATTTTACAATCCAACACATGTTCGAATTTAGGTACGTCTGAAAACGATACAAGGGTATGCTCAGACAATCCCGCTTTTATCTGAATCTCCTGATCGAGCGTTTCGGCTGCAGCATCAGTGATTTCGATTTGAATCAAATGAGCTAGGTTGATGGCGAAGCATAACTGATCGGTCGGATTTTTGACTAAATAAAGCAATCTCTGCTTCTTTTTAAGGATTTCACAGTCCAATGTTTTTTTTCAACAACCTCTTCCCCCCGCCCAGATGATTTCTAACAATCTGAACAACAAGCTCTAGGGTCTTGTCGCATAACACCTACATGTTAGACTGAATTAAACGGTCTAGTAAATCCTGGAAAACCGATAGATCGGCTCTTTCGGAGACTTGTAGCATGGAAGCGAGGCCATTTCTCAGACTTCTTGCCTCTTAACTTTAGCTGTATCGCGTCTCCCTCCTGAGCGTATGAAAGCGCTTTATCGACTATGTCATACAGGCCACCCATCACGTCCCAGTAAAAAGAGCCGTAATCTGCTACCTCGCTCTGCGGTAAATTTAATAACTGTCTTATATTATTAAATC
Organism: Clarias gariepinus; assembly: GCF_024256425.1. Taxonomy (NCBI): domain Eukaryota; kingdom Metazoa; phylum Chordata; class Actinopteri; order Siluriformes; family Clariidae; genus Clarias; species Clarias gariepinus. The sequence continues at coordinate 26,724,158 of NC_071111.1, forward strand.
GCGACCTTGTCACCACTCAGGGTTCGTTAAAGGCAGTCTCCGATGGGTTATTAGCACTACTTTGATCAGTAGAGCATGGAAGATCAGCGGGAGGTCCTACTAGCAAGGTGTCAAGATCATCACCATCTCTTCCTAATTGCTCTGTTTCGAGCCTCTGGATAATGTCTACCGGTAAGTTTACAGATTGAGAAGGGGGCGAAACAGAACAGGGGTGATCTGTGGAGGCTTCCTGTACAAGATTGTTTATGCTTGCCAAATGAAGTAACGTGTTTTTTATTTGAGCTGAAGCTAAAGACTCGGGGGCGTTATCTGATACTAATTGGTGACGTGTGTGATCTGGTGATGTTGTATGTCCTCGTTTACAGACTCGGGCTGTCGGAGGGATTTTAGCTGATTTATCAATGACTGATATTCTATTCGCTGCTGTTGATTCGTTGTAGAGGTTACCTCGTCATCTTCCGAGCCACGTAAACCGTTTGTTAACTGTAGTAGCGCAGCTTCTATTTCAGAAAGCTGAAATGTCAGAGACTCGTTATCTGTTTCATTGTTTATAGAGTTTATGTTATGAGTATTTACAGAGTCTGGATGGTGAAGGGATAATATCTGATTTATTAACACTTGATATTGTTGTTGTTGTTGGTGATCCGCAACATCGGTGTTAGGAACCGAGGGAACGTTTATTGATAGCGTGTGTAACTCTGGTTAGGAACCCCGTGAATCAGACAAAGACGACGTCAAAGAGTGTTGGTTATCATTATTTACTAACTCATTTTCCATATCTAACATTTCTGTAAAGTCAATGGTAGCAACATCAACATCATCAACATTTACATGAAAGGCCATAGTTTTCAACACACCGTAAACACAAAAAAAATAAAATAAAAAACACCGTAAACACCCTCGCACAAAAATAAATAAATAAATAAAATAAATCAACGAAGAAGCGAGTGCAAAGTTGCATTATACGTAATACCGATTGCCCAGAGAACCTCCTCCTCGGAGGCTGATAATAACGGTGATACCGATACGGTCCTGAAACGCTCCTGTAGCTTCGTCTTCTTCTTCTTCTTTGTCGAATACGACTCTCTGTGTAGGAATATCAGAAGGGAAAGAAATTAGGCTGTGGAAAGTTTTTCTGCACATGTGATAAGCCCCTGGGGCTGCGCACGTTCAGCCCCTGGAAAAAAAAAAAAAAAAAAACTCACCGTGTGATGATGAGGATGAAGAGGACGACGTTGAAGTTCTCCAACGACGACCGAGTTGGGATCTTACGCTTAACCCCCCTTGTTCACCTCGAGCTTGATGAGGAAGCGCACCCGGTTGCTCGGATTGTTCCGGCAAGGAGCTGCTTTTAGGCCCGTTTAAAGTTTGCTCGGAGGCTTCCGCTCCTCCTGCTGTAGACCCGTTCAAAGTTTGCTTGTGGGCTCTCGCTCCGCCTGATGTTGGCGCCTCTAAGGGTTCGGGCTCGAGGACGCTCATCAGCTCAGCGTCTTCTACTACCAATGAAAGAAAAGAGTAACCTTTTTTTTTTTTCAATGCACCAACATAAAAAAAAAATAAATAAATAAACGAGTAGATAATAACCCACCGTAACTAGGATGAGACTGTTGCCTCTGTAGATGAGACGACTTTTTTTTTAAAAAAAGGACAACTTAAAACTCGTGTAGATAAATAGGAGCAATAGCGAAGATGCGAGAAGACACGCTGTTATGCAGACCCACAGAGAAATGCCAAAGTTTTTTTGCGGCTTCGCTCAATTGTATGTTTTTTTTTTTATACAGCCCTCATAGCACACCCCCGAGAACATAAAACATAAACGGTCATAAAATAAACGTCAAGAACTTTCACGCTACCCTGTTATTTCTTTAACATACAAGTCTACCCAATGGCCTTAATCGCTCCCTAGAGATCAATCATAACATAGTGGTTGTTAACACTAACAGAGAAAGTATTTTTTTAATTTTCTTAAAGATATAAAAAAAATACCATGTTTTATTCATTATTTTTTACTCTACTTTTGACATTATAAGTATAGGTAAAAACAGTTAGGCCTACAACCCATCTCCTTAGAGCGACGCCCTGCTAACCATCAGAGCATTTCTGTCCCATTAGGTCATAAGACATTATACATTGATATTTCACGGACCCTGGGTCGCTTTTCTCTCTCTCTCTTATTAGTATTTTATTTCAGACACCTTCTTTAGCTCTATTGTTTTAAAAAGTGGGCACCTTTGTAAACCTATTTTTTTTTTTTATTCATGTAAAAACATCACTTTTAGATGAACGTTGGAGAAACTTACTTTTTTCAAAAAAAAAAAAAAATAAAATAAAAAATAAAGAGAAGGGGGGGTTTTGTTACGCACAGATCCGGCCAATCACAGCTTCCGAAGGGAAAACCATTTCGTTTCGTTCAGTCGTTCGACAAACTCGGCTCTCATTCCGTACCAGACGAGACATCGCTGTTCACGCCTTGCGCGCATATAACATCGGACAAGCTCACGCCGAATTTGTTTTTCTTCAAATCCTTTTCAACGATTCAGGGCTCTCCCCCTCTGGTAACGCTTATTCGCTTATTATAAAAGTAACAAGTTCTATAGGCCGTTCAAAGTGATGCACGTTTTTTCATTATACTGAATAAACGTTTTCATGTTCTCCCATTGGTAATAAATACATCTCCCCGTCTTAATAGTTAAGCACAAACATCTTGAAATGAGTTCACACACTAAGCATATTTTTTCAAAATAAAACAAAACACACTGAACAAATTCTTACAAAAAGTAAATGAAAAAAACATATATGAAATAAATTGGATAAATGAATGAAATAAATGAATGAAGTGAAGAAAATAAATGAATGAAAAGGAATTAAACGACGTCTAGGAATGCGTAGGGGAAACACACCCACCCCTCCCTACACATTCCTAAGGGTCATAAAAAAAAAACCCAAAGGGGCAATAAAACTGTCAAGTTTCGTTTTGACGAAAGGTTGTTAGGATATATTTTTTTATTGTATTTTGCTGATGAAAGAAGTACAACTTGCCCTAAACAAGGAGTAATATATATAACCTTAATTTTTTTTTTTTTTTTTTTTATTAGTTAGGCAGAATGTTCTGCTGTACAGAAAGACAGACAGACATGTATGTGGGCTTCAACCTAAAAAAAATAATATAACTGATTACATTAAAGCTTGATCAGCTTATTTTTAGCTTTAACCTCTTTCTACAAACTCTTTACCCATTAACACACATACTTATGCAAGTATACTGTAAATTTACACACATCTGCTGAGAGAAACAAAATGTAAAACTCGGTATGATCATTTTTATTTACATTGTTTATTAGAATAAACAGGTGATGTCATTCTGAATAATAACATAATTTTACATCAGCCTTACAGTAAGTCTTAAATGAAGATAAAAATCTGGTGATGAAGAGTGTGTCATTGTGTCTTTCTACAGGTTGTGGGATTGTGGTGTCTCAGATGAAGACTGTGCTGCTCTGACTTCAGCTCTGAGATACCCCTCACACCTGAGAGAACTGGATCTGTCTAATAAAAAAGTAGGAGACTCAGGAGTGAAGTATCTCTCTGCTGCCCTGGAGAATCCTGACTGTAAACTGGAGACACTGGGGTAAGATCATCTCTCTGAGAGTCACATGACCTGCTCCTCAGTAAGACACATTCTCTAATAGTGAGACTGAAGCAGAAGTTTTAGGTTCATCATCAATGTCCTGAGGAGGGAGATTGTTTCTTTGTGTGTATCACAAATCTGTATCATAGAAGTAGTATTAAAACTATGCAGTCTTTATTAATAGTTCTTTCACTGAGCTCTTAAATAGTCTTGTATTATTTCACATTTTGTCATAAATAAAGTATATCTATAAATAAACTCACTGACTCAAATACACTCATACAGTAACACAGAGCTGAAGTTGAGAACAGGATCAATAGGTGTGTGTATGAGAGGAGATCACAGTGCATGATCACTACTGTATGTGTAATATAGAGAATGTGGAGTTACGTCACACTGTTTTTATACCCCGTTGCTTTTTGGAAAGTCACTGCCACCTTTGGATTTAAAGCTGATCGGTTGCCATGGTGATTTCTGACACAGATGTGCCTAGAGTGACACAGTGACATCAATATTATTTCTTTTTTACATCATTTATTTTAATTTATGAGTTTAAGTTAAAATTTTATGGTATATTTTTCACCATGTTTTAGACTTTTCACTTTTGATTGTGCAGCAATATACTGTAAATATACACGCATCTGCTGAGAGAAACAAACTGTAAGACTGTGTGATCATTTTTAATTACATTGTTAATTATAATAAACAGGTCATGCAATTCTAAATAATAAAATATTTTTTTACAAACATAAAGCTTTAAAGTAAGTCTGAAATGAAGATAAAAACCTGCTGATGAAGAGTGTGTCATTGTGTCTCTCTACAGGTTGTGTGGTTGTGGTGTCTCAGATGAAGGCTGTGCTGCTCTGACTTCAGCTCTGAGATCAAACCCCTCACACCTGAGAGTACTGGATCTGTCCTCGAATTATAATATAGGAGACTCAGGAGTGAAGTGTCTCTGTGCTGTACTGGAGAATCCTCACTGTAAACTGGAGACACTGAGGTAAGATCATCTCTCTAAGAGTCACATGACCTGCTCCTCAGTAAGACACATTCTCTAATAGTGAGACTGAAGCAGAAGTTTTAGGTTGATCATCAATGTCCTGAGGAAGTGATGATTTGTCACATCCTTGGGTCAGATTTTTGTCAGTGAACATTTTTCTCCATTCGGCTACTATAAACAGGGTTGCCAGATCTATATCATAGAAGTAGTATTTAAACCGTGCCTCTTTCTATCTTTCTTAATAATTCTCTCACTGAGCTCTTAAATAGTCTTGTTATTTCACATTTTGTCATGACTAAAGAAAATGTGTGTGTATGAGAGAGGATCACAGTGCATGCTCTCTACTGTATATTTTAATGTGGAGTTACATCACATTGTTTTCATACTGCATTGCTTTTTGGGAAAGCACCACATTGTTTGGTTTTAATACTGGTTGTCGTGGTGATTTCTGACACAGATGTGTTTAGAGTGACGTTGTTATTTTTCTTATATTTTTTACACAGTGTTTTCTTTTGAGATAAAGATGGGTAAGCATAAAGAAAAGGGACCTTACTGGGAGAAGTTAAATGCCAGTGCCAATATTTTGAGGAACTTTGAGCAAAGGCATTGAGCAATAACCAATTACAAATTACCTTTACCTGGCGAGTCTTGGCAGTAAAGGAGTGACAGAGTGCATCCATGTGGGCAGCTATTCGACGCAGCTTCACAGACAGGGTTAGCCGGCCCTGCCCAGTACGCTGTTGGTGTAGCCTCAGACGGGAATCTTTATGATGTTGCTCCACTGGGTGGCTTTCCCGGCTTGGAGCAGGGGCCTTAATGGCAATGACAACAGCCTTTGCCTTGTTCTTGTGGCTGGTTCGCAGTCTGATACTTGGCAGGCATGCAAAGTGCTGCGGTGGCTCATGCAGGCCTTTTCTCAGCTTCACCTAACACAGCGCTCAAACAGCAGCATCCAGCGCTTCTGCTTTTAAAGTTCCCGGGGTACGTGGCTTCGCTCTTCTTACATCCTGCTTCACACCTTATGCAGATACATCAATGATGCCCTGTTTGTCTGCCATGAGCTCTCCCTTACAAGTAATAACTGCAGTTTTCATGTGTCAAAACTGCAGTTTTCCACATACAGTATGCAGTACATATGCAGAAAACGCCATGATTTAGACACGAAAACGCTGCATTTTATATCTTTTACTGCAGTAATCCTGAAATATAATGCAGTCATACTGTAGTAATACTGCGATATAATGCAGTAATACTGCAATACAACAGTTAATATTAAACAGCTACTGCAATTAATATGGTAGTTAATAGTACTGCAAATAAAATATACGGGTATACGGAATTTAAATAAAGCTGAAGAATTACTTACAGTATTTCTATCATTTAAATGTGTGATGTAGTGTAATACAACTACATTACAACAAAATTATAAATCAAAAGTTAATAAAGAAACACACTTAAAACACTAAAAACAACAAAAAACCATGAAAACCATGAAAACACTTTTACACTTAGCAATATTACTGTTCACCAGTGCTGCTGCTAGGAGACACTGCTGTCAATCCACTGCCTGGAGGGGTTTGACGCCTCCTCATTCTTCAACTTTGTTTGAATAAACACTTCCACCTCCCCTTCCTTCACTTTTAAGGCATTCTTGAAAAGCAAACAGCCGTTCATCCTGTACCCAGGTCTTTTAAAGGACGCGGGTTAGATTGTGTCTTTCCCTTACTCCCCATCTGTGAGAGTCCTTAGACTAAAAGCGTGATTATCCTGCCTACTCGTGTTTCATCCGCGTTTGGGTTTACCATTCACGCTACAAAGGGCTAACCGCTAAAGCTACGTCTTCTGGTCATCTCAGGTTAGTTCTTGACAGAATGACTGAGCCCTCCGCGGTGAACCCAGCGGATTACGCGCACCTCTGCGATGTGGTTGATCAGCACGCCAAGCTCATCAACACGCTAACCGGGGAGATCGCTAATCTGCGCCGGGACCTCCAAGACGTCGCGGCCTTGCGCCGCGAGGTCGCGGAGCTCCGGCGGGAGAACGCGGATCTCCGGGCGGCTGTGGATAGCGCGGCTAGCCGGTCTCCCGTCGCGGCGGCCGCGGCGCCGCACCAACCCCCCCCCCTCCTTCTGATGTATTTTTGGCACTCCCGGATAAATGGGACGGCACGGACGGAAAGTGTAATGTGTTTCTAACAGCGCTTGATCTGGTGTTTGAGTTCAATGCCACCAGGTACTCCACCGATTGGCTACGCATCGCGCTTCTGGTCTCGTTGCTATCCGGGCAGGCAGCTGAGTGGGCCACGGCAGTTCTCCGGGCAGATTCAAACACCGCGCACTCATATAATGAGTTCACCCGCCAACTCAGACTCACATTCGAACACCCAGCGGGCGAGGTGGAGACCGACACCAAGCTCTACCATCTGCGGCAGGGAGGATCGTCCGTGAGCCGGTACGCTGCTGAGTTCCGGACCCTCGCTGTGCAGACCGACTGGGGAGATGCCGCGCTCCGGACATCCTTCTACGAGGGACTGGCTCCACGTATCAAAGACAAGCTCGCCAGGCGAGAGCTTCCTGCTACCCTGGAGGGGATGATCCAGCTCTCCCTCCGTATCGATCAACGCATCCTCTCTCGCCCGAAGCCAGCCCCTAGGACCCTGCCGCCTGCACCCACCTTCTCCTACACCACGCCACGACCACCTACTGCTCTCACCACCTCCACTACTGGACCTGTCGGATCTCCACCTCCTGCCGTGGTTGACACCGGAGCCGGGGAACCCATCCAATTAGGACGCGCCTCCCTGACCGTGGCGGAACACGAACGACGGTATCGAGAGGGGCTGTGTGCCTACTGTGGGTCGGCGGCGCACCACCGAGCTATTTGTCTGATTCGCCCGGGAAACGCGCAGCCCCGGTGAGTGGAAGGAGAGACTCACCGGGCCCCCTCCACCTCTCCTCCACAATCGACGCCACCATCTCACGTTTCACGGTTCAGGTAAACCTCCAAATCGGCCACAAACGAGTTCGAAGCGCCACGTTCATCGACTCCGGTGCCGCGGGTAACTTCATTGACTCTAATTATGCCAAAGATTTGGGGGTGAGGACTGAGGCGTTATCCCAGCCGGTAAAGATCACTTCGGTCGACGGTCGGCCCTTGTCATCCAGCCCTATCACCCATCAGACCCAACCCATCACGCTCGCCATAGACCAACACCAGGAGCAGATCCAATTCCACCTTACAACCATCTCATCACCGCCCATCATCCTCGGCTATCCCTGGCTGTTACAGCATGACCCGATCATTTCGTGGACCCGGAACCGGATTCTCCAGTGGGGGCCGACCTGCACCGAACTCTGCCTACAGGCACGGACTGGGACGTGTTCCAGGGAGTCCGAGGCCCCCGACGTCGACACCAACGCCATCCCTATCGCCTATCGAGACTTGGCTGAAGTTTTTTGTAAGAAACGAGCTACCCATCTCCCGCCTCGTCGCCCTTACGACCTGGCGATAGAACTTCAGCCGGGCTCCGTCCCTCCCCGCGGCCATCTCTATTCGTTATCCACCTCGGAGACGCAGGCGATGGAGGAATACGTCACCAACGCCCTCCGTCAGGGAACCATCCGGCCCTCCACCTCGCCTGCCGCCGCGGGGTTCTTCTTCGTCAAGAAGAAAGGGGGCGAACTTCGCCCATGTGTCGACTATCGGGGGCTAAACAACATCACCATTAAGAACAGACATCCACTACCACTCACCAACTCAGCCCTGGACGCCCTCTCTGGTGCCACCGTATTCACCAAGTTGGACCTCCGGAGCGCCTACAACTTGGTGCGCATCAGAGAGGGTGATGAGTGGAAGACGGCATTCATCACACCCACCGGACATTATGAGAGCCTGGTCATACCATTTGGACTCTGCAACGCACCCTCGGCCTTCCAACAATTCATAAATGACGTCCTCCGAGACATGCTGGGCCGATGGGTGTTCGTCTACCTGGACGACATCCTCATCTACTCCCGCCACCTGGAAGAACACGTAGTCCGACTGCATGGGTTCCCAAAGGACATCGTCTCGGACAGAGGGCCCCAGTTCACAGCCCGGTTCTGGAAGGCCTTCTGCCGTCTAATCAATTCCACCTGTAGTCTGTCATCCGGTTACCACCCCCAGACTAATGGTCAGACGGAACGGATCAACCAACAACTGGAGCACTACCTGAGATGTTTCGTGTCCGACCGCCAGCGCTCCTGGGCCCGCTACCTCAAATGGGCCGAACTGTCCCACAACCTACACGTCTCCTCAGCCACCAACCTAAGCCCATTTGAGGTGTGCCATGGTTTCCATCCTCCCATGTTCGACCACCAAGAACCGGAGGTTGACGTACCATCGGCCCAACAGTTGGTCCGTAGGTGTCGGCGGATATGGAATCAAGCGAATCGCGCCATCCAGCGAGCCAACACCAGCTACGTCGCCCAGCATCGCCGCCGACACCCGCCGGGACGGTTGTACCACGTAGGTGACAAGGTATGGTTATCAACTAAAAACCTCCATCTGCACACCGAATCAAGAAAACTATCACCAAGGTTCATCGGACCATACCGCATCACGTTACGGATTAACCCTGTCACCTACCGGCTCCAGCTGCCTGCGGCGCTCCGGATCCACCCAGTCTTCCATACATCACAGCTAAAACCCTTCATCATTTCACCTCTGGTACGCTCCTCCTCCCCGAATCATTGACAGCGGTCCCGCTTACACCGTGCGACGAATCCTCGATTCGCGACCTCGGGGCAGGGGCACCCAGTACCTGGTCGATTGGGAGGGCTACGTCCCCGAGGACCAATCTTGGGTCCCAGCACGGTTCATCCTCGATCCTGAGCTCATCCGGGACTACCGCCACAGGGTATCCTCCACCTCAGGACCGTCTGGAGCCGGTCCTGGACAGGGGGGTACTGTCATGCACACTCGGAACGCGACCGGCACTAGGACCCGGAAGGTAAGCGGTCGCAAACCAGGAAGTATAAAAGAGGTAAACAAACCATAGCACCTCGCTCAGTCATTGAGTTTTGCCGATGCCACGTCGGATTGCTACACCTAACTGTGAGTACTCACCTTTTTGGTTTCAATTCCTGATCGAGTGTGTATTTATAGGACGCGGGTTAGATTGTGTCTTTCCCTTACTCCCCATCTGTGAGAGTCCTTAGACTAAAAGCGTGATTATCCTGCCTACTCGTGTTTCATCCGCGTTTGGGTTTACCATTCACGCTACAAAGGGCTAACCGCTAAAGCTACGTCTTCTGGTCATCTCAGGTTAGTTCTTGACAATTAGTTTCCTATTTCCTATTATGTTTACATGGTTTTGGACTATTATTCAGCTTGTGATGTGTGATGGTTTGTCTTTTTTTTGTTTTAGACTTGCATCTATTGGTGGAGTTATTAGTTTCCATGGTGGGTGCTGTCCCTTGTCCATTCAAAGCGATGCAGATTGTATTTGTTGTGTCCCAGCACTCTTTCAGGATGGCCTTCATTGGGTGCTCTTTATGTCCTTGCAGATTTACCCAGTATGCAATCATTAGCTTTATTCTTCTGATTGTTAATGGCATTTCCCCAACTTCTACCTGTATGGCTGCTGCTGGAGATGTTTTGAAGGCCCTGCAACAGACTCACAGGGCTTGAGATTACATTATGTCAAATTGCTTTGGGTTGAACTCTGCTGCAGACAATGTATACTACACTTCCATAATCGCTCCATAATTGCTCTTATGAATGCATAAACACTTTTTTGATTGTGCAGCAATACACTGTAAATATACACACATCTACTGAGTAAAACAAAATATAAGACTCAGTATGATTATTTTTAATTAAATTGTTAATTAGAATAAACAGGTGATGTCGCTCCGGGTAATACGTTTACAACCTCATCAGCTTTAAATTAAGTCTTAAATAAAGATACAAATCTGGTGATGAAGAGTGTGTTATTGTGTCTCTACAGGTTGTATAAGTGTGATGTCTCAGATGAAGGCTGTGCTGCTCTGACTTCAGCTCTGAGATCAAACCCCTCACACCTGAGAGATCTGGATCTGTCTAATAATAAAGTAGGAGACTCAGGAGTGAAGTGTCTCTGTTCTGTACTGGAGAATCCTGACTGTAAACTGGAGACACTGAGGTAAGATCATTTCTGAGAGTCACATGACCTGCTCCTCAGTAAGACACATTCTCTAATAGTGAGACTGAAGCAGAAGTTATACGTGCTTGGTGGGTTTCCTCCACTTACTCGGGTTTCCTCCCACAGTTCAAAGACATGCAGATTAGGCTAATTGGCGTTCCTAAATTGCCCGTAGTGTGTGAGTGAATGTGTGTGTCCTGCAATGGATATGCTGCCTCATGCTTTAAGTTTCCTGGGTAGGCTTCAGGCCCCCCCGCAACCCTGAATATAGGATAAAGCGGTATAGACGATGAGTAAGAGTGAGTGATATCACATACAGTAGTTCACACAGTCTTCCATACTACTGTATTTCAAATGTTTTACCAGTAACCTAAAGGAGTTTAGGACCTTTATAAATTCTGAATGCATTTTGTACGCTATAACGTTTTTGAAACACATTACTGATCATGAGGCAGATCTCATTCATGAGTTCAACAGATTTCATTTGCACAAGGTTACAAAATAATAAAACATGTACTGTGTTTTATTTGTGTCAAACAAACCAAAAAAATAAACTGTTGTCTGAACAAAGACAAGCATTAGTGTTGGAATACACTATTCTCAAATCTGGTGCGCTGATTCTAGCTGTTACACAGAGACTATGAAAACAGGGCGAGAGCTACAGAACATTATACCAGAAGTGAAGTACATACAGTAAGATTTAGCACTAACACATTAGACAATACTGTCACGAACTAACCGGAATGATCGGAAGACTTAGCACTTAGCAGTTAGCCCGTTGTAGCGTGGATGGTAAACCCAAACGCGGAGGTAAGCGAGTGGGCAGGATAACCACGCGATTTGGTCTAAGGACTCTCACACAAGGGGAGCAAGGGAAAAACACAAATTTAACCCGCGTCCTATAAACACACACTCGAATCGGAAAGCAGACCCAAGAAAGTGAGTACTCACGATTTGACGAACGGACAGCCTGGAACAACATGGGCGAAACTCAATGACTGAACGGTGTGATGCGACATCTTGTCTCCTTTTATGCTTCCTGTGTTGCGACCGTACTACTTCCGGGTCCTAATGCCGGTCGCGGAGCGAGTGTGTATGACAAATACATTCTATAGTTTAAACTATGTACTTAATTTAAAACTACCTGACAAAAACCATGAAATTTACCATATGTAAATAAAAATAAAATAACGATATGAACTAACACGCAGTGGTGATGTCATGTTTTGCGTGGTTGTTGGGCTTGTGGGTTGTTAAGGCATAAATTCAGATGGTAAGGACTTAGTCTTTATTTAAACAAAACACATGAACTTTAAACAAAACATGAACAGAGGAAGTTGGCTTTACTTTGGACTGTGTTTTACACCAAACATTAATCAAATAATATCTTACACATACAATGGACTTAAACAAGTATCAAAACATACTGGGAACTAAACATACTGGGGAAACTAAACAGACTAGGATACAAAACAGACAAGAAGACTAAACAAACCAAACAGATTTGAGGACTAAACATACAAGACAGACTTGGCTAGGCCTATTAGCTGTTACGCACACTACCTGCTAAGCTGAATAGTAGCGAAGCAGACTAGGTATGAAGCAAACTAGGTATGAAAGAATACTGTAGGTACACAGCAGACTAGGTGTGAAAGAATACTGTAGGTACACAGCAGACTAGGTATGAAAGAATACTGTAGGTACACAGCGGACTAGGTATAAAACAGAATAGGAGACTAAACAGGTTATTAGCTAAACAGACAGGGAGATTAAACATACTAAGAACTATGCAGGTTAGTATCTAAACATGTTAGTAGTCCAACAGACTACAGCGGTACTTACACTGGGGAGACAAAACTAAGATACAAACTAACAAAGAGACACACAGACAAAGAGACAAACTAACAACACATACTAAATCAAAACAGATGTAAACTTAACTTAAACAGCTCCACAAAATATATGCCAACTAAATCAGAGCAAACAAAAACAGAACATAACAAAACAAATGCCCACTTTACATAACAAATGCTCGACCCAGTTGCCCAGAACAAACAACTATTTATAAAGAAACTAATGAGCTACCTTGGTTCAAGTAAGCACTCTCATTACCTGTCCAAGGTGCATTCTGGGAAACTAAGTCCAAAAAACTAAAAACTACACACATACAAAGTCTTTGGGTGCACAGCGCCCTCTAGGGGTGATACCTTACAGGTGAAGCTTCCAGCTGCTAAATGTTTTGTTAGAGCGACTTACTTTTGTCCTCCTTTTTACGAGCGTCTGCCAAATGCATAAATTTTAATTCAAACTAGAAGCAGAGAACAGCGGAGCCAATGAGAAACAGGTAATCCGAATGTGCCCTCTTATAACTGCACGATATCTAACAATATAAAGAGTTTAAACACACATAAATGAGCTTGAGTGCGCAAAACTAAGTTTGTGTGTGCAAAAGAGAGTTTTAGCATGCAAAAAAACTAGTCTGAGCGCACATGGTGCCCTGTGTCATGTGCATCCCATACATCAAAAGAACCAAAGTTACTAACATGTTATATACAGACATATCAGAAAACCTTGCATGTTAACTCCACAAGCTCTGTACAGATATGCTAAAAATAATGTATGTCATTTTTTTTTCCAAACTCCAATCCATAGCCAAAGAAGCAATTCCTCATTAAAACCGGGGACTTGGCAACCGCTCCAGTAACACTGTACTAATTTACACCTGCTTCCGAGAGGAGGAGAAAAATAATGTGTAAAACTGAGTTTTGTTTTCCACCATGTTTCAGACTTTTTTTTTGATCGTGCAGGAATATACTGTAAATATACACACATCTGCTGAGAGAGACAGAAACTCAGTATGATAATTTTTAATTACATTGTTAACTAGAATAAACAAGTGATGTCATTCCGAATGACACCAAACACATCAGCTTTAACACTAGAACCGCCGAGCAGCGGTCATTTGACCACTATGGGAGAAAAAAAAATACTTCACACTCGATCAAATTCCAGGACCCGCCTTTCATGACTTTTCCTAGATCTGTGAGCTTAATCACCCTGCATGCTTACATTTTCAAAATCGCACCAGTAAAAGCCAGTATAAAGCTATTCGGGAATGTGGAAATGTGGAAATGATGTGTGGCCACTCAATGAGAACTAAACCAAAGATTTCGGTAACTACACTGGGTGAAACATCTGCATAGTGACACTAAACAGCTGAACAACTTCACTTTTCCGTTATGGTACGTAACATACGCACCTCGGATACCTGTCACTGCTGCTGTGGAAATATTATGCTACGGATATTAAATATAAAATATTTATTGAAACAAAAACTAATAACACTATAATATATATATAACGTATTTAAACGTTTATAACTTATCAAAAATGATTCAATTCATTTACAAGATGTACGAAGATGTTTTTATTTTATTTATTTATTTATTTTACAGATTATACGCCTATATAATACTAAGGGTTTCTAAATTAAGGTAAAATGTAAATTATTGTGTCCTATTTATACGATGTCGTCCTCGATAATGATTATAATAAATATATAAATAATTTTTCGAGTTAAATTTTTTTACGCTCCAGCGATATGTAATGACTGATAATTTTTCATTACCTTTTCCGCTAAATTGAAGATCCGTTGTTCACTAGTTCCCTACAGCGCTACAGTTCGCTACTCTGTGCAGCTGTGTGTGCACGGAGAGGTGGGTGTATATGTGCGCCCATCTCATAGGTGTATGTACGTGCATTTCATATGTAGTTGTTTGACCAGTAAGTACTATGATATATGTATGTGTGACTGTTTCACAGTTTGATTTAAGCCCAATACGGCGCCTCATCGAGTTTCAGGTAAATTTCAGGTAAAAAAAAAAAAGATCTTGCATGATGAGTGTGTGTATGCACTTTAAACAGAGGTGTCAAGTAACAAACTACAAATACTTCGTTACCTTACTTAAGTAGAAATTTTGAGTATCTATACTTTACTGGAGTAATTATTTTTCAGCTGACTTTTTACTTCTACTCCTTACATTTTTAGGCAATTATCTGTACTTTCTACTCCTTACATTTTAAAAATAGCCTCGTTACTCCTATTTTATTTCAGCTTGTCATTCAAAAAACAAACAAACAAAATACATCCGGATAAATCGCGCCAACCGGATTGAGCGAATTTGATTGTGCTCAAAAGACTTGAGACTGGGGCGGAGGTTCACCTTCAAGCAGGACAACGACCCTAAACATAAAGCCAGGGCAACAATGGAATGGTTTAAAACAAAACTCATCCATGTGTTAGAATGGCCCAGTCAAAGTCCAGATCTAAATCCAATCGAGAATCTGTGGCAAGATCTGAAAACTGCTGTTCACAAACGCTGTCCATCTAATTTGACTGAGCTGGAGCTGTTTTGCAAAGAAGAATGGGCAAGGATTTCAGTCTCTAGATGTGCAAAGCTGGTAGAGACATACCCTAAAAGACTGGCAGCTGTAATTGCAGCAAAAGGTGGTTCAGGGGGCTGAATAATTATGCACACCCCACTTTTCACTATTTACTTTTCACTGAAACACTTTTTAGTTATTATTTGTTAAAAATGTTTGGAATCATGTATGACTTTTATTCCACTTCTCACGTGTACACCACTTTGTATTGCTCTTTGACGTGGAATTCCAATAAAATTGATTCATGCTTGTGGCTGTAATGTGACAAAATGTGGAAAAGTTATATATATAAAGTATATACATATATGTATGTATGTGTGTGTGTGTGTGTGTGTGTGTGTGTGTGTATAATCGAGGCCGGCTTTACGCAAGGGCACGTTAATATATTCCTATAATTAATATATTACTTTTACTATCTTTCCCGACATTTTTGTCAGATGTAACAGATGTACAAACGGTGCGCACTGAATACTAAACCTAAGCCAGGCACAAGGATTAATAAACCAAGATAGCCCCATACCCGTCTTTATTTTTTAAATAAAAATACCAAAGAATATTATTGTGTATAGAGTGATTAAAAACAATGCAATTTATGCTGCTATACGGAAAATCTCGATTTTTTCCATTCCAAGGATTAAAAACGGTAACAATGTCAACTTTAGAATCTAGAATCCAGAAGATTAAAATTACACAAATTTAAATCACTGAAAGTCTCCAGAAGAGCCTCAGATTCAAGAGGTTTTTAAAGTGTGGAGAGGTGCATTTCAGTTTCTCTGAATGGGGGGGGAGGGGGCGACAACCCAGGATTAATAGGAATAAGAGGCCCTTACTGCATAAATATTATTTAGTACAACATTCCTCCGCGCTTGGGAAAACGTTTTGGTGCGGTTGAGCGCTGATTAGACTGTAGGAAATGTAGGAAATTATGATGTAGGAAATTCAAAAGGAGAATTTTTATTTAGACTATTAAAAAAAATTAACCTGCGTCTATTTTTAGGCGTGCCAGCTGCCACTTTTTAGTTAGAAGTTTTCAATACAAAGCTTATAATGCCCACATGACATCAAACATTCCCCTTGTTAATATTTTAACTATTAATTTTACTATTTTAGCTATTACTATTTCGTTTACTTCCAAATAACATTAAAACAAGAATCAAACTTTTTTAAATATATATATTGTTAACTACATTTGGGCCGTGTAACAGGTTTGACTCAAAGTGCACGGGCGGCACCATGAAGCACGGATTCGAGGCGAGGTCTTACGGAAAAAAATGGGAAAAAAAGGGTTAAAGGAGTGAGAATGGAAAGGAAGGAATGTGCACGTGCAGGTTTGGTTGGCATGAGGGCACGGCCTGGTGAGCGGTGGGCAGCGGACAAAGTGGCAGCGTGGGCCCGCGAGGACAGCAGCTTCAGCAGCTCCTGTCTCCGTACGTTCGCGCTGACTCTGCTTTCCGCAGATGGCCGGACCGGCTCCTCCCATCTCTCGCTTCTTTGAAGTCCCTGAGGCGCGTTCCATTTCCCCTGCTTGCATGCCGCACTTCCGCGTTGTTGCGCGCACGTCGCACTCGCACCGTGTAGTAAAAATCCACTGTAACCCAACAAACCCCGAGTATTTTATAGCGCGGGGTGCAAGCCCGGGATCATTAGCAAGGATAGCTCACCAGCAGTGCCTAATTCCGCAGCCCCACTTCTTCGCATATCTGAAGGGGAGGCTGCCTAACTAGTGAGCGAGGAGTGATATTAATTTGGGCGCACGCCGTGACAGGCTAAAAAACCTATTGTCCTCAAAAATGTAACAGATGAGGACTCAGATTAATGTGCAAAAACTATAATAAAACTATATAAGGCTACATAGCCTTTATAAAACTTTTATTTAAGCGCACTCACAATAACGAAAAAACGTTATGATTTTGTAAATGTTTAAAAGCAAATAAGCTTTCAATAATAAGCAAATAAGCTGCGCTGTTCTGTATTGTTTTTGGTGAACTTAAGCGTCAGAAAATGAACGCAAACGTTTTTTAAAATGATCAGAGTCAGTCTGCTTGCTGTTTTTCCTGACAAATTCACAATCATTAGTCAACTTCTGCCGGTGTGCTCTGGAAAACTTAAAGAGGAGGACACATGACATGATGGAATTAGGCACGGCTGGTGAGCCGTTATTTAATCACTGGAATGGAAGAGATAGAAAGTTTCCTTATCGTAACATGTCTTGTATTGTTTTTAATCGCTCGATACACAACCCATCATTTTTTAATGCTATTTTACAAGGGTAAATACAAATGGAATAATTTAATTTGGTTTATATTATATTTTATTTAAATAAAATCTAAAATTAAAACATTGTAGAGTGATTAATAACATGCATGTTATTATAAGAAAAATCGCATTCCAGGGATTAAAAACGGTAACAATGTCAATTTTAGAATGTAGAATTCAGAAGATTTTAAATTTACACAAATTTGAGAAGAGGCCTGAAGCAAGATCCAAGATCCTCCACTTTGCTGAAACCATGCACAGTGTGGAGGGGTGCATGCTTTTACCGCCCGTGATACCTCTCAAATAAATGAGACCAACGAATGCTTTTGGTTCATCACCTGTAAGCTTGAACTTATCAGCATTGTTTCGTTCAGATTCCGCTTCAGTGTGTATCTTAATCTTTCCCCACATTTCTGTGTCAATCAAACACAGTAAAATGCTCGATGGGCTTATAATATTGCCCTTGGCATAAGGCGTGGGCCTGGGGGTTTCTTTTATTATATTGCACTCTCGTGTTCTCTTTTGAGGGTTTTCAGCCTTTTGTTCAACCCATACTGTGCCATCTCTTGCCTCTTGAAATGAGTCCCCTGCACACTCAATTTCAGAGTCTGATTCTGAATCAGATTCAACATTCAGATTTAATTCACTTTCGTTCTCTTGCTCATCTTCTCCATCTGACACCTCACATTGCTCGCCCTCCGATTCCATCTCATCAGTATTCCACATAATGTCCAGCACTTGCTGTGGGTTATATCACACACTTTGAGTCATTGTAAATAATGCACCGCTCAATTGCCCAAACTCTGTAGCCGCCCCAACTACACAGTGAGTTGTAGATGTACCTGTTGACTTATTTATAGGTCTCGATGTATAAGAAATGCTATTGATCATAATAGCTCCGCCCTCATGATCAATGATGTTAGGGTACTTATGTAGTGATAATTAGTTTCTGCCAAATCATTAAAACTAACAATGGACTATGGCACTTTCTTGAGAGGTGATTGAAAGGTGTTATTCATTTATTTATTCTCTATGAGGGCACTAACTACACAGACCAAACTGTTGCCTACAAAATTCTAAATATAAACAAACAAAATACAGCTTTTTTTTTTACTCAGAGATAAGCGGAAAAGTGAAGTTGTTCAGCTGTTTAGTGACTTTTTAATGTCATAAACAGTGAAACATAAATAAACAGTACAAAATAAAATATCCTTAATCCAGATGTTATCAAGCAATGACATAACATTTATCTTTGCTGGATGTTCTAATTCTCAAAAACGTATAATATATATATATATATATATATATATATATATATATATATATTTTATAGTAAATTAACAGCTCTAAGTAGATGAATATAGTCAAATTTACTATAGGCTTTTACTATAGTGGATTCCTGCCAACAGGACAAGAATGTAAAAATGTAACGCTTCGCTTAAATTTGGTTTATGATAATCTTATAGTAGAAAACACGAGGTAAATTTGACTATATTTATTTACTTAATTTGTCTTCAGCGGACGTGGACTCATCGCTGTGCTTGTTGTAAGTGAAAAACGCTGCAACTGCTTCAAAGTCTTTCCACTCTGTGACCGCTGGAATCCGACACTACGTTAGGCTACGTCTTGACTCATTTGCATACAGACGGTGATTGAGACATGAGGGAAATCTAATACCGTATTGTGGAGTGTCCCTTTTTCAGCGGATTTTTCCGCTCTGCAGATCAGTTTATCAACTTGTAATATATATATTGCCCATAGCATGCATCTTTATACATTTGGAATCTGCATCTACATTTTCTGTTACATGTATAGAATTAGTTTCAGCTGAAACTCATATTCAATGGTGTTAGGGTACTTAACTGTACCTAACTGTTACCTTCTGTACTGTTATAAAAATTCTAAATATAAAAGTGAAGTTGTTCAGCTGTTTAGTGTCACTATGCAGATGTTACACTCAGTGTAGTTACCGAAATCTTTGGTTTAGTTCTCATTGAGTGGCCACACATCACTTCCACATTTCCCTCGCTTTTCTTACATGGTTCTTATGTGAGCATAAACAGTGAAACATTCTGCAGGTTTATAATACACCACGGCCAAGTGAACCACGTTCCCGTCGAACGAAACAAGGCATAATCGTGGTGTTTGCTTCGGTTTTGACTTTGCATAGTTTATTATCTGCTGTGGTACAGATGTGGCCATTAAGACTGCGCGTGTTTTCCCGTGGGATGCCTCAATTTAGCGCGCGGCGCGCCGCAACTTGCCGTAAGCAACATTTGGAAATTTAAATAAATGTGTTGTGCTTCACTGAATATCCGCCAGATGGCGCATGGAAGGACTTTATTTAAACGCCGGACCAAGTACTGTACAACGAAGAACTGTGTATAATTACTTAGTCTAAAACAATATTGTTCCCAATGCTGAAGCAAACATGAATTTTATTTTGCTTTACAACAGATCTTTCATGATAAATGTGTGTATATGTGCTTCATATTTTTTTCATAATGATGAAATGAGATGCCCAAATTCGTGCTTTAAAATTCTTAATAAGTTTCTTATATATTTTTTTGTAATGTTTTAACAGGGACAAAACAGTGAAAGACATGGCAATGTCTCGGTTTACATGGTGTTGAAATTAATTTAATTTCCTGATAGTAGGCTATCTGATAGTCTTAACTATGCGAATGTCCTGATTCGTGAATATGCCAACATATCTTATTTAAAACGTAAAAAATGTGTCGACATCATCAGAAGACATGAATGAACTATATATATTATATTATTAAGTAAATATTATTTTATGACCACGAGCTTCTTCGGGCATTTTATAATAAGCATCATATTTGCTGTTTGTGTCCAGCATTTAATAATTATTTTATACATTATTTAACCACAGCTGGAAATAATAGCTGGAATGTGATGTGATTGTGAATTCATGACTGAAATAAAGCAGTTTGTCTTTTGTAAAGTACTTTCACTTTACAAAAGGCAGCGTTTTTATAAAGCGTTTTTTAAAGGCAGCGGTTTTATGTAGGTTGATAAACGTGTGTTGTACGGTATATACACCGCGACAGCGCGCGCAGTTACTCACTTCTCACCTTTCATGTAGGTCTGCTCGGACTAATTTGTTTTAAACCCCTCAAAAATGTGTGTGTATACAGCCCCAAACCTCCATCAGTTATTAACAATAGCATCTATTTAGAAAAAATGCCCCAGTGATTTCGGAGCTTCAGGAAATCTCCCGGCGCTCTGCGCATAACACCGGGCCAACTCATGTCGAAAAGAATTTATAAACGGTTTCTAAACGTGGGCTATTGTTTTTTTTTTTTACTTATAGTATTTGTTAATTTAATTTAAATGAGGTTTGGGCTCAGGACTTCGATTCGGCATCGTGATTCTCCTCTTTAATTTACTCCATAGTTTTAATCAGCGCTCAGCCGCATGCATGAAGTTTTCCAGAGCGCACCGGCAGAAGTAGACTAATGATTATGAACGCGTCGGGAAAACAGCAAGCAGACTGACTCTGACCATTTAAAAAAACGTTTGCGTTCATTTTCTGACGCGCTCAAGTTCACCAAAAACAATACAGAGCAGCGCAGCTTATTTGCTTTCAAACATTTATAAAATCACGTTTTTTCGTTATTGTGAGTGCGCTTAAATAAAAGTTGAGTCTTATAAAGGCATGTAGTCTTATATAGTTTTATTATATAGTTTTTGCACATTAATCAGAGTCCTCATCTGTTACATTTTTGAGGACAATAGTTTTTTTTCAGCCTGCCACGGCGTGCGCCCAAATCAATATCGCTCCTCGCTCACTAGTTAGGCGGCCTCTCCTTCAGATATGCGAAGAAGCGGGGCTGCGGAATTAGGCACGAATGGTGAAGAAGAGCTTTCCTTACTAAAGATCTCGGGCTTCCAATCCGCGCTATAAAATACTCGGGGTTTGTTGGTTTACAGTAGATTTTACTACACGGTGTGAGTGAGACGTGCGCACACAACGCGGAAGTGCGGCATGCAAACGGGGCAATTGGAACGCGCCCCAGGGACTTCAAAGAAAAGTCAGCGCGAGCGGACGGAGGCAGGAGCTGCTGTCCGCGGATGGCCGTCGTACTCGTATTTTATAGCGCAGGGTGCAAACCCGGGATCATTGGCATGGATGAGCTATGTCCAGCTCTGTACCAGCATGTCATGTGGGCATTATAAGACTAAAAAGTGGCAGCTGGCACGCCTAAAAATAGACGCAGGTTAATTTTTTTATAGTCTAAATTAAAATCCTCCTCTTTAGTGCCTCCTATTCCTATTAATCCTATTGTTCTTTTAGTGTCACTGCGTGTGCTTACAATGCCAGACAACATTTAAATGCAAATTATTCACTCTCCCCAAGTGTGAATCAGCTGTTCTCACCTATACATATTAACCTATACGTTCTCACCTAAAGTGTTTAGGTGAAATTCCACCTATACAAGTGTGACAAATATGAAAAGAAAAAAAATAGGAAGGGGCAAATACTTTTTCATGGCACTTCACATGTAGTCAGATTGTTCCACTGGGCTGAAACTGTGGCAGGTGGAGTTATAGCACTTTTCAAATCACACTTACTATACACTGATATGAATAACTTTGAATGATGAATTCTACGTTAATATGATCTCAGGCTTGCTCCACATTATAAAAGCAAAGCACGGAGTTTAGTCCGAGATCAGGGAAGTACGAGATGTGGTGGAAAATAGGCAGTGGCGGTTCTACACTGAATTGCTCCCCGGGCGAGACTCCCTCCCGCCCCCCCGTCAGCGCCACTTCTAACCAACCAAACCCCCTCTCTGACGTCTGCTCGGTCTTCTTAATTTGTTTTAAAACCCCCAATTCTGTGAATTCCCCACAGCAGCGAAACCGGTTTGATGACTTCACACCTGTCGTAAAGGTGAGATGGGGGATTACAGTAACTGTGGGTGCGCTTCACCTCGGAGCGCGCTGTCGCGTTGTATTCAATGAATAGACTAAAACTAAATCATGTTTGCTTCAGCATTGAAAACAACATTGTAATAGATTAACTTTATTAAGGATTATACACTTTTGTATTCTTTGTCCACACACGTGGGCAATTTTTAGATATTGATCCTTTCTCGATGCAGCGAATTTTCTGAGCAAATTAATAATAATTTCCATGAATGAAAAGCAGGAAGAAGAAAAGGTTACGCGAAAATAAGAAAAAGCTTTAGAGGTAAATGCTGTGAAATGCTTCAAATGAACAGATTCTGCCTATAACAGGTCAGGGACAGTGAGGCTGGATCCAGCAGCGCACCACATCCCACATCATAATACATGCTGATGATGACCAACACGTCTCCCCTGATCTACCAGAGCCAAGTAAAAAGAATGGCAATCAAACAGAATAAAATTAGTAGCAGCATTAACTTGTGCTAGTTATTATGATGGTGGTCAATATTAATTGAAATAATGTTTCTCAGCATTATTTCGTGTTAATATTGACTACCCTAATAATTAAAATAAGTAACTAGTTTACTAGCGTGAGCTACTGTGCTACTGATTTTATTTCAGCTTACCTGTTCAGTTTTATTGCCATTCCTTTTAAAATATTGTCTTTATAGATTTATATGTTGTTTGTCTTGATGTTCTTTTTTTTCGTTTCTTTGACCCAATATATGTTCAGTGATACTTCAAATAACATGTTTAAATAGCATTGATTTCTGTATTGTGTTATATTTTTATACTAGTAACTGGTGTTAAAAATGTATCTCTACATTAATGAGCCAATGTATTATGGTGTGGGCTGCTGTGGGCCAGGAAGTCCAGGGCCACTTTTTGGTCCCAGTCCACCCCTGTAATAACGAATGGAGAAAGCGCAGTCGAAGCCCGGGGATTCTGCGTTCCGCGAGGGCCAATCGTGAATAGCTGACACTCAGTGACAGCCAATGAAATTGAAGCATTTTTGTTGCTTTCCACGTGGTGTGGCATTGCTTAAATAATATCCGTATAATATCCGTATATCCTATAAAATCGTCCAGACCCTGGTTCGAATCCCGCTCTGGGTGAAAATGTAATAAATGTGAATCCTTTGTTTTACACTTTTTGCTTATGATAATCATTAAATTACAGCAACTGTGAGGTGAGTGCTAATGTGTTTCATAGCTTAAGAAAAAAAATTCTCAATTGCAAACATGCATTTAGTACTGAAGCATAACTTGATAATGTAATGGCTATATCGTGGTATTTTAGCGAATAGCACCGGAATTTTGAGCACTGACTGGGATTCGAACCCGGGTCTCCCACATGACGGGCGAATCACCTACCACTGAGCCACCAGTACCCGTCTGTGTTTAAAGCGCATAAATATAGGCTAACATCATACATCTTTGTAGTCCTTTTGCACACGCGCGGGTGCGTTACAATAATAATAATAATAATAAATTTGGAGAACTACTACTAATAATAATAATAATTCTGAATGAAAATGATGAATAAATACATATCAGTTTGAGCTTGACACGTTTATGAGCTCTGTCGCTTGCCGTCAATGGGCGCCTAAGAGACATAACATTTTTCGGCTTCAGTAGACACACAATACTTTAGACTGAAACACGACTGCCCCCTACAGGTATTGAAGGGCATTTTCACAGCTTGCCGCGCGCACTCGCGGCAAGTCGTGGGATCCCTTTTCCGAAAACGTGCGTTTTTAAAGGCCAGATCTGTAAATCTGATTTATTCAAATTCAATATTGTTTTTAAAATAATAAAATTAAGTAGAGCTTTCCTTTTTGTTATAGTACGAAGCCCCTAGACAAAGGAGGAGAAAAAACGACAGAAAAAAGTCATGCCAAAAACTTTGGGTTATAATGCAAAACATGACTTGTTTTTTTTTCTTTTGCCGTTTTTTTTCCTCTTCCTTTGTCCCCTTAGAGACTCTGTAGTAGGTTTTCTCAGTTGAATATGAAAAAAAAATATCGCTGATTATCAACGCGGGAATGAATGGCGCATTGTCCAAGTGCAAGCTGATCTTGGAGCTAAACTATTTGCTTTGGGTGAAAGCACCATCTAGCGATCATTGTCTGTCAACGACAGCTTCCCATTCAAAACAATAGGCGGTCAAATGACCGCTGAACCATGTTAAATGTAGGTGACACTGGCGCGGCGCTTCTAGTGTTGAAGTAGGTCTTAAATGAAGATAAAAATCTGGTGTTGTGTGTCATTGTGTCTCTCCACAGGTTGTATGATTGTGGTGTCTCAGATGAAGGCTGTGCTGCTCTGACTTCAGCTCTAAGATCAAACCCCTCACACCTGAGAGAACTGAATCTTTCTGAGAATAAAGTAGGAGACTCAGGAGTGAAGTGTCTCTGTGCTGTACTGGAGAATCCCCACTGTAAACTGGAGATACTGTGGTAAGATCATCTCTCTGAAAGTCACATGACCTGCTCCTCAGTAAGACACATTCTCTAATAGTGAGACTGAAGCAGAAGTTTTAGGCTCATCATCAATGTCCTGAGGAGGAAGATTGTTTCTTTTCACTGCACACTGATGATTTGTCACAGAGTCTTTGGGTCAGATGTACGTATGTGAGAAGCTGCAGAGCAAAACATGCCTTGATGTGACTGCAGTGTGTCTGAAATGACTGTGAAATTTACTAAAACACTGTAACTAATCACACAAACGCACCTGGGACACAAACTAAATGCACTGCGTGTGAGCTGTAGGATTTAAAAGCAACAGGGAAATGCAAATGAGAAACATTTAATGGTCTTAAAGTAAAATAATGTTTATTTTGTCAGTGAACATTCGTCTCCATCTAGCTGCTATAAACAGGGTTGTCAGATCTGTATCATAGAAACAGTATTAAACCCATGCAGTCTTTGTAAATAGCTCTTAAATAGTCTTGATTTATTTCACATTCTCGCATAAATACAGAATATCTATTAACTGGAGAGGTACATTTTCTGAAGAAAATGTGAGTGGTGCTTGTCGTGGCAAAACTCAGGTCTAGGGCGTGGCTTGATAGCTTTACATTGATCCTGAGAGACTGAGTAAAATGAGCCCATCCTCATGTTAGCATGTTGCTAGCATGATGGTAATATGATTAGCATGTTGCTAGCAACATCAATAGCATGTTGCTACCCTGATGCTAACATAATTAGCATGACGTTAAGACGATTAGCATGTTGCTAGCATGATGCTAAGATAATTAGCATGACCTTAAGATGATTAGCCTGTTGTTAGCATGATTAGCGCATGATTCCATTGTAACTAGCATGTTGCTTGCAAGATACTAACATAATTAGCATATTGCTATCATGAAACTAATATGATTAGCATGTCGCTAACATGATGATAGCATGTTAAGCATGTTGCTAGCATGACTCCAATGTGATTAGCATGTTGCTTGCATGATGCTACCATGATTACCATGTTGCTAGCATGATGCTAATACGAGTGGTATATCGCCAACATGATGCTAACATGATTAGCATGTTGCCAGCATGACTCCAGTGTGATTAGCATGTTGCTTGCATGATGCTAACACCATTTTAACATGTAGCTCTTAGCTACCGTATATTAGCGTGTAGCTATTCACTGCTAGCATGTGTAGCATTTCATGTCTCTATGATATACTGTTGTGAAGATAATCCTTGATGGGTTTGAGTGTTAGGGTTCTCTAAATGGTTGCTAGGGGCCTGAGGTAAATAAGCCCTCCCCCGTGTCTCTACGACAATGGGATCCACAGTTATGTTCAGTTTCAAAGTTCCTATGAAAGTTACAGTACCATAATATGTCAATGGGGCAAATTTGATTTTTAAGATTGTTTAAATGATCATGTGACCTGCTTTGAGTGTTTGATGTAGCAGTTTTGTCCTGACATAGCAATGTCGTTTACCAAAATTGAACTACTGAACAATTCTAACACAGAGAGAACCCCTCATCCACCAACAATGCTACTGACACATAAGTCAAATTTAATTCTTATTTGTCACATGCATGATGTGTCTGAAGTTCTCTGTTTATTATCAGCAAAGGAAGTACAGTGGACACTCGCCATACAAATTTTGTCATTTCCAGAGGCGAGTTTGTAACTTGAAATTTTGTATAGCAAGGTGCACACTTTAATCAGTTTTTGCATATGAAATTCATGAAACCGGCTGCCAAAAAATTCACGAACTAGGAAGAAACTGCACTGCATGTCGAAACAAAATCCAGCCAAAATTTTGCTTCATAAATCAAATATTTTGTTTCTAGCCAGGGCGTTCATATGGCAAGGGTCCACTGTATATTTAAGCTTTTGGCCAGGTACCCTGTGTCATGTACTTTCTTTAGCATTAGACTAGCGATCGGAAGATCCCAGGTTCAAACCCCACAACCACCAAATTGCCACTGTTGGGCCCTTAAGCAAGGCCCTTAACCCTGAACTGCTCAGATGGATAATGAGATAAAAATGTAATCGCTTTGGATAAGAGCGTCTGCCAAATGCCTAAATGTAAATGTAAATGTTCTTTTGAGATAAATCCCATACTTAGCTAATCCACATGTAAGTGTGTGTTAATTACAACCAGATTACTTTGTTATTGCCTTGTGTCAAAATGCGCCTTGATACTCTTACTGGCCGGGCCCGAACTGCCAGGAAAGACAACACACACAAACACACAGTTTGTTCTCAGCAAAGAGAGAACATTTAATCATTTGTCCAGGTGCTGAATGCCGAACATCAAAAGAACCAGTCATTAACATGTCAGTCATAGAGAGACCCGGAGACAGACAGACGAGAGGAAATGCATTTGAATTATCCATGTAGACAAAAGAGTTCTAGTGGACAAGAGCTGTTTGGATTTATATTCATCTGAACTGATAATGAACTTCCTCTCTCTGTGAATAGACTGTTCATCTATATAGACTGAGCCCTGAACTCCAAACCTCCTTAAGACTTCAGCAGGCCATGTCCAGTCCTTATGATCTCTTATCAATAGAGTCAATTCAAAACCAGTCTCCCAGACCTCGAAGCCATACATCTCTCTCCACACTTGACTAGGAAAGAGTAAAAGACTTTAAGTCTGACTAATCTACCTGTGCTTCAGATATAGCTAGTCAATGTGCCAAGCTTAATTAAATACAATCCATCATTCATGTACAATTTCTCTGTGTTTTTATAATACAGTGTTTATTATGTTACATCTAAAGAACAAAAGTGATTAACAGGTAAGTACTGTAGAGAGAGACATACCAGAAAACCCTACACAAGCTCTATAGAGATATGATTAAAATAATGCATGAAAAAAAAAATCTCCAAACTCCAATCCACAGCCAAAGATATTACTCCAAAGTAGAGCAATTCTACATTAAAAGTGGGTGATATGGCAACCGCTCCAACAACACTGTGCTAATTTACACCTGCTTCTGAGACGAGGACAAAATACTATTTATGTAATCTGATTCACTTTCACACTTTTTTGGATGATTCTTTGAAATATGTTTCTATGTCTTTATGGCAGTTTTTCTGTAGAATTTTTATTTACTGTGAATTTCACTTTTAAACCAGCAGAACGTGATGGATCCAATTTGTAGACATGTTTTACTCTCTATTAGATTTATTATTCAGGAATATCTATTTAACAATAAATTATCAGCAAGTAATCTGGTTTACACAAGACATGAATAATATTAATTCATTTATCTTCTATACTCCTTATCCTGTGCACAGGGTCACAGGGGGCTTGGAGCCTATCCCAGGAGACTTAGGGCACAATGCAGGGTACAACTGGGTGCCAATCCAACACAGGGCCACATGAATATTAATTCTTTGTAAATTTAAGATTTATTTATATTGATTTATATTTCACAACGTATCTTTTAGTTTAAGAGTTTTGTTTTTCACTATGCTTGGATTTGTACTTTTTTTATCATGCAGCAATATACTGTAAATATACACACATCTGCTGAGAGAAACAACATATAAGACTCAGTATGATCAGTTTTAATTACATCAGAATAATATCACAATTTTACCAACATGTCAGTTTTAAAGTAAGTCTTAAATGATGGTGATGAGTGTCATTGTGTCTCTCTACAGGTTGTGGGATTGTGGTGTCTCAGATGAAGGCTGTGCTGCTCTGACTTCAGCTCTGAGATCAAACCCCTCACACCTGAGAGAACTGAATCTGTCTAATAATAATAAAGTAGGAGACTCGGGAGTAAAGTGTCTCTGTGCTGTACTGGAGAATCCTCACTGTAAACTGGAGACACTGAGGTAAGATCATCTCTCTGAGAGTCACATGACCTGCTCCTCAGTAAGACACATTATTTCACATTAATAAAGAATATCTAATAAACTCAGTGACTCAAATACACTCATACAGTAACACAGAGCTGAAGTTGAGAACAGGATCAATAGGTGTGTGTATGAGAGGAGATCACAGTGCATGATCACTACTGTATGTTTAATATAGAGAACGTGGAGTTACTTAATACTGGGAAGGCACCACCATTTTTGGTTTTTAGAGTGACTAACAGACATGAATATGAATTATTTTTTAAATGTAATGATTTAGACTTTACATCATAGCTTTAATTGTTTTTTTTTCATATATTTTCCTTTTTTTGATCGTGCAGCAATATACTGTAAATATACACACATTTGCTGACAGAAACAATATAAGACTCGGTATGATCATTTTGAATTACATTGATAATTAGCAACATGTGATAAAAACATGTGATACAATTCCAAATAATAAAATAATTTTACAAACACACCTGCTTTAAAGTAAGTCTTAAATAAAGATAGAAATCTGGTGATGAAGAGTGTGTCCTTGTGTCTCTCTACAGGATGTGGTGGTGTGGTGTCTCAGATGAAGGCTGTGCTGCGCTTACTTTAGCTCTGAGATCAAACCCCTCACACCTGAGAGAACTGGATCTGAGCCTTAATAAAATAGGAGACCCAGGAAAGAAGCTGCTCTCTGCTCTTAAGGATGATGAACATTACAAACTACAGACACTGAGGTGAGTAATGACCTTTTTGTATTATTGTTGAAATAATAAAATACTAATTATATAAGTAATTAATCATTAGTTTGTACATTTCTATTTAGTCCCAATAAATATACGATTAGCAGGTTAGAGATGTTATCACTGTTTTATTTAAATATTTTTGTCTAACAATATGCTTTAATGCTTTAATGTTTTGTGTTCAGTAAAGTTGATTTTAAATCCATGTGAAGTCAGAAGACAGGGAGTCAGTCAGAGTCTACAAAATGTCACAAATGAGTGCATGAGAGTGATTGTACTGTAAATGAACAGCTCGTCTCCTTGTGACACCCTGCTATCTCTGACTTCATACTGCTGCTTTTGTCTGAACAAGATGATCTCTGCTTTTCCCTGTTTCTGGAAGCAAACTTCATTCTCTTAAAACTTTTCTGCTACAAATATTGTATTTAAGCCGCCACTTTCCTCACTCTGACACTTCTTCCAGCACCCGACCTCCACACCGTGTCTTCTGTCATTCCTGTAAAATTCACCTCAGCTTGTTCTTAAAGTCTGCACTTAAATATAAATGTAGAACAAGAGCTAAATGACTCAGTAGTGTTGATTATTTAAAAAGCTCCAAAGCCTGTGATTGGATAAGAGCAGTGATGTGATGAGTAAATATCTGCTCATGTTCCTGTTATAACACAGATGTTACTAAGAATAAAGAAATGTTGAATGATTAATTATAAACAGGAGATGATGATGTTTCCCTTGAAGGAGAGATGATTACATGCTGTTGATCATGAAGTACCACATTTTTCTTTTAGATTCAGGCTGTGATGAACATCTTTGTGTGATGAAGACTCCGGTGTTCCTGCGTCTCCATGTTGGTGATAGAGAACATGCTCATAAACACATCATTCATTTAGTTATAACACATTAAACAGACTCAGAGACGTGAGAAGTGTGTGTTCATCGTGCACAGTGAATCACAGACTGAGTGAACACAGACAAGTGGAGTGACACAAGTCATCAAATCTGCCAGTTCTGTTATGAAATATATGAAACATCAGCCTTGTTGTGGTCGCTGCTTGTCCAAACACATTCATGGACCAAAATTAACTGTTGTGACGCAGGTTTGATGGGTCATGTGATTATTCTGTGTTTATGATTACTGTTTTTATTTTCATACTGTCCTATGTTTTTATTTTTCTTATGCATATTGCTGGTTTATTAGCTTCACAATTAAAATCACATTGTATTTAAGTGCTTACGGTGTCTTGCATAATTTAATGTAAATGTTCGTACGGATTAGTATTATCTGGGGACCTCTTGTGATTTAGAAATTACCCTCTCAGATATAAGTTTAGTGTTGTGGATTCGCACGGAATAATAAAACCCTGCGTTTTTATTGATGAATTTATGGATGTCCAGTTAGATGGATTAAAAAAAAAGAAAAACATATAGTTGTCATGCCGTGTGTCATTTACATTTCACCGGGTTAAAATCTAACAGCTCGAGCTGTACGCTTGATTGTTATCGGTAACACATTAACCTCAAATTATGACGTGAGCCTTCTGGCTTAATTGTGCACTATTTTGGATAGGCTATTGTTTGGAAATATCGTTATAGGTATGATATGAATATAAGAGTGTTTACCGCATTCTGCTCTACGTCACCCATCACTTTCTAATCATTCTTTTCGCTTTCGCTATTCTGATGGTTTTCAGCTTTCTCCTTCTGCACTTTGTATTGTTCTATGATGTATAGCGATATGACCCAGCACCAAAATACTTTCACTCCAATGCAGCCTCTATTCTTCGCGGACGATGGATAAAAAGGCGCGCAGGAAACAAAAACCTTGAAAAAATAATACTGTATACGACTCCGCCAAATCCTGGCCAAATCACAGACATGCTGATTCGCATGGGACTAGTATTACCACAGTACCTCATTGTTCAGGGAAATATGGTAGGTAATTTGGAGAGGAATTTTACAAATTTTACAAATTACAGACATGGTCGATTCGCACGTGATTAAGATCACAGACAACCTCCGCAATTATTACAAATCACACGAGGTCCCCAGGTAATACTAATCCTGTGCGAATAAGACAAAATACATTTAAAAAAATAATGCCATACATGTCTTTATTTCTGTTTAAAATTATTTAAATATGTAACAAATGTTGTAGCAATATGTTTGAAACTGTTTTTTAAATATATTTTATGTCTAAAAACAAAACATTGTTGCAAAAAATAATTCACTGGTTGAATGTAATTTACTTTGTCGTCATTTTCTATGTAAAAATATCACATTAGATGTAACGCCACTTCTTTTTTTAACAGACAATAAAGTTGACAGGAGAGTTGTGGTTCTGTGTCGTTGATATCACTACAGCTTGTTTATCCACTTTGCGTGTGGACGTGGGTCTGTTGGGGCAAGCAGGAGGGGTTAGCACCTCTGTGTTCTCTTCTCCCAGGTTCACAGGTTCTGGAACACGTTTGCCGTGGCTATGATTGCTGTCTGTGTCACAAGGAGCCACTGTTGGATAATTTCAGAAAGTAATGCTTTTGCTACTGCACTAGCATCTTGTTTGGTTGTGAGGAGTGCTTTCACCCATTTGGAAAATATATCAAATAATACCAAGATCTGAGGTATTTCTGGGGGTTCCTGTGGTTAGTCTTTTCACGTTTCTAAAATGTGTTTTTTTGTGAAATAGGTATTTTCAAGTGAATTATCAAAGGAAACAAACAGGAACAAGCTAACAGGGTAAAAAAAAAACTGTTTTGTCTTTTAATTTTCACTAATTGTTTAATATTTAAGCCACAGGAACAATGTTGAATAAAAAATTGTTTCATGTGTTATTAATGTACTGGAATTTGCTTATTTCTGTTTTGCTCTATCCACATTCTGTGATCTGTGAATATATTTTCATTCCTCTACATTCATTAATCCATCAGTGTACTTAATCCTTACATTCATATATATCACATAGCGCATGTAAAGAAAAAAAATGTAAAGTTTAAAAAGAATTTTCTAACATATGGTTTATGGTTATATTGTATTATGCTTAAAGAAAGTATTAGATTTATATTATGTATTGTATGTTATGTAGAGGTATTAGGTTTAGAAAGTATTTTATGTGTGTGTGTTTGTGTGTGTGCGTCTGGTGGGGGGTAAACAAAGTAATTAATATATGTTTATTGCTGTGCGCGCGCGCGTGTGTGTGTGTGGGTCACATAGGATTTTTGAACACCTAGAACGTCCAATAAGAGACTATTCTTAATTGCCCTTTCATATGACGCCATAACTTAAGCTGTAAAAAATATTTTGACATTTTGGAGACTCTCACAGGAAAGAGACACCACTCTTAATGACCTAAACCTGTACAAACAATTACTTTCACAGGAAAGAGACGCCACTCTTAATCGCTCTTTCATATGTGACCTTTAGCTGTCAAAATTACTACCCCTATCTAGAACTCTTTGTACTGAACAGTGTTTCACTGCTGCACATTATGCTAGCTAAAAGTTAACATTTCAACAAACAATAAGACACAACAAATCTGTTACATGGATAGTTTTAACAGCTAATATTTTACAGATTTTGCAGGATGCTAAAAACCATGCTTACCTTTCATACTGCAAAGCAAACATTAAAAAAGAACATGGCATCCTACCCAAGAACACTTAACACTGCAGTGCCCTGCTAGGGCTGCTTATTTTCCTGTGCAATAGTGACACCTAGTGATCAGTTCTAGTTACAGCCCCTTACTTTTACAATCAGAAATGAAAAGCAGCTGTGTGGAAGCTGGAATAAACTGAAGTGCATAGACATGCAATGGAGTGTCTATATATTCATCAATAAAACTAATATGGGTTATGTGGTGTCAAAAGCGTTATGATGTGTTTATGAAAGCCGATATGTGATTCTTCTCTAATTATCTGTCAAGGAATATGTCCACACAACCTGTTCGCCATACCAATTTTCCATATTTTGTTTTTAATTCAATACTATTAATCATGACTAATTACAAAAACAAGCAGGAAAGATCATGTTATATATTTGGGTTCTAGTGCAGTAGCAACAAATAGTGTGGCCAGAACAAAAGTAAATCCAGATTGGTTTCGGCTGCTGTTAGTAAAACTCACAGCAAAAAAGTGAAACGGCTTCAACTTTTGTATAGATTTAACAAAAAAGTCTAGATTCATGAATCGAATCTGCAGTAGAGCTGGGCCAAATCAGCAGAACGGATGTGTCTGTTAGGCGGATTTTCCGGAGAAAACGTGGATCAGAATCGACTGCGATCAGGATGGAGCTGGTTGCTGTCAGAGTAGGAACATCCTCAGTAATAAATAAATAAATAAATGATATACACTTAACCTTTTTACACTTATACAGGTGTATGAAGCTGCTTATGCTTTCCCTCCGCTTGTTTCTCTTCTGTGTGTAGCTGTAATATCTTGTGTGACTGAGAAATGAAAAGTGCACATTTTACTTTAAATTTTATTTATTTATTTTTTCATTTAAATTTTTTACAACAGCAAACAGAATTAAAATTTCACAATGACACATTATACACAGTAGCTGAAAGAGGCAACTGAACACAAATTACATTATAATTTGATATAATTGGTGAAAGAGGAAGAAGATATTATAATATTGTTTTTAAATGTGCTTATTGTCACCATTTCACTTATACGCTTTATGTAGTTTGGGATTCTTTTGGTATAATTTTAGATATGTGTATATGTCTCAGTTACAGTAGTTGTGTTGTTTTATATAGCAACATGGTCCTGGAAGAATATGATTTAGTTTCACTATGTACTACTGACTGTGGGTGAAATAACCATAAAAGTCACTTTGACTTCTGACTTTGGCTTATCTATAAACACACATTACATCACACAATAAGCACAGTTTTTTTTTTATTATATTTTCTTTATTTATTATTTTGAATGTGCTTCCTTTATCCTTGTCCGTATGGAATATATATATACTGTAGCTAGTTAATTTCAAGGTTGTGTATTTAATGCCAGTATTATAATTATAAGTTGTAGCACATTCGTGTCAAGTGTCGCAGGGCGGCGAGAAAGCGCATCCGCGTTCTTGTGATGTCGGCCATCCTTGTGAAAAGTGACCCAATTCAACGGATCAAGCTCCAGTATCCATCTCGCTCTTCTCCTCGTTGGGTCATCATCAACTGACATCCGCCGAAGAGCTAAGAGTGGACGATGGTCTGTGATAATGGTAAATGAGGCAAGGCCAATGTAGTGCTTGATACTGCCTAACCCTAACCCTAGTGTCTATGGAAGTCACGTGACAAAAGAACGAACAACTCAGGACCAGTGGTGGACTGGCCATCTGGAGCATCGGGAGTTTTCCCGGTGGGCCGCTGGCTAATGTGGCCCGGCCCAGTCAGTACGTAAATATATTTTAAAAATGACGGAAACCATAATATTGCATCGCTTTTCTACGCAGGTGAATGAGTGCGTCGATTGCACGGGCGCCACCGACAAAGAGCGTGTGTTTGTGTGCTCGCGAATGTATTGCCCTCCCTCGCTCTTAATTAGTTTGGTCTATTCCATACGTGTTCTGAAACACGCCCCCTTTGTCTTAAAGAAGAAGAAATATGGATCCTTTCTCGATAAAGCGAATTTCTTTAAGCAAGTATTTCCAAGGATGGAAAGGAGAGAAAAAAAGAAAAAGTGGAGCTGAAACGTTATGTGAAAAGAAGAAAAAAGAGGTAGAGGTAGATGCTGTGAAATGCTTCAAATTAACATATTGTACCTTTGGCATGATGGGGGGAAGTTAGAGTTCTGCAGGCTCTGACAGCTCTAACGTTATGGTCAGGGACAGCGAGGCTGGATCCATCGGCAGGGTCAGGGATCATGAACCAGTGCCTACACGAGTTAATGCTGCTACTGATTTTATTCCAGCTTACCTGTTCAGTTTGATTGGCTCCTTATATACTCGGTGTTTTTTAGAAGGGGAGAGGTGTTGGTCATTAGCAGCAGGCACTGCTTCATCATCACTGACCCTGCTGCACTTGCAGCTTTTACTGATGAGTGGTACTGTATGTCTTACACTGCATCCAGATGATACCCCCTGACTAGCTAAAATAGGCTTTATAGTTTTATATGTAGTTTGTCTTAATGTTCGTTCCTTTGTTTCACAAATATGACATAATGTTTATATATGTTTAGTGATACTTCAAATAATATGCTTAAATATAATATGCTAAAATAATATGCTACAAATATACTTCAAATAATATGCTTAAATATAATAATAAAAACAAAATAAAGGGGGTCAAAAATTTGTCTCCACAATAATAAGCCAATGTATTATAATGTGGGATGTGGTGGGCTGCTGTGGGCCAGGAAGTCCAGGGCCACTTTTTGGTCTCAGTCCGCCCCTGCTCAGGACCGAAAAGACTCAAAGGTAATTACTCAATTCTGTTTCCTGTATATAACATACGGAGGTTTTGCTATTCTTTGCGCATGCGCGCCCATTAGAAAATGAACGAATCACTCTCTGAGACGACTCGTTCATATAAGTCATGTTGAAGATACGTTCAAAAAGAACGAATCGTTCATGAACGACCCATCACTATAACAACCCATGCACTACAATGGATTCAAAAGAACGATCGACTCCGACTGCAAGATATGATCCTGAGATTCGTTCATTTTGACGAACGAGATTTAAAGAACCGAGTCACTAAAATGATTCAAACGTCCCATAACTAGTCCCATAACTAGATGAGTCATTCGGGAGTCGAGTCTTTGAATCAGTTTATATTCGCGTTTCTGACTTCATTAGCTTTAGAACAGTAAGCTTTAAAAACGTAAAGCATTATTATTAGTGTTGGGAAAGTTACTCAAAAAAGTAATCTACTACAAATTACTAATTACGACTTTAAAATTGTAATTTGCTCACATTACTGATTATTACATGTAAAAAGTAATCAGATTACTAATTACGTTACTTTCAAGTTACTTTGAAAACATCTGTCACGGCGCGCGCCTGTGATGGGCATGCGCCTCAACCTGTTGTCGCTCCTCGCTCACTCTGTAGGCTCCCTACGTAGGCGTGTTCCCCTTCTCTGCAGGTGCGCGAAGCAAGTACCCCTGCCTGCAGCCTGCAGATCGAGGTGGTGCTAATCACCTGTAATGAATCATTTTTCCTCTAAGTGTTTTAGCCTCGACCAGTTTTGGAAAAGTTAAAAGACAATCTTTAAAGTGGAAACTGAGATATTAATGTACCACAACAGGACCGGGTGACTAAAGGTGAGTAATTTATTTATTATTAACGACTTTATATAAGAACAATGCGGATATATTGTAAATTAAACTGGTGTAAAACTCAGATGTAGGAAATGTGTAATGTGTGGGATACAGGTACAGTACAACAATATCTTAATGACCTGGCTGTAATTGAAATGGAGAATTCTAGTATACTAAATGAGAAAAGGGACTCAATTTATGTATTATTTATTTTTTAAACAAAAATAATTGTATAATGTACGTATATTATACATAATACATTATTTATATACAGTTTGTGCAGTAGAAGGTTGAAATATGCACTCATAATATCCTGTAATATAATTATACAGTTTTTCTCAGTCTCTTTGGAACATTTTCTGAATTATCCTGAACATTTACAAAACTGTAAGTACATTTCTCAGAACACGTATTCCAAAGATTCTTAGTTTAAAAATCAAAATCTTAGTTTTTAAAAGGTGTGTGGTACATTTCCAATCTTTCTGCACGAAAAATTAAACGTTTTTATTTTTAAACATGTTTAATTTTTTTGCCAGTCCTCGCGGAAGCTCGTGGACCTTGAAGAACTTCGCGGAATGTCGGGCGGTCACTCACAGCGGCTCACAGTTCCTAACAGCGCATCTCACCAGAGTCAAACTGCATACATAGGTGAGATAGGGGTATACATAGTTGTAACAGTAAACTTAATGTACTTACTGCATGTGGAAGATTTATTTCAAAAGATTGGATAGAATTAATATTTACATGATTGTTATGTTATTTGCTAATAGATTATGTCTTTGTAAGACAGAAAAGAAAAAAGACAATAATTTTTTTGTCACTGCACAGCACAAAGAAAAAACAAACTTAGCCAGAACTGCACAGAACATGCAGTGCATTATGGGAAATTACAGTAAGGTTATTCTACACTTCCTGACTTTCCTGTCTGTCAGGTCACAGATTCTCTCTTTCACATCACAATGTAAATATTCTTTAGGAGTGTCATATCCATCTTCTGCTGTGACGTCCTCACATACCGCATCCATGGCAACCAGGTATTTTAGAGAACTGGTTTATCACTGCTTCACTGGTTTAAAGGTTCTTCTCCATTTTTTAAGTAAAGATTTAAATGGGAACATTTTATGAACTCAGGACAAATATACAGAACAAAATGACTACTAGAAATTTCTAGAAAATGTGCTCAACAGATTTTGCATCTAATGACTCATACAATGAACTGATGCTCTGATGTTTTGTGGGTGAGACTATTCATCAGAGAAGCAGTATAATACATTTTGATCAACATGACATAAGCTGCTTATAATGTAGGAAACAGCAGACGATTGTGCATAATCATTTGCATAAATGTACAAAACATTTTCAATTTGTTAAGTTGAATAAGAAAGTGACGAGATGATTGACGAGATGACGTAAAGCTTGTAGAAGTTATTTTCAGAATTGAAAATTTTCTCAAATAAATAAAACATTAAATTAATATTAAATTAAATATTTTTTGTTCAAATAAAATGTTATTACTTATATTCCAAACTCACTCATCGTCTATACCTATTTATCCTGCATTCAAGGACCTGGAGCCTATCCCAAGAAGCTTAGGGCATGAGGTGGGGTACACCCTGGACAGGGTGCCAATCCACCACAGGGCACACACATACACTCACTCACACACTCATTTACACACTCCGGGCAATTTGGGAATGCCAATCAACCTAATCTACATGTCTTTGAACTGTGGGAGAAAACCGGAGTACCCGGAGGAAACCCACCAAGCACGGGGAGAACATGCAAACTCCATGCACACAGAGACAGGAATCGAGCCTGCCCGGGAATCGAACCCGGATCCTGGAGGTGCAAATTTATACTAAATCATAATTGATCTGTAATATTTGGAAAGCTGAGTTAAGTTTCTTTTGCCACACCCAGGCCTGATTACTGCCAGACCTGTTAAATCAAGAAATCATGTAAATAAAACCTGTGTGACAAAATGAAGCATGTTAAAGGTGGCACAACCAATTATTAGGTTTAGTGGCAATTACTTTTTCACCTAGGGCGGGACTTTCCTATCTCCAGCCTTTATAACACCTTCTGGGTGTCCAAGAGCAAAACATGATTCATTGTGTTTTTGTCAGAGTTTAGTAGAGTTTAGCCAAGTTTTGGAAGACTGACAACATAGGGATATTTTAAAAATTTCCTTCTACATATTTTTTATTGTCTTCTTTGCACCATAGTCACATAAATCATCTATCGCCTCCTCTCTTTTATTAGTATTTGCTGGTTATATTCTTGCTGGTTCATTCTCTCTATTACATATTGTTTTGTTCCCACCTGTACAATCATTATGCATGTGTACATAGAAGTGTTTTTAGCTTTTCCTTTTTTCTCACTGCAATTTTTGCTTGTTGCTTACTTGTTGTATAATATGTGAACTGGATACTGTAATGATGCAATTTCCTTTTGGGGTTAATAAAGTACTTTCTCTCTCTCTCTCGCTCTCTGTGCACATGCGTGAGTGGGCGAAGTTGGCGTGTGAGAGTTCTATGGTGAGAGTGAGTTCTCTTTTTCCCTTTTCTCTCTATCGTTTTTTTTGCATTCTATATAATTATTTTTAGTGTGTGTGATCAAGTTTGAGGGCGAACCGTGCAGTCTTCCAGCGCATGCTGGTTGACGATGGCGTCCTTAGAACGCACAAGCTATGAGCGGCTTTCACGCAGGCATGGTATCAAAATCGCACCTGTAATTCGTGGCTTCGACTATGTTGTGTTTGCTAGCTCTGAGAAGATGAAATGATTTAAATGTGAGGGCGAAGGGCACATACGTAGCTTGTGGCCGGCACAGACTGAGGATGTAAGTGCCGGTATAGTGTCAGCAGTGGATCATGTAGTGACAGGAGCCGAACATAAACAGGATGAAGGTACGAGCGCCTCTACAGTAGAGGCTGGGGCAATTGAGGAGGAGACGTGAGGATCAGAAATGGCAAAGGATTCAGATGAGACTGATAAAACAGCTGGGGTTAGGATGGAAAAAGACAATGCTGAGTATGTGAGTGATGATGCGCTCTTTAAAACACCCTCTGTTAAGAGGAAAAGGAACAAAGGAAAAATAGGGAATGGAAAACTAAAACAATTGTCAGTAACACAAACTGATGTTGAAAGCAGTACTATTGAAGATTCTGATAGCGACACTTTGGATAGTAAGAACAAAAGGACTAGACATAATGCTTATTCATTTGGAAAAGTTAAGTCTTTTCTACAAAAAACATGAAGGTTACAGACCTTTTTCTAGGTGGTGATTTTAATTGTACTGAGAATTATGTGCTAGATCGAAACCACGTTGAGCCCCATGCTGCTTTAAGCCGTGCTATCAGCACATTGATTGAGACTCACAAATTGTGTGATATATTGAGACACTTGTATAAGAATGATAAACAATATACATGGACACACACTCGAGGAAATTTTATTTCAGATCGTAGAAGGAAAACTTCCACACTCGAGGAAATTTTATTTCAGATCGTAGAATGTTTGTTGACACTGTGGAAATGCTAAGGAGGAGTGAGGGTAAAGAACAGTTTACTGTTATTATTATATAGAATAAAGAAAATTGCTGCAAAATTAAGATCAGAACTTTAAGCACAAGACGGGTTTGAAACAACATAGTGTATTTTATTTCCGTATGTTTAAATTTGCTCTAAGCTTAATTTTTCTTTCATACTTATTAATGAGTGTGGTGAGGGTGGGCACTAGTGATGCGCGGGTCAGGTATTTTTCCAACTCGCGGGTCCCGCTTTTATGAAATTATTCGGCCCGCCCCGCACCACTGTATCTGTTTTTACAACCCGCCCCGCCCCGCACCCGCGACCATTAAATAGACATACTAGGCATTGTAATTCAAATAAACTCAGACTTTATTTCAGCCTAAAAGTGCTTGGAAAGATCACCCTGTAAACTGGCAACAACATATGATTATGAATATGAACGATAAATCAGGTCATTGATAATAATGATACACATTTTAAACATTTACAAAGCAGCGTTTGTAATCTAGGCCAAACAATTTTTTATTTTAGATTTGTATAGGGCAGGCCTACAGTTTACAGTGCACATTCCAGGGTGGCCTTTTATTGTGGGCAGTATAAGGCACACCTGTGCACTACTCATGATGTCAGATCAGCATCTTGATGTGGCACACCTGTGAGGTGGGATGGATTATCTCAGCAAAGCAGAAGTGCTCACTATCACACATTTAGACGGATTTGTAAACAAGGTTTGAGAGAAATGGTAATATTGTGTATCTGGAATGAATTTTAGATCTTTAAGTCCATCTCATGAAAAATCGGAGCAGAAACAAAGGTGTTGCGTTTATATTTTTGTTGAGTGTACTTTCAATGTCTCTAAAAACACTACACAAAAATTGAAAAAAACTTAAAGCTGAAATTGTAGAGCTACAGACACTTATAGAGACTACTGAAGGACAGAATGGAATTGATGCCCTAAAGTCTAAAAAGTTAATTTTCGTGGACTTGCTAGGCACGAAGGCAAAGGGAGCTTTGGTCAGGTCGCGCTATCACAATCTTGCGCAAATGGATGCCCCATCCAAGTTATTTTTTAATTTGGAAAGGAAAAATGGCCAGAGCCGATAAATTCACTCACTGCGCTCATAAAGTGGTCAAGAATTGACAGCGCTGCCTGAAATAAGACGGCGTGCTGTAAGGTTCTACAATGACCTTTATGAAAGTGAATATAAGGAAGATAAGGAGTTGTCCTCTAGGTCTTATGCAGGCTTACCAAGGCTATCAGAAAAGTCAAAAGCAGTGCTGGAGAGGCCTTTGTGTGAGCGAGAGCTTTGGAATGCATTGCAGAATATGGAGGGCGGGAAAGCTCCTGGTATTGATGGGATACCAGTTGAATGCTACAGAGCCTTCTGGAAGGTGCTGTGCGAGAATCTCTTGGATGTTCTCAATGAGAGCGTAGCTGAGGGTTCCCTACCTCTGAGGTGCAGGAGAGCTGCTATTACTCTTCCGCCAAAGAAAGACAATCTACAAGAAATTAAAAATTGGAGACCGGTGAGCTTTTGACAAAGTGGAGCACCAGTACCTTTGGGCAACTCTGAACGCTTTCAGTTTTGGACCAGGTTTTATTAAAGCAATTAAGGCTTTGTATGGAGACATTGAAAGTATGATAAAAATCAATAGTGGTTTGAGTGCCCCTTTTAAAGTTAAAAGAGGTATTAGACAAGGATGTGCCCTTTCAGAAATTTAGTGCTCTTTAGCAATTGAACCTTTGTTAATAAGTTTAAAGTGGAAGGTTTATTTTTAACTCATAATAATTTGCAGCATTAGATATCAGCTTATGCTGATGATGTTATGATTATGATTAATGGACAGAATGATATAAATAATATGATAAAAAGTGATGCACTGGTTTTTGGGAAATGGGAGAAGGGGCCACCATTAGTGGGTTATTTTTGAAAAATGGTGGGATCGAATATCTGGGAGTTTTTTGGGGGGATGCAGTTACACAAGAAAAGGATTCGGTTGGGGTGGTTGAGAAAATTAAGGGGAGGTTAAAGAAGTGGAACTGGATTCATCCACAATTATCTTTTAGGGGGAGGGTTTTAGTAATTAACAATTTGACTGCCTCTACATTGAGGCACATGTGTGGATCCTTCTCCCAGTCTTCTTACCAGTTTGCAAGCAATTCTAGTAGACTTTTTTTGGGATAGACTCCATTGGGTCCCCCAGGGTGTACTTT
Source organism: Clarias gariepinus (assembly GCF_024256425.1). NCBI lineage: Eukaryota > Metazoa > Chordata > Actinopteri > Siluriformes > Clariidae > Clarias > Clarias gariepinus. The sequence goes on from NC_071111.1 coordinate 26,766,647, forward strand.
TTTTACTTGTTGAAGAAGGTGGTAAAGGACTTGTACACCTGTTGAGCAGACTTGCTACTTTTTGTTTGCAGTTTATCCAGAGACTTTTAACTGGACCCGATGATCTGGTATGGAGAAAAGTAGCTCAAATTATCCTGCAGCAAATTAAGAAACTGAGAATTGACAATACCTTGTTTTTTATGGATCACAAACAGCTGAACCTAAAAGAACTTGTCACATTTCCATTACTAACTGCCATCTTTTCCCCTCTTTTTCCACGTTGTCATGTCTTCTCCCTCACATGCTCATGTTTTCCTTCCGTCTGTCATGCTCTTACACACGCCCCACCCACTTTACACACCGGCATCTCATTTACAACTGATTTCTCCCGGCATTTAAGGAAGCGCAGAGCGCGGTCTTGTTGCCAGATTATTGCGTGCCTTCAAGAGCCTAGTTTTCTCGCGTTTCTTTTGTAAAGTTGCGTGTAAGTTGTTTCAGTCTTCTTGTTCTCGGTTTTCGCTTCTAGTCTCTTGTTTTTGGATCTCGTTCGCTGCTTGTTTCTCGGCTGTTTTTTGACCCTTCATTCGGTTTACGGTTACGTCTCTGCTCGCTCTCCTTTCGGATTTTTTCGCCTCGCTGACTGACTCATTGGCTTTGAACTCTCGCAATGGCTCACGACAACGTCTCTGCTCGCTCCCTTTTGATTCACACTCCGCGGACTGATTTTTCTGGCTTTTCGACTTGTTTTTCCAACCTTGTATTACGTCATTGGGATTCCCCCCGAAACACGGAAGTGCTCAACCGCCGACGTGCCATGCCCCCTTTTGGCGCTGAAATCTGCACTTGGGTCCTGCTCCTCTTGCTCTCTTCACTATTCTACGCCTCTGACAGAATAATTTGGCCACAATGGATCCAGCAGATTTAAACAGGCTCAGAACAGCATTGGAGAGCCAAGGTGCTATGCTGGGCTCACACCAGCAAGACCTCCAGAACATCAACCAAACTCTCGTGACCATCACAGATTCTCTCGCTGCACTTTCATCACAAATTCAGCACCTTCAGGCAGCTCCTTCAGCACAACCCCCAGCCCCCACCACTGTTCCAGCTGCTGCTTCCTTCCCTGTGCAGCACCACGAACCCTGTCTACCTGCCCCACCGGCCTATGATGGCAATCCTGGTACCTGCCGATCCGTCTTGTCCCAATGTTTCCTGGTTTTAGAGCTACAAGCTTTGTCCTTTCCCACTGAGTGCTCCAAGGTGGCGTACATTATTACCCTACTCTCAGGTAGGGCCTGGGAATGGGGCACAGCCCTCTGGGACACTCAAGCCCCATGCTGCGGAGACTTTAGGTCTCTAAGGGCCATATTTCATTCTTGTGATTTGTTGTTATGTTTATCTTATTTCAGTTTATTAGTTAAGCATTAAGTATCATACTTATAATTTGTATTGTGACATCATTTCATGAGTTGTTCTGTGACATCATCCCACAGTTATGCAGTTTCATGTCTATCACGCACGTTAGTTGTTAGTTGTTGTTAAGACACGGAAGGATACAGAAAGGTGTGGAGCACACAAGCTTTTAGACCGTGAGACAGTAAGCTAAAAGGAATACAGTAAAATAAGCTGTTGTAACTGTAATCTATCGAAGCTACAGAACACAGCAAGCGACTTGTCGTGACTACAGTGGATTTATGCAAGAAACTGTAACAACAGTTGCTTTTGATGTTGAAAATAAACAAGAGACAAAGAAATCAACGAAAGTCTGAAGTCGTCAGTGAAACTGTGTAACAAAAGACACGCGTCAGAACTTGTGAATAACATGCACCTACAAGGTCTTTCACCTCTGAAATGCGAAGGGTGTTCGACCGTTCCTCCACTGGGCGAGAGGCAGCTGTTAAAATCCTCAACCTGCGACAAGGATCTCGCTCTGCATATGACTACGCTATTGAGTTTCGCACTTTGGCGGCCTCCAGTGGCTGGGATGAGCGTGCACTGTGTGATGCCTTCGTAAATGGTCTTGCGGAATCCGTGAAGGATGAATTAGGTTCCATTGAGCTCCCTTCTGATTTCCAAGGATTAACGGACTTGGCCGGTCGCGTCGACAGCCGCCTTCGTCTTAGGCAACAGAGAAGTGGCCGCACATCCAGTGAGTGCAGCTCACCTTCTCCTCCTGGACCTGCTCCCGAGCCCATGCAAGTAGATTGCACCCGTATCTCTCCGGAAGAGCGCCTACGTCGACGCAGGGAGAGAGCCTGTTTCTATTGTGGTCAAACCGGCCACTTTCGGGAGACCTGTCTGCTAAAAGGCAAGGCCCCCTAGTGAGATTGAGGGTCCTAGGGGGCCAGAAACAGGACACTGACTCAACCCCTCGCTCCTGTCTTTCTGTCCTTGTGACCATAAACAACAGGACCCACACGTTATGGGCCCTCATTAACTCTGGAGCCGACCAGAACCTGATCTGCCCCTGCACAGTAGATAACCTCAAGATCTCATCCATCCCTCTTGAGCGCCCTCTTTCTGTTCAAGCTCTGGACGGTAGCAGCCTCAAACCCATTACTCATCGCACTCTTCCCATCAGTTTAAAAATTTCCGGCAACCACACAGAGTCCATCTCATTTCTAATCATGCGAGCATCCCACACCCCAATTGTTCTTGGGCGCCCCTGGCTAGTACAACATAACCTTCATATAGACTGGGTCCGTAACACGATCCTAGGCTCGAACCCATCTTGTCTGTACTCATGCCTTGTCTGTCCTCATGCCTCATGCCAGGTCCTTACGGCCCTGCATCGATTATCGGGGACTTAATGAGATTAAAAAACAATTAAAAATTGTTATCCCCTTCCTCTCATGACCACGGCTTTTGAGCTATTACAGGGAGCACGTGTCTTTACAAAACTCGACCTCCGAAATGCCTATCACCTCGTCAGGATAAGAGAAGTGGATAAATGGAAGACTGCATTTAACACTCCTACTGGCCACTACGAATATCTGGTGGTACCTTTTGGGGTAACCAATTCACAGTTTTTCAAGCTCTGATCAATGACGTCTTAAGAGACTTTCTGAACGTGTTTGTGTTTGTCTACCTCGACGACATTTTAATTTTCTCTCACTCCCTGGATGAACATATCACCCATATCTGCCAGTTACTCCAGAGGCTGCTGGAGAACAATCTGTTTGTCAAAGCGGAAAAATGTAAGTTTCACCAGAAATCCACTTCTTTTCTGGGGTTTGTCATTTCTCCCTCCAAGATCCAGATGGAGCCCTCCAAAGTCAAAGCGGTTACGGACTGGCCTGCGCCCTCTTCTAGACGAGAACTCCAACGCTTCTTGGGGTTTGCCAATTTTTACCGCAGGTTTATAAAGAATTACAGCACAGTGGCTGCTCCCCTCACAGCTCTCACCTCCTCAAAACTACCCTTTCGGGGGAACGCAAGGGCAGAAGAGTCCTATATGAACCTCAAACGGAGATTCACCTCAGCACCCATTCTCACCATCCCAGACCCCTCCCTCCAATTCACCGTCGAGGTGGACGCTTCTGAAACAGGGGCTGGAGCCATCCTCTCTCAGAGAAGCCCCAAGGACAACAAGTTGCATCCCTGCTCCTTTTTCTCTTGTCGATTACTCCTATGGAACGGAACTATAACATTGGCGACCGAAAGCTACTAGCTAGAGGAGTGAAGACATTGGTTGGAGGGGGCCCAGCATCCCTTTCTGGTTTGGACTGACCACAGAAACCTGGAGGACTTAAAATCAGCCGAAAGATTAAATGTCCGTCAAGCCCGCTGGTCCCTGTTTTTCTCAAGATTCAACTTTACCATATCCTACCGCCCAGGCTCTAAGAACACCAAGCCCGATGCTTTTTCCCGACAGTTCTCCCCGCCCCAGAATAGCGCCCTTACGGAGAGCATCCTCCCACCGCACTGCATGGTGGCTGCAACCCAGCAGGACATCGAAGCTCTGTTCAGACAGACCCTAGAGCAAGAGCCAGGCCCCAGCAACGTCCCCGCCAACTGCTTATTTGTCCCTGAATCTATTCGCCCACAGGTACTTGAATGGGGACACTGCTCCAGATTGGCCTGTCATCCGGGAGGGGCCCACACTCTGTACCTGATCCAGCAACGCTTCTGGTGGGCAACTATGAGGGAGGATATCTTAGGATTTGTGGCAGCGTGCGAGACGTGTTCAAGAAACAAGTCATCCAACCAACCTCCAGCATGCTTCCTTAGACCACTCCCCATCCCTCACCACCCTTGGTCTCACATCGTACTGGATTTCGCTACAGGACTCCCAACTTCAGAGGGGAACTCTTGCATTATGACCATTGTGGATCGTTTCTCCAGAGCCGCCCATTTTGTCCCTCTGACCAAACTCCCCTCAGCCAAGGAGACTGCGGAACTGCTTATCCTACGTTTTTCCACTCCATGGACTTCCTGTTGACATTGTCTCTGACAGGGGACCCCAGTTCTCTGCACACTTCTGGAAGGCCTTCTGTAGACTCATCGGCGCTACGCCTAGCCTGTCTTCTGGTTATCACCCACAATCCAATGGACAGACAGAGAGAACAAACCAAAAGCTAGAGACCTCTCTGAGATGCATGACTTCACAGAACCCCTCTTCATGGAGCAGGATGCTCTCATGGGTTGAATATGCCCACAACTCTCATCTACTGGGATGTCTCTCTTTCAGTGCTGTTTGGGCTATCAACTGGTATCATAAAACTAAGGAATCTAATTGATGTGGCTGGACCTGACCTAAGTGATGCATCCTCACTGGCTACTGCTTTAGGACAAAGGTCTTCATGGCAAGCTGGGACTATCATAAAAATGTGGGGGGAAAACTAACTGAGGAAGAACTGCTCTTATTGCAAAACTTTGTTAATGGAATTTCAGTTTCAGATATGAGAGATCCATTTCACTTGTCTTGAGGGCATGTCTGGTATTTTGCTTGATTCAGAAGGATTGCAAAATTTAGATTTTGCTTAGGTGAAAGAAAAATTGTTGTACAGGTGTTTTGTCAAAATTTTTAATAAAGTGGTATTAAATGGAAAAAAAGACACTTGGATTGCGAAATGAGGATAAACCAGCTTGGAGGGTGATATACAAACCACCATTGAATAAGCAAACCGGTGATCTGCAGTGGCGAATATTACACAGGACTATTTCTGTAAATGCTTTTGTTTCTGTCATAAACTTGAATGCTGTTGATAAATGTGTTTTTTGTGGAGTAAGAGAAACTGTCTTTCATTGTTTTACGGAATGCATCAGATTGAGGTCATTTTTTGTTTTATTTAGTAATTTGTTTTTAAGATTTCAAGAAAAGTTCACTACTAATATGTTTGTTTTAGGACTAAAGTATTGTCAAAAACAAAGCATGAAATGGCAGTTAATTAATTTTATTCTTGGACAAGCTAAACTTATAGGCTTGTAGGACACTTATAACTTATAGGACAGACATAGTCAGGATGCTGTACTTCTTTTTAAAGCATTTTCAAAAGCCAGGGTTGGTGTTGAGTACAAGTTTTACAATCTAATGAATGATATGGAGTCTTTAAAATTAAAGTCGTGTTACAATGATCATATTTTTACTGTATTAAAAGGTGTACTAATTTTTTATTTGTTATTAAGCTGAACTTGTTTGTACTGTACACTATGTGATACAATGATTTTGGTGTCTTTCTCTCTCTCTCTCCATCCATCCATCCATCCATCCATTTAAGGTGTCCAGACTGATTACTCAATTCTGTAACACAGATTTTTATTTTTCGATGATTATTGTTCTTTAGGTCAAAGATGTGAAAATTATTGTGTGGAAGTTTAACTACAAACTTGTTTTTGTGTTTTTCAGGAGTGTATTCCACAGAGATTAGACACTTCAGGATTTCAACTGTTAGTTTGTGTATACTTTACTAATATTCAAAGATGGAGACCCCTGATCTGGACACTGATATTGTGTCCCCATCCTATAATAATCGGTATTTATTAAATATTCATATCCAAATTACTAACTGAGCATATATAAAATAAGTCATTGAAAATTGTAAACAGTAAAGTGTTTCACAAACTAACAGTCACCATAAAATTGATTTTGTTCACTGCAAGTAAAATTTATCTCTCATTAAATTAACAAGTTCAAATAATGTTGTGCAGTAAACTCCAGGGAGTGAGATCAGAATCAGCAGCACTCAGCTGTGTCTCCATGAAGAGTGATTGGTCTATGCATCAGCCTATTAATTTTAAAGCTGGAGACTCCTCACCTCTACACAGGTAACGTCTCATCACTGTTAATGTCACTGCTGAAGTCACAGTTAAAGGGAAGTTTATCTAGATCAGGGGTCGGCAAATACACAAAGTGCCATTTAGACCCATTTCTTACAGAAAGGAAAACACTGGGAGCCACGAAACCATATTAACATTTAAAATGAAGATAACAGAGCATTTATCGTTTTTTACCTTTATTCTGTTATAATAAAAAAATATATATATAGTGTGTTGCATTTATGAAATCAATGAACCGCTACAGAGAAAAAAAATATTTTATTTCTGCATGCAACAAAAACATTTTGAACTCAGAAAAAAAGGACACTGGGTTAAAGGTTACTTTCAAATAAAATAAGCAATGTCTTATTGATTCCTTCTCATATTTATGAAATAAAAAACTAAACTTAAATTATCTACCTGAATGAAATCTGGGTGCCAGCGAGTAGTAATTTTGGATCGAGTCTTTAATGTGACTCAGAAGAACGAATAGTCTCGCAGAGTGTTTATCATAATATGGCCTTAGCTGCATTGTAATATTTTCATTACTTGATCTATAGCCAAAATTTTGTATGTAGACGTGTTGAGGGTCTGTTTATTGAAAATGTAACATTTTATTTTATTCCTGATCAAAAGATTGAAATTAACTAATTGACTCAAAAAAGATTTGTTCATTTTGATGAATGAGATTTAAAGAACCGAGTCACTAAAATAATTCAACCTTCCCATCACTATTGGAGGGTGACGCATATTTTGAGCGACAATAAATAAAACATGTTTTTTAATTCTTTTTTATGTCAAATTTAGAATTACATAAAAACACTGAGGAACTAAAAGAAAATACATTTAAATTAAATACTCAGTATTTTTTTAAAAGAAGGCATAATAAAGACATGAATTTCTGAGTTATATTGTGTTGTAATGGAAAATTTTCAAAGATGATTTGGACCAGGAAGGTGCTGAGCTGACGAGGGAACCTATTTCACATCTCGGGGCTAACAGTGACATCCTGCAATTTTTTTTGCCTGCCAATATTTTAAATCTCATAATGACAATTTTTTCATTACCTGCTGCTTTTATTTTGAGACTGGACAAAATTAAAAATTTCTTGTCATGTAAAGTTTTCTTTCTTTCTGGACAGATAATTTAACTAGTCTTGAGTAATTTTCTTAAAACAAGTGAAATCATCTGTCCATGTAGCAAGATAAAATTAACAAGTTTCATACGAGTCTTAGCTGAATTTTAAAATGCATTTTTGCACGGAATGAGGGTTGTGGAATTTAGCCCTACTTTACTTACTGTACATTAAACTCACTAGCTGGGTGACAAATGTCACAGGCAGTTTGCAGAGCAGAAAAAGATGTATTGTAATGTACTTATATGCACCTCAATTCTGAATTAATTTTAACTCAAACACTCAAACTATCCCTTCAAGGCTGATGTTTAGACTATAGTAAAAAATAGATAGGGTACATTTCCTTATGAAAATGTGAGTGGTGCTTGCCGTGGCAAAACTCGGGCCCCCCATATCTTTATGACAATGGGATCTTCAGTTTCAATGCTCCTTTGCAAGTTACCATAGGAGGCAATGCAACTGTGAGGCCCCTTCCTGTTTTAATAGGTATTACTTTCCCCATTATATGTAATTGGGGCAAGTTTGTGGACCTCTTGTGCCCTGGGGGTAAACCCTATACCCTCTTGCGGGGTATGTTCTGACACATCTTGCTAGTGGCTTCAAATGTGGTAAATTTGACCATTCTACAATATTCCCTATCTGCGCTACAATCCATTAAATTTGGTCTCAATGTTAAGTCTATGGGACTTTTCGGGGCGGTTTAACTGCCCACCCCTTAGAAAAGTCACAGCACCCCATTCCCGAATAAGGCACACGATTTGATACCTTATTCTACGACAAACGGTGCAGGACTAGTTATGCGCCAAACTGTTGTGTGGAAGAAAAATCAAATAGTAAATATAACACTAGAGAGGTACATTTCCTGAAGAAAATGTGAGTGGTGCTTGCCGTGGCAAAAGGGGCGAGGGGGATGGCAGAGGGCACGTCAGTGGCGGAGGGGGGTGAGGGGCACGCACACTCCTCTGGGTCAAACACAGAGAACGGCAAACAGAAAATAAGCTCTCAAACAAATGCTTCCCAACGGAATAACGTAGGTCCGATTGCAAAAATTATTTCACCGTGAGTGGCAGGAACAGCCAGACTACAACATATTAAATTCTCATGCCTGTAGACGTGGTGACAGTGTAAAACACCCTCCGACACCCTGCGATGTTAAATTTAGGCAAGTGTAAGTAGTGGCAGTGTAAAGACACCCTCCGATGTTAAATTTAAGACAAAAATTGAGAGCAGTTTTAGAATGGTCGTCTATGGGGGAAAGAGAGGGAGGAGGCTACGCTCTAATGGCATTCGTAAGAAAACCATAAATCTGATCTCAATGAGGAAGACACTGGATGAAAAAGGAAAAAGACGGCTACATTCTGATGTATAAATTATACATGTAGGCCAAAAGGCAGCAAAGAAGGAGAAAGACCTTTTTTTAAATTATTCTCCACACTCTGTTGTTATGGCAGTTGACAGTGGCACGAACATTCCGTGAAAAAGTTCAATTTTCATAAAACTTAAACTGCTCTTGTAAAACAACCATAAAAGATAACAAAACATGAATTTGGACAATAAAAGGCCAAAGTCTTGTGACTCTCATAGGCCAAAAGGTTGGCACCTTTTTTCGGGCCCTTCTACATCAAAATGAATGCAGAAAAATTGGGGAATTTTGGGAAAACCGTGTAACGAATCCCTGCCAAAATTCACAGCACACCAGTCCCGATCGAGCCGCACGAAACGGTGTAAGGTAAAGGACGTGGAACGGTCCAAATTTTTTCGTCGAAGAATAACAAGTATGGGACGTGGAACGGTCCAAATTTTTTTGCCGAAGAATAACAAGTAGGTAATACTTGTAAAACACACTTGATAAATACAGACGAATTTTGAAAAAATTGTTTTTAAGGAATTTTGGGAAAACCGCGCAATGAATCTCTACATTCATGGCACAACAGTCCCAAATGAGCTGCACAAAACAGTGTAACATACATGGGGGTTGTCTCAAAGCTGTGGGGCGTGGGTCGGTCCAAAGTGTTTTGTCGAAGAATAACAAGTATGCCTATGCTATTGAATAGGCACACTTAATAATAAGCCTGTGAGATAACAATAGTAGTGCTTCACTTCACAAGCACCACTAACTAGAGAGGCACATTTCCTTTTGCTTTCCGTGGCATCATATACATAGCTATGATGTCATGACTATGATGTCATAGCTGATGTTGGTCTCAATGTCAAGTCTATGGGAATTTTGGGGGCGGTTAATTGCCCCCTGCGGGGCATTTAACCACCCATCCCTTAGAAAAGTCATAGCACCCCATTCCCGAATAAGCCGCACAATCTGACACCCTATTTATGGGTCTACGACAAACGGTGCGGGACTAGTTACGCGCCAAATTCTGCATTATATGTCAATAGGGCAAATTTGGGCACCTTTTCTGCCCCAGGGGCAAAACTTATTATACCTCCTGTGGGGTATGTTCTGACATAGCTTGCAAGCCTCTTCAAATGTGGTAAATTTGAGATTTCTACCAAATTCTCACTCTGAGCTTCAATCCATTGAATTTGGTCTCAATGTTAAGTCTATGGGAGTTTTTTCCTTATCAAAGTCAAAGAAGCCTCTTGTGCTTCAGGGGTAAAACTTATACCTTAGTGCGAAGTATCTTCTGACACAGGTTGCGAACCTCTTTGAAGGTTTCAATCATTCTAAATTAGTCTCAATGTTAAGTCTATAGGATTTTGCCCTGCAGGGGCAATTAACCACCCACCCCTTAGAAAAGTCATAGCACCCTATTCCTGAATAAGCCGCATGATTTGACACCTCATTCATGGGTCTACGACAAACGGCCCGACTAGTTACATGCCGAACTTTTGTAAGGAAGAAGAATAAGAAAAAGAAGAAAAATAAAAATAATAATAAGCCTGTGAGATACCAATAGAAGTGCTTCGCTTCGCAAGCACCACTAAAAGTAAATATCTAGAGAGCGAAAATTTCTGAAGAAATTTTAAGCGTGCCTATGCGACTGCTGCGTCACTTCTAATGAGCGTGGATACTATCCAGTGCGCGGTAGAGCCTAGAGCCTTCTGTTGCATCATAGTCACAGCCATGATGTCATAGGAGGCCGGGCTCAATGTTTAGTCTATGGCACTTTTTGGGCCGGTTTTTCAGGGTTTTAGGGAGAACCACGCAACAACCCCCCACCGAAAGTCATAGCACACCAATACCGATTGAGCCGCACGAAACGGTGCAACATATGTGAGGGTGTGTTCTAAACTGCGGGGCGAGAAACTCTGCAAACTTTTAGGCGGAAAAATAATAAATGGATGTCTGGGGGAAGAGTAATAAGTGTGCCTAGGCACACTTAATAAATAATAAGGCTCTTAGATAACAATAGTAGTGCTTCGCAAGCACCACTAAATATCAACTACAATTTTTGTTCACAGAGTTCTACAGAAGGCAGGAGACAGAAGAGAAAGGAACATCATCACAGATACAGGGTAAGATCAAATCCAACAACATGACTGTGACACTGACACAATTTTGTTATAAACCTCTCTGCTGTTTTAACTAGAGAGTGATTAGATTATAGAAAACATACAGTGGAATAAAATAAACACGTAGTGAGAACATTATAAAGAGCTTTTAGTGATAACAGGGCAGAAAAAAGAGATCTTAAAAATGTGAGTGGTGCTTGCGATATGATGTCACAGCTGCCATTGGTCTCAATGTTAAGTCTATGGGACTGGGACCCCTTAGAAAAGTCATAGCACCCCGTTCCCGAATAAGCCGCACAATTTGACACCTTTTATGGGTCTACGACAAATGTAGTAGACGCTAGTTAGGCGCCAAACCTTTGGCCTTTTATGGGTCTACGACAAATGTAGTAAACGCTAGTTACGCGCCAAACTTTTGTATGGAAGAAGAATAAGCAGCAGAAAAAAAATTATTGGACCCAATGTCTCACCACATTCTACTTTACCAACTCACAGGCATGACTCAGAATCTGCTGCTGTGAATGAATTCCAGAAAAAGTTCAAATTAAATCTGGTGAAGAAGTTTCAGTTCTTGAATGGAGTGATAATAAACATGGGAACCCAAACACTCCTGAATGAGATCTACACAGAGCTTTACATCACAGACGGAGACAGTGGAGACGTCAATAAAGAACATGAGGTGAGACAGATCGAAGAAGCATCCAGGAGAATAACAACAGAGGAAACACCAATCAAATGCAATGATATATTTAACCCCTTATCTGAACAAGACGAACCCATCAGATCTGTGCTGACAAAGGGAGTAGCTGGCATCGGAAAAACTGTCTCTGTGCAGAAGTTTATTGTTGACTGGGCTGAAGAAAAAGCAAATCAGGACGTCCACCTCATATTTCCACTTTCTTTTAGAGAGCTGAATTTGATGAAGGACCAGAACCTGAGTCTGATGGAGCTCCTTCATGTCTTTTTTGAGGAAATAAAAGAAACCGAAATGTCTATTTGGGAAAAGGCTTTGTATATTTTTGATGGATTGGACGAGTGTCGTTTTCCTCTAGATTTCCAGAACACAGTGAGAGTGTGTGATGTAACTGAATCTGCATCTGTTCCTGTGCTGCTGATAAACCTGATCAAAGGGAATCTGCTTCCCTCTTCTCTCATCTGGATCACCTCCCGACCTGCAGCAGCTGATCAAATCCCCTCTGACTGTGTCCATCGAGTCACAGAGGTACGAGGGTTCAATGACCCACAGAAGGAGGAGTACTTCAGGAAGAGGATCAGTGATCAGAGCCTGGCCATTAACATCATCACACACCTGAAGTCATTAAGAAGTCTCTACATCATGTGTCACATCCCAGTCTTCTGCTGGATTTCAGCCGCTGTTCTAGAGAGAATGCTGGGTAAAGCAGAGAGAGGAGAAATCCCTAAGACTCTGACTCAAATGTACACACACTTCCTCATCATTCAGATAAACATCATAAGTGAAAAGTACTCAAAGAAGCAGGCGAGTGATGAAGAAATGCTTTTTAAACTGGGACAACTGGCTTTTGAGCAGCTGGAGAAAGGGAACCTGATCTTCTATGAGGAAGACCTGAGAGAGTGTGGCATTGATGTGAGAGAAGCAGCAGTCTACTCAGGTGTGTGTACGCAGATCTTCAGAGAGGAGTTTGGGTTTCACCAGAGTAAAGTGTACTGCTTTGTTCATCTTAGCATTCAGGAGCACCTCGCAGCTCTATATGTGCACCTGATGTTTAGTTTGAAGAAGAGAAATGTTCTTAAAATGAGTCGAGCTTTTAAATTTCAAATGACAGTTTTAGATTTTCACAAGTGTGCTGTAGATGAAGCTTTAAAAAGTCAGACTGGACATCTGGATCTTTTCCTTCGATTTCTTCTGGGTCTCTCACTGGAGTCTAATCAGAAACTCTTACAGGTCTTAGTAACACAGACAGGAAGTGGCTCTCAGAGGACACAGGAAACAGTTCAGTACATTAAGAGAAAGATCAGTAAAGAGCGTTCTACAGAGAAATCCATCAATCTGTTCCACTGTCTGAATGAACTGGGTGATAATTCTCTAGTGGAGGAAATCCAAAACTATCTGAAATCTGGAAAACATAGTGAACCCTCATCATCACAGTTGTCTGCTCTAGTGTTTGTGTTACTGACATCAGCACAGGAGCTGGAGGAATTTGACCTGAATAAATATTTCAGTCCAGATAAGTTAACAGACGATGTTCTTCTGAAGCTGATGCCTGTGATTTCTGCATGCAGGAAAGCAACGTAAGTAAAGCTGAATATAACTGTTCTACTGTTACAGTGTTAGAAAGAGAGAAACTAAAAACATTTCCACTAATTTTTGCTGTGAGATCTTTTGACCTCAACATGATTCAGAGTGGAGTTACTGCAAATACATTAAAAATAAAATGTACATAAAACAAGAACAAAATAATTTGTAAAGCAAATACACAAACAAATGAAGTTGCCTGTCATCTTAATTCCATATGTCTGAAATTTGTAAAGTAAAGATTCCCCTGCAAATGACCTTCCATATTTTGCCGAACACCGAGGTCCTGTGATGTCAGTCCCTACGAATCAGCATGTCTGTGATTTGGCCAGGATTTGGAAAGGTCATGTATAATTTTTTCAAGGTTTTTGTTTCGTGTGCACTTTTTTATCCATTTTCCACGAATGATAGAGGCTGCATTTGAGCGCTTTGGAAGTATTTTAAGGAAGCGGATGGGGTGGGGGTAATTTCTATATTACACAAGGTTGCCAGATAATACTAATCTTGTGCTAATGGGACATACAGATGTGGCCATCAAGAATGCCCCCTTTTTTTAATTTTTTTTTTATGAAATGCCGCAATTCGGCGCGCGCCTTGCCACGAAATCACACAAGCAACATTCGTGAATTTAAATAAATGTGTTGTGCTTCACTAAATATCCCCCAGATGGCGCATGGAAAGACTTTATTTAAAAGCCAGACCAAATACAATGGAGAATTGTGTATAATTAGTTAGCCTAAAATAAAATTGAATTTTATTTTGTTTTACAATAGATCTTTCATGATGAATGTGTGTATATGTGCTTCATATTATTTTCATAATGATAAAATGAGATGCTCAAACTCCGGTCCCGAACTTAAAAATTCATAATAAGTTTCTTATATAGTTTTTGTAATATCTTAACAGGGACAAAACAATGAAAGACATGGCAATGCCTCGGTTTAAATAGTCTTGAAATTAATTTAATTTCCTGATAGTAGGCTATCTGATAGTGTTAACTATGTGAATGTCCTGATTCATGAATATGCCAACGTATCTTATTTAATACGTAAAAATATATCGACATTGAGCACCATCAGAAGACATGAATGAACAAAAAAAAAATTATATATACTTATGTTAACACGAAGTGCTTCAGGCTTTTTATAATAATCATCATGTTTTTTGCTGTTTGTGTCCAGTATTGAATAATTATTTCTGGATTTCTGAATTATTGGCTGGAAATAATAGCTGGAATGTGATTGTGAATTTGTGACTGAAATAAAGCTGTTCTTAAAAAACGATTAGTAAAAAAGATTTAAATCACTCAATACACAACCCATGATGCTTATGCTATTTTTAATTAATTAATTAAACTATTTATTGCAATATTTTTTACGACATCCTTAATAATCCTTAAATCCACGGTAACATCTGTAATTTATCTATACCGGTCGTTGTAAGTACGGAATACAAGTGCGGGCTACATTATGTACAGTATTTTACATTACGGTGTATTTTATCTATTTCCGTTTAATACACTGGTAGACAATATTTTGCTGCAAAGTAAAGCTTAAAATGTAACCTCTGCTTGGGTTTGTTTTCGTTATATTTTTGATGTTTTCGCTGATGTTTTTTTTCGCTGATAGTAAAAATTTTTATTGCCATATTGCCATAACAAATCGATTGATAACGCATAATATCTGAAACAAATATCTGCCCATACGGATCAATATGTCTTTAGTCATTTAACCAGTATAACGTTCCCCCATCAAAGATCTGATGGGGCATTAATCACTTATCACTACGGTGAATAGATGCGGCAGCAGTGACAGATTAAATCCCCATAAACATTCACACTTGAACACAATACTAACAGAACTAAACAGTTCCAGAGGGTCAGCGCCTGTTATCAGGACAGGAATCACCTACAGGATACTACTGGATTTTTCACTGCTTATATATTTTTGCCATAGTTTCATTTGGTTTTACACTATTTCATGTGTTATTTTTGTGTGTGTGTGTGTGTAAGAGAGAGAGAAAGAGAGCATGTGCGCGGGAGAGGGCTTATATTGTGATTTATCCAAGGTTACTAAAGCCTGGCTTAAGTCTTTTCTCAGTCTTTCGTTAATTTTACTTCTAACTCGAAACCAATGTGGCTTTATTAAAGATGCACTGTTTTATTGGACATGGCTGTTTTGTAATGTTCTGCAAAATAAACACTGTCTACGGTCCGAATATACTGTGAACGTCTCAAAGTCACGTCTCTTCAGATCCTTCTGCACTAATGTTATCGTGGTGTAAAATATTAACATATTGATGTATTTCACTTGCGGACAAAATAGACCATGTCCAGTAACGAAAGTAATGAATTAGTCACTACTCTTCTCTTACGCAGCGTAATAATAAAAATTACACCAATCCTGCCATGATGCTACCCTGCCCATACACAACACTGGCTGGGAAGATGAACTCAGACTTTCCAAAACTTACTATTATTTCTTCAGATGAAATTAAGCTAGAATGAAGTAAACAGAACAGAAATAAACTTCCCTTCGTGCAAGTAGAGTGTAACTGGAGCAGCCACAAAATGCCCCCCGTGTAACTCTGATTAGGAAAAGCTCACAGACACGAAACCTGCAGCACTTTGGTGTAATTTTTATTATCTTTTAGCGGTGCTGCATAAGAGAAGAGTAGTGACAAATTCGTTACTATTAATAACGTGATGTTTGATTGGATGTTATATAATTTCCAAGTTTAATAGTGTCGATTTTAGAGTGCATTATACGTGTGATGCGAAAAGGAAGTAAATAAACACCTAGCAATGCAAAGAGGACAGAGCTGCGAAATATTTAAGCCATATAATTCAACAAAGTGTGATCATAATGGTTGTTGTTGCTGCTGTTTAAGTAATTGGTTCCATCGTGTTACTGAACGCAACTGTGTTTACAAAACCGAGCGTAGGAAAAGAAAAACACTCGCTAACGCATTTAAATGAAAAAGGGCGGGGCTTTTCTTTAAAGATAGCGATTGTGTAAATGGGGGGCAATCAGTGGCAGGGGGGCGTTTTAGGGCATAACACACCTCTGAACGTTTTTTGTCTTGTAAATGATTATCCTCATTCACCTTCCAATCTCCCACAGCGCACACACTCTGTATACTGTTGCTATGTTTGTTGGGGCACTTGGTTATACACAGCACTTTAATGTATGAAACACTTACTTCCACAACAGTTAAAGCATTTGTGGATGAGAGGTTTTCTCTGTTGGCTTTTTTGGCAAACACATTTGCACACAGACAAGTAAGTCTAAAGAACCCCTCCCCCCGCCAAAAACACACACACACAGAGCAATTAGCACCATGTCATAGTATTCTCCATTGAGGTTTCTCACCTTCCACTCCTCCTAAGTTTGTCTTTGCTCTTTTGATGGAATTCTTAAAACCCCCCAAAAATTTTATACTGAGAAAAAAATGATTATGGGTCACATAATCACAAACTAGCACAGATACATATTGTGGCGTGGGCGGGGTTTTGATTGGCTACCATCATGCTTTGCGGGAGGGATTGTTTTGTGTTCACCCTGTTGGGAAAAGGTGTTTGGGTTAGCCTCGGGCCAGGGGTGTGTGTGTGTGTTAGATGTGTGTTTTAGGAAGGTTGGATGTGCTATTACTGTTTTTCGTGCTGTTACAAAATAAACTACTTCCAGCCATTTGCATTGGGCAGCAAGGAAGCTCACTCGTCTCTCCAAGTGCCTGCTTAGCGGTGAAAAACGCTACATTGGTGTCAGAAGTGGGATGGAGAGAAGCGGGTTGGAGCGCACCCCGGAGGAAATCCAGAGGATTCAGGTAGTCCGCCGAGTAGCAGAGCGGCTGAGGAGAAAGAAAACCCTCCCTGACGGGGCCAGCGCGAGCAAAGAGTGGCGACCAGAGCGGAGCGGCACGTTTTAAGTTCCGGCGCTGTATTTTGGAGGGGATTCCTCCAGTGACGCAGCGCAGGAGCAAGCTACAGCTCCGTGCGCCACCAGCCGGCGAGGTGACATGCAGCTGCGCCTGCCAGCCCACAACGGCGCCGCCGAGCCCCACGCGTTCCTCGCCCAAGTGGAGCTAGCCGCCAACTACGCGGGCTGGTCCCCGGCGGAAACCGCCGTCCGGGTGGCTCTCTCGCTGGAAGACGACGCGCTCCGGGCGTTGGAGGATCTCCAGGCTGATGAGCGGAAGGACTGGGCAAAGCTGCGGGAGTCGCTCCACTTCCGGTTTGGCACGGGTGACCGTAAGGAGGCCGCGTGCGAAGAGCTAGCGACCCGCGAGCGGCGCGCCTCCGAGCCACTGGGGGTGTTTGCTATGGACTTGAGATCTCTCGCGTGCCGGGGCTACCCGGAATTTGAGCACGCCCAGCAGCAAGAGCTAGCTTGTCGCGCGTTCCTTCGGGGAATCCGGCCGTTGCGGCTTCGCGAGCACATCCGGTTAGCGGCACCGGCTTCCCTCTCTGAGGCGCTGCGCGAGGCCGAGTGCGCCGAGCCCATCATGGCTGAACACCACGGCGGAAGAGCCGAGCGAATTTAAGGGCGCGCTAGCTAACCTACGGCAGGTATTTTTAGCCATCCGGCGGGCGAACTTGCGGCTCCCCAAAAAGTGTCAGCTATTGTGGCAAGAGACCGTATTTTCGGGACACGTGATTAGCGCCCAAGGGATTGCCACCGATCCGGCCAAAATGGCTCGGGGCCGTCCTGTCTCAGGTTTCCGAGGGCAAAGAGCGTGCTATCGCCTACTTCAGCCGCGCGTTGTCTGGACCGAGAAACTACTGCGTCACGCGGCGCGAGCTGCTAGCGGTCGTCGCGGCTCTTAAACATTTTAGGCCGTATTTATATGGGCAGTCTTTCTTGCTGCGGACCGATCACGCTTCGTTAGTGTGGCTGCTTAGCTTTAAAAAGCCTGAAGGGCAGTTAGCGCGCTGGCTCGAGTGGTTGCAAGATTACGATTTTATCGTTCAGCACCGAGCAGGGAAACTGCATGCTAACGCTGATGCTTTATCCCGCCGGCCGTGCAGCAATGAGCGTTGTCGGTACTGCGAGAGGGTGGAAGCGCGCGCGGGTGATTGCGACGTCGAGCACTCTCCGAACCCCGTGAGTCAGAACAGTCTTCCTGCGCAGTCCTCTGGAGCCCCCGTCGGTAACCAACCGTCCAAGCCGGCGTGCAGCCGAGTTACTGCGTTGCCTAAACCATCGCCTATAGTCATTGCGCCTGTGCCACAGCTGGACTGTGATCAGCTAATCGCCGAGCAGGAGAAGGATCCGGTGCTGCAGCAGGCACTAGGTTGGGTTAAAGCGGGCCGGAGACCGGAGTATACCATGGTCGCTCACCTGGGCCTAGAGGTAAAAGCTCTCCACTCGCAGTTTGACAGACTAGCGTTGCGGGGGGGCCTACTCTATCGCCACTGGGAACGGCCGTGCGGCGCTGGTGAGTATTTTCAGCTGCTGGTGCCGCGGACTTTGCGGGCATGTGTGTTAGGGATGGTCCATGGGCACGCGGGCGCGGGACACTTCGGCGTAACGAAAACTTTGCGGCGGCTGCGCGCTCGTTTTTACTGGCCGGCCTGTCACACTGATAATGAACTCTTTGTGCACAGATGCGACGTCTGCACGGCAAAGAAGGGCCCTACCCAGCGCTCACGAGCACCCCTGCAAGACTTTCGGGTGGGGGCACCTATGGAGCGTATGGGCGTGGACATTCAGTGGAGCGGTTCAACCGAACACTCACCACCCAGCTCGCCGTGGAGGTTTGGGTGTATTCCCCGGAAGGAAAAGGGGGGCTTTCGCCCAAGCTTATGTCTCACTGGGTGGGGCCCTGCACGGTACTGGCCCAGCTCTCCGATGTAGTCTACCGGGTGCGGTTGACGGGGCGGTCGCAAGTGGTTGTGCTCCACCGGGACCGTCTCGCTCCCTATCAGCCCAACGCCAGCGAGACATCGAACTCTGTGGAGGCCGGCCCGCCTCAGGAGGACGGCTGCACCCTTCCTTCCTCCGCAAAGAGACTCCGGCGTTCACAACGCCAGCGCCGACCACCGGCACACCTCCTATACTGAGTTCGCCATGATGACCGGAGACGGTCACAGCTCGGGTGGGGGCAGTGTGGCGTGGGCGGGGTTTTGATTGGCTACCATCATGCTTTGCGGGAGGGATTGTTTTGTGTTCACCCTGTTGGGAAAAGGTGTTTGGGTTAGTGGCTTCGGCCAGGGGTGTGTGTGTGTGTTAGATGTGTGTTTTAGGAAGATTGGATGTGCTATTACTGTTTTTTGTGCTGTTACAAAATAAACTACTCCCAGCCATTTGCATTGGGCAGCAAGGAAGCTCACTCGTCTCCAGCCATTTGCATTGGTCAGCAAGGAAACTCACTCGATTCCAAGTGCCTGCTTAGCGGTGAAAAACGCTACAATATGATCAAGTGTTTAACTGTTGTTTTCATTTGTTTCTATGACCAGTAATAATCTTAATTATTATAATTATTATTATTATTCCAACTCTTTGACTATTTAAAAGTTGTCTCCCATTTTTTGCCCATTGAAGTAGTTGGTTTAAGTAAATGTTTTTTTAAATACCCCAACAATTAAAACACGCACACATGACTTAATAAAATTTATTCTTCCAAAACTAGTCAAAGATAATACAGTAATTTGTATAAAACAGATGAATACATGTTTTATTTTTGCTTAAAGGTCAGTAAAAAAACCCAGATAACATCAGCTGCTTATCAGTCTCTATCTGGTCCTTTATATTAAAATATCGATTTTAAAAACTATTAAAGGTGGAACAGTTCAATTCTTTGTTTCCCCCAAACTATCAGACGTTTTGCAATTGCAAATATAGACCTGACCAAACATCATTCTAAAGCTGTTAGACTGTGATTCCTTCTACAGCTCCCTCAACAGCTTGTTCAGGCTCCTCCAGTATCTCCAAAAGGCCAACCGTCACCCGTCTGACCCTCCAATCCTCCACAGCGGAGCTCTGCTTAAAGACAACAGGAGAATTTAGTGAAGACAAAGATATATAAACTTTACAGAATATCCAGTCGTAATAAAAATAAAATATGTTGGTAAACCTACACCACAGAGTGTGTAAAATACTGTTTTGGGGAATTCTGGAATGTAAATAAACTGCCTGCTAACGTTAACCATAGAACATTGTTTGCATTAACCCCGGTCTGTCTGTATTATCGTCTGCATTAAATTAACGGAGAATTTACTTACTTTTTACTTTACTTTACTTGCTTTGAATTTACTTTACTTACTTGCTTTTCATACCAATAAGTTAAGCGATATAACACTCGTATATGAGCATTAGTTCATCTCTGAAGCCAAAATATAACTTACCAAGTACTGAAGCCCCCCCCACCACACACACACACACACACACACACACACACACACCTCCCCCCTCCCCCCACTCCTTAACTGATAAACACTTCAGAGTTTTTATCCAGCTCGTTAACTAAGCGCTCGCGCTACCGCGCAGTCACGGCCAAATTTTGAAAAATATTAACCCGGTTATGAGCGTTTAGCTCGCTAGCTCCTGTACATCTAGCCTCAGCTTGTGTCCTTCATGAACTGCATCACATCATATTCCAGTCACAGAAATAACCTGCAGATTAACTCTTACCCAAAGAATATATAAATGCTGAATTTATCCAGACAACACGCGGTCAGACTCTAAAGGCATTTTCACAAACACTGTTCCTCGGGTAGTACAGCTTTTGTAATAGGGACATTAATAGTATTTCCGAAGCTTTAGCATCTTTTTTAGTTAAAGAGGAGTGACATTGTGAGTTTGTGAAACTGACAGTAAGATGTAATGTTAACTCCAGACTTAGTAAACAGATCATTAAGTTATCTAAAGTCACATCTGACCACTGCTGGTGCTGCCAGTGATTTTCAAAACGACCAATAAAAAACTAAACTAGGAAGTAAACTGTAAACTACCACAAACAAATTTTATAAAATAAAACACCACTTACTGCAAATAGTCCATTAATCCGCCATCTTCATCTCTAGTGCAGTTTGGTAGCGTCAGTTCGGCGGGGGAGAGGGTGCGTTGTTAAAATCACGTGATTGCAACTCAGCACAGCTAAATTGCTGGCTTGTGTGTTAACGTGTTTTTGAAAACGAAGCGCCATCTAGTGGTGGAACCAGGTAAATGAATAAATAGGGCTTGAATGGGCGTGTTTACTGTGAAATCTTGACACGCCTTTCTGGAAAGAAAAGGAGGGGGGATCACGGCGTGCATAGGGCAGCCGTACGCCATTCGCACACCATTTACACGGTCGCAGCTATTTGGCGTGGCTTCATCTGTATATACTGCACTAACACCTAATAAAAAAAATGTGTTGTTTTTTGTTGCATTTTTTTTAACGCCCATAGTGATTTGGAATACTGTATTTTTGGCATTTTAGTACAATGCAAATACTGAGCATTAACATGTTTTATGGAGAAAAAAATATGATAACTAGTTGCCTATAAGTATTTTAATGGTGCAAAAAGTCAAACTTCAGAGGCATGTCATTAGTAACCTTTTTTGGAATGTAAATGTACATCCAAGCGTAGCTGCAGGAATCTGTGAGGGCAACATACAAAAAAATTAGTGTACCCAGGGCAGGCTTAGTTACAATTATCCTTGTTACCATTTTGAAAAATTCTTCCACGTATGGCTATGGTTGTATAAGAGTTGCCTGGTCTTTCTGGCTACCAACCTCCTCGCTGGTGCTTGGTTGTGACATTTCGCTCGAATCTTGAGTCTCTATCACGGACATCTTTGTCTACTTATCACAACGCTTTCAACCAAAAATGCTAATTAATTCAAACGTCCTTGCTGGAGTGTATGACGTGACATCATGTGCAGGTGCGATAGATTGCATACCAACCTATGGGGTGTCGGAATGGTTTGTTTATACTTCTCATACAACCCGATGGCGCAGTTTATCCGGATGTTTTTTTTTTTTTGTTTGGTTGTTTGTTTTTTGAATGACAAGCTGAAATAAAATAGGAGTAATAAGGCTATTTTTAAAATGTAAGGAGTAGAAAGTAAAGATAATTGCGTGAAAATGTAACGAGTAGAAGTAAAAAGTTGGCTGAAAAATAATTACTCCAGTAAAGTATAAATACCTAAAATTTCTACTTAAGTAAGGTAACGTGGTATTTGTACTTCATTACTTGACACCTCTGCTGCAGACATACTCCACCAGAAATGCAACAAACAAAAATATAGGCTACTTGTGTCGTATATACAACGCGACAGTGCGACGTTACAGTTACTGTAATCCCTTTTCTTACCTTTCATGTAGGTGTGAAGTTATCAAACCGGTTCCGCTGATGGGGGAATTGGCAGAATTGAGGGGTTAACAAGACCGAGCAGACGTCTCTCCTAAAATGTATTTCGCCAGGAAAACAGAATAAATAGAAATAAAATGTTTAATGGTACCAATTAAATCAGACTTCATTGTTGGATTTGATACTTTGAGTGTAATTCACAAATTTACTGAATATATTCAGATTTTGTGAAATAACGAAAACTGGTTCCTCCCTAGGCCTTTTGCCCGCATCACAATGAACTAAAACTCAACACGTCTACTTTCCTTGTTTTAAAGAGATCCTATTATGCTTTTTCAAATATGATCTTTCATGTTCACATTTATGTAAACATAAACTATCTGCACTATCTGTGATGCTGACAGTGCACGATAAATGAAGTTTTTGTCTATTAAAAAAACAGAGTCGGCTCGCATTCGCCTAAACAAGTCAGTAGCAAATCTATTTTTACTCTGTTACGGATCCACGTCACTCCATAACATATTTGCAAATGTCCGCCCACATTCTACGTCGCGAACAACTTGCCGAACAACTTTTATATTACACTTTGTAATATAAAAAAACAATAAAAACGAGAGCACACGTAATCATTTTTAACTGTCCATCTCCAGCATTCACCAAAACTTAATACTCGCGAAGTGTGCATGCGCCTTGCCCATTCCCTGACCTGCCTTCATAGGAACAGCCAGGAAAGAGCAGGGGGAGGAGTAGTAATGGTGGAACAGCACTGCCGTTATTTGTTTGGACGAGAGAAGGAAAGATTGCTGTGGATCATTTACTTTCAAAGATTTTTTAACAGGATTATCTTTGACTGGACATATTCCCCGGACTTCTCACCCTCCGTCATCGGCTTCCCGGACTCTATTAACCCCGGTGAGACCGAACCATACTCGGTATACTCGGATAACACACATACAATAAACACGGACTTCGGACATTTTCCACTCACTCGCACACATACACATACCGTTTATTATATGTAGTTTGTAAATATTGTTTATATCTTTGTTTGTGGTCCACCTTTTTCCGTTTATTTTATTTAGTTTTGTATAATACATGTTTGCTTTATCTACTTGTTTGTGTTGGTCCTTTTTGCTTTTTTTTGGTATGTACACACATACAATAAACACGGACTTCGGACATTTTCCACTCACTCACGTTCACATACACATACCGTTTATTAGTTTGTAAATATTGTTTATATCTTTGGTTGTGGTGCACCTTTTTCGTTTACTTTATTTAGTTTTGTATAATGCATGTTTGCTTTATCTACTTGTTTGTGTTTGTCCTTTTTGCTCACCGGCCTTTTAACGCAACACCGGCACAAAGATAAATTTTTATTTATACATTTTTTTTATTTATACATTTGTATTAAAAAAGATTTGCTGTTTGTGTCCAGCAATAAATAATTATTTTATCCATTATTTGACCACGGCTGGAAATAATAGCTGGAATGTAATTGTGAATTTATGACTGAAATAAAGCTGTTCATACTGAATATATTCAGTAAATTTATGGATTGCACTCAAAGTATGAAATCCAACTATGAAGTCTGATTTAATTGGTACCATTAAACATTTTATTTCTATTTATGTTTATGTTTCTATTTATGTTTATATTTGGCTGGCGACATACATTTTAGACAGAGACGTCTACCCGGTGTTGTTAACTCGTTTTAAACCCCCCAATTCTGCGAATTCCCCCATCAGCAAAACTGGTTTGATAACTTCACACTTATCATGAATAAAAGGTAAGAAGAGGGATTACAGTAACTGGGGTTCTGTGGGTGACACCTCAGAGCGCACTGTGGCACTGTATTCAGCGAATAGACTAAAACAAAACTATGTTTGCTTCAGCACAAGGCTAACTTTATTAAAGATTATACACTTTTGTACTCTTTGTTGTACTTCGTCCATTTGCACACACGTGCGGGCATCTTTAAATTTAAACAGAAAATAATAGTGGGCTGGTAGAAACTTTATTTTTTTATATAACTTAAACTGCTGAATGAAGTTAAATATACACAATAAATTAATAATTGCGTTTGCTTTACATTTGAGCACTCATGTATGAATAGCTTTTTAATTGTATGTATATACTACCATATCATATATTTGTGTCTAATACTGTTTTATTCATATTTACAACATTACATGCAGTTTGTAATTTACTTGCAATTGTACTTTTAAAATGTAACCTACGTATCTACAGTATAAGAATATTCAACTACTTTAGCAGTGAATGAGAAATTTGGTTGGTCTGGCTTTTAGATAAAGTCCTAATTTGATATAATGTTATTATTTAATGAATTATTTCATCATATATATGATTCTTATCCTCTATATTCTTGTCGAGTATAGTCCTTCAGAGCAAGCATTGTGTCAGAAGATTCTGCGGAATCTCTTCTCACCTTTTATTCACGATAGGTGTAAGTTTATTAAACTGTGTGCGCTGTTGGCAAATACTGTAGGGGGATTTAGATGAATTAACAAGACAGAGCGGACGTCTCTGCCTAAATTTTATTTCTCCAGAAAAACATAAAATAGATTTTAAAAATTAAAATGATTAATGATAGCAATTAAATCAGACTTAGTAGTTAGATTTGATACTTTTCTTTTTATTTACTATATGGAGGAGTGTGTCTGCAGTTTTATTGATAAATCTGCTCATATCTGGGCACGCGTTTATCAGCCTTTTGATTAAAAAGCATGCACGCGCAACTTACTTTCACTTTGCAAAAGGCAGTGTTTATTGTTTAGAATATATTTAAAGCGGATATACACAAAACAATATTGTTTTAGTCTAACTTATTATACATTTTTGTATTCATTGTTGAACTTCATCTTTTTGCTTACATGTGTGGGTGCGTTACAATAATAATAAAGATAATAACAATAACTATAAATTTGGAGCACTACTACTAATACTGAATGGAGAAAGCGCAGTCAAAGAAGTATCATCATTGAAGGAGAGAAGAAAATGAAGAATAAATACATGTCAGCATTTACAGTTCGAGCTCGACAGGTTTATGAGCTCTGTCGCTTGCTGTCAATGGGCGCCTAAGAGAGATAACACATTTTCAGCTTCAGTAGACACACAATACTTCAGATTAAAACATGACTGTCCCCTACGGGTAATAAACGGCATTTTCACAGCAGCAGCTCGCAGGATTCCTTCTCTCGAAACGTGCGTTTTTAATGGCCAGATCTGTAAGACTGAAGGGTATTTAGTAGATATGTGGGAGCCAGCTGATTTTATTTTGGGAGAGAATCACTACAGTTATGAATCACTATCTTGAAATAATTAAAAAGTTATGTGATTTATGTTGAATATTTGGTGCATTGATTTGGTAATTACAAAGTTGCAATGGCTACCATGCAGCGCTCTTTCAATTTGCATTTACAAATGCAATACAAACTTCCTGTTTGGTGTTTAACACTCATTTGGGTGAATCACAAAGTGATAGCTTTAGTCTGGTTTGGTCTATAGATGCTACTTACTTAGAAATTTGCTCAATTTGGATTTAATTTGGTTGAAGTTTCATGATTGTAGCTTAAATCAGCATGAAGATACAGTGGAACCTTGGATTGCGAGCATAACTTGTTCCGGAAGTGTGCTCGTATATCAAAACACTTATAGATCAAAGCAAATAAGAAATCATAGAAACTGACATGATTCGTTCCACACCCTAAAAAAATCATATAAAAATAATTTATACAAAATATAAAGTAAAAACAAAAAAAAACATTATCTGCACTTTACCTTTGAAAAGTGAAGTAGTGCAGAGCCGATTATTTTGTAACGTATGCCTTTATTAACAACAACAGAAAGGCATGAAATAGTTATAACAAAAATTGCTGACACACGCTCTATGCTTTCCACGGTCAGCTGCTTGTTCTCCACTCTTTTAGAAAATGCAAATCCTTACCAATACTCACTACTGCCACCTAGTGGATAGGTAAACAATGAACTCACTGTCCTACAAAAAGAATCCTAGCTGCAGTGATTGAGACCAGAGAAAGAGGAGGAGGAGGGGGATGGTTGCTTTGTAGGGGACACACACACACATACACACACACACCTCTGCAAGAGCTCACACACGCCCATCTCTGCGCAAGCGCAACTTTTGTGGAAATATCTTTGACCCCTGTGGAGATTTTAATACGTAAATCTCAGGTTTGCAGCATCGCCTCAGTAGCCAATTTGTATAAAACTTTAATTGTATCTCCAGGATCTTGTGAATAAAAAGTTGGATGTGAAAGTTACAAACCATTCAGGAAATATAACCTTTACTACCATGTTTGTTGGAATGCCACAGACAAATGATTTGTTGAATTAGAAATCAAAATTGCATTCCTTTGGGCTTGGTCCACAGATGCTTCCTGTAAAATTTGGTACAATTTGGACAAAAACAGTAGGAGATACAAATACACAAATCTTGTAATCTTTAAAATTTTTATATAGCAAAACAAAGTTCAATTTAATAAAATGTTATTTATAAAGATCTTTTAACAGAGGTCATTGTCGCAAAGCATTTTTACGGAAATAAAAATAAAAAAGTAAAAAAAAAAAAATATGAGCAAATGTGTATAAAATATAATTAACAGTTTGTCCCTGATGAGCCTAATGATCTTTAATAATATGGTTAGATAAATTGCAATTTTACTATGTTTGTGTGTGTGTGTGTGTTTCCATTTTGTATCTGTTAAAACTCAGGGGCATTACACATATAGAAATAAACCACCCAGAAGATGTTTACAGCAGATGTAATAACTGTTAAATTACAATTTTAGCTGTAGTGTCCCTTTAATCATATTGTCTAACTTGTGTTTATACTTTTAGTTTATGTAAAATAGGAAAAAGTGAAAGATTTTAGGATTTGTTTAATTATTTGCTTTAACTTTATTTCATTATGTATTATTTTATTTCCTTCAGTATCAGGTGTGATAAAGGTGGAGTGAAAAGTTGGTCATCTCTGGTCTCAGCACTCAACTCAGAAACCTCCAATCAGAGAGAACTGCATCTGACTGTGAAAACACTGGATCTGACCAGCAATAAACTAGGAAACTCAGGAGTAAAGACTCTCTCTGCAGTACTGGAAAATCCTCACTGTAAAGTGGAAAGTCTGAGGTAAAGTCATCTCTTTGAGAGTCACAGTAACTATGTGTGTTGTCTTGTAGGGGTTTGGGATTGTTGTAGCTACTACTAGGATAGTTATAGTACACCCAAACTGTATGGTTTACTAGCTGTGCCCGCAACTTCATTTATGTGGGATTTTGGAATTGTATAGATATTGCAAATCAACAGACATTCTTTAATTGACCAGTACATTTTTAAACGCAAATGCATTCTCATGAACGCCATCTGTTGAATTTTGAAATGAACTAAAAAAGTTTACGTGTTACTGTGAAGTGTGTGGAACGAAGGTGTGAGATTTAAAAGCGCATATTAAAACTGTACAGTGCCATCTGTTGAATTTAAGATGAACTAGTGATTTTTTTAAAGATCGATTTACTTTTTTTTCATGATTTTTTACTTTGTATCAGTTAGTAACAAGTTTACAATACGTCCAGCACCATCTGTGGTAATGAAAGTACACTAATATTAATTAATATTTTAAAGTAAAGTATCTTCTATTTCTGCGAGGCGATTGCGATGAAACAAAGTCTATATATTACCTCAAGCTTGGTCAAATACACATGTGAAAACCCAATTAAAATTTGTTCAGTCGTTTTTACATGATGCGTGCACCATCTTGATATGATCTATTACTCATCTTACGTCCTCCTCAAGTAATTTTTTCACAAATATCTCCAATGTACATACACACCAACTTTAACAGTTTTATTATATGTATAGATTTATACATTTTTATATGTACATATTTAGAAAATACATTTTTAATAAGTGAAAATTAATCAATAAAATACATGTAAATGCAATAGTAAAAACAATTATTGAAGACAAAGAAATAAAAAATTAAATAAAATTTTTATCCAATTCCAGTGGGTTTATCAGTGTGCAATTTTTGTAACCTAGCATAAACAATGCATTGGTGATACCATTATGGATGTTATGGTGTCTAATTATAAATGCTTGATTTTGATGCTGCTCTGTTGCCTGTTGTGAGTTTCATAAATTGGTAGTTGAGGAAGAAACTGTGACTGTAAACTGGAGACACTGAGGTAAGATCATCTCTCTGAGAGTCACATGACCTGCTCCTCAGTAAGACACATTCTCTAATAGTGAGACTGAAACAGAAGTTTTAGGTTCATCATCATCATCATCAATGTCCTGAGGAGAAAGATTGTTTCTTTTCACTACACACTGATGATTTGTCAAAGAGTCTTTGGGTCAGATGTACGTATGTGAGAAGCTTCAGAGCAAAACATGACTTGATGTGACTGCAGTGTGTCTGAAATGACTGTGAAATTTACTAAAACACTCTAACTAATCACACAAACTGCACCTGGGACACAAACTAAATGCACTGTGTGTGAGCTGTAGGGTTTAAAAGCAGCAGGGAAATGCAAATGAGAAACATTTTATTGGTCTTAAAGCTGAAATAATGTTTATTTTGTCAGTGAACATTCGTCTCCATCTAGCTGCTATAAACAGGGTTGCCAGATATATACAAAAGAAGCAGTATTAAAACCATGCAGTCTTTCTTGATAGTTCACTGAGCTTTTAAATAGTCTTGTATTATTTAACATTTTGTCATAAATAAAGTATATCCATAAATAAACTCACTGACTCAAATACACTCATACAGTAACACAGAGCTGAAGTTGAGAAAATAAGGAGATCACAGTGCATGATCACTACTGTATATTTCAATATAAGTTACATCACACTGTTTTCATACCTCATTGCTTTTTGGGAATCACCGCCATCCTTGGTTTTAATGCTGGTGATTTGAGTGTGACAGAGTTGAGAGCGGTTTGTTATTTTTTTCATATTTGTGACATGGTGTTTTCTTTCGTACCAAGCAGCAATATTTTGAGGAACTGGTGGAGATCAAAAGCATTGATCCGCATGATCTGGTAGCTGAAAAATGGATGAAAGACCCAGACACACAATCCCTTCCCACACACCCTGACATTTTTAAATACCTTGTTGTGTCGCCTGCCTGAAAAGCATAGGTGGCACTTGTAGTTTACTATCCATCACATATCCAAACCTAGTTGTTTACCAAAATCGAGGTATACAGCCACTTCCAATGCACAGAGAATGCCTCATCCAGAATTTATTGTACTAATCTACAATACATGAAACTACGCTACTTAAACACACATGCACACAGAAACAGTGTGAAGTGTAAAAGTTAATTTAGTTCTTCTACTGTTTACTAGACCTGAGAAAGTCACAGGAGCAGAGTCTTGGGTTTAATTTTACTGTTTAGTTTTAAATTGTGCACCAATTTTCAGCAAGGTATGAAGCTTTGTTTGTTTACTTGAGTTACATTTCCGTCTCCTCTGTGGTTCACCACTAGCGAAGGGAATCACGGCATTGCTGATTGGTTGGTGTGTTGTTGTTGAGATGACATCGAAGCCCTTTGATTGCTTGGTTACCGATGACGGCACTCTAGAACTTCTGCCAAACTTTGGAGATCCGGCACAAAGTCTCATTGAGAGGACTTCTTTTATTGAGGAACGCCCTGCATGGTTCCCCCTTTTTATGCACACATTAGCCTGATGTGTGGCCTGTCACATGGGACATATCCAGCTGGAGTATTAATCAATAAAGTATATTTGCATGAGTTCTGTTCATGCTACCAATTTTTTTATTAACACCAATGTTCTTTGAATAAAACTAGCTTTGATTCATAAAACATCATATATCTTGCACAATGATTCATATCTTTATCTGCAGAAAGAGGTTTTGTCCAAAAATATAGTTTTGTCCTACTGGCATACTTTAAGTAATGCCTATTCAATGTGTCTCTTTGCTCTTTCGGAAAGGCCTGTGCTCTGGAGGTCAACGACAGCGCCAGTGGTATGAGTTGGGAACGGTTTTGCCACACTCGAAGATGTAAAACTGTCACCTTTGTTTATCAGATTGCCAGTTTACCCAGTTGTAGTCAAGGTTAACTGTACTTGGTGTGGCACAGGGCGCAGGGACTTCCTTTGCCTGATTGGGTTAAGTTTCCTGCGTCTTTGTGTCACAGATGAGAAGAGTTTACTGAGATGGCACCATTTGACTAGGAGACGGTTCTTGATCGTTAAATCGATAGATTGATTTTTTACTATGCTGTGGCCTGTTGGCAACCCCAAGGAAAGAGACATTACTGGGAGAAGTTAAATGCAGTGATATTTTGAAGAACTGGTGGAGAACAAAAACTTCGATCCAGATCACCTGGTATCTGAAGAGTGGATGAAAGACCCAGACGCACAACCCCTTCTCACACACCCTGACATTAAATACCTTGTTGTGTCGCCTGCCTGAGAAGCATAGGCGAATGATAGGGCTCACATCAGCACCGTCATCACACTTTTTGTAGAGTCATAGCCCAGTTATTTACCAAAATCGAGCTATTCAACAAATTCCACAGTGGATGAGGTGCACAGAGAATGCCTCATCCACAAACAATGGTGCATTAAATGACGTGCAGAGTGACATTAACTCCACAAGCTCTGTACAGATATGATTAAAATAATGTACAGTACAGGCCAAAAGTTTGGACACACCGTCTCATTTAATGTGTTTTCTTTATGTTCATGACCATTTACATTAGTAGATTCTCACTGAAGGCATCAAAACTATGAATGAACACATGGAGTTATGTACTTAACAAAAAAAGGTGAAATAACTGAAAACGTTATATTCTAGTTTCTTCAAAATAGCCACCCTTTGCTCTGATTACTTTTGTGCACACTCTTGGCAGTCTCTCAATGAGCTTCAAGAGGTAGTCACCTGAAATGATTTTCCAACAGTCTTGAAGGAGTTTCCAGAGGTGTTTAGCACTTGTTGGCCCCTTTGGGGGCCAACAAGGTCCGGTGACTGGAGGCCAGGTCATCTGCTGCAGCACTCCATCACTCTCCTTATTGGTCAAATAGCCCTTACACAGCCTGAAGGTGTGTTTGGGGTCATTGTCCTGTTGAAAAATAAATGATCGTCCAACTAAACGCAAACCGGATGGGATGGCATGTCGCCGCAGGATGCTGTGGTAGCCATGCTGGTTCAGTGTGCCTTCAATTTTAAATAAATCCCCAACAGTGTCACCAGCAAAACACCCCCACACCTCCTCCTTCATGCTTCACAGTGGGAACCAGGCAGGTGGGATGCATACTTTCACCTTTTCTGCATCTCACAAAGACACGGCGGTTGAAACCAAAGATCTTAAATTTGGACTCATCAGACCAACGCACAGATTTCCACTGGTCTAATGTCAATTCCTTGTGTTTCTTGGCCCAAACAAATTTCTTCTCCTTGTTGCCTCTCCTTAGCAGTGGTTCCTTGACAGCTATTTGACCATGAAGGCCTGATTCGCGCAGTCTCCTGTTAGCAGTTGTTCCAAAGATGGGTCTGCTGCTAGAACTCTGTGTGGCATTTATCTGGTCTCTGATCTGAGCTGCTGATATCTTGCGATTTCTGAGGCTGGTGACTTGGATGAACTTGTCAGAAGCAGAGGTTACTCTTGGTCTTCCTTTCCTGAGTCGGTCCTCATGTGTGCCAGTTTCATTGTAGCATTTGATGGTTTTTGTGACTCCACTTGGGGACACAAAGTTTTTGCAATTTTCCGGACTGGCTGACCTTCATATCTTAAAGTAATGATGGCCACTTGTTTCTCTTTGGTTAGCTGATTGGTTATTGCCATAATATGAATTTTTAACAGTTGTCCAATAGGGCTGTCGGCTGTGTAGTAACCTGACTTCTGCACAACACAACTGATGGTCCCTACCCCATTGATAAAGCAAGAAATTCGACTAATGAACTCTGATAAGGCACACCTGTGAAGTGAAAACCATTTCAGGTGACTACCTCTTGAAGCTCATTGAGAGAATGCCAATGTCACGAACAGGGTGTATTGGCGGGTGTTAATCGCCGTGGGCGGAGAGAGCAGGCATAAAGGCAGAGGGGTAGTTGAACAAAAGGAGTCTTTTAATAAGAGTTGTCACAGAAATAATAAATACACAAAACAAACAAAGGAACAAACAAACTCAAACAATACTTAATAGAATGGGGTTAAGCATGGGCTCTCTGGCAGGACACAGACAAAGGGACACTACCAGGCACTAATACCTGTTACACTACATTTGAGATTGGTAGTGAAACACAGGCAGACGAATGCCTAACACACGTCCTGTGGCAAGACACAAGCAGAAGGACGACTAACACATAACAGGACACACAAACTACACGTGGAGCTGAAACTGGACACAACAAGACAAGACACCCGACGAGACGGGAGACTAGAAGAGACACGTAGAGACTAGGAGAGACACGTAGAGACATGTAGGGACTAGGGCTAAAGACATGGCAATCAGCTAAACATGGTTAAGCGGTACTTAACCATGGCAGTCAACTACACATTCACCTAGCTAAGAATGTCTTTAGCCCCACATGCACTAAGCTACACTTACCCAATAGCTCAACACACACTAGGAAATTGGGGCACAGAAACAAAAAAACGGAGGATACCCAGTGGCTAGGCTAGGCGACACTCTAAGGCTAGCCTCACTGGGACACTAGGGAGGCAGGAAACACAGCAAAGCTAGAGACACAAAGGGGCTATGGCTAGAAGCATGCTAGTTAGCTCAACATAGATTTTAGCTAAACACACTCCTAGCCAAACACACACCTAGCTACTTACCTGACTCTAGCTAAACACACAAATAACAAGGGGGACAAAAAACACAATACTCACACTGCACAGGACATGACTGCATCAGGTCCACAAACACAGAACATATACAGAAACATTGCCAATATGAGAGCCCAAGTCAACAGAACTTAAATCAAAATATAAACTAAAAGAACTAAACACAAAATGCCCACACAAATGACAGTAGTTTAACTAATAATGCTCGACCCAGTTTCCCAGACTACACAGCTATTTATAGTTGGATTAATGGCTACCTCGGCTCAGGTGTGCACTCGCTTTACCTGACCGAGGTGCCTTCTGGGAAACTGAGTCAGCCAACAAAAACTACAACTGAAAAACAGCGACCTCTGGTGGTGGTCCCTTACATCCAAGAGTGTGCAAAGTAGTAATAAGAGCAAAGGGTGGCTATTTTGAAGAAACTAGAATATAAAACATGTTTTCAGTAATTTCACCTTTTTTTGTTAAGTACATAACTCCACATGTGTTCATTCATAGTTTTGATGCCTTAAACACACTGAATGAGAAGGTGTGTCCAAACTTTTGGCCTGTACTGTATGTAAAAACTCTCCAAGCTCCAATCCACAGCTAAAGTTATTACTCCAGAAGTCGAGAAATTCCTCATTAAAAGCAGGGACCTGGCAACCGCTCCAACAACACTGGTAATTTACACCTGCTTCTGAGAGGAGGACAAAATCATGTGTGAAACTGATGATTTGTGTAAATGTGTAAAACTTCTAATTAACTTATGTTAATTTTATAGATTCACTTTCACACTTTTTTGCATGTTTCGTCCTGAAATGCACAAAACACTGAGCACATCTGCCTCTTTCTCTTTATGTAAGTTTTTATTTGAAATTTTAATTTACCCTGAATTTCACATCTTAAAGCTGTAGAACCTGATGGATCCAAATTGTAGATGTTTTTACTCTCCATTAGATTTATAATTAGGCAATAGCTATTAAAACAATATATTATTCACAAACAGTCTGGTTTACACAAGACATGAAAATAAATTCTTTTTAAGTATGATGATTTATACTTTACATCATATCTTTTAACTCATGATTTTTATTTTTTACCAAGTTTTGGACTTTTACTTTTTTAATCATGCAGAAATATACTGTAAAACACACACATCTGCTGAGAGAAATAAAATATAAGACAGTTTTAATTACATTGTTAATTAGAATAAACAGTTGATGTCATTCTAAATAAAACATCAGCTTTAAAGTAAGTCTTAAGTAAAGATTAAAATCTGGTGATGAAGAGTGTGTCATTGTGTCTCTCTACAGGTTGTGTGATTGTGGTGTCTCAGATGAAGGCTGTGCTGCTCTGACTTCAGCTCTGAGATCAAACCCCTCACACCTGAGAGAACTGAATCTGACGTTTAATAAAGTAGGAGACTCAGGAGTGAAGTGTCTCTGTGCTGTACTGGAGAATCCTCACTGTAAACTGGAGACACTGAGGTAAGATCATCTATCTGAGAGTCACATGACCTGCTCCTCAGTAAGACACATTCTCTAATAGTGAGACTGAGGCAGAAGTAACTAATCACACAAACTGCACCTGGGACACAAACTAAATGCACTGTGTGTGAGCTGTAGGGTTTAAAAGCAGCAGGGAAATGCAAATGTGAAACATTTTATTGGTCTTAAAGCTGAAATAATGTTTATTTTGTCAGTGAAATTTCTAGGGTTGCCAACTCTAGGAAACATAAGGAACACTTTTAATGTTTGCTTTTTAATTATTATTATTATTTTTTTTTTTTACTTAAACACCCCTCGACTCCTCTGATATTATTTTCTTATTCTTTATGTAAGCTGTATGAACGTGTAAACTTGTAAGATATTTGTAAAAGTTGAATGCATGTATGTATGTATGTATTGTATGCGGCACGTTGACCTCATGGTTAACACTGTTGCCCTGCAGGTTCAGGTTCGATTCCCGTCTCTGAGTTTACATGTTCTCCCTGTACTTGGTGGGCTTTCTCCCACAGTCCAAAGACATGTAGATTAAGCTAATTGGCGAATGAGTGTGTGTGTGTGTGTGTGTGCCCTGTAATGAATTGGCACCCCATCTAGGGTTCACTCCGCCTCGTACTCTAAGGCTTCTGGGATAAGATCCAGGCCCCTTGCAACCCTGTATACATGAGAACATGGTATAGACAATGACGATGTATGTACTGTAGCATCTATGTATTATTATATAGTTAATATTATTTGCTACTCAGTTGGTTTATTTTAAGTTTTGTAGTAAA
Source organism: Clarias gariepinus (assembly GCF_024256425.1). Lineage (NCBI taxonomy): Eukaryota > Metazoa > Chordata > Actinopteri > Siluriformes > Clariidae > Clarias > Clarias gariepinus. Next base: position 26,802,178 of record NC_071111.1, read on the forward strand.
ATAATCAGTTATTGCAGTCTGATTTGCCTGACACACAGCTTTAAGTTCTGTTCTGTAATATTTTGCTCTGGTGCGGCAGTACCTCTAGTGTGTATGGTGAACTGGGAGACGCCCATTCAGTGTCCAGCAAAAAAAAAAAACTTGCCTTAACTATACGTTATGTTTTTAAACACTGAGTATGAAGGTTAACAAACATAACATACATACTCACCAATTTTTCTCACCTTTCTTTCCTTTTTAACTTAAGAAATAACTTTTTTTTTTTTTTTTTTTGACGAGGACAGGAGATTACACATTCCTAATTAAGTGTCAAGACATTTCTCCTCTGGTGTGTGTAGACTGGTTATATATTATTCTGAATGATTTTACAAAGAACAGTAGAATGAAATATGCCTGTGAAACTGTACAGTACAGTTTATATTCACAGTGTCATAAATGAACTGTTGTTTATACAGAGGCATTTCGTACGCTGACTGGTTTTACTAACTTTATTGCTGCATAAAGCTAGATGTGCTCTTTTTTTCCTGCTCCAACTGCAGGTGACCTGAGGTAATGTCTACCCCCTCCGCCTCTCGAGAGCTTCCCAGTCAGTCCCCTGCCTTAATCACACAGAATCAGGGCAATAATAAGGTTAATTACTCCACATGGTGACATAAAAATATGCAACAGGCAATGAGTGATAGAAAACTGATCGCGCAAACGATATTATCATTCTCAACTTTGCCATTATTTTCCTTGTGCACACATAAACAATGTGACATGGTGTGGTGAAATCGTGGTGTGTGTGGCTCTCTGTTTTTGAAAATTGCAGTACTGTGATTCCCCTTTGCAAATATAGCAACAATTGACCAACTGTGCTCTTAGCCAAAGAGGAACTAATGAAAATTTGTATGGATGTACTGTCATCCTGGCAATGCCAAACATCATTGAATTATCACTTATTGGCTTAGAACACCGTCAGTCACTCTTTAGCGCAGGCGTAATGTCAGAGGTAATGTCTCCCGGCGCTCTGGGTCAACAAGGGACTGACGGCACTCTGGGCCAATAAGTGATAATCCAAAGACGTTTGGCATTGACAGGTTGATGGTAGATCTAGACAAATGTATCATATTTCATATTTCAGGGGTGTCTGGTGCCACCCCATGCCCCCCCCCTAGAAATGCCCCTGTTGCTGTAAACATTGTTGTCAGATCTGCATCACAAACAGTATTAAAACCTTGCAGTCTTTCCTATCAATAGTTCTTTCACTGAGCACTTAAATAGTCTTGTATTATTTCACATTTTGTTATAAATAAATAATATAAATAAACTCACTGACTTTAATACACTCATACAGTAACACAGAGCTGAAGTTGAGAACAGGATCAATAGGTGTGTGTATGAGAGGAGATCACAGTGCATGATCACTACTGTATGTTTAATATAGAGAATGTGGAGTTACATCATGTTATTTTTGCAAAGTTTTAAAGTTGCGTAGTAGAAGAAGCGAGTCTGTCATGCACACTCAGTCCGCGACCGGCACTAGGAAGTAATGCGGTCGCAAACCAGGAAGTATAAAAAGGGTAAACAAACCACTTCACTCCGCTCAGTCATTTAAGCTCGCCCATGTCGCTGAGGACCGTTTCGCCGAACCGTGAGTACTCACCCTCTTGGGTTTACTTTCAGATTGAGTGTGTGTTTATAGGATGCGGGTTAGATTTGTGTCTCTCCCTTGCTCCCCATTCGTGAGAGTCCTTAGATCAAATCGCGTGATTATCCTGCCTATTCGTGTCACTCCGCGTTTGGGTTTACCATTCACGCTACAAAGGGCTAACCGCTAAAGCTACGTGTTCTGGTCTCCTCGGGTTAGTTCCTGACAGAATGACTGAGCCATCCGCGGTGAACCCAGCGGATCACGCGCGCCTCTGCGAGGTGGTGGATCAGCACGCCGAGCTAATCGACAAGCTAACCGGAGAGCTTGCTACTCTGCGCCGGAGCGTCCAAGACGCCGCGGCCTTACGCCGCGAGGTGGTGGAGCTTCGGCGGGAGAACGCGGATCTCTGCGCAGCTGTTGCTAGCGCGGCTAGCCGGCCCCCCGTCGCGGAGGCCGCGGCGCCGCATCAGCCCCCCCCCTCCTTCTGATGTTTTTCTCTCGCTTCCAGATAAATGGGACGACACGGACGGGAAATGTAATGTGTTTTTGACAGCGCTAGATCTGGTGTTTGAGTTCAATTCCACCAAGTACTCCACCGATCGGCTACGCATTGCTCTTCTCGTCTCGTTGCTAACTGGGCAGGCAGCTGAGTGGGCCACGGCGGTACTGCGCTCCGACTCAGACACAGCGCACTCATATAATGAATTTACACGCCAACTACAGCTCCCTTTTGAACATCCTGCCGGCGAGGTGGAGACCGATAACAAACTTTATCATTTACGGCAGGGAGGGTCGTCCGTGAGTCGCTACACTGCGGATTTTCAAACCCTCACCATCCAGACAACCTGAAGAGATGCCGCCCTCCGGACGACCTACTACGAGGGACTGGCTTCTCAGTACAGTTGCCGCGCCCCTGACCGCCCTGACTCGCCCATCATCTCACCCTTTCCGACTTAACCAGACCGCCATCTCTGCCTTCAAGAAGCTCTGCTCCCTTTTTACCACCGCTTTTATCCTCCTCCACCCGGACGCCAGTAAACCATTTGTTGTAGAGGGGGACGCTTCAGATGTGAGCGCTGGAGCTGTTCTCTCTCAACGAGGTCCAGATCAGAAACTACATCCCTGTAGTTTCTTCTCCAAAAAATTCGATTCCACTCAGCAGCGATACGGGGTAGGGGACCGCGAGCTGCTGGCTATAAAGTGGGCTTTGGAGGAATGGCGTCACTGGCTCCAGGGCGCCAGGGACCCATTCATCATCTGGACGGACCAACAAAATCTAATCACCATCCGAAACTTCAAGCAATTAAACCCTAGACAGGCACGGTGGGCATTATTTTTTGAACACTACAATTTCCATCTCTCTTACCGCCCGGGGTCCAAAAATACCAAAGCAGATGCTCTTTCTCGCCAACATGAAACTGATGGCCCCCGGGCGGACCCCGCGCCTGTCCTGCCACCATCAAAGATCATCGCACCACTACAATTGGATCTGGAAACGAGGGTTCGCCAGGCGCAGACCACTGAGACCGAACCGGCAGGTGTGCCGCCTGGACGACTCTATGTGCCCGCCAACATGAGGTCAGAAGTCCTCCAGTGGGGTCACTCCTCCCCCATCTCGGGACACCCGGGCACACGACGCACACTACAGTTCCTCCAACGCAACTTCTGGTGGCCATCCATTGTGAAGGACGTCAAGGAGTTCGTTCAGGCGTGCCCGGTGTGCGCCAGGGCAAAGGACACCAACCAACCTACCTCCGGTGAACTCCAACTTCTCCCCGTCCCTCGTCGGCCCTGGACGCACATCGCCGTCGACTTTATCACGGGCCTGCCGGCCTCCGACACCATCATGACCATCGTTGATTGGTTCTCTAAGGCCCTGCACCTGGTGGCCCTCGCCGGACTCCCATCAGCCAAAAAGACAGCTGAGCTGATATTAGAGCACGTAGTCCGCCTGCATGGGTTCCCAAAGGACATCGTTTCGGACAGAGGGCCCCAGTTCACTGCCAGGTTCTGGAAGGCCTTCTGCCGCCTGATCGACTCCACCTGCAGTCTATCTTCTGGATACCATCCCCAGACAAACGGACAGACGGAACAGGCCAACCAACAACTGGAGCGCTATCTGAGATGCTTCATAGCCGATCGTCAGCGCTCCTGGGCTCGCTACCTCATCTGGGCAGAGCTTTCACAAAATCTCCATGTCTCATCGGCCACAAAGCTTAGCCCCTTTGAGGTATGCTACGGTTTCCAACCTTCAGTGTTCAACCACCAAGAACCAGAGGTTGACGTACCATCAGCCCAACAGTTGGTCCGCAGGTGTCGGCGGTTATGGAACCTCGCCAATCGGGCCATCCACCAAGCCAACATCCGTTACACCACCCAACATCGCCGCCGACACCCTCCGGTACGATTGTACCACGTAGGTGACAAAGTATGGCTCTCCTCAAGAAACCTCCACCTTCATACTGAATCCAAGAAATTATCACCCAGATTCATCGGCCCCTACCACATCTCTCTTCAGATAAACCCAGTCACCTACCGGCTCCAGCTGCCTGAGGCGCTCAGAACCCACCCAGTATTCCACATCTCCCAACTCAAACCTTTCATCACGTCACCGATGACTCCACCTACCCCCCCAGCTCCTCCTCCCCGGATCATCGACGGTGGTCCCGCCTACACCATACGCCGGATCCTCGATTCGCGCCCTCTGGGTAGAGGGATCCAGTACCTGGTCGATTGGGAAGGTTCCGGCCCCGAGGAGCGGTCGTGGATTCCGGCTTGGTTTATTCTCGACCCTGAACTTATACGGGACTAACGTCGTCAGGTATCCTCCACCTCAGGACCGTCTGGAGCCGGTCCTGGACAGGGGGGTACTGTCATGCACACTCAGTCCGCGACCGGCACTAGGAACCACGAAGTATAAAAAGGGTAAACAAACCACTACACTCCGCTCAGTCATTTGAGTTCGCGCATGTCGCCTCGGACCGTTTCGCCGAACCGTGAGTACTTGCTCATGGTTACTTTCAGATTGAGTGTGTGTTTATAGGACGCGAGTTAGATTTGTGTCTCTCCCTTGCTCCCCATTCGTGAAAGTCCTTAGATCAAATCGCGTGATTATCCTGCCTATTCGTGTCACTCGGCGTTTGGGTTTACCATTCACGCTACAAAGGGCTAACCGCTAAAGCTACGTCTTCTGGTCTCCTTGAGGTAATTCCTGACAGAGTCGCTCAGTCTGTCTGCTGTACTTTGATAAGCATCGGCATCTGTTACTACAAAGAACATAAATCATTGTAAAATGTCCTGGTGAGAGTCTGAAGAACAAAGGAGTGGAAGTTAAATAGGTGTCCATCCAGAGACGAATCAGGAGGTGTTGGCTCGAGTAAGGGGAGGGAGAGAGAGAGAAGGAGAGAATGAGAAGCAGCATGTAAGATTTAACACGTTAATATCAGATCTATAAGGAAGAGAGTAAAAATAACTCCATTTATATAAAATAATAAAATTTTCATACTGCATTGGTTTTTTGGGAAGACACTGCCATCTTTGCTTTTAATGCTGATCAGTTGCCATGGTGATTTCTGACACAGATATGGTTAGAGTGACATAAGAACATTAATATTATTTAAATTTAATGATTTATATTTACCATGATATAATTTAATTTATAAATTAATTTTTTTCACTTTGTTTTAGACTTCAACTTTTTTGATCTGGAAGCAACACTGGAAAAAAATAAATTGTACAATTTGCGGTAAAAAAAAACGGCAGCTGTGATTGCCAGAATTCTACCGTAAAATATAGGATAGCACCGATATTGCACTGTAAAAAAAAATTAACCGTAAATTTTACAGTAAAAAAAAAAAACGGCAGCTGTGGTTGCCAGTAGTTTACCGTAAAAAATACGGTAGGAATGTTTTAGGTTGTACAGGATTGCACTCATTATACTGTATATTTTCCAGATTTTAAATATTAAAACCCATCAAAATTTATTTCAGACTTGGACATCAACATGGTCCTATGTATTTTTTAACAAAGACAGCAAAACAATATTTAAATTCTTAAAATCAAATATACAAGTGTCAGGGTGGACATTTTAAAGCGTTTTGGGCATACAATCTAAGCAAATAATTTTATAGAAGGGCTTTTATTAGAACTTTACACAAATTTTTTTTTTTTATAAAATTGTTTATGTCCTCTGTTGCATTGTGGTCTTTAAGTGCACACTGCACTGGGGTGTTAAATATGTTTATGTACACTCAACAAAAATATAAACGCAACACCTTTGTTTCCGCTCTGATTTTTCATGAGATGGACTTAAAGATCTAAAATTCATTCCAGATACACAATGTTACCATTTCTCTCAAACATTGTTCACAAATCAGTCTAAATGTGTGATAGTGAGCACTTCTGCTTTGCTGAGATAATCCATCCCACCTCACAGGTGTGCCACATCAAGATGCTGATCTGACATCATGAGTAGTGCACAGGTGTACCTTATACTGCCCACAATAAAAGGCCACCCTGGAATGTGCATTTTTTGGCTTTTTTTTGGCGGTTTGGGGACTCAGAACCTGTCAGTATCTGGTGTGACCACCATTTGCCTCATGCAGTGCAACACATCTTCTTCGCATAGAGTTTATCAGATTGTCAATTGTGGCCTGTGGAATGTTGGTCCACTCCTCTTCAATGGCTGTGCGAAGTTGTTGGATATTAGTGGGAACTGGTACACACTGTCGTATACGCCGGTCAAGCACATCCCAAACATGCTCAACGGGTGACATGTCCGGTGAGTATGCTGGCCATGCAAGAACTGGGACATTTTCAGCTTTCAAAAACTGTGTACAGATCCTTGCAACATGGGGCCGTGCATTATCTTGCTGAAACATGAGGTGATGTTCATGGATGCATGGCACAACAATGGGCCTCAGGATCTCATCACGGTATCTCTGTGCATTCAAAATGCCATCAATAAAATGTACCTGTGTTCTTCGTCCATAACAGATGCCTGCCCATACCATAACCCCACCACCACCATGGGCCACTCGATCCACAACAGTGACATCAGCAAAGCGCTCACCCACACGACGCCACACACGCTGTCTGCCATCTGCCATGAACAATGTAAACCGAGATTCATCCGTGAAGAGAACACCTCTCCAACGTGCCAGACGGCATCGAATGTGAGCATTTGCCCACTCAATTCTGTTACGGCGACGAGCTGGAGTCAGGTCAAGACCCCGATGAGGATGACGAGCATGCAGTTGAGCTTCCCTGAGACGGTTTCTGACAGTTTGTGCAGAAATTGTTTGGTTATGCAAACCAATTGTTTCAGCAGCTGTCTGAGTGGCTGGTCTCAGACGATCTTGGAGGTGAACCTGCTGGATGTGGAGGTGCTGGGCTGGTGTGGTTACACGTGGTCTGCGGTTGTCAGGCCGGTTGGATGTACTGCCATATTCTCTGAAACGCCTTTGGAGACGGCTTATCGTGGAGAAATGAACATTCAATGCACGAGCAACGGATCTGGTTGACATTCCTGCTGTCAGCATGCCAATTGCACGCTCCCTCAATGCTTGTGGCATCTGTGGCATTTTGCTGTGAGACAAAACTGCACATTCCAGGGTGGCCTTTTATTGTGGGCAGTATAAGGTACACCTGTGCACTACTCATGATGTCAGATCAGCATCTTGATGTGGTACACTTGTGAGGTGGGATGGATTATCTCAGCAAAGTAGAAGTGCTCACTATCACACATTTAGACTGATTTGTGAACAATGTTTGAGAGAAATGGTAATATTGTGTACTCGGAATGAATTTTAGATCTTTAAGTCCATCTCATGAAAAATCGGAGCAAAAACAAAGGTGTTGCGTTTATATTTTTGTTGAGTGTATTTTGTAATGGGTTTGGCACAAGGGGGCAACAACAAACACGGACATGTGGCGAAAAAGGGGTGATTTTACTTACGGAAAAGGGGTGATTTTAATTAATGAAGGAAAGGATTGAAGGAGGGAGGAAGGAAAAAAGGAAAGCAAAGGTGCGCATGCAGATCTGGTGGGCAGTGACCTGCTGGCATGCGGGCACAGGCTGGTAAGCGGTGGCGGCGGGCAAAATCGCGCGTGCTAGCGGCTGTCCTTGCCACAGTGATCAAAGGACCGAATACCATTCACGACTTTGAAGACCTTGGTTACTGTATATTATACGGCTATAAACTGTAGAAAAAAATATTAAAATCTGTATAATATACAGTATAATGAGTGCAATTCTGTACAACCAATAACGTTGCTACTGTATTTTTTACGGTAAATTTCTGGTAAAATTAAGTTTTTTTTTACCGTAAAATTTACGGTTTATTTTTTACAGAGCAGATATTTTTCTGATTTTTAAACTCTATTAACAAAGGTTTAGTAAAATATAAACTGATGCTTCATATATTAGTTACAAATACCTTCTCTGAGAGTTTATATGTTACATCCATAACTTTTTTTTTATTTTACTGCAATAAACCATATTTTCATGTGTTTTTAACTGTTAATTCTACGGTTATTCCAAGTTTTTTGAAATACGGTTTTATTCTGTAGCATATATACTGTATTTTACTATTAAAATTATGGATATTTTTTACAGTGAATATACTATAAATATACACAGATCGGCTGAGAGAAACAAAATATAAGACTCAGTATGATCATTTTTAATTACATTGTTAATTAGAATAAACAGGTGATGTCAATCTGAATAATAACAATTTTTCAACATCAGCTTTAATTGAAGTCTTACATAAACATAAAAATCTGGTGATGAAGAGTGTGTGTTTGTGTCTCTCTACAGGTTGTATAAGTGTGGTGTCTCAGATGAAGGCTGTGCTGCTCTGACTTCAGCTCTGAGATCAAACCCCTCACACCTGAGAAAATTGGATCTGTCTGAGAATGAAGTAGGAGACTCAGCAGTGAAGTGTCTCTGTGCTGTACTGGAGAATCCTGACTGTAAACTGGAGACACTGAGGTAAGATCATCTCTCTGAGAGTCACATGACCTGCTCCTCAGTAAGACACATTCTCTAATAGTGAGACTGAAGCAGAAGTTTTAGGTTGATCATCAATGTCCTGAGGAGGAAGATTGTTTTTTTTTCACTGCACACTGATGATTTGTGTCTGTGACTCTGACCATTTACAGACACAAAACTCATTTTACAACTCCTCTGTTACACTCCTCTGTTATTAGCAGCCGAGCGCTCTCTCATCGTCTCAGGTAATTTTTTTTTTTTTTTTACAGATTCAGACATATTTAAGAGAAGTAAAATTACAGAGATGTTTTAACAATAGTAGGTAAGATTTTAGGAGTTTAAAACAGTGGCGGGGAGCATACGTCAAATCGATTCCTCTTCCCTCGGATAGTAATGCCTGTGCATATTGCCTTGATGACATATTTTTGACACTGGTTTAACACACAATTCGTGGGCGTAATTTTGCAATTCGTCCGTGAAACAGAGGAGTTGTAAAAACGAGTTTTGTGTCTGTAAACGGTCAGAGTTGTATATTTCAGAGTTGTATTGTAACAAACACACAAAATCTGTCATCTGTAAGCTGTCGTGGCCGTAGATTTTGTAATCCAACTCAGACGAAAGACAGAATTACACACAAATCTTTTTTTTACGCACAAATATTTTTGACAGTGATCTTATTCCATACAACTTCTCCTAAACCATTCGTGTGTATTTGATCAAACCTTCACAGAACTTTCATTAGGAAGCATAGATGTGTTCTAGCTAACTGATTTTTGGACGTAGCACGTTCAGTGGGCAGGTGACACGTCTTTCTGTCACTTTGTAGTGAAATGATTGTTTAGGTTGTGTAAGTGATCATGTGACCTGCTATGGTAGTTTTTCTGATGCAGAATTTTCGTCCTGACATAGTGACGCCGTTTACCAAAATCGAGCTACTGAACAATTCTAACACACAGAGAACACCTCATCCACCAACAATGCCACCGACACGTGAATCAAATTCAAATCTTATTTGTCACCATAAACAGACTGATATGCAGTGTCATAACAGTAAAATTAAAACTATGACAAGTTCCTGGTAATAAGAACACAGTGAGAACACAGAACACAGTATTAATAATTATTTCTTGTTTCATTTCCACTGAATTTCCACTTGCACAAAAGAAGGGAAGCACATTGTTAGGTTTAAAAGAAGAGTGTCCGAGTTAAGTTTTAGGCCCCCATTCCACTGAGCCCAATTTGCTCATTATTATTATTATTATTATTATTATTATTATTATTATTTGCAAATTAGTTGTTAGTATCAGTAGGGAAGTTGGATGATGTTCAAAAATTTCGGCTGCCCCCTCCGGACATTAACTCCTCGGAAACGCCTTGGTATCAATTCTTTAGCTCCGTTATTAAGTCATTATTGATTTTTAAGCGTATTTATGGACTCATTATTGGTTTTTATCGCCTCCTTATCTGTTCTGCAACATTTAGCAGCCAAACATCCTCATATTAAATGTAGATGGAAGTAATGACAAAAATTAAGAAGGTGATATTTTAAGGAAAACAGTGCTGATTAAACATGATTGAAAAATATATTACATGGTAAAGTCTGATGCACAATAGAAATGTTTTCATGTAAAATGTAATAACAAAATAACAGAAATAAACTAATTAAAATATATAGATGCATTTAACTGTGCAGTCAAACATAAAGTTACATTAGGAATAAAAATTACTGAAGCAAAAGTAATAATAATAATCATCATCATCATCATTAATAAGAAGCACTACTACTACTACTACTTCTAATATTAATAATAATAATAATAATAATAATAATAACAATTAACAATTAAGGGAGAAAGTGCAGTCAAAGAAGAAACAATATTGATACAAAAGAAGGAGAGAAGAAAGGGAAAATTGAAAATAAAGATCCTAAATATAAAGTGGGATTGTGCTGCATATGTGCAATTTTCTCTTAATCATGTTTAATACAACTAGATTATTTTAATTAGTACACATTTTGTGTATTAACGCACACTTCATAAACATTTTCATAATTTCATTTTGATCCTGTAAACCTGCTTTGCAAGAATAATATTCGATACTCTTACCGGCCTGAACCCCCAGGAGAGACAACACACACAGACACAAGCATGATGTCTAAATATCTGTTTATTTTTAGTAAAGAGAGAACATTTAATAATTTGTCCAGGTGTTGTGTCCCGAACATCAAAAGAACCAGTCATTAACATGTCAGTCATAGAGAGACCCGGAGACAGACACACGAGAGGAAATGCATTTGCATCATCCGTGTAGACAAAAGAGTTCTAGTGGACAAGAGCTGTTTGGATTTATATTAATCTGAACTGATAATGAACTTCCTCTCTCTGTGAATAGACTGTTCATCTATATAGACTGAGCCCTGAACTCCAAACCTCCTTAAGACTTCAGCAGGCCATGTCCAGTCCTTATGGTCTCTTATAGAGTCAATTCAAAACCAGTCTCCCAGACCTCGAAGCCATACATCTCTCTCCACACTTGACTAGGAAAGAGCAAAAGACTTCAAGTCTGACTAATCTACCTGTGCTTCAGATATAGCTAGTCAATGTGCCAAGCTTAATTAAATACAATCCATCATTTATGTACAATTTCTCTGTGTTTTTATAATATAGTGTTTACATGTAACATGTAACATGTAAGTCATAGAGAGAGACATATCAGAAAACCGGGGATCTGGCAACCGCTTCAACAACACTGTGCTAATTTACACCTGCTTCTGAGACATGGACAAAATAATGTGTAAAACTGACGATTGTTAATCTCTCAGATTTTATTGAATTAAACAGAATATGTAATCAGATTTACTTTCACCCTTTTTTGAATGTTTCTTTCTGAAATCTCTTTGTCTTTATGTCAGTTTTTCTGTAGAATTTTTATTTATTGTGAATTTCACTTTTAAAGTTGTAAAACCTGATGGATTCAATTTGTAGATATTTCTTACTCTCCATTACATAATAATAATCTTCAGCAAATAATCTAGTTTACACAGACATGAATTTTATTCATTCCTCTCCAATATTCCTGTGCATGATCTGGTGGTGAAGAGTGTGTCATTGTGTCTCTCTACAGGTTGTGTGGTTGTGGTGTCTCAGATGAAGGCTGTTATGCTCTGAATTCAGCTCTGAGATCAAACCCCTCATGCCTAAAATACCTGGATCTGTTAGGGAATAAAATAGGAGACTCAGGAAAGAAGCTGCTCTCTGCTCTTAAGGATGATGAACATTACAAACTACAGACACTGAAGTGAGTAATGATCTTTTTGTATTATTGTTGAAATAATAAAAGACTAATTATTGAAGTAATTAATCATTAGTTTGTACATTTCTGTTTAGTTCCAATAAATATACGATTAGCAGGTTAGAAGTGTTATCACTGTTTTATTTAAATATTTTTCTCTAACAATATGCTTTAATGGTTTAATGTTTTGTGTTCAGTAAAGTTGATTTTAAATCCATGTGAAGTCAGAAGACAGGGAGTCAGTCAGAGTCTACAAAATGTCACAGATGAGTGCATGAGAGTGATTGTAAATGAACAGCTCGTCTCCTTGTGACACCCTGCTATCTCTGACTTTATACTGCTGCTTTTGTCTGAACAAGATGATCTCTGCTTTTCCCTGTTTCTGGAAGCAAACTTCATTCTCATAAAACTTTTATGCTACAAATATTGTATTTAAGCCGCCACTTTCCTCACTCTGACACTTCTTCCAGCACCCGACCTCCACACCGTGTCTTCTGTCATTCCTGTAAAATTCACCTCAGCTTGTTCTTAAAGTCTGCACTTAAATATAAATGTAGAACAAGAGCTAAATGACTCAGTAGTGTTGATTATTTAAAAAGCTCCAAAGCCTGTGATTGGATAAGAGCAGTGATGTGATGAGTAAATATCTGCTCATGTTCCTGTTATAACACAGATGTTACTAAGAATGAAGAACGAGTGAATAATTCATTATAAACAGGAGATGATGATGTTTCCCTTGAAGAAGAGTTGATTACATGCTGTTGATCATGAAGTACCACAGTACAGTTTATGGTTATTAATACACATATTTCTTTTAGATTCAGGCTGTGATAAACATCTTTGTGAGATGAAGACTCCAGTGTTCCTGCGTCTCCATGTTGGTGATAGAGAACATGCTCATAAACACATCATTCATTTAGTTATAACACATTAAACAGACTCCGAGACGTGAGAAGTGTGTGTTCATCGTGCACAGTGAATCACAGACTGAGTGAAGACAGACAAGTGGAGTGACACAAGTCATCAAATCTGCCAGTTCTGTTATGAAATATATGAAACATCAGCCTTGTTTTGGTCGCTGCTCGTCCAAACACATTCATGGACCAAAATTAACTGTTGTATGATGCAGGTTTGATGGGTCATGTGATTATTTTATATTTTTGATTAGTATTATTTTTTTATTATACGCTTTTTTATGCATGCTTTTGTATTGCTGTTTTGTTGGCTTCACAATTAAAATGACATTGTATTTACAGTGTCCATAATTTAAGCAAATACATAAAAAATAATGCTACATATGTCATTATTTCTGTTTAAAATTACTTACATACGTAACAAACTTTTTTTTGTTTAAAAACTAAATATTGTTACATTACACTTAAAAAATTATTCATTAGTTAAATGTCATTTACTTTGCCAACATTTTCTATGTAAAAATATCACATTAGATGTAACGCCACTTCTTCTTTTAACAGACAGTAAAGTTGACAGGAGAGTTGTGGTTCTGTGTGGTTCATATCACTACAGCTTGTTTATCCACTTTGCGTGTGGACGTGGGTCTGTTGGGGCTAGCAGGAGGGGTTAGCACCTCTGTGTTCACTTCTCCCAGGTTCACAGGTTCTGGAACAGGTTCCCCTGTTAGAACTGCAAGGTTTTCAATTCAATTCAATTCAATTTTATTTGTATAGCGCTTTTAACAATTGGCATTGTCCCAAAGCAGCTTTACACAATCAAAAGAATTATTTAAGTTTGTATGGAATTTGAACGTGTATGAATCAAAATGGTCAGTTTGTCTCTGGTGAGCAAGCCGAGGGCGACAGTGGCAAGGAAAACCTCCCTGAGATGGTAATAGGAAGAAACCTTGAGAGGAACCAGACTCAACAGGGAACCCTTCCTCATTTGGGTGAAAAAGCAGGAATAGATCTGCAATCATCCTCTGTGTTAGTTGGCAGGCAGTTCAGCATAACAGTTGATGTTAATATGGAGTCCAGTTAGTTATTGAAAACTCAGGTAGACTTGTATAAAGTTCCAGTCCTGAACTATCGAACAGTTAAGTCCTCAGAGAAACAGCTGCCAACACCAGTCGAGGCCAGAACCGTCTTCTAGGTAGAGAGAACCATCCCCAGACCCGACACGCATCCCAAAGAGACACACGGGGCATCCATGTGACGAAATCTCCAACCAGAAGCGGGGCACCAGGATGGGTCAGACAGGTCCGGAGGGCAGAGGCAGTCTGGATCACTGGCAGCTCAGGAACGACATGTGTAGCTCGAAGATTTTAGAATAAATTTTGGGGCAATAGGTCACATGACCTGGAAAGTATTAAAATAAAATTCAGAACTATTATATATTAATTATTAATAAATATGCAGAGTGATAATATTAAATTAAAAAAAGACATTGAAGAATAGATTTTGAGGCAATAGGTCACATGACCTGGAAAGTATTAAAATAAAATATTGAATTATTACATATTAATTATTAATAAATATGAAAGGTGATAATATTGAATAAAAAAGGTTGTGCCCTCTGCAGGACAGGCGGACACACATTTTAAAATAGATTTTGAGACAATAGGTCACATGACCTGGAAGTTATTAAAATAAAATGCAGAATTACTACATATTATTAAATATGAAGAGTGATAATATTAAATAAAAAAGTTTGTTATCTCTGCAGGATAAGTGGACACACATTTTAGAATAGATTTTGAAGCAGTAGTTAATTTATAAATATGAATGTTTATAATATTGATATTATCCGTATTTCAGTCGGACATTAATTTGAAGACGGTCCCTAACATGCGCAGTAGACAAGGTGCTTTCGCTGGACTTTTGCCGTTAGCAAATCTCCGCTGCAAATTTTGTGGCCGGAGCTCGAATAGCCAACATCCAACATCAAACCAACTTCACCGCGGTCACGGACCCTGTGACCAGCAGTGAAAACATTCCTGATATCTGAGGTCAGTCCATGTGCTGGTTGTACACAGTCACAGGTGCAGATAGAAACTTATCGTGTGTCCATCCACTTTAAAAATACAAGAAATCCATCCCGAATTCAGACCCCAGTTGTGGTCCAGGTTCCAACGTGGGCAGGAATCACAGAGTGTCATCATCTGTCTGTGTTTTCCATGAAACAGTGATGGTCGTCTGTATCTCGCCTGCTTGTTTGCATTTGCTTTCTATCAAACAGGAGGCTGATCATTTTCACTGTCACAACTGTTTATAAAAAATAAAAAAAAAACACAATAAATAAACTACTGTATATTATTATCATCAATCACTAATGACCATCCATAAAGACAGCACAAGCTTTTGTAATGTCATACAACAACTTACACTTTTTATTCTTACATCTGAATATCACAAAGTCTCTAAACTATATAACTCAGTATTTTAGCCCTCAGGATCTAAAGTGTTTGTACTAAATAACATTATAGACAGCAGTGTTATAAGCTAACCAAAAACTAAACCATAAACCAAAGCTATACAGAACGGGGTGAAATACATTGGAACATTTACACCACAGCTGATACTAACAAACATCTGTAATCTACATAAGACATTAGATTAGACCCGTGGTTCTCAAAGTGTGGGGCGCCCCACTAGTGGGGAATACAGACATGACAGGTGGGGCGCAATAAACGGGAGGGAATTAGTGGAAAATAATAGCAAAGTACCTATTCTAATTCATGTTTTTTTTTATTGACAATAAAGATCGGACACTCGAAACTAAACAATCACTCGCAAAGAAATGGATCATTAATACAAGTAAATTAAAATAACATCAGAGAAAAAGTGGAACCATAGTGCAACAATAACGGTTTAACGTCGGCATGTTAATTGCAGAGGAACAATATATAAGGAAACATTCGGTAGTATATATGTAATTTTATTTATTCCAATGTGTATGCTGATGTTTCTGTATTTTTGTTAAAATTACTATTTTATCAGGCAGTACTAGTCTGGCATTTCTAGTTTCCAGTGTGGCAACAAAGTTGCTTTTTGATCCTTCAGGCGCTGAACAGAAGGGAAGATCAATATCGTTATACGCTTTTTGTTGCTGTGCAGCATTTTGCAATGATTCCTAAATCATTTGTTGCGCCGTAGTGAATAATGGTGTTTATGCTTTTAAACGTGTATAATTTAAGGCGGATGTAGCTTAAAGTCAATGTAGAGAGGAAACATATGTGGGTATCTTATTTGCGGGTTTATTTACGCAGCTATTGAATTCGGAGATGCGAATATAAAACTAACTTTACCACCATCACAAACTGGGTCAGTAGCATACTGTATGTAGTGGGCATAATAACGTCAATGGATACATTTGTTACATGGACCACAAAAAAGCAGGCTAATCAACCAAAAAGCCAGCCGAAAGGAAAACATGATGAAGCCTATGTCGCGCTTGGATTCATGGTGGGGGCAGAGGAGAGACCCGTGTGTGTTTTCTGTCTTAAACCGCTGGCAGCAGACAGCATGAGACCCAACAAAGTATGAAGACACTTAGAGACAACACACCCCAGTCACGTTAATAAGCCACTCGACTTCTTTAAAATTAAGCTCTAGATAAGTGATGAAGTAAGCCTTTTATAACAATTGCACGTGTATTTGATCTGTTTTGAACTTGGTGTTATTTGATCTTTTTGGTTTAGAAATTAATATTCCAATAAATAGTAAACTTGGCAGATTTCGTTATTATTTTGTTGACAAGTTGGGCTTAAAAGTTCGCCCACCCCCTAAGTGGGGAATGACAGAAAATGTTTGAGAACCACTGGCTTAGACTAACATGTTTCTGCTAAACTACATAAGGCAGTATAATAGCATGATCATGTAAATCTACATCCTTCACTAAACTATGTGATGTTGAAAGACAATGTTATATATAAGCTGACCAAAATGAGGGACAATAATATAATATCAGTTTTATATTATCAGAATAAGGATTATATGAGATTTAATAACTTACCCATGGTAACAGTTTGCTGGATTTTCCTCCTCTGTTTTCTGTCAGTGTTTCAGTGTTTGTTCTGAGGAAAAGATAAACTCCTCCCACTGTCCAGAACATTCTGTAGAGCTCCAGAAACCTGTACAGCGTGTCATAGTGAAACCCAGGTGGGTATTCCACGAAGCAGGATTAAGGGAAAGTCTGTCTTATTTCTATAAGTCTGTCTTATTTAAGTGAGAGTTCCGTTCCATCAACGTGTCTTAAATAAATCCCCGCTGAGTTGTCATGGTAACTTACACCTCCGAACAAGTCTGCTCGGGACCAGGTTAACTGTCTCGCTTATTTAAGCGGTGTCTCAAAGAATCTCCGACGTGTGGGAACATATTCCCTAAAGATCATTCCGTCAGTTTAATTTCCGCGCTCTCACTAATCATGTCGTGTAATAAAAAATTATTAAGCCTATAAAAATCATGTTTCAGCATTTGAATTATCCCCAAAATAATTTAAATAAAATCGTAAGCATATTACGATGCAATGACTGAAAACAGAAAATCAGAAATTAATAAAATCATAAATTCATATGAACAGTTACACAAAAAAGCCTTATTACATTTACCAAAAAAAAAAAAATAATAATAATAATAATAATAATAATATAAAAATAATGAGATGTCAGCTTAATTGCCTAATGAAGGTCAGGCCTATTTAAGCAGCACTGGGTGAGACCAACACCTGCATGGAGATTCAGAACGAAAGAGAAACAGAGAAGCCCAGGTACGTAATTATGGCCTGTCCATTTATTGAAGACCCTGTGGATGAGGGTGCACGGATATTAGAAAAAGCTTTCAGACCACTAGCCTCAAAGGTCTTTAGGGACAGAGTAAACCCACTTGCCTTCCCAGATGACTATCTGTGGGAGAGATACCGGTTCAGCAGACCCAGCATAGTCTACCTATGTGATCTGTTGGAACCACACATCAGCAAACCCACATGGCGAAGTCAACGCCTGACCACAGTGCAATCTGTCTGTATTGCACTGCGGTTCTTCGCCAGTGGGACATTCCTCTACAGTGTTGGTGATGCTGAGCATTTGGCTAAAGCAACTGTATGCCGTGAAATAAGGATGGTCTACCTTGCTCTGAGGCAATATTTAAATATTTATATTACCTTTCCTGGCCATTTACCAACACAGAGGATCAAGAAGAACTTTTATTCAATAACAGGTATGTGACAGTTAAAGTAGACTTAAAAATTGATATGCCTGTATTAAGCTAAATTTGTTCCTCAGGTTTTCCCAATGTCTTGGGTGCTGTGGACGGCACCCACATCAGAATACAGGCCCCAGCTGGATCAACTGAGGCGGACTATGTGAACAGGAAATCTTTTCATAGCCTCAATGTACAGGTATGTAGATTGGCAATAACTCCATACATTGCCAGTAAAGGGATTTAGCTCTGAATTTGACATTGTTCATTAATTCATATATTGAGCAATCTTAAATTAATGCTTTGCCAGACAAAATATGCTATATCACTAAATCCCCTCTCTGTGTTCAGATGATCTGTGACAGCAACTGCCTAATTACTAATGTTGAGGCAAAATGACCAGGCTCTGTCCATAACTCCAGGATCTTTCGAGCATCCTCACTGGCACAGAGGTTTACATAAGGCAAGAGAACATTTCAAGCAAGGGTTTTTACTTCACAAGCTTTTTTCGCAGAAACTAGTGATCATAATTTTAAAAGAGAAATAGTTGTAACCGTCAGTAGGCACACATTATAAGTCTTCATATATATATATATATATATATATATATATGGGGGAGGGGTCTTGAACTGTAGGAGAGTCACAGCATATGTAATTGATACCTTCTTTTGCAGGGGAGTTTAATGGAGTTCTGCTTGGGGACAGGGGTTATGCCTGCATGCCATACCTCCTAACCCCTTACCCAGAACCTCATACTGAGGCAGAAAGGCAATTTAACAATGCCCACTCGAAAACAAGGGCACAGATAAAAATAACCTTCGGCCAATTAAAATCCAGGTTCGAAATTCGTACACATTTCTATTGCAGGGCAACTTAAGGTTAACACAGCTCTCACTGCTTTAACCCTTGCAGATTCCAGTGCCTGAAGGGCCTTAGAGTGAGGCCGGACCGAGCATGCAACATTGTGGGTGCCTGTGCTGTGCTACACAATATAGCAACCATACGCCGGGAGAAACTGCCCACAGTGTTGGTGGAGGTGCAGTGGGAAGACATACCAGCTCTTGAGGAAAGATTTTATGTAAAGCCACTGGTGACCATTGAGCCCCAACCCCCAGCTCATGTAGTGGTGGATAAATAAAACACATGCTCAAAATGGACACTATTTCCTTTATTCACATTGTCCAGAACAGATGGCATTTCAGAACTAGAGATGGTCCAATTAGTAACTTTTTTTTTAAACATTAACATAACATATTTTCATGTAAAATACACTTTCCCAATAAATAAATAAAAAAATATATATAATTTAAACAAGTTGGAATACTTTATTTAAGGTGCAAAAATATGTCCGTGTATTAAATCACCCCTTTTTATTTATTATGTCTGAGTATTCCTCATAAAACTCCATGAGCAGCGTTTGCTCAGCAGCGGAGAAAAAAAACTGCCCGCGTTTTATCTGTCTGGCTCATTTCGGATCTATGTTTCGTTCATCCATTCATTTGGGCTTTTTAAATATCGCGGGTGCGCGCACAAAGTGAGACTATGCAAGCCTGCCTTGAATAAGCCTCGATTAGTTACAGCTGAGCTACGTTTGTGGAACGACATGAGGCTTAATTTGGAGATGCCGCTAATTTGATTCTCACTTTTGCGCGGAAGTCTGGCTTTATTTAGCTACTTTCATGGAATACCCCACAGGAACGCACTGAATACAAGTGTGTGTGTGTGTGCGCGCCAGTGTTGTGTCGAAGTTGGTTCCCCAATCGGGATGCGTTTCCTTAGCCCGACCCCCGTAAAAAAACAGCGCAGGGAGCGCGCATTTAGGAGAAGACTCGCCTGGGAAGGGTTATGCTCGTACCACTGAGAATCTATGGAGCGCGGTAAATGCCAAATATGACGTTGTTAGTGTTTTTAATCCCTGAAAGGGAAAAGACGGCGAAATTCACCCGCCTTGAAAAAGAACTTACAACATGCGTTGTATTTTTTTTATCACTGGTATACACTATCCATTATTTATTTATGCTATTTTACAAATGGAAACATTTTTTTTTTATTTAATAAGAAATGGAGTACTACCAGCGCTGATTCCTTTCATATGCTGCATTTGCTGACACAATAATTTGTTTTATTTACACTAGATGGCGCTTGTGTGCTTGAACACTTGCTTGTTTCGATCGCTTGTGTTGATTTGTTTAATTAGCATAATTTTATATTTTGATTATTTTATAATCTTACTTGTGATTTTCTTATTCAGTTATCGTTTGTTTGAAAAAGGTACAAGAACTTTGTTCCTGTTTTGTTTTATTTCCATATTGCATTTTGTATGCCACTTCCTGTTTTATCATCGGCTTGAGGAGACGAGCGATGGTGTTGTGTGCAGGTGTAGAGAATTTTCTCTTGATGAATGTAATGCCATCCAACCAAGAAACTTTAAGATAAAGCTCACAAGCAGGCAAAAGTGGTATGTGAAGATATTTTTGTTAATTTCTGAGTTAAATGTTGTATGCATGTTTTCTGTGTAATTGAATGTTTAACTGATTTCTGTTATATTTGTCCTGTTTATTTAGTTCTACGGTGTCAATGAGCGGATTAAACATCTGTAAAAGAACCTCAGCCTTCGCATTGTGACTAAGGGCGGCATATATGCAGTTTGGGTTTATTCAGATAGATGTGACCTAGTGACTTGACATCACGCAAATAAAATTAAAATTATCTTGCATTATTATAATTATGAATAATAATAATAATAATAATAATAATAATAATAATAATTATTATTATTATTAATGTCTTGAGACTGTATCTAATGGGTCTCTATTCTGGCATTATGGTTTTTCTCTACTTTGTTACGCACTAATATGTCCCCCTGCCATGGATTGCCCCCTTAGATAATCGCTATCAAATATTATATTAGAACATAAATTCATGGGTTTTTTATTATCAAATATGATATTACTATTATAATAAACCCTTGGTACGTGACCGCCGTCATGATCTTTACATTTACATTTAGGCATTTGGCAGACGCCCTTATTCAGAGCGACTTACAAAAAGTGCTTTAAAGTTTCCATTATTGGATACATACTTACACTGGGTTAACTGCGTAGGCTAATAACCAAGTGCCATTAGTCAAACACAACTGGGAAGAGGGGTATTTTTTTATTTATTAATTTTTTTGGGAGGGGGGGGAGTAGTCCAAGTACTGCAGAAACAGATATGTCTTGAGTCGTCGTTTAAAGATAGTCAGCGTCTCTGATGTACGGACATCTAGAGGAAGTTAATTCCACCACCTAGGTGCCAGAACAGAAAAGAGCCTGGATGAATGCCGCCCTCGATCCCTGAGAGATGGTGGGATGAGGCGAGCAGTGCTGGAGAATCGGAGGGAACGTGGTGCAGTGCGTGGTGTGATTAGAGCAGAGAGGTAAGTGGGTGCTGGGCCATTTTTAGCTTTGTAGGCAAGCATCAGCGTTTTGAATTTGATGCGGGCAGCTACAGCAAGCCAGTGCAGGGAGCGGAGGAGTGGGGTGGTGTGGGAAAACTTGGGGAGGTTAAAAACAAGACGTGCTGCTGCATTCTGGATCAGTTGCAGAGGACGAATCGTGGACAGAGGCAGGCCTGCCAGGAGTGAGTTGCAGTAGTCCAGTCTTGAAATAACAAGGGACTGAACAAGCACATGAGTAGCCTGTGAAGAAAGGAATGGGCGGATTCTTCTGATATTGTAGAGAAGAAATCTACAAGAGCGACTAAGGTTAGCGATATGTGAGGAAAATGACAGGTGATTGTCCACGGTTACCCCAAGATTGCGGGCAGTGGCTGTAGGGGTGATTTGGTTGTTGTCCAGGGATATAACAAGGTCTTGACCTTGGGATGAGTCACAAGGGATAAACAACAGTTTTTAAAACAGGTTTTACTCAGATTGAGCTTCAGCTGATGAGCTGCCATCCCGGATGAGATGTCTGCCAGACATGCTGAGATCCGGGTGGAAACCTGAGTGTCAGAGGGAGGAAAGGAGAGAGTAAGTTGGGTGTCATCTGCAAAACAATGGTTTGAAAATCCATGCGATGATATGACCTTACCAAGACCCCGGGTATAGAGGGAGAACTGAAGAGGACCAAGTACTGAGCCCTGCGGGACACCAGTAGAGAGTCTATGTGGGGCAGATGTAGATCCCCTCCATGTTACCTCATATGACCTATCTTCTAGGTAAGAAGCAAACCATTGCCACGCTGTTCCACATATTCCAAGGCTTGTAAGAATAGATAATAGAATCTTGTGGTTCACCGTGTCAAATGCAGCTGACAGGTCCAGGAGGATGAGGACAGATGAGTTTAGCTGATCTAGCAGCATGGAGCTTATCAGTGACTGACAGAAGGGCAGTCTCTGTGGAATGTGCCACTTTGAATCCAGATTGGTTTGGATCATTAAGGTTGTTCTGTGAGAGATAAAGAGACATTTAGTTATAAACAGTCCTTTCAAGAATTTTGAAAATAAAAGAGAGAAGTGCTACCGGGCGATAGTTGTTAACTTCTGATGCGTCCAGACAGGGTTTCTTGAGGAGGGGAATAACCCTTGCCTTCTTAAAAGCAGCAGGAACATGACCAGATGATATTTAATGGTTCATGATGTTTGTGGTGAAGGGAAGGAGGTCTCGTGAGATGGCCTGGAACATTGTGGAAGGGATTGGGTCTAATAAACAGGTGGTGGGGTTAGATGACGAGATGATCTGCTGAATCTCATCAGATGACAGGTTGGAGAATTCTGCTTAGAGAAGGGAAGGTCCTGAGGGTCCGCCGTAGGAGTTTGGTTGGGAGCGAAGAACTCGCGGATTGCTGCAATTTCCCATCGTAGAATGTGGCAAAATCGTCAGCAGTCAGAAAGGAAGGGGCAGGAGGAGTCGGCGGGTTGAGTAGTGAGAAGATATTGTGAAGTTTGCCAGGATCATGTGCAGATGCTTTCAGCTTTTCTCTGTAGAAGGTAGTTTTGGCAGAAGTCACATTACATGAGAATTTGGAGAGTAGAGTCTGGTAAGTGACGAGATCTGCATCAAGCTACGATTTCTTCCATCTTCTCTCTGCAGTTCTTAATACTCTCCTGTTGTTGCGTAGCACATCAGATAGCCAAGGAGCAGGACAAGACGTCTTCCTTGGTTTAGATGACAGCGGGCAAAGGAGATCTATGGATGAGGAGAGAGAGGAGAGGAAAGTTTCAGTCGCAGTCTCTAGAGGTAGAGAGGAGAAGGAGTCTGGGTCTGGGAGGGATGATAAGGTGCAAGACCATTAATACAAATTCTTGTATAATGTTTATTTTGTGGCACATTTTTTTTTAAATAGAACATATTTATTTTCATATTGCTTATTTTATTTTATTGCCATGTAATTTGTATTTTGTAAACCATTAACCTATGACTTTATGTTCTAATACAATATTTGATAGCGATTATGTTGAGGGGGCAATCCATGGCAGGGCGACATTTTAGCGCTTAACACCTGTAAGACTGTGTTTCCCCTTGCATTTCTACGGATGACAAACAGAGAAAATATATTATATCATATAATATTTTCTTTATTTTACAAAAGCAAAATGTTTTGTGGATATTGTGAGTGTACATACAGTTGAAACCAGATATTTACATACACTTTATAAAAAAACACAAAATATTTGTTTATAAAAAAAATTGGGAAGCTCAAACTTTAGTTACAAAGTGGCTTAAGGACAACAAAGTCAAGGTATTAGAGTGGCCATCACAAAGCCCTGATTTCAATCCCATAGAAAATTTGTGATCGGCACTAAAAAAGCTGTAACTGTGTAAAATACCTGTAGGCTAACTGAAACATATTTTATAAAAAATAATAATAATAATAATAAATACTCACCGAAAGAATAAAGAGTTCACAAAATGGCAATCTTCACCACTTTAGTGCAGCTTGATAGCATCAGTCCGACTGGAAGTCTGACTGGAAGTCTTATACAGTAAATCATACACTGTAAAAAATCTTAGGTGCTATCTACTTAAAAAAAAATATGGTAACAATATCGCACATTATTTTTAAACAGTTTTTAAGGCTTGATTTATTTAGTAGAATTTACTTAAATAAATCATGTAAAAATCCTAAATTATTTAGCCAGACTCATATTATTTTTAAGTATTTACTGCTTGATTTATTCCCCTAGCAGAATCTACTTGAAAAAATCATGTAAAACATCCTAAATTATTTAGCCATACCCATTATGTTTTTAACATTATTAGTAAAATAATCTTGTTTAGTTTAAGCAGATAAAACAAAACATACTCATATGTATTAATTAATATTACTTAATAATATAAAAAACATTTTATAATGAAATGAATACATAATGCATTTTGGTGTTAAACATGCTTTTATTTCATGTTTCACTAGTATTAAAATTTAAACACTGTGTGAAATAGTGTATATAACATTAACAGCTGTTTTAAGATCTGTAAAACAGTTTGTAACTGAATTTCTATGCCATTGAAATCAGCTGTTTAGCATTACATGCTGTAGCGAATAACATGGCTCCCATAGAGAGAACAGTCAATGGATCACATTCCTGAACCCCCTCTCCCAGCATGCATGACACCATCCTGATAACCTTATCTGGTTCGCTATCTTAAGGGGGACGTCTGTAAAACTAAGAAACTCCACAAGGCCAGATGCTTTGAAGTAGACCCCGAAACCGAGGGTGTAAATCGGCGATCCGGTAAACAAGGAAGACAGTTTTACAGCTCCACCCCGAGCTGGGGGGGGGGGTTGGGGGGAGAAGTCATCACACCTGGACACTCTCTTGACCTCCGGAAGACATGCCTTTCCATGAACAAAGGCATATGGCATGGACACTATTTTAAACATCTTTAAAGTGTGCCAGTAGGACAAAACGTATTCACATATATTTACTCAGTTCCTTTTATTCCTGTGTATATGTTTGATTATTCTGCATAACTTTAAAGGTGTAATCAGCATTTACAAACCTTTTTATTAGATAAAGGAAGGAATGAATGGGTAAGATATGTAATGTTTGGTGTCAATCTCAAGCTGGCTTTATTTCAAGAATGTTGGTGAACATGGGTAATTGGTAGCATGAACAGAGCTCATGCAAAATTACTTTTTATAAAGTATTAAAAACTCCAACCGGATGGGTCACACGTGACAGCTGAAACACCTGGCTAATTTATGCACGGAAGGAGGAACCACGTGAGGCGTGGCTAAGCCCTGCAATCACATCCGATTGGATGAATCACCTGTGGGACGGACTGACCCCCAAGGGACAAAAACCCTCAGGAAGTCCACAGTGTAGAGAAGAAGAGAAGTTATCATCACAACTGCAACCTACAACCTCTTCCAAGCAGCTCGAGCTTCGCCCTTGCGGGCGCTGCGCCACCGCTGCTGGCGTCATCCACTCTTCAAGAACTCTCAACGAGACTTCGTGCCAGAACTCCAAAGTCCCGCCACGAAGGAAACCTCAGGAGAAGTTCCAGAGCGCAGCCATCGGTAACCAGGCAACCAACGCCTTACCGAAGGGCTTTCCTGACTGACGTCATCTCTACAACAGCGCACCAACCAATCAGCAACGCCGTGATTCCCTTCGCTGGAGGCGAACCAACGGATGGGAACGAAACAAACAAAGCTGCATACCTTGCTGAAGTTGGTGCTCGTTTTATAACTAAACCGTAAGATTGAACCCAAGACTAGTAAACAGTACTAGAATAACTTCATTCATTTTCACTTGCCAAACTGTTCGTGTGTATGTGTGTGTGTGTGTGTGTGTGTGTGCGTGCGTGCGTTCAAGTAGGGTAGTTTTATGTATCGTAGATTAGTCAAATAAATTCTCGTTTCTTTATAAAGAACTGTTGTCTTGGTCATGTATTTTAAAGTCTAAACATTTGCCCAGATCGTGTTACCTTGCTCATAATTGCTAAATACTAGATTTTGTGTCATAGCTGTTGGCCATGTGATAAGCAGAACTGGTAAAATACACTAAATTGTGCTAAACGCTGGACGGGTAGTCGATAAAGTGTACATTATAAATTTTGATTCAGTTAATCAAATTAACCCGAATCGTTAAAGATTCGATACAACTCTGACCCAGAGCTAAAAATTACTTATTAATGATGAAGGATGCGTTGGCATTGTGTCCACATTAAAATGTCTACATTTATTGGTGGACAATGCAACCGTCATTCGTTGTCTTTATTATGTAAACCCTACGTATTAATGATGAAGAATGCCGACAGCTATTCATGGTCATTATTACGTTAAAACGCTACAATGCTATCATCTTTTTTTTATGAGAATAGTCACATTCTGTACTAAAACCCGAGAGAACTTGTACAGTAAACCATTTCTAGGTTCATATCTTTATAACATTGTAAAACACTGATTTGACAACACAAAACTTGTTTCAGTGAACTGTGGAGACACTACAACAAACTCGAGTATGCTAATGGCGGACAGAATGTTTTCAGAAATGTTCACAATGTTTAATTTATTTCATTTATATTGCTGACACTAGTACAAGAAAGGAGCTTATTTAAGAAATCAAAAAAAAATTGTAAGGGGCTTAACTTACTTCTTAACATTTTACACTGACTTTTACACAATACACTGACTTAATTAAACCTGGATAATTGGGCCAATTCTCTTAAAATAAATATGAAGCCTTTTTTCCTCAAAATTTTTGCCTAAATAGTTTCTCAAATTAAGCCTAAAAATGCATTAATTTCCTTAAAAAAAAAAGTTAAAATTGATTTCTTAATTTTATTAGTGAAATGTTCTCAATATATTATAAGAAACACAGAAAACCATTTTTAATGAAATATGCACATTATTTCTAATGATTACATACATTTTAAAATTAAAATTACAAGCCTCATGGATCATTTTTTACAGTGTATGATTTCATCTCAATTAAGGGAAATTACTGGTTCAACCTTATTTATTTATTTATTTATTTTGGGTCTCCAAAGTTTTCAAGAACACAGTGTTACCTGTTGTTTCAACCATATACAGTAGTTACAGTGAAATGAAATAACATTCCTCCAGGACCAGAAAGCTATATTAAACAACCCAACTGAGACTACACATATCTTAAATTATACTAAAAGAATCCCAAACTATATAAAGTGCACAATTAATGCATTGGAAAACCTCCAGCCCTGTAAAAAATCCAACTAGATAAATTTTTAATGAATTTATACTGTATTGTAACTTCTTACGGTGGTATTTGTTGAGAATCAGTACTCAAATAAGTCTTCTCGATCACACATGCTGTTTACCGTATAAATCTTTTTCTATGTACAGGTACAATCAGAAAAATTTAACCAGAAAACTGCATATAACTTCAAACTTACATTGATCAGCAATATAAACAACACGCCTATGAGGCTGGACAATGAAATAAACTGTGTGGGTGCCAATAATTTCAAACATTTATTTGTTAATTTCTTTGACAATACTGCTGCTTTTTGTTGGAAACTGGCAGACATAAAAAATGTGAAAAATAGTTTCTGATGCAAAGACTTCAATCAATGTTGGGAACACAGTGTCAATGTTCCTGAGAGGCTGCGCTTTCAGAGAACTGAACTGTAGAACTGAACGGAGAACTGGAGATGGAAGGTTTCTCAAGTCACATGGGAGTAGGTCTAAAAAAAAAAAGTCGGAAAATAACTTTCAATTTTTATAGTAGTTTTCCTTTTTTTAAAAAAACTACATACAAATCTCTGTAAAATTACAGACATTATCTGTAAATTACTAAGTCGACTGTGTTAAGTATTATTTCAACACTGAAAAATTAACTTTTCACATTTTTAACAGTAAAAATACCATATTTTTACTGTGTTTTTTCTGTTTTTGAAACCTCATCCTTTCTGTAATACAAAAAGTTTTATTGTTGTACAGTGAGAGAAAAATAACATTAGATTGATGTGCGGATGCCCAATAGCTACAGCTGTATTCAATAATAAATTGTAATTAAATACAAAACTCATTAGATAAAGGTTGTCCATACTAAAAAATTAATGTTTTTCTTTGTAATTTTAAGGTAAATCATATTAGTTTTATAATACTTTGACATTTAAGGTTCTAGATGCAAGTTTAGCATTTTTTTATGACTTTTTAAAAGATTATCCTTACATCATCACTTACATGTAGGCTATAGTATCTGCTTCATGCCTTCAAAGAACATGAAGAGAATTTAGGAGACTGATACTTATCAAAAAATATATATTTTTATGTTTTGATGACATTTGTTCTGAAATATTACCACGGCAATCTAGCCATCAGCTTTTGTAATGCATGCCTGAATATTCTGACACAAGGATAATGTATTTGCTGTGTAGCTGTTTTAAAGCAGCGCTTTAAGTTACATTTTGATATTTAGCTTGTATAAGGGGAACTATGGTGTTATTTTTGTACCAAAAACGTTAGCAAAAACTCCACGAACTCTCCTGTCACAGCCAGTCAGAAGCTGGAGGCAGGAACATTCCAATCTTGTTTTTGATTGGCTAATCAGCAGCTGGAGGCAGATATATTCTAATTACCACTTCATTACTGGCGCATTTAAATAAGCGCGTGAGTGAGGGCGAGACCTGACACAAAACAAGCCTACGTTTATTGCTCAGGTATCAGACACAGAGAGACAGGGGTAGCTGCAGATCGGAGTAATGGGCGTGTCGAAAGGTAGGGGCGTGTTTAAAGGTTGGGGCGTGTTTAAAGGTTGTTGTTTATAATTGGTTGTTGCCCGTTTCACACAAAGGCTAATATTAAACGCTATTGTTCTTTCTAATGCGTTTAAGTAATGCAGCCAACAATCTTCTATATTAAAATTCCATTCTTTTCCTGTAAAATATCGATATTACAAATATTCCATTCTAAACATTCTACTGTGTTGCCACGGGTTACTGACGTCATCCTCGCGCGTTTGAGTCATGGTCTTGGCTAGAAGGGATATATTGCTCCGACCGGAAACTAACAATGAAATGAATGGTTATACCTATTCGATCGTTTATTTACGTCTAAACCTAATCCTTTCTGTAATACAAAAAGTTTTATTGTTGTACAGTGAGAGAAAAATAACATTAGATTGATGTGCGGATGCCCAATAACTAGAGCTGTATTCCTTCTAGCCTTAACCGTATTAAATTAAATCAAAATTAAATTACAATTATTTAAAAGAATATAGTACCAAAAGCTGCTCATAAAATTTTTTCCTGTAATTTTAAGATTTTTGTAATACTATCAACTTTGTATTGGTTAAACAAGACAAAAAAAAAGTTACAGAATTAGTCATTTAGAATGTTTTGAACTGACATTTGTTTTTCTGTAGTTTTATTAAAAGTGCATGAAAACTAAAAACACATTGCCTGATAAGGACAAATATGGTTCATAAAACACCACAATAAGGAGGAGGAGTACAGTTTAGTAACCTTTGAAGTGGCACTAATTTAGTAAACAGACACAATTTTAGCCAATGAAACATTTATTTAGTTCCAAATGTGGAGGCAGAGCTGCTCCGTTTAAAAGCTTGTCTTTACAACTCTCACAACTTCGATAAAAAACCTGTCCGTGTTTCATCTCACAGTAATATGCGTCTGTGACAACAATTAAACGAACAATTAAATGATGAAAATAAAGAAAAATTATTTATATTGACTAACCACACTAGGCCTTACCGCCGTTATGTTCATTCACGCTAAACTAAAGGTACTTGCATATAAATAGGACTACCGCTGATTGGCCAACGCACACCCCCTACCTTTCGGCATGCTGATTGGCCAACGCAGAAGCTCCTTTCACCAATGAGAAACCTTTCGACATGCCCCCTACCTTTCGGCACGCCTATTGCTCCAGCCTGCAGTTATCCCTACTTGGACACAGATGTAACGTGATATGAACCAGCCAATGGGAAACATGCGTCCTTCAAATGTTTAGCGCGCGCAGAGGTGGTCTGACTCTGCAGCCAGTAAATGGTTTCTGTGTAAATTCAGAGGAGTGAAGACACGCTGCTGAGCTACAGGTGAGAAGAAAAGAAGTATCTGAGGGACAGAAGAAAAGACTCTGAAATGTCACATCGTGTTTCAGTGGGAGAAAAAATTACCTGCAAGCTCAAGAGACAATGACGGTAAGAGATTTTTTATTGTTATTTTAACTCTTATTGTTGTTGCTGTAAACAAAGCTCATTTATTAATACTGCCACGTTCGTCTGTCACAAATCTTAGACGAGTCTCAGGTAACGCTAACATGTCACCACTGAGAAGCTGCAGGAATTCACTTACACCTATAAGGGTCAGATGGACAGGGAGGGTGAGCGAGCTCTTTAAGAGCATGCGCATTAAGAATTTCGAGAGAGAGTCAGTTTGTGTACTCTACTCTGAAACCTAACTGCAGTATAAGTATTAGTGTCTGACACTGTTAGCCTGACAGGAGCAGAGATTACTTATGTTACATTAACAGCCACTTTTACTCTCCAAAATATAAACCTCCACAAACATTGTCTATTTGTACTCTTAAATGACTCATTCCATTCAGTAAATTAATGCCAATACTTCAGTCAAAATAAATGTATATTTATGTAAATATTTTCATATATATATATATATATATATATACACAGTGGTGTGAAAAACTATTTGCCCCCTTCCTGATTTCTTATTCTTTTGCATGTTTGTCACACAAAATGTTTCTGATCATCAAACAAATTTAACTATTAGTCAAAGATAACATAATTGAACACAAAATGCAGTTTTTAATTGGTTTTTATTATTTAGGGAGAAAAAAAATCCAAACCTACATGGCCCTATCTTAACTGTGGTTTATCACACCTGAGTTCAATTTCTGTAGTCACCCCCAGGCCTGATTACTGCCACACCTGTTTCAATCAAGAAATCACTTAAATAGGAGCTACCTGACACAGAGAAGTAGACCAAAAGCACCTCAAAAGCTAGACATCATGCCAAGATCCAAAGAAATTCAGGAACAAATGAGAAAAAAAGTAATTGAGATCTATCAGTCTGGTAAAGGTTATAAAGCCATTTCTAAAGCTTTGGGACTCCAGCGAACCACAGTGAAAGCCATTATCCACAAATGGCAAAAACATGGAACAGTGGTGAACCTTCCCAGGAGTGGCCGGCCGACCAAAATTACCCCAAGAGCGCAGACACAACTCATCCGAGAGGCCACAAAAGACCCCAGGACAACATCTAAAGAACTGCAGGCCTCACTTGCCTCAATTAAGGTCAGTGTTCACGACTCCACCATAAGAAAGAGACTGGGCAAAAACGGCCTGCATGGCAGATTTCCAAGGCGCAAACCACTTTTAAGCAAAAAGAACATTAAGGCTCGTCTCAATTTTGCTAAAAAACATCTCAATGATTGCCAAGACTTTTGGGAAAATACCTTGTGGACCGACGAGACACCAGCAAATCCACCTCTGAATGGCTGAAGAAAAACAAAATGAAGACTTTGGAGTGGCCTAGTCAAAGTCCTGACCTGAATCCTATTGAGATGTTGTGGCATGACCTTAAAAAGGTGGTTCATGCTAAAAAAAAAACCTCAAATAAAGCTGAATTACAACAATTCTGCAAAGATGAATGGGCCAAAATTCCTCCAGAGCGCTGTAAAAGACTCGTTGCAAGTTATCGCAAATGCTTGATTGCAGTTATTGCTGCTAAGGGTGGCCTAACCAGTTATTAGGTTCAGGGGGCAATTACTTTTTTACACAGAGCCATGTAGGTTTGGATTTTTTTTTCTCCCTAAATAATAAAAACCATTATTTAAAAACTGCATTTTGTGTTCAATTATGTTATCTTCGACTAATAGTTAAATGTGTTTGATGATCAGAAACATTTTGTGTGACAAACATGCAAAAGAATAAGAAATCAGGATATAATGTATATAATACAGTAAACACATTGACACATCTTGTTCTAATTCTATAGAGATCAATATGTTGAAAACTTCTATGTATATGTAGCTGCCTGCTTCTGTGTGATATGTACATTAACATTTTCCAGCTCTGATTACTGCCCGTGATAAAACTTGCTTACATTTTTAAATTAAACATTGGAATGTGGGTGAAGAGGCATGCAGTAGAGATCCTTTCCTTATTAGGGGCCCCAGTTGAAAAATTCTTGAGGTTCCCTTTAACACATCTAGTATTAAATATGATTTTGAGTATTTTGTTAATCTGTTTCTTGGGCAACAAAGAAAATGATTAAGTTTTTTCATTTAAATCTAAGATCTTAATGCGTTCTTTTCTTCTCTCTTCCAATCCACCCTAATGCACCAAGGATCCAGTTGTTTACTGCCTGTTTGGAAGAAGATCTTTCTTGGATACACTGGACCGTCCATTTTGCCATTTTGGTATGTTTTAGATTTGACTTACTTGCACTAAGGCATAAGGATTCTGAACTAAAAGTTAAAGTTCTTTGTACACATACATTATATAAAATCTATAAAGTATAAATCTATAAAAACCACATTGTACTTTATTTGTAATAAAGTTTCCAATCCAACTTTAATTGGAACATTGGGAATCTTGTTTAAAATTGTTCATTTCTTCATGGGTTTTTAGTCAAGGATATTTCACAGCAATGTTTAAGTTTGTGAGAGAGAATGTTCCACTGTTATAGCACAATGGTCTAAATATTTCATTTTGTTTTTCATTTTAGGATTTTACTGTAATGCTTAAAAAACTGAACTTTTTATTGTATTTTGCATCATACCTGTGTCACAGTTCTACAGGCTATTTTACAAATATTGTAATCTTGAGTTAGGGCTGGACGATATGGCAAAATTTTTTATCACAATATATTTCTTAATTTTGGTCGATACTATATAATTCCGATATCGATATGGACAATATTAAAAAGCCTTAGGAAAAAACAGCTATATAATAATTTTTTTATAAAAACAGTACAAAAAAAATAAGGTTCACTTTATTTGTATTTAGCCTTTACAAACCAGAAATGTGAAATTAACTATCAAATAAATAAAACTCTCAGACTCAGCTTAACAATAATATATTTCCATTTAAACTAGAACAGGCTGATTACTCATATAAATTGAAACAACAAAAACTGCTTCAGCCAGGATAAAGAAACAAAAATAATAAAATAAATAGAGTGAGCAACAACAAGAACACATTGCTCTGGCCGGAACATTGTTGAATGTTGATGACACCCTATGACAGGCTCTAAAGTTTTCTAGAAAGGGGCAAATACTTTTCCATGGCACTGCACATGTATTCAGATTGTTCCACTGGGGTGAAACCATACTAACTTTACACTGATCTGAATAACTTGGAATAATGAACTTATTGTTCTTTCCTTTGTTTCCTTGTTTTACAAATATGACCCAATATACGTTCAGTGATACTTTTTATTTACGTTTTTGTTTGTTATATTTTTATACTAGTAAGTGGTTTTAAAAATGAATCTCCACTTTAATGAGCCAGTGTATTATGATGTGGGATGTGATGAGGATCCAGCCTCGCTGTCCCTGACTGTAATGTTAGAGCCGTCAGAGCGGAACTGGAAGTTTCCTTCACACCAAAGGCAGAATATGTTCATCTGAAGCATTTCACAGCATTTACCTCTAAAGCTTTCTTATTTTTGTGTAACTTTCAGCTCCACCTTTTCTTCTTTCTCCTTTTCATTCATTTAAATTATTATTAATTGATCTTCAATTTAGGAAAAATCTGTAAATAACAGTGTTTCCCTGCTAAATGTCTAATGCTTTTGCTTTATTGAAGGTGTTTGATTGTAATAATTTTGGAAAAAAATGTAAAATAAAAAACATTTTGCTGCTACACGTCTAGTGCTGTTTTAATGAATGTAATAAATCGTATAAATTTAGGAAAAATCTGTAAAATAACGGCGTTTCTCTGTAAAAGATAAAATAATTTCTGTAAAGTTTTTTTTTTTTTTTTTACAGTGCAGATAAGCAGCAGGTAAGAATAGAACTTTTTTTTTCATGTGACTTGAAAAACCTTCCATCTACAGTTTAATATAAATATTTAAACTTTGATCATCATGTTATCTAGTTTAATTTAGTGCTACATAAATAAGACAGTAGGTTCTCTATTCAACCCTTTAAAATGTAATAGCTACTAGGCTATTTATTCAAATTCATTAATTTAGACAAACATTGTTTAAGTGTAATTAAACAAAGCATCTTTTTAACATTAATCCTTTATTTTGTTTCTATTCATTAAAAAAGTAACTTTTTCTAAATTAAAATGACAAAAACCCTACTCTAAAGGTAATAAATGTATTTTACGATTTGAGACATTATTAATATATACAAAAAAAAAAAAAAAATCTGAAATCACACTGCTATGCGGTTAAAACGAGTGCACTGAATGCAGTCTGTCACTCTTTTTAATCATTTACGTGTATAACTCTTTGGTAGTTAATGCCATATACACTGTTTTATATAGACAGTTAGGTTTTCCAATTAAAAGAGCAATTGCATGATTGTTTTATAAAGTAGACTATAGGATCATAGAGTGTGTATTAAGGGCTTCATTTTTACTGGAGGAAACAGCTGGTGTGATGAGGGTGAACACAGCGAAGATTTAACTAATTAATCCCTCATGACATTTTGTAAAGTGCATTTACAGAAAGAACTGCACTGATGCAGATATAACAATTTATCGAAAAAAACACACACCTTGCCCTAATCCCTCTCTGTGATGGTGAATTGAAGACCGCGCTGAAAGACGGGGAGGAGCCGAAGGAGCCGAAGTCTGCCGACACTTTCATATCAAATTTAAAGGGGCTGTTGGGCGATCAGCAGTGTGTGTGAAGCTTATGGAAATTTTTTTTTTTTTTTTTTTTTTGGTGGGGGGTGAGTACAAATGTTAGGGGGATTAAAGCCCCCTTAAAATGGCCTAGCGACGCCCATGGAGAAGGTTAAAGAAGGGAGGAAGAGTAAAAAAACGCTGAGGAGTTTTAACCGTTAACATTAATTATCGCCAGCTGGTCCGATCTGGCGGCCTCGGCCCTTCGCGCACCTGCAGAAGGGGAACAGGCCTACGTAGGAAGCCTACGGAGTGAGCGAGGAGCGTCAACAGGTTGAGGCGCACGCCCATAACAGCCGCGCGCCGTGACAGTTTTTTTTTTAATTAACTTGAATGTAACGTGATTAGTAATCTGATAACTTTTTACATGTATCATCAGTAATGTAAACAAGTTACAATTTTAAAGTAGTAATTAGTAATTCATAGTAGATTACCTTTTTTAGTAACTTCCCCAACACTGATAATAATGCTTTACGTTTTAAAGCTTACTGTTCTAAAGCTAATGAAGTCAGAAACGCGGATATGAACCGATTTAAAGAGTCGACTCCCGAATGACTCATCACCTGTAATGAATCATTTTTCCTAAAGTGAAAGTGTTTCAGCCTCGACTCCATTTTGTGGAAGTTTTGGAAAAGTTAAAAGACAATCTTTAAAGCGGAAACTAAGATATTAATGTACCACAACAGGGCCGGTAACTAAAGGTGAGTAATTTATTTATTATTAACGACTTTATATAAGAACAATGCGGATATATTGTAAATTAAACTGGTGTAAAACTCAGATGTAGGAAATGTGTAATGTGTGGGATACAGGTAGAACCTGAAACAGGTATCGGTCGGGTATTACTACAGTATATAATTGATAAATATACCATATATTATTGGACCATATTGGTTGGGTATTATTGATATCACTATATAGCTATATCGAATAACTATATACAGTAGTTTTAAAAACGAAAAATTAAGGTGAACATTAGCTGTAACTCTGTATACTAAATGAGAAAGGGGACTCAATTTATGTATTATTTCTTTTTTTAACAAATATACACAAACTGTGTGTGTGTGTATGTGTGTGTATATATATATATATAATCATACATCCACTGCAAGGATGATCAGCCGTCCTTCCTGTCTCCCTGTAGCGCTGTCTTAGGCGTCTCACAGTGCGGACATGGCAATTTATTGCCCTAGCCACATCAGCGGTCCCCATGCCTCCCTGCAGCATGCCTAATGCACGTTCACGCAGATGAGCAGGGACCCTGGGCATCTTTCTTTGGGTGTTTTTCACAGTCGGTAGACAAGTCTCTTTAGTGTCCTGCGTTTTTAGAACTGTGACCTTAAATGCCTACTTTCTCTAAGCTGTTAAGGTCTTAACGACCATTCCACAGGTGCATGTTAATTAATTGATTATGGTTAATTGAACATGCATGGAAAACATAGTTTAAACCCTTTACAATGAAGATCTGTAAAGTTATTTGGATTTTTACAAGATTATTGTTAAAATACACAGTCCTGAAAAAGGGACGTTTCTTTTTTTTGCTGAGTATATATATATATATATACACTGACCTAAAGGAATATTATATCATTATTATATCGATTATTAGGAACAACTGTTCAATTTCTCATTAATGCAATTATCTAATTAACCAATCACATGGCAGTTGCTTCAATGCATTTAGGGGTGTGTTTCTGGTCAAGACAATCTCCTGAACTCCAAACTGAATGTCAGAATGGGAAAGAAAGGTGTTTTAAGCAATTTTAAGCGTGGCATGGTTGTTGGTGCTAGACGGGCCATTTCTAGGGTTTACAAAGAATAGTGTGAAAAATGAAAAACATCCAGTATGAGGCGGATGGGCTACAACAACAGAAGACCGCACCGGGTACCACACATCACTACAAATAGGAAAAAGAGGCTACAATTTGCACAAGCTCACCAAAATTGGACAGTTGAAGACTGAAAAATTGTTGCCTGGTGTAGGGTTTTTAATGTGATAATGACAATGAAGGACTGCCGGCATTCTCCACCATTATATGTAGGGTTTACATGATAAAGACAAAAAAATGACCGTCACATTGTCCACCAATAAATGTAGACATTTTAATGTGGACACAATGCCAACGCATCCTTCACTATTAAGATGTAATGTTTAGCTCTGGGTCAGAGTTGTATAGAAACTTTGACGATTCGGGTTAATTTGATTAACTGAAACAAAATTTATAATGTACCGTTTATCGACTACACGTCCACCGTTTAGCACAATTTAGTGTATCTTACCAGTTCTGCTTATCACGTGGCCCACGACAATAACACAAAATCTAGTATTTACCAATTATGAGCAAGGTAACAAGATCTGGGCAAATGTTTAGACTTTAAAATACATGACCAAGACAACAATTCTTTATAAAGAAACGAAAATGTATTTGACTAATCTACGATACATGAAACTACACTACTTGAACACACGCATGCACACAGACACACAGAAACAAACACACACACACGCATGCACACAGACACACAGAAACACACACACAGACACACAGAAACACACACACACACACACACATACAAACAGTTTGGAAAGTGAAAATTAAATGAAGTTATTCTAGTACTGTTCACTAGATCAACGAAAGTCACAAGAGCAGAGTCTTGGGTTTAATTTTACGGTTTAGTTATAAAAAGAGCACCAACTTCAGCAAGGTATGCAGGTTTGTTTGTTTACTTGCATCATGTTTCGTTCTCATCCGTTGGTTCGCCTCCAGCGAAGGGAATCACAGCGTTGCTGATGTAGAGATGACGTCAGTCGGGAAAGCCCTTCGGTGAGGTGTTGGTTACCTGGTTACTGATGGCTGCGATCTGGAACTTCTTCTGAGGGTTTGTTCATTGCTGGACTTTGGAGTTCTGGCACAAAGTCTTGTTGAAAGTTCTTGAAGAGTGGATGACGCCAGCAGTGGCTACGCAGCGCCTGCAAGGGCGAAAGCCCGAGCTGCTTGGAAGATGTTGTAGGTTGCAGTTGGGTTGTTAACCTCCCGACTTTTGAACTCTTACTCCTTAGGGTTTTTGTCTCTTCGGGGTCAGTCCGTCCCACGGGTGATTGGTCCAATCAGATCCAGTGGTTGCAGGGCTTAGCCACGCCTCATGTGGTTCCTCCTTTTGTGCATATATTAGCACGGTGTTTCGGTTGTCACGTGGGGCTCATTTGGTTGGAGTTTTTAATACCTTGTATAAAGTAATTTTGCATGAGCTCGGTTCATGCTACCAATTTCCCGTGTTCACCAACATTCTTGGAATGAAGCCAGCTTTAGATTTACATCAAACATTACATATTTTACCCACTCACTCCTTCCTTCATCTAATAAAAGGGGTTTGTAAATTCTGATTACACCTTTAAAGTTATGCAGAATAATCAAACATATACACAGGAATTAAAGATACTGAGTAAATATATATAAATACGTTTTGCCCTACTGGCACACTGTAAAGATGTTTAAAATAGTGTCCATGCCGTATGCCTTTGTTCATTGAAAGGCATGTCTTCTGGAGGTCAAAAGAGTGTCTAGGTGTGACTTGGTCGTTCTCCCCCCAGCTCGGGGTGAAGCTGTAAAACTGTCTGCTTTGTTTCTCAGATCGCCAATTTACACCCGTGGTTTTGGGGTGTACTTTAAAGCATCTGGTCTTGTAAAGTTTTTTGCAGCTTAGTTTGACAATGCATGCGGGGAGTCTCTGGAATGTAATCCGTTGATTCCTCTTTCTGTGGGAGCCCTGTTATTCGCTACACTGGTCTGATGAGTCTCGATTTCTGTTGAGACATTCAAATTGTAGAGTCTGAATTTGCCATAAACAGAATGAGAACATGGATCCATCATGCCTTGTTACCGCTGTGCAGGCTGGTGGTGGTGGTGTAATGGTGTGAGGGATGTTTTCTTGGCACACTTTAGGCCCCTTAGTGCCAATTGGGCATCGTTTAAATGCCACGGGCTACCTGAGCATTGTTTCTGACCATGTCCATCCCTTTATGACCACCATGTACCCATCCTCTGATGGCTACTTCCAGCAGGATAATGCACCATGTCACAAAGCTCGAATCATTTCAAATTGGTTTCTTGAACATGACAATGAGACTAAAATGGCCCCCACAGTCACCAGATCTTAACCCAATACAGCATCTTTGGGATGTCGTGGAATGGGAGCTTCATGCCCTGGATGTGCATCCCACAAATCTCCATAAACTGCAAGATGCTATTCTATCAATATGGGCCAACATTTCTAAAGAATGCTATCAGCACCTTGTTGAATCAATGGCACGTAGAATTAAGGCAGTTCTTTATATCCATTTTACAGTTTTTCTCAGTAACTTTGGAACATTTACTGAATCATCCTGGAAATTAACAAAACTGTAAGTACATTTCTCAGAGCAATTATTACAAGCAGCGCAACACAACGGATAACCTGCAAAAGCCTGATCAACTTGATCAAAATCTTAGTCTGATTTAAATAAATTGAACAGAATTAATTTTTACATGATTGTATTATGTCTTTGTGAGATAAAAAAAAAGTCTTGTTTTTTTTCTTTTCTGTCACTGCACAGCACAAAGAGAAAACAAACTTTTGCAGAACTGTACAGTACATGCAGTGCATTATGGGAAATTATAGTGCTGTTATTCCACAGTTCCTGACTTTCCTGTCTGTCAGGTCACAGATTCTCTTTCACATGCAGCACTTAAATAATCTTTACGAGTATCATATCTATCTTCTGCTGTGACATACTCACATACCGCATCCATGGCAATCTGGTATTTTAGAGAACTGGTTTATCACTGGTTGATTGGTTTAAAGATTCCTCTCCATTGGTGAAGTAAAGATACAAATGAGAGCATTTTATGAATTCAGGATAAATTTACAGAACAAAAAGACTAATAGAAATGTCTAGAAAATGTGCTCAACCGATTTTGCATGTAATGACGCATACAATGAACTGATGCTCTGATGTCTTGGGGGTGAGACTATTTGTCAGAGAAGCAGTATAATACATTTTGATCAACATGACATAAGTTGCTTATGATGTAGAAAACAGCAGACAGTTGTACAAAACATTTTCAAATTGTTAAGTTGAATAAGAAAGTAACGAGATGATTGACAAGATGACGTAAAGCTTGTAGACATTGTTTTCAGATCTGAACAATTTCCTAAATAAAAATAACATTTTAATTATTACTATAAAATTAAATATTTTATTATTCAAATTATATGTTATTACTTATATTCCAAACTCACTCACTTACTAATCTTCTAAACCGCTTTATCCTGTATTCAGGGTCGCAGGACCCTATCGCAGGAGGCTTAGGGCATGAGGCAGGGTACACCCTGGCAGGCCTGGACTGACCATAAGGCATACCAGGCAATGCCCGCCAGGCCGACGCACATTTTTGGGCTGGGGCTGTCAGTCTTAATTTAATATTTTTTTAAAAGTAGGCCAATTTATTTATTACCGCAACGGTAAAGTATCTAAGAAACGAATCGCGGCCCATTGGTTGACTGTCTTAAAGGACATTGAGCTAGTCCAATGAAATCTCAGGCCACACCCTGTCTCCCTCCTGGCCAGCCCTCATCTCCCCTTGACAAAATCTGCTATTTAGAGTTCGACCAGAGTTTAAGATGAGTCTATAACAATGGATAAACCAAAAAAGAGACAGGGGGGTGCAGAGAAGCACCCCCCTGCGTAGGAAAGACGCAAAAGCCTACAAGTGGAAGCAGCAAAATGTGCGAAAATCACAGAAATGTTTGCCACCACCACATGTTCAATTGCAGCTGCTGGTGAAGGGCCATCAACAAAACAGTAAGCGCATACATCCTTTGATGTGTCGTATACCTCAGCATATTGTTTAAATAATCATGGTGGGCCGTTATGGCCAAAAATGCCTGGGCCGTTTTTTGGTCCCAGTCCAGCCCTGCACCCTGGACAGGGTGCCAATCCATCACAGGGCTCACACACATATACACACACTCATTCACACACTATATGCAATTTGTGAACGCCAATTAGCCCTATGTCTTTGGACTGTAAGAGGAAACCTGGAGTACCCAGAGGAAACCTACCAAGCACGGGGAGAACAAGAAAACTCCATGCACACAGAGACAGGAATCGGGTCTAGCCCACTCACCGTCATCAAGATTATCAACCCTTGTTTTATCAGGTTACGCCTGCCTCCACTATGCACCAAATAAGTCCCACCTTTCACATGTCCCAAATCAAGCACCTGGTTCCCTTTATGGTACGAACCGAACCGCGTCATTTTTCCTTTTTTCCGACACTGATATGTCATGTCATGTTCTTCCTGGCTGTCATGCTTTTTCACACACCCCTCCCAGTTACACACCGGCATCCCATTCACAACTAATTTTTCCCAGGACTTAATGAAACGCAGAGCGGTGTCTCGCTGCCAGATTATTGTGTGCCTTCAGAGCCCAGTTTTCTCGAGTTTTGTTTTCGTGTTAATTGTTTCTGTTCTTGACCTCGCTTGTTCTTAGTATTCGCTTTTAGCCTCTCGTTTTCAGATCTCGTTCGCTGTTTGTTTCCCAGCTGATTTTGACCTTTTACTTCAGTTCATGTTTACATCTCTGGTTGCTCTCCTTTTGGATTTTTCGCATCGCTGACTGACTCATTGGCTTTGAACTCTTACACTGGTTCACAACAACATCTCTGCTCGCTCTCTTTTGATTTACCCACCGTTGACTGATTCTACTGGCTGTTCGACTTGTTGCACTGGCTCTGAATTACATCACTAGGAATTTCACCCGAAACACGGAAGTGCTTAACTGCAGGTGTGCCACACCTCCCTCGTTCAAAACCGCGTCTGAACCACGCCCCTCTGGCGCTGTGAATGTGCACATGGGTCCTGCTCCTCTAACTCTCTTCATCTCTCTGCCTCGCCTGATAAGTACAAGCAGTAACATGTCTGTCTTTAGTTTCTTGGCTGGTAGTTAGTTGGCTGGTATTTCCCCTATTCCAGTCTCTGATTGGCTGGAAAAGAGGCAGAGCTCTAACGTTGCTGCAGTTCAAGCAAGTGTAGCTTTGAAATAGAATTTGAACACACAAATGAGCTTGAGCACGCAAAAGTGAGGTTCAGCACACAAAAACAAGTTTAATGAGGGTATGAGAGGGCTGCTCTAAATATAAGCATGAATAAGTATACTCAAATATACCTGAAAACATACAGATATAACTTTATATTAAATTTTATATTCTATAAATTTGTGTACCCTCTGTACATTCTTTTAAATATATGCCAAAAATAAATTGAAAAACAAAGTTTAAATAAGTGTGATTTGGAAATTACACTGACCTTTCACTTATAAGATGTTTTCCTATTATATATTTTTGAAAAGTGTACTATAATTATTTTTAAGTATGTATACAGTTTAATTCCAAAAATTGTTAAAAAGAAAAAAATATTGTATATTTGCAATATACTATGAAAGATTTAATGTCATACACTAAAGTGTATTTTTCTTTCACTAGGATATACAGTATATCAAATTTATTCAGTTGAAAAAGGCCATGTACTGTATGTGTGCTGTTAAAGTGTGTGATATGTCTGAGTAATGTATCTACTTCCATGTGTAATTAAACATTGTGTAAATATAAGTTGTTGTATGGACTTATGCAGGGCAGTTTGTGTCGTGCGCATCATTAAACATTGACATTGACATTTAGGCATTTGGCAGACGCTCTTATCCAGAGCGACTTACATTTTTATCTCATTACACATCTAAGCAGGTGAGGGTTAAGGGCCTTGCTCAAGGGCCCAACAGCGGCAACTTGGTGGTTGTGGGGTTTGAACCTGGGATCTTCCGTGCCTACACACACACACACACACTTCTCTTTTCACACACACACACACACACACTGCTCTACACAGAAACGCTGCTCTGTCTTGATTCTTTTTAAAGGTCAATTGCAGGTTAATTTGTTTTTTTTTTTTACTTTACAGCAGTGATTCTGTTAGTGTGCGCTCACGCGAGACTTATTAGTGATGTTCCTTGCTATTTTTTTGATAAAACAGTCTTTCCATTAAAGTGTGTTTGTGTGTGTGTGTGTGTGTGTGTGGGTGGGTGGGTGGGTGAAACCCAAATACAGATCTGGGCTCAGGTTCCCAAAAATGCACATTCTTAGCGCGCTAAGAAGACTCTTAAGTCTTACGAAGGTTGTTTACTTTTCTAAGTGTGTTCCCCGAACTGTCCCTTAGAAGTCTTCTTAAGTCGCTGCCTGTTACGACCGACATTACAAGGCGCTGTCTACAAATAAAACGTGTCAAAAGAAAAATCCATCCAGTTATGAATAATGGCTAATGATCAATGAAATAAACAAAAAGCAGCAAGAAGCTGGACATCGGGCTGTAGAGCGTAAGTATGATGCGTTGGCCTGGCAAGCGCAGGTCTGAGCAGGTTAAGAAGCTCCATAATCTGTTGCTTTGGAAGGCAAAACTTTTTTAAAACACAATAACACATTAATACGATCTTAGCCACTTAGAGCCAAATTGTTTGCCATCTGTTCAACATTAAAAGTGATCGCCAATTTTAATGCATTAGTCACATTATGAAATAGGCTAATTAAAAGTTACTCTATTAGTTCTGATATCAAATAAAATTAAATACTTAAACAGGCCTACAGTATATTCCATCATTAATACGACTTTGATAACATGCCATAATGTGCTTGCATACATCGCTGATTTATAAAGACTGCTGCTCAGTGGCGGCAGCTAGTGTCTTGAGCAGAAACATTGCTAAGAAAGAGTTAAGGTTGGTCCAGACCTACCTTACGAATGTGTGACTTACCTAAGAGATACTTAGAGTATGAACGTTTCGGGAATCGTGCCATAACGTTAAGAGAAAGGTTAAGGTACAACTTAAGAACTACTTAGCGATAACAAGCTTTCAGGAAACCGGGCCCTGACCATTAAGAACGCACGTTTCGAGAAAAGGAATCTTGA
Source organism: Clarias gariepinus (assembly GCF_024256425.1). Lineage (NCBI taxonomy): Eukaryota > Metazoa > Chordata > Actinopteri > Siluriformes > Clariidae > Clarias > Clarias gariepinus. Next base: position 26,846,059 of record NC_071111.1, read on the forward strand.
AAGTTGTGTAAATGTCGTTCATTACCTGTAGGGGGCAGTCGTGTTTTAATATGAAGTATTGTGTGTCTACTGAAGCTGAAAATGTGTTATCTCTCTTAGGCGCCCATTGACAGCAAGCGACAGAGCTCATAAACGTGTCGAGCTCAAACTGTAAATACTGATATGTATTTATTCTTCATTTTCTTCTCTCCTTCAATGATGATACTTCTACTGCGCTATCTCCGTTCAGTATTATAATTATTATTATTTGTAGTAGTAGTATTAGTGCTCCGAATTTATTAATATTCAAATAAAATTTGAATTTGAATTTGAATTTGAATATTGTTAATATTCTTATTCTTATTGAAAAACACCCGTGTGTGTGTGTTTGTGCAAAAAGACGAAGTACAACTAATAATACAAAAATGTATGATGTTAGCCTAAAACAATATTTTTATTGTGTATATGCACTTTAAATATACACTTAACAATAAACACTGCCTTGTGCAAAGTGAAAGTAAGTTGCGCGTGCGCGCTTTTTGATCAAAAGGCTGATAAACGCGTGCCCAGATATGAGCAGATTTATCGGTAAAACTGCAGACATACTCCCCCATACAGTAAATAAAAAGAAAAGTATTAAATCCAACTATTAAGTCTGATTTAATTGCTATCATTTAAATTTTTTTTATGTATTTTATGTTTTTCTATGAAAATAAAAATTTGGGGAGTGACGTGCACTCTGTCTTGTTAATTCGTCTAAACCCCCCTACAGTATTTGCCACATTAACAACACACACAGTTTAATAAATTCACACCTATCATGAATGAAAGGTGAGAATTCAATTCAATTTTATTTGTGTAGCGCTTTTAACAATTGTCTTTGTCGTAAAGCAGCTTTACACAATCAAAATAATTATTTAAGTTTGTATGAAATGTGAGTGTGCATGAAACAAATGGTCAGATTGTCTCTGGTGAGCAAGCCGCAGGCGACAGTGGCAAGGAAAAACTCCCTGAGATGGTAATAGGAAGAAACCTTGAAAGGAACCAGACTCAACAGGGAACCCATCCTCATTTGGGTGAAACAGAAAGCAGGAATTGATCTGCATTTATACAGTGTGTAGGGTGGCAGGCAGTTCAGCTATAATAGTTGATGTTAATTGATGTTAATATGGACTCAGGTAGACGTGTAGGAAATTTCAGTAATTAACTATCTAGCAACTGCAGCCAAGTCAAGTCATCCGAGAAACAGCTGTCAACACCAGTCGATGCCAGAACCGTCTTCATGGTAGAGTGAAACCGTCCCTAGACACCAGACGCATCCCAAAGCGACACACGGGGCATCTATGCGACGAGATCTCCAACCAGAAGCGGGGCACCAGGATGGGTCAGACAGGTCCGGAGGGCAGAGAGAGTCTGGATCACTGGCAGCTCAGGAACGACATGTGTAGCTCGACAAAGAGAGGGAGGAGAAAGAGGGGGAGAGAGGGAAGAGAGAAAGGAAAGAAAGAGAGGGGGGAGAAAACAAAAGAGGAGAGAACAGTTAGGTATGGTCGCAGTCACATAATGTATAATGTGAATGTATATTTAATGTAGAGTGCAAGCAGAGACCCTGGCAGGACTAACTATAACAGCATAACTAAAAGGGAGAGCCAGAAGGAAACACAAACATGAGGGCTTCCTGACATCTAAAGCAAACAATCACCTCACCGTCAGCAAACCTGAGTGATCAATGAGATTGAGGAGAATAGCATCCAAACATACCAGTTTACCATAATACTCTACGTCCATGAGTGCCCCAGATCTGCTCCTTTACCTATGGCTAATCTATTTATAAAAATGCTTGATTAAATAAATAGGTTTTTAGCCTGGACTTAAACACTGAGACTGTGTCTGAGTCCCGAACACTATTTGGAAAACTATTCCATAATTTTGGGGCTTTGTAAGAAAAAGCTCTGCCCCCAGCTGTATTTTTTATAATACGCGGTACTGACAAGCAGCCTGCATCCTTTGATCGAAGTAGGCGTGGCGGTTCGTAAGACACTAGCAGTTCAGTCAGATACTGCGGTGCGAGACCATTTAATGCTTTATATGTCAAAAGTAGTATTTTAAAATCAATGCAAAATTTCACAGGGAGCCAATTAAGTAAAGATAGGATAGGAGTGATGTGCTCGTATCTTTTGGTTCAAGTTTTATCTGGATTAAGCAGAAGAAGGTTAATTAGCATCCAATCGCTTATGTCCTGCACACATTGCTCAACTTTAGTAAGCTGGTTTTTCTCATCTGGTTTTGCTGAGACATATAACTGTGTGTCGTCAGCATAACAATAAAAACTAATACCATGCTTATGGATTATGTTGCCCAGAAGAAGCATGTAAAAGGAAAAAAGCAGTGATAAGGCCTAAATCCTGACTGATACAGTTCATGTATGCCATTTCTTTGTAGATATGAGCATAGCTGCTCCGCTACTATCTTTTCCAGAAACTTAGAGATAAAGGGGAGGTTTGATATAAGCCTGTAATTGAACAGCTGACAGGGGTCGAGGTCAGGTTTCTTTATAATCGGTTTAATAACTGCTAATTTAAAAGATTTTGGAACATAACCAATGCTGGGTGAAGAATTAATTATTCTCAACAGGGGTTCTATTATTGCTGGTACTATCTGTTTAAGAAAATGTGTCGGTACAGGATCTAATATACAGGTTGATGAATTTGAAGAAGAGATGAGTGAAATTAGTTCATTCTCTTCAAGGGGAGTAAAGTATTCTAGGTTCTGATCTGACATGGCTAGATTAACATCTGCATAAATTACATTGTTTGGTTTTAAAGCCTTAATTTTATGCCTAATATTTACAATTTTATTATTAAAAAAGTTCATGAAGTCCTCACTATTGCATTATGTTGTTGTGGAGATTTCTGCAGTGGTCTTATTTCTGGTTAATTTGGCTACAGCATTAAATAAGAATCTAGGATTATTTTTGTTATTTTCTATAAGAGTGGAGAGATATGTTGATCTAGCTACACTAAGAGCTTTTCTATAGTTCAGGATGCTCTCCTTCCATGCTATTTGAAATACTAACAATTTAGTTTGACGCCATTTACGTTCTAATTTCTGAGCAAAGAGAAGAGATTCCACAGAATCTTCTGACACAGTGCTTGCTCTGAAGGACTATACCCGACAAGAATATAGAGAATAAGAATCATATTTATCATAAGATAATTAATTAAATAATAAAATTATATCAAATAATGACTTCATCTAAAAGTCAGACCAAATTTCTTATTCACTGCTGAAAGGGTTAAATATGCTTATACTGTAGATACGTAGGTTACATTTTGTACAATTGCAAGTAAATTACAAACTGCATGTAATGTCGTAAAATATGAATAAAACAGTGAAGTTATCAAACCGGTTTTGCTGATGGGGGAATTGGCATTAAACATGGGGTTAAAGGGGTTTAAAACGAATTAACAAGACCGAGCAGACGTCTCTGCCTAAAATGTATTTCGCCAGCAAAACATAAATAGAAACAAAAACATAAATAGAAATAAAATGTTTAATGGTACCAACTAAATCAGACTTCATAGTTGGATTTGATACTTTGAGTGTAATTTATAAATATACTGAATATATTCCGATTTTGGAAAATAATGAAACCTGTTTCTTTTCTATAGGACCTTTTGAACCATTAAACATTTTATTTCTATTTCCCCCATCAGCGAAACCGGTTTGATAACTTCCCGCCTACATGAAGGTGAGAAGAGGGATTACAGTAACTCAACGTGCTGTCGCATTGTATATACAACGTGAGTAGCCTATATATTTGTTTGTTACATTTCTGGTAGAGTATGTCTGCAGTTTTATCAATAAATCTGCTCATATCTGCGCGTGTTTATCAGCCTTTTGATCAACAACACTCATTTATTGTTTACTATATATTTAAATCGCATATACACACATTTATCATGAAAGATATATTGTTAAACAAAATCATGTTTGCTTCAGCATTGAAAACAATATTGTTTTAGCCTAACTTTATTAATAATAATTCACTTTTGAATTCTTTGTTGTATGTTTTTTTGCACACACACGCGTGCACCTTTAAATTAAATCCAAAAAAATCAGACTACTTGGATTTTGATACCATTCTTTTTTATTTACTGTAGGGTCACTTGTATTATGCTTTCTCTAGAGAATGAACAAACCTGGTAGATTTTGAAAGTCTTTGGCAGTGGCGGACTGGAGCACAATGAAACAATTATTGAAATGCAATTCTTATGCACACAAAAAAATGAACTACACAGCAAAAAATATGTTATATTAATTAATAAATTAGCTCACATCGGAGCGCGCTGTTGTGTTGGAAGCGTTTACCTAGCGAGTTGCCTATATATATTTTTTTTATAGATGAATTGCACGCCTTTATCAGCCTTTTAAAAAAAATGCTGCCTTTTATAAAGTGAAAGTACGAGCCGTGGGTAAGAACAGCTTTATTTCAGTCATACATTCACAGGCACATTTCAGCTGTTATTTCCAGCCGTGGTCAAATAATGGATGAAGTAATTATTTAATGCTGGACAAATATGAACACGAAGTGCTTAGGACTTTTTATACTAATAATCATCATGTTTTTTGCTGTTTAAAAAAATTTAATTCATGTTTGCTTAAGCATTGGACACAATATTGTTTTAGGCTAACTAATTATACACAATTCTTCATTGTACTTGGTCTGGCTTTTAGATAAAGTCATTTCATGCGCCATATTCAGTGAAGCACAACCTATTTATTTGAATTCCTGAATGTTGCTTGTGAGATTTCCCAGGAAAAAATGCGGATTCTTAATGAAAGTCTTTGATGTGGTTTGTTTTGATGTCCTGTCCTTAGTTTCTTTGTTTTACTAATATGACCCAATATATGTTCAGCGATACTTAAAATAATATGTTTCAATAGCATTGATTTCTGTATTGTGTTATATTTTATACTGGTGTTAAAAACTTATCTCTACATTAATGATACATTTAAGATAACCCAAAGTAATGTAGAAGTACAGTTTTTTAATGATGGTTTTATTCATTAAGGGAAAAAGCTCACCAAATCTTCCTGGCTCTATATGAATAAATAATTGCCCCCTTGCTAGATCATGCAACAGCCTTTTACCTCCCCCCCCCCCACACACACACACAATCTCCATCAATTATTATAGTAGAACATAAATTCATAGGTTTATGCTTTACAAATTACACCAACGAATTTGATTATAAAATAAGCAATTTAAAAAAGACATGATGTATAGGGGGAAAAATTATAAATTATTATTTTTTTTCCATATACCACATGTATATTTTTATATTTTTTATTTTATGATAAAAATTGTTATTCAATTCAATTCAGTTTTATTTATATAGCATTTTTAACAATGGTTATTGTCTCAAAGCCGCTTCATCAAAATGGAAAGAAAATTTGAAAAGAAAATTTTTGGAATTGTGTGTGTGAGAAAAATGTGTCTAGATAATAATAAGATTGTCTCTGATGAGCAAGCCAAGGGTGAAGGCGACAGTGGCAAGGAAAAACTCCCTGAGATGGCAATAGGAAGAAACCTTGGGAGAAACCAAACTTAACAGGGAACCCATCCTCATTTGGGTGATAACGGATAGAAATTATATAACATCATGTGTTTTATGCAACTGAAAGTTCAATATAACATAAGTTTTGTGTAATTTTTCATCATAAACAATATTTATTTAGTGTAAACATTTTTCTATTACATACTCCTGCAAAATAAATGTGCCACAAAATAAACATTATATGAGAATTTGTATTAATGGTCTCGACAGCTGTCACGTGCCTAGTGTTAATTATAATAGTAATAATATATTGTATCATAATAAACCTATGAATTCATGTTCTATTATAATATTTGATAGAGATTTTGTAGTGTGGCGAGGGTGGGGTGGAGGCATTTTAGCGCATAACACCGTTATCAAAGTCGTCTACTTCAATACCGGTGTTATGCGCTAAAATGCCCCTGTATCAAAGTAGACATCTTCGGTATTAAAAGTGCTATAGAAGATGTCTACTACCCTGGGTCACGTGACTGACGAATGGCTTAAGTTCTGGCTCGATGGCTTTCCTGTATTGAATTTTACTCCTTGAATTTCACACCTTGAAATGGACTGAAGAGAATTTCATGCAAAATTCAGAGCACTTAAATTCAAAGATGTTTAAACAAATATATATTAAAAAAAATCATGTAAATAGAACCTGTCTGACAAAGTGAAGCAGGGTAACGGTGGCACTGCCTATTATTAGGTTTAGGGCCAATTACTATTTCACCTAAGGCCTTATTGTCAGCTTCATAACACCTGCTGGGTGTCCAGCTTAGAGCAGAACATGATCTATTGTGTTTTGATTTTTGATAAATTTTTGTTTGTATTTTTTTACATTTTCTTCTCCATTTTTTTTATTTCAAAGGTCAGTCCTTGTGTCCTGGCTGATTGCTTAATTCTGTAACACAGAATTCTTTTAACCCAAAGGATGACTGTTGTTGTTTCGGTCAAAGATGTGAAAATTATTGTGTGGAAGTTTAGCTTAACTAAATTTGAATTTAACTACACATTTTTTTTTTTTTTCACAGTTTAATTTACAGAGATCAGACTCTTCAGGATCTCAACTACTAGTTTGTAGATAAAAAATTTCAAAGATGGAGACTGATGATCTGGACACTGATAATGTTTCTCCACCCTCTAAAAAACGGTAACCTACTACATAAAGACATTTCAGCCATTAAATATTCATATCCAAATTACTAAGTGATCACATATGAATATGTATTTTAAAAGTGCGAATAGTAAAGTGTTTCACTATTATTGACAAAATTTATTCTGTCCACTGCAAGTAAAATGTATCTCTCAATAAATTTACATGTTCAAATAATGTTGTGCAGGAAACTCCAGGAAGAAAGATCAGAATCAGCAGCACCCAGCTGTGTCTCCATGAAGAGTGATTTGTCCATGGATCCCCCTATTGAGTTTAAAGCTGGAGTTTCGTCACCTCTACACAGGTAACGTCTCCTCACTGTTAATGTCACTGTTAAAGGGAAATTCATCTAGATAAATAGGACGTCAATCTAAATACTAAAACCACATTTTTGTTATCTTTAATGAAGCCACTATTAAGTGCCCAAATATTTTTTGTCTTAAATAGATTTTTTGTTTCTTAAAAAACGTGCTTATAATACATTTAAAATGAAAGGCTCTGCTTAGCATACTGTATTTACATATGTATAATTCTGTATGTATAATACAGAAGCGTGTTTGTATATTAAAACACCCATAAACCAAAGCGAATTTCTTTATAAGAAATAATGAACACTCAGATTATTTGTTCCACAACCCAAAAAAAATAAATACATAATAATAATTAAAATAAAATAAAATAAAGATTAAAATAAAATAAAATAAAATAAAAATGAAAATAAAGTAAAAATAAAACAAATTAACTTGCACTTTACCTTTGAAAAGAATGGTGACAGAGCAGTAGAGAATAGAATACCTACAATTGTGCAAGAGAGAAAAAAAAAAAACATTGGCTCAGTTGTGATCACATGACGCTCGGCTTCAAAACATAAAGCGCATGCATGCTACATGATACTCGGTGCTCGTATACCAAGACTTGTTTGTTTTTCAAGTCAAAATTTATTACAAATCTTCGCTCGTCTTGCGGAAACCGCTTTGCTCACAATCTGAGGTTTCACTGTATAAATAATATATTATCTAGAGTAAATGATTACCTTAGACTCAGTGATGTGCATTGGAATCGAATCCTGGTCGAGATGTACAGATAATATACTGTATAGTGTATACTGCATTTCATCTCGCTAAAAAAGTTGCTATGATAGTAAAGTGTCAGAACACACAAAAAATCACAACTTATTTGGTCTCTCTAAAATAATAAAACATCAATGCCCACCTGGCTTAGCTCAGACACCATGTCAGTGTCCTATGTTTCTATTTTGTCCATGCATTGTTCAGAACTTAAATATACTATATGGCCAACAGTTTGTGACACCTCACTATCACACTCATACAGTAGTAGGTAGTCAATGAGAATGCCTATTATCGCCGTGCTCATCACCGCAACAAAACGACAGCAGCCAAAGAAAATCAGTCGAATTTTAAAGTCATTTGTGAAATGATCGCCCGGTGGTGCAAAGTGACATTTTAATTCACCGCAGTTTTATATATAATTAGAGCTTAAGTCTTAAAATAGTGATAACAATATGTTGTATCGAAGAAAAACTACAAAGATGGTAATTTCCACATCTGAGTAATGTACTATATGCAACAAACATGAAAAATCAAAACAAGAGCTATTGATATTAACTGTACAATAATTGTCAAGAGCCAGCCGGACTAACCCAGCAGCTCCAGATCCTAAAGCCAGGTCCACACACAGCCGGGTAAACTGAGATTTTTCTCAGCGGTTTTCGCCTTTTTTCCACACGCAAACGCAGTTTTGATCATTAAAAACAGAGCTTTTGGAAAACTGTGTCCAAAGTGAAGATTTTCCAAAACTCCAGTTTTCAGTGGTGTTAAGTGGACAGGGGAAACGAGAATTTTGGCTTGTTGTAACGTCACCTTGTGCAGATGATGTAATTGTCTGTGTGCTCATCTCCTTCATTTGACGTCAGCTTTGTTTATGAGGATATTTTGTGCAATAGCAGAGGTACGTACAGTAAACTAGTGATTGTGTTAATGTTGCGTACTGTACTTTTTACTTGCGTGTACATACACTTGCAGTTACTCACACATTATGTTAATGAATAGAGGTGCCTGAATGTACTACTAAGCTCACTGTTGCTACATACTGTACAAAACTCTGACGACAGCCCACATAGACAGTGACGGTGGTTTTGGACAAAACCCGGATTTCTACCAAGTGCAACGGGTAATGACGTTCTGTCAAGGCTTTTGATTGACCCCCTGTTGATTAAGGAGGCTCCTAACAGCACTTTTGCGTTTTTATGTGGACAAATATATTTTTAAAATGTAGGTCATGTAAACGGAATAATTTTTTAAAACGAAGAAGAAAAATCTTATTTTTTTTATAACCCGGCTACGTGTGGACATGGCCTAAGACTTCACTTCAGTTCTTCTCCCTGCACTCCTACCTGTCACTAGAGCACACCTGATCTGATCAACTAATTATTCCCCCGGCTTTATAAGCACGCTGAGAGAACCATTCAGTAGATCAATCGTTTACCTCGCGTCTTTTCATTCAAGTATTTTTTCTGTTTCATTCAAGTATTTTTACCTTAGTCTGTTATCGACCCTGCCTGTTTTCCAGTCACGTCTTCACCCTCTGGTACTTCTGCTGTTATCAGACTGACTAATGTGTATGACCTTGCAAGCTTTCAGGACTTAGTACTTAGTAGGATTAAATACGTACAATATGCATTTGTTCACCGCCACTGCTGGATTTCTGGATCGCGACCCGGAGATTGTGTTTCATTTTTTGATGCGCTCAAGTTCACCCAAAACCAATACAGAATAGCACACACTGTTTGCGTTAATTATTTTACAAAATCATAATGCTTTGACGTCATTGTGAGTGCACTTTTTTTATTTATTTTATTATACAGTATAGTTTTTGCACATTAATCTGACAAGCGTTTTCTGATACACACCCAGAGTCTGTTTTCTGGCTACGTTAGTGTTACACATGATATAATCTAAAGCGTAGATATAAAAGTATACATTTACTTTGCTTAAATTTAATGCAAATAAAAACAATAAATAAATAAGCAAATAAATAAGCAACAGGAGTGCTACTGTGATGTAAAAATGTTATTTGTTAAAATGTTTTTAATATTTATTAAAGACAGTTATGATGATTATAACAGCCTACTGCATTAAATTCTAATAATAACGCAAAAAACATTGACATCTAATGACGCAGTAGCACGTCCTGACAACGTTAAAATTTTACGGTCATTTAGTTTCATTTATTTCAATTACTACAAATAATCTACTACAAATTTAAAGAACCCAAAATTTAAGATGACACAAAACCCTACATGCGTAGCTTTTCTAATTACACATTAAAAAATCTAAAGGCTCACTGTGTTAACGTTTACTTTGCTTAAATTCAATCCAGAAAAAAATTTAATTAAATTTTAATTCTACAGTTGTACTGTAATTTTAGTATTGTGATTATGAATTCATTTAATTACAATGTTTCACTTGATTATATCCACTACTACAAGCAGCCCTAAAGGAGCTGCAGTTCAGTAATTTTTGGAAGGAAGAACTAAGGCTGAGGCGTCGGTCCATAGTTATATAGCGCCACTCAGCGGTAAACGCCAGGAAAAGCACAAACCCAAATACTATCGCAGTGAGACGCAGTGGTAAAACTATTATTCTGGTTAAGTACCATCTGTATGTGCTTTTAAACATCTCCTTCCAGAGTTAGTCCCACTTTGTAGTTTAAACTAATCTTCAAAGAGAGTTTTCCACTAGAGTTTGGTGTGTAGCTGTGGGGATTTAAAATTGTAAAGCTGTAGATTTGTGCTCAATTATCTACAAGAGCATGAGGTCAGGCACTGATATTGGGTGAGGAGGCCTGGGTGCCATCAGTGTTTTAGTTAATCACAAAGGTGTTCAATGCGCTTGAGGTGCAGGACAGTCTAGATTAATCTAATTTCGGATTTGTTTCATTCCAACCTTGGTGTTTTCATGAAGCTCACTGTGAGCACAGAGGCGTTGTCATGCGGAAACTTTTTGGCTGAAACGTTTTGGTCTCTTGGTTCTGGTGAAGGGGAATTGCAATGTTGCATATTACAATTTCTATACAATGTATTTACTAAAAACACAAAGGGAATAATTTATTTAAATAATTGATTGTAGAACTGTTATTTATTCATTGTATGAACAATTATTTACCTATTAAATTAAGAAGGTACTTTTAGGTACTACGGTAGTAAAGAGTAAAGAGTAAAGAGTGTAACTAAAGGACTGTCTGTAATGTTGTGCAGTAAACTTCAGGGAGAAAGATCAGAATCAGCAGCACCCAGCTGTATCTCCATGAAGAGTGATGAGTCTATGGATCCTCCTATTGAGTTTAAAGCTGGAGTCTTCTCACCTCTTTACAGGTAACGTTTCCTCACTGTTAATGCCACTGCTGAAGTCACAGTTAAAGCAAAATTCATCTAGATAAACAGGACAGCAAACTAAATACTAAAACACAATATTTGTTATATTTATTAAAGCCACTATTAAGTTTCCAAATTTTTGTCCTCATTAGAATTTTTGTTTGTGGTACCTTTAAAATTCAGCTAAATTGCATTTTATTTGTATAGTGTTTTTAACAATAGTTATTGTCACAAAGCAGCTTTACAGAATCAAAAGAAAATTATGGAAATGTGTATAAATCATAATGATCAGATTGTCCCCCATAAGCAAGGGCGACGGTGGCAACGATAAACTCCTTGAAATGACAGTAGGAAGGAACCTTGAACCAACACGAAACCCATTTGGGTGATAACAGAGAGCAGGAATTGTTGTGCAGTCATACTGTGTGTTAGGCAGCTGGAAGTTCAATATAACAGATTAAAGTTAATATGGAGTCCAGTTCATTATAGGAGGCTCAGGTAGACTGTAGGAATGTTCAGTCCTGACAATTGAGTGACTTTAGTCACAAGTCCACAACTGTCTGAATCAAATACTTTTTATCTTTGTTTTTGTTTTAAAAAAATGTGCTTGTGGTATTTAAAATAGATGCCACTGGGGTGGACATGCTGTTTTGTGATGTAAGTAAATTCTCAGGTTGTGAAAGAATCTAGAGTTACTTAAGAAAGGTCTGCTATATGTAGTAGGAGGTACTGTAACTTAAAAGAATGAATCTGGAAAGAATGTTACTGAGTATGCCACCCTGAAAGAATAAAGGATTAAGTATCTAATTCAAGTATCTACAGGAAAAAAATCCCTCTATTCAATTATGACTAGGTATAAATACATATACATTCACTTTGGAGGATTTCTTTAAAACCAGTCACAGTTGAGTGTGTACAGCCACCACTCCTCTCTCTCACTCACTCTCACACAAAATCCGAGTGAGTTTTAAAAATCCGATCAATTTCCAGGCGATGGTTGGGTTGTAACTTTTTCTTGGTCGGATATCGAGGATATTTCTGGTCCATTCTGTTTACTCTTAGGCTCGTAGAGATGAATCCATGTCTCATCACCTGTAATGATTCTCTTTTAAAACAAAAAGTAATTTTTTAAAAAATGTAAATACCCATCTCACACAAATCACTGTGTGCAAGTCCCAAGTGAGGCCTCCATTTTTGCTCACACAGCAGTTACAAATGAACTGATGTACAGTAAATTTCCTTTTGTTTAAAACGTGTTAGCGAGGAATGTGACTAAAAGTATATATAGAAAATGCTGCTCCACCATTAAGATTATATGATATATTTCTATTCACCCTTTTTTTTTTCCAACTGTATAAATATACTCTAAACTGTATAAGCCAATTAAATAAAGCGCATACATCATTTGCTTGAATAGTTACAGGGATGTCACAGTGAGAGGAGTATTTTCAGCTAACTTAAAAAAAAAAATTAAAAAAAATTATAAAAAAAAAAAAAAAAAAAAAAAATCGGCCAACAAGAAAATTAAACCCATTAAAGAAAAACCACAGGACATGGACACTGAAAGTAACTTAGGACAGAGCAATACAATGAACACAACTACACACTCATAAGTAAACTGGACTATGTCATGATTGGGTGGTAATGGCTGTTAATGCCGTGGGCAGAAAAGGGCAGGCATAGGCGCAGAGGGGTATTTTTGAACAAAAGAGTCTTTATTCAGGATATAACCAAAACAGGACTCCCAAAGAAACAAAAACAAAGAAACAACCACTTAAATTATACAACCTATAACTGACCAATACCCAGGCTAGAGGACAGGACAAAAAATATAAGCACCATGTTGAGACACATGCTTAAGGATAAAACACAGGCTCTAGCTAAGCATGGAGCTGAAAACGGGGACATGACACAAGACAGGACTAAGGCTAAAGACATGTCAATTAGCTAAACATAGCAATTAGCTACCCATGGTACTTAGCTGAAGATGTCCTTAGCCTAACACACACCTAGCTACACACTAAAGGCAAGAGATACAGAAACACAGAGGCTAGGCTAAAGGACACACAGAGACTAACTACTTACCTATTTTCTAACTCACAACATGACACAACACCGAATAAGCTCCACACACACATGAACACCATAGACTTACATATGAACAGAATTAGACTGGGAACATGCTTAGTAGTTATGGGATAACATGAACTACAAAATAACAATATAAAATAAACCAACATATAAACAAAGAAAAACAATGCACAAAACAAAATGCCCACATAACTGACAGTACATACAAACATTCAATGCTCGACCCAATTTCCCAGACTAATCAGCTCTTTATTGAAGATTTAACGACCTACCTCGGTTCAGGTGTGCTCCCGCATCGCCTGACTGAGGTGTCTTCTGGGAAACTGAGTCTGCAAAACAAAAACTACAAAGGGCAAAACAATGCCCTCTAGTGCAAATCTTCTCTTTTAAATCTTCTGCAGTCCCACTTATCAAGTAATATTTTCTTGCTACTTGGACAGATAATTTTACTGGTGTTAGTTGAATTTCTTAAAACAAGAGACATAAACTTACTTGATAAGACGGACTGGAGAAGTTTCATATGAGAAACAGCTGAACTTTGGATAGATTTTTGCACAGAGGATTGTGAAATTTAACCCTGGTTACTTACATTAAACTCGATCTCTGGGTGACAAACTCCATAGACAATGTGCAAAGCAGGAAAATTTATAATAAAAAATTCATAAAGACATATTGAAATTTACTTATAGACTATAAATTATTAATTGCACCCCAATTCTGCATAAATACTGACTGGAAAACACCCAAACTATGTCTTTGAGGCTAATATTTAAACTATGGTAAAAATTATTAACTGGAATTTTTTTTTTTTTTTTTTTTTTTACAGTGATCTACAAAAGACAGGAGACAGAACAGGAAAGAACATCATCACAAATACAGGGTAAGATCAAATCCAACAACATGATTGTGACACTAAAAGACTGCTGTTATAAACATCTCTTATAACATCTTATAAACTGTTATTAAGTACAGAGTGCTTAGATTATAAAAAACATATAATAGAATAAAACAATCACATAGTGAGAACATTATAAAGAGCTATCAGTGATAGGGCAAAAGAATTTGATCTTAAAGATTAAATATTTGACCCCATGTTTCACCACATTCTACTTCACCATGTCACAGGCACGACCCAGAATCTGCTGCTGTAAATAAATTCCAGAAAAAGTTCAAATTAAATCTGATGAAGAAGTTTCAGTTCTTGAATGGAGTGATAATAAACCTGGGAACCCAAACACACCTGAATGAGATCTACACAGAGCTCTACATTACAGAGGGAGACAGTGGAGACGTCAATAAAGAACATGAGGTAAGACAGATTGAAGCAGCGTCCAGGAGAACAACAACAAAGGAAACACCAATCAAATGCAATGACATCTTTAAGCCCTTATCTGACCAAGACGAACCCATCAGATCTGTGCTGACAAAGGGAGTCGCTGGCATCGGAAAAACTGTCTCTGTGCAGAAGTTTATTGTGGACTGGGCTGAAGGGAAAGCAAATCAGGATGTCCACCTCATATTTCCACTTCCTTTCAGAGAGCTGAATTTGATGAAGGACCTGAAACTGAGTCTGATGGAGCTCCTTCATGTCTGTTTTGAAAAAATTAAAGAAACAGAAATGTCCAGTTTGGAAAAGGTTCTGTTTATTTTTGATGGATTGGACGAGTGTCGTTTTCCTCTAGATTTCCAGAACACAGTGAGAGTGTGTGATGTAACTAAATCTGCATCAGTGCCTGTGCTGCTGATAAACCTGATCAAAGGGAATCTGCTTCCCTCTGCTCTCATCTGGATCACCTCCCGACCTGCAGCATCTGATCAAATCCCCTCTGAGTGTGTCCATCGAGTCACAGAGGTACGAGGGTTTAATGACCCACAGAAGGAGGAGTACTTCAGGAAGCGGATCAGTGATCAGAGCCTGGCCAATAACATCATCACACACCTGAAGTCATTAAGGAGCCTCTACATCATGTGTCACATCCCAGTCTTCTGCTGGATTTCAGCTGCTGTTCTAGAGAGAATTTTGGGTAAAGCAGAGAGTGGAGAGATCCCTAAGACTCTGACTCAAATGTACACACACTTCCTCATCATTCAGATGAACATCATAAGAGAAAAATACTCAAAGAAGCAGAAGAGTGATGAAGAAATGCTTCTTAAACTGGGACAACTGGCTTTTGAGCAGCTGGAGAAAGGGAACCTGATCTTCTATGATGAAGACCTGAGAGAGTGTGGCATTGATGTGAGAGAAGCAGCAGTCTACTCAGGTGTGTGTACGCAGATCTTCAGAGAGGAGTTTGGGCTTCACCAGAATAAAGTGTACTGCTTTGTTCATCTGAGCATTCAGGAACACCTCGGAGCACTGTATGTGCACCTAATGTTTAGGATGAAAAAGAGAAACGTTCTTAAAACGAGTCCAGCTTCAGAACAGAAGAAGGAAGAAATTACAGTTTTAGATTTCCACAAGTCTGCTGTAGTTGAAGCTTTAAAAAGTCAGACTGGACATCTAGATCTTTTCCTTCGCTTTCTTCTGGGTCTCTCACTGGAGTCCAATCAGAAACTCTTACAGGCCTTAGTAACACATACAGGAAGTAGCTTCCAGAAGACAGAGGAAACAGTTCAGTACATTAAGGGGAGAATCAGTGAAGAGCGTTCTACGGAGAAATCCATCAATCTGTTCCACTGTCTGAATGAACTGGGTGATAATTCTCTAGAGGAGGAAATCCAACACTATCTGAAATCTGGAAAACAAGGTGAACTCTCTTCTTCATCACAGTGGTCTGCTCTGGTGTTTGTGTTACTAACATCAGCACAGGAGCTGGAAGAGTTTGACCTGAGTAAATATTTCAGTCCAGATAAGATAACAGATGATGTTCTTCTGAAACTGATGCCTGTGATTGCAGAATCCAGGAAAGCAATGTAAGTAAAGCTGAATATAACAGTTCTACTGTTACAGTGTTAGAAATTATTTAAAAAGTTTCTTTTGAAAATGGATAATACTGCAGGGTATTTAGTCGATATCTGGGAGCCAGATGGTTCCATTTAAGGAGAAAAACACCCCTCAGTGGACTTTTGTAATGAAAGACGAGTTCATGTTTTAGGTTTGATTGGAGTCAGACAATTGCAACTTGTTAACATGTACTGAAACTTTGATTCAAGTCAGTTAAATTAAATTCTGTTTATATGGAGCTAACAAAGATCATTGTCGCAAAGCAGAATAAAAAATATATAAATAAGTTTAAAAAAAAGGGCAGAAATATATACAACCTAATAGTTTGTCCCTGATGAGTCAAGGGTGACAGTGGCAAGAAAAAACTTCCTGAGATGACAATAGGAAGTTTAGACTGAACAGGGAACCCATCCTCATTTGGGTGATAAAAGATTTTTTTTTCAACAGGAATTGTTTTGTGGTCATACTGTGTGCGCTGAGGCCAAAAGTTCAGTATAAAAGGAAAATATTTATATGTTTAATATGTAGTCCACTTTTACTGATGGAGACTAGGGTACAAAACAGTTAACAGAGTGCATTCTGTTTCAGCTGAGTCCAAGACCATCTTGGTGGTCAAGTCATGACACTTTTAAAAAAAAGTTTTTAAACAAGTAAATCCAAATGTAGTTTTAAAGTCCTTAAAAAAAAATAATATTAAACATCTTCCTGTATATATTAGTCTTAATATTGAATAACAAAAATGACTCTCACCATGAATATAGCCACAGACGCTGGCAATGGCGTTAAAAAAGAAAGAAAGAAAGAAAGAAAGAAAGAAAGAAAGAAAGAGATGAAATCGTCAACCAGAAGTGAAGCACCAGGATGTGTCAGACAGGTTCCGGGGGGCAGAAGGGCACAGGAGTGCCATGTGTGTATCTACAGAGGGAGTGTGTATGTGTGTGTTGTGTGTGTGTGTGTGTGTGTGTGAGAGAGAGAGAGAGAGAGAGAATTTAGTTATACTTACAGTCACATAATGTATAGGGTCAATGTATATTTAGTGCAGTATACGAGCAGAGACGCCAAAGTGGACTGACTATGAAAACATAAATAAAAGGAAACATAAAAAGTATGAGAGAGCTTCTGGCTGAACTTACAAAGGACTATTACTACTACTACTATTGCTACTACAACTGCTACTACTACGTGGTTTGGCCTGGCTGTCTTATCTTCCATTGCCTTAAATGTGATAGTGACTGTGCTGATTTTAGCTGGATATTTCGGGATCTTTTTGTTTGTTTGTTTGTTTGTTTGTTTTAGGAGTTAGACGTGGTCGATTGCAATCTTTAGAAATCAGGGCAAACAGTGGTCAATATATGATAATTTTTTGGTCAACATGTTTGTCTCGTTTTATTTTTATTTCTTCCTTTGCTAAAAAAAAACTAAATTGGCTTACCGAACATACATACACACAATGTAGTGTGTATATATATATATATATTAGATTCATTACACACAACTGAAGTAGTTCAAGCCTTTTATTGTTTTAATATTGATGATTTTGGCATACAGCTCATGAAAACCCAAAATTCCTATCTCAAAAAATTAGCATATCATGAAAAGGTTCTCTAAACGAGCTATTAACCTAATCATCTGAATCAACTAATTAGCTCTAAACACCTGCAAAAAAAAATTCCTGAGGCTTTTAAAAACTCCCAGCCTGGTTCATTACTCAAAACCGCAATCATGGGTAAGACTGCCGACCTGACTGCTGTCCAGAAGGCCATCATTGACACCCTCAAGCAAGAGGGTAAGACACAGAAAGAAATTTCTGAACGAATAGGCTGTTCCCAGAGTGCTGTATCAAGGCACCTCAGTGGGAAGTCTGTGGGAAGGAAAAAGTGTGGCAGAAAACGCTGCACAACGAGAAGAGGTGACCGGACCCTGAGAAAGATTGTGGAGAAGGACCGATTCCAGACCTTGGGGGACCTGCAGAAGCAGTGGACTGAGTCTGGAGTAGAAACATCCAGAGCCACCGTGTACAGGCGTGTGCAGGAAATGGGCTACAGGTGCCGCATTCCCCAGGTCAAGCCACTTTTGAACCAAAAACAGTGGCAGAAGCGCCTGACCTGGGCTACAGAGAAGCAGCACTGGACTGTTGCTCAGTGGTTCAAAGTACTTTTTTCGGATGAAAACTAATTTTTCATGTCATCCGGAAATCAAGGTGCCAGAGTCTGGAGGACGACTGAGGAGAGGGAAATGCCAAAATGCCAGAAGTCAAGTACACACAGTCAGTGATGGTCTGGGGTGCCATGTCAGCTGCTGGTGTTGGTCCACTGTGTTTTATCAAGGGCAGGGTCAATGCAGCTAGCTATCAGGAGATTTTGGAGCACTTCCATCTGCTGAAAAGCTTTATGGAGATGAAGATTTCATTTTTCAGCATGACCTGGCACCTGCTTACAGTGCCAAACCCACTGGTAAATGGTTTACTGACCATGGTATTACTGGGCTCAATTGGCCTGCCAACTCTCCTGACCTGAACCCCATAGAGAATCTGTGGGATATTGTGAAGAGAAAGTTGAGAGACGCAAGACCCAACACTCTGGATGAGCTTAAGGCCACTATCGAAGCATCCTGGGCCTCCATAACACCTCAGCAGTGCCACAGGCTGATTGCCTCCATGCCACGCCGCATTGAAGCAGTCATTTCTGCAAAAGGATTCCTGACCAAGTATTGAGTGCATAACTGAACATAATTATTTGAAGGTTGACTTTTTTTGTATTAAAAACACTTTTCTTTTATTGGTCGAATGGAATATGCTAATTTTTTGAGATAGGAATTTGGGGTTTTCATGAGCTGTATGCCAAAATCATCAATATTAAAACAATAAAAGGCTTGAACTACTTCAGTTGTGTGTAATGAATCTAAAATATATAAAAGTCTAATGTTTATCAGTACATTACAGAAAATAATGAACTTTATCACAATATGCAAATTTTTTGAGAAGGACCTGTATATATATATATATATATATATATATATATATATATATATATATATATATACACACACACTATATTGTGTATGTATGTTCGGTAAGCCAATTTAGGTTTTTTTTTAGAAGAGATAAAAATAAAACCAGACAAATGTATATATAGTGTAGCGACTATATATATATATATATATATATACACACACAGTAGCTGATGTTAAACAATTTATAGTGCAGACAGCCAGGACAGAACCCAGGATCCGGGTTCAATTCCTGGCCAGGTTCGATTCCCGTCTCTGTGTGCATTGAGTTTGCATGTTCTCCCCATGCTTGTTGAGTTTCTTCCCACAGTCCAAAGCCATGCAGATTATGCTAATTGGTGTTTTCAAAATTGCCTGAAGTGTGTGAATGAGTGTGTGTCCTAAATACAGGATAAAGCTGTATAGACAATGAGTGAGTGTATTAGTAAATTATCCGGTCATCATCTATTTTTACATAAATAGCAGGGAAAACACTAAAATATGCAGGACAGGTAGTCCTCCAGGACTAGGGTTGAGAACCGTTGGCCTATATGGATGTGCTAGCTCTAGGTGAAGGAAGGATGTTTGGCATTAGTAGGGTGGGCAAAGCATTTGGGGGCATGACTCCTGCCCATGCCTCGAAATGACTATGCATTAGACTCTGGAGACCCATGTGAATGTCCAAAATTGATAAAAGTGAATTTTGTACACATTCCTGTTTCCACCCACCGTTTTTAACCTAGCAGCCCTGTGCTCGCTCTGATTGGTACAGCATGACATGTGACAACAAACCCACCAATTGGAGAAAGTTGATTTAGATTAGTTGTTTTGAATAATACAATAAATAGCCTCGAACACACACAAGCACACACACATGCCAACAATGAACTCCATGCTGCTATTACTGAACTTGTATGGCATCGTACTATGCTATATTGGTGTTTGATCTCAATTCACAACACTGCATTGATAAGATTTTTGCTACTATTAGTCTGATTCCTAAATAAAATTCTTGATATTTATTTTCAGAATTTTACCATTATCTAATAAACACCCCCTATATTGCCTTCACCCTCATTTCCCCTCATCCCCACCCACATTTCCCTATAACTGTTGTACTTCATCAAGCTTGCATTCACCTCCAAGATACATAATCAGGAGGGGTCTCGATCACATGTAGGGGCCCGATCAACTTTCTCAGTGGCCCCACCCACACCAATCAAAATGTTTTTCTATACAAGAAGAAACAATTATTACTATTAATAAAGTTAATAATAAGTCAATATTAATACTATTAATTATTCTAACATTTGTGTTTAATATATTTGTGACTCAAAGAAAAAGTGCACAAAATATATTTTTCTCAGAACTGTTAAAATGGTGTGATCTCATTTTACTGTCAAACTTGTTCAATTGTATACACAGCTGTGTTATTTTTAAATTTTAACGTCTAAAAAGCAATGATAGTTTAACACTGTGTAGATTATTGAATAAAAATAGGTTAGGTTGTCGCTAGTGTTTAAAATAAAAATTCTATATGATATAATTATGACTTTAAAAAATATAGAATATATACAGTATACAGTACTGTATACAGAAGAAACTGATTTGTAGTTATTAAGACTATTAAAGTTGCACATTAACATATTTATCGACTATAACCTACAATATTTATGACTTAAATCTGTCTGAAAATCATCACCTCGCAAATGCCCCACAATTAACTGTACAGTTTGTATTGTATTCATTGTCAGGGACAGTGTGATTATAATTAAATAGATAATTAAAATGAAATTAAAACATTATAGTAATTACAAATTCTTATTGTGTCATATAAATATTATTTTGTCCATAATAATCTATATAATAAAAGAAATGTTTTATTTGTACATTGATTAGAACTCTTTTTTGACTTTCTTTAAATGATAACTTTACATTTCATACATTGGAGGACCTCATACCAGTCTCAGAAAAAAAAAGTTCTGTCTGTCTGTCCGCAAAACTGACTGCACGGAATTTAATTAAACTTTATCAGTCCTTCTGTATTTGCCTGAAGTTAAATCTGCACCTTAAATGAAATCAAAATCAAAAATAGAAGGGACGTTAGGAGCAGTTTAGTGCCAGAATATAAACTGCAAGTTTTGTCCCTTTGAGCCTACAGTCTATGTGATGTTTGATTGCATTTGTAAAATAAGAAGCAACAGTAAAATATTTGAGGATTTGTTTGATTATTTGCTCTAACTTTATTTCATTATGTATTATTTAATTTCCTTCAGTCTCAGGTGTGATAAAGTTGGAGTGAACAGTTGGTCAGCTCTGGTCTCAGCACTCAACTCAGAAACCTCCAATCTGAGAGAACTGCATCTGACTGTGAAAACACTGGATCTGTCCTACAGTAAACTAGGAGACTCAGGAGTAAAGACTCTCTCTGCTGTACTGAAGAATCCTCACAGTAAAGTGAAAAGTCTGAGGTAAAATCATCTCTTTGAGAGTCACAGTAACTATGTGTGTTGTCTTGTAGGGGTTTGGGGTTGTTGTAGCTACTACTAGGATAGTCATAGCACCCCCACAGCACCCCCAAAACGTTATTGTTTATTTAGAACAAATTCTAATTGAAAAATAAATGCAGTAATAAAAAACAATTCTTTTACACCAGCCAAATCAGCTACATGCTCTCCAGCAGCTAAGTAGCTTCTCCAGTAGGGAAGCAGGTATGTAGTACAGAAGTCTGGGTCAAAAACAATATATAATTATTTTTATATTCAGACCAATCAAACCTGATTAAAAGAGAATACAACCGATTGCACGCAATATTATGTATGTAAAATGCAACAGTCATGCAGGAGCTGTGAAATGAAAAGAATGTATGAGAGCAGAGCGTGTATAAGTCTTCAACATAGAGTGTGAGAGTTGGCAGTTTTAATGTAACTGTCACAGAGTAGGTACTGCACACTGTATATGTGTGTAAATGTGTGTGTATGTGTCAGGGGTGTTGCAAATGAAACAGTAAATGAAAAAACCCTAAATTTCAGTGACCCCTTAGCAGCAGCAAAAGAAAATCTCTGGCACCATCCCGGACTCTTACTCACTAAAAGCAGGTGTACAGTGTTGTTTTTTACCTGAAATAGTATGACTCATAATATTTATTTATTTAATCATTTATTTAATATATTATAATTCTTTTTTTATATAAAAATTACAAAAACAAAGACTTGTCTCAGTTACACAAAAAAGGTAAAATTTTTGATTTTATGTATTTTATTTATAAACATTTAACTATTTACAATGAAACAAGCTTAGACAATCACAACAAAATATAAAATAAATGTGTAAAACAAAAAGAAAAAAGCAGCATCCAGATGACAGTTTTAGCTAGTCTTTAGTGAAGATTGGCATTAAAAAAGACCAAGTGCCTGAGCTTTAAGGGGTTGATCCTGTTTCTTCTTTCTTCAAGAGACTGATGTTGTTTTGTAGCGCCTTTAGTTGCTCGTTCTCCAAAGAATCTCCAAACAGCAGATGAGCTTGTGGCTCTTCTTGTTTGTCTCCTGCCACCTCTTCGCCCCCTGGCAGTGGAAGTTGACTGGCTAGATCTTACTGTTGCTGCAATTATTCTCTAAAGGGCTTAATAAATTGTTCTGGTGTCATTAAAGGTCAGCCTTTTGAATCTTCGGTCAGGCACGGTGGTCTGTGAAAGAAAATTGTTGTATTCTATTCTGTGGACCTTTCTGTCCATGGATGCACAAAGAGCACCCACTAACTCTGTCTCTTCACCTGTGGTTACTCTGGGCTGGTGCTTGGCTGTCACTCTCTGCAGACCCTTGTACAGGATTAGCATCTTGGAGGTTGTAACATAGCTGAAAATGAGTAAACAATAAAATAACATTAACAATACTAATAACCGAACAATAAAATTTATGCTTCATTTCATTTGTATATACACTGCTCAAAAAAATAAAGTGTTCTGTGTTCACCACCTACAGAACCACTCCTTTATTGGGGGTGTCTTGCTAATCGCCTATAATTTCCACCTGTTGTCTATTTGCATAACAGCATGTGAAATTGATTGTCCATCAGTGTTGCTTTTAAAGTGCAGTTTAATTTCACAGAAGTATAATTGACTTGGAGTTACATTGTGTTGTTTAAGTGTTCCCTTAATTTTTTGAGCCGTGTATATTTTTATTTCTGTTCATGTATAATCTTCTTTTGATTCAAATAATACAACTAATAAAAATTAAAATAATTGAATCATAATAATGAGAACTAGAGAGGTACGTTTTCTGAAGAAAATGTGAGTGGTGCTTGCCGTGGCTAATCATTAGAGTCATGCTAGCAACATGCTAATAACGCTAGCATCATGTTAGTTACATGCTAATAATATAGCCAGAAACATGCTATTATTAGTTAGCATCATGCTATTAACATGCTTGTTGGAGCTATTTATTGTAAAGTTTCTTTGGCCACTGTGTGGCAATGTGACACATTATAACGGTTGCGCCGGTGTAAGAGCCAGGTGTGTGTGTGTGTGTTGGTACTGTAATTTCGGAAGCACACAGTTTTTGACTGCACAACAGAGTAGTGTGTGGGGAGACTATTTGTAATGCTGTAATTTGTAATAGTGTCATCGATTATAGATTTGGGAACATTGGTTACCATTAAGTAGATTCAAGACAATTGTTACTGGAGCACAAATAAAGTAAGACATATTGCATTGACTTCCGTTTTGCATGGTCTCTGTTTGTATGCGTCCAAGGTCTTGCTTAAATAATACCAACGCAGCAGTGTATTGGAAAGCTGTTACAATGCTAACCATATTAGCATCATTCTAGCAACATGGTAATGTTATTATCATAATGCTAGCAACATGCTAATATCATTAGCATAATGCTAGCAACATGCTAATCATGTTAGTACAGTATCATCACTGTAACAAAGGCTTGTTATCTATTTTGGTATCTGTTTGGATTTGTCAGGATCTGAATGTAATCAAACGTGTGTACACACCGATAAACCTAAGTATATTTCACCCATTGGGCAAGAATGCCTAATTCTTCATTCCTGTTATAATCTCTGCAGACTAGAGGTGGGTAGAGTAGCCAAAAAATGTACTCAAATAATAGTAGCTGTACTTCGAAATATTATTACTTACGTAGAAGTAAAAAGTAGTTATCCAAAATATTACTCAAGTAAGAGAAAAACAGTATTGGGTAAAAAGACTACTCAAGTACTGAGTAACTGTTCCAATCGTAATGTCCGATAAAATAAGAGCGACTTGTTAGTCATTAGTTATCTTTCTTAAATTTGTGACAGTGTTTTCTGTTGAGGTGAAGACGGGTAAGCATAAAAAAAAGAGACCTTACTGGGAGAAGATAAATGCCAGTGCTAAGCAGTGATATTTTGAGGAACTTGCAGAGATCAAAGGCATTGAGGAATTGCTAATTACAAATTACCTATAGCAATCCTGATGTGGTAGCTCTAGAGTGGATAAAAGACTTCTGTCCTCTTGCCTTTATCTACCGAGCTCGAACAGATGCAATTGTGGGACTCAGATAAAAGGAGCTTAGACAGGTAAAAAAGTGGTACTGTAAGCAGGCAGTGCGCGTGTCAGGAGTAAACACCAAGGCACGCACGCCTGCTCACTAATGATGTGGATGTGCGTGTGTGTGAGTATGAGTGTGCGTAAGTCAAATTCAAATTTTATTTGTCACATACACAATCATACAGAGTACAATATGCAGTGAAATGATTTTGTGCGACCACAGAGTCGCGACGGCAGCCACCTAACCGGTGCCATCATAGAAGATAAGGAATAGATACATTAGGATAACGAGGGTAAAAAATCCCCTCCCAGACTGTCCTTCGAAAAGGGCAGTGTGCGATCAGGGGTACAAAAAATACCTCAGCAACGAGCACATAAAAACATGTAAACACAAGACATAAACATTGCAACGATTAGGGTACAGGGGATAGGAAATGTCCAATGTAGGCAAACAGCTCCAGTCCCTGCAGCTAGAGAGCAGGGTCCCGATTCCGCCTGCCCACACTGAAGGGAATAAGCACACGAAGGCGTTGGATATGGGAAAGGTAGAGTGTCTATCTGTAGCTGTTATGTGTGTGCGTGAGTGCGTGCGTGTCAGTTGTAAGCCTGTAACATCCCGTAATAGTCTGCGCCAGGTGTCCTTGAAGGGGGGAAGGGAAGTAGAATTCCAGAGCGTCTCGTTATCTTGGTCTTCGGGGAGTTTGTTATGTCTTCAGCCACGGCCTTGAAATGCAGTAGCTGGAAAGAAAAGGGGCAGCCGAAAAGATAATCATATTTTCCAGGTTTCGGTCAATATCTGCCAATTTCACAGATATTTAATGTCCATCACTGGTCTCCAGGTTTGTCCAAATCACGTTGCATAGCTGCTAGTCTCACCAAGATGTTATCCAATTTGCGGTCCAGAACCACAGTCTGATTACTGACAGCTCTCGTCACCACTATTTCCCAGCCAGCCAGTCTCTTGGGGTTGAGACTGACTGCTTTTAAGATTTTTCGATATCCAAGTATTCCACCTAATCCAATCAGCAGAATCCCTGTTATCAAAGTTCCGAATAGGTAGATATCTTCAACATCCTCCAGAGACAGTGCGGCCAGGCACACAATGCGCCACTTCTCCCAACCGTCCATCGTGTATCCAGCAGCAAACGTCCCAGCAGGACAAGTAGGTTCCCCAGAACCCACACTTCTCGTCGAGAAGATCGTGTCAATTTCATTCAGAGACCACTTGATCAAATCCATATTCCTTTTTATTTTCAAGAGCAAGGCGAGGAGAGTCTCTGAATAGTATCACAAGACAGACAAGAGAAGCAAGCGGGGAGAGATAAGGGACGGAGAGCAGATGCGACCGCCTTCGTCAAGAGCCAAGAGGGAAGTGTTGGTGTGTTTATGTATGCTAGTATGAGTTAGGGGTGTATTGTTTACAAAAAGTAAACAAATAAAATAATAATAAAAAAAACACATTAATTGACACTTTTATGCACATGAAACCTTCTGATTGTCTTAAGAGAAAATCTCCCATTAACAAACGTGTTGGAATGTCAGCACCTTTGCCGATGTTACACTGAGCCCAAATACTGTTTCAAGTTGGTTTTGTCACGCTCTCAGCATTTTGCGCTGATCTAAGACCGCTCTTGTCCTTTGACATTTCCTCTCTCACGCTGTCAGACTTTTCATCATGCGGTCATGTTTTCCCACGCTGTCATCGCTCCAAACACGCCCAGCCGGCACACCGGTTTCTCATCTGGCGCTGATTTCATCCAGCTTATAAGGATTTATTGTGAATTATTATTTATGCCGCTGAATTATTGTGTGTTGTTTCGCCGCAGTTTTTTCGCATTTCTGTTCATGGTTTTTCATGTTGCCGATTTCGCTGTGTTTCTCGTTTTTTGCCTCTCGTCTCACGATTTGGATTTTTTCACCACGCTTGGATTTAACGGCTTTGAACTTTCGCTTTCGTTTCTCGACCACGGCTCAGTTTCACGTTCTGGCAAGACGGCATCGCGGACGGACTTCACGACTCTAAACAAACACTTCCGCTTTCACGACCACGGATCTACCTCACGTCTCGGCGCCGATGCAACGCTACAGATCTCATATCTCTGCCCCACGCCTCCGCTCTCCCTACGGCGGTACCATAGAAGATCTGGAAGGCTCATGACCTGAACCTGCACCTGGGTCCACCTGCACAGCCCTCGATCTGCGCGCCCGCAACAGAATAATCCAGCCACCACTATGGATCCAGCAGGTTTAAACAGAGTGAGACAGGCACTGGAGGGCCAAGGCGCACTCCTCAATAAACACCAAGAGAACCTTATTGCCACAAGAAGGGCTCTAGCTGACATCGTTTCTCAAGTGCAGCTTCTCCAGGCGCCTACAGGAGCCTACAGGAACTTGTCATTTAATTTTCTCCCGAGGTCTGGAAGAGCACCGGCACCATGTTCGCAAGGTTCTGCAGAGGCTCCTAGAAAACAACCTCTTCGTTAAAGCTGAAAAGTGTGAGTTCCATACAACCTCCACAACGTTCCTAGGTTTCGTTATCTCTCCCTTCAGACTGGAGATGGAGCCAGCCAAGGTCCAGGCCGTCTCCCACTGGCCCACGCCAGCCTCCCAACGTGACCTCCAACGGTTCCTGGGGTTCGCGAACTTCTAACACCGCTTTATTCGGGGTTACAGTTCCGTCGCCGCTCCCCTAACCTACCTGACTTCCCCAAAGACGCGATTCTACTGGAACGAGGAGGCAGACAAGGCTTTAAAAGACGGTTTACCTCAGCCCCCATTCTCACCATACCCGACCCATCTCGCCAGTTTGTGGTAGAAGTGGAGGCCTCCAACACTGGCGTTGGGGGAATCCTCTCCCAAAGGTCCCCATGAGACAACAAGCTGCACCCCTGCTCGTTCTATTCCTGCTGTCTATCTCCGGCCGAGAGGAATTATGATGTAGGTGACCGAGAGCTCCTAGTCATCAAGCTAGCGCTGGAGGAGTGGAGACATTGGCTGGAGGAGACTGAGCTTATCTTCATAGTGTAGACCGATCATAGGAACCTAGACTACCTACGCAACGCCAAAAGGCTCAATGCCTGTCAAGCTCAGGGGTCGTTATTCTTCTCTAGGTTCAACTTCACTCTGTCCTACCGCCCAGGTTCTAAAAACACTAAGCCTGATGCCCTCTCACGTCAGTTCACCCCCACCCCCCCCACACAGGATCCCGCACCATATAGCTAAATTTTGCCATCGCGTTGTCTCATTGTCTTATTGAAACTAAAGTCAAGCAGGCATTGACTCAAGAGCGCGGCCCAAGCAATATCCCTCCAGATCGTCTCTTTGTTCCCCTCTGTCTGCGCCCACAGGTCCTGGAGTGGGGTCTTCGATCCAACTTGTCCTGTCACTCAGGCTCTGCCCAAACATTGTTTATCATTTAACAGCACTTCTGATGGCCCAAGATGGGGAGGGATGTTTCCAGCTTTGTGGCAGCCTGCGACATCTGCACTCACTATGAAACCCCACAACCGCCCTCCAGCTGGTCTCCTCAGACCCCTACCCATACCTCACTGCCCTTGGTCGCACATCTCGCTGGATTTCGTAACAGGCCTACCCCCATCTGATGGAAATACCTGCATCATGACCATCGTTGACCGCTTCTCCAAATCCGTCCACCTGGTTCCACTCCCCAAACTTCCTTCCACCAAAGAGACTGCAGAGCAGTTGATCCTCCATGTTTTTTGTCTCCATGACCTCCCCACTGACATAGTCTCAGATTGTGGCCCTCAATTTGCCTCACGCTTCTGGAGGGCAACATTTTGTGCGCGGCTGTAAACGTACATGGTTACGAGCCAGACAATCCCTGCTGCAGGCATCCAGGTCATACAAGAGACAGGCGGACCGCCATCGCTCCAAACCCCCAGGTATCATGTAGGAGACAGAGTCATGCTCGCCACCAGGGACATACCCCTAAAGACCCTCGCAAGCTCTTCCCACGCCCATTTTCAATAACCAAGCTAATCAACCTGTGCACAGTCCGACTTTTACTTCCCTCGTCCATGCGACACATTCACCCCACCTTCCACGTATCCCAGCTACGATGCATCGTAAATTGTCCTCTAAGACAATTTACTAATCTAACACGCCCCCGCACCGCCCCGCCGGCACACTGGTTTTTCATCTCGCGCTGATTTTATCTGTGCAGAGCGCTGTCTCGCCGCTGGATTATTGTGTGTTGTTTCGCCGCAGTTTCTGTTTCGCTGCAGTTTAAGTTGCACTGGCTGCAACTTGGGGTCTGTAAACTTCTACACACGATGCACACAGGTACCTTTGGCCCACTTTGTTGTCTACATCAGACGTTCAATGCACGTCAGATTCACTGCGACAACTATGTGCTACAGTACGTGACACTTCAGAGGCAGTCTCAGCTACCTAATTAGTCACTACCAGTTAACGTTAGCAAATTGCGTGCTAAACACGTGCCATGAATGTGCACCATGCTATAACCGGAGCTAACAGGGTAAACTTGTAAATTAACCACCTAAATTAAACACCACCGAAATTAAACAAAAGTTCACTTGCTTTTATAGTTTTCACTTATTTTTTTTCTCCCGTTTTTTTTGTGTCTGTGCTTTTTTTTCCCCTCTCTTCTGTGACACGCTCTCTTTTTTCTAAAAAACAGCTTCAGCCTGGATTCGTTCTGACCAGTTCTCTCTCTTAACTCCACCCAATCGCAGCAACCCAAATCACAAGCAGCCTGCATACTTGTCAAAATAAAAGCCTCTAACTGGAGCTCCTGTTACAATATTATGTGCTCAGGCTGGCTTGAACAGCTTAGCATGCTCAAACTGGTGCAAAAACAGGGTTGCAGGCTCACTGGTCCGTGTTGGCAGCTTTAGAGGAAGAGAGTGGATTCTCATGGGCAGCGGCACCTGCAGGTTTTTAACTCAGCTTAACTTCATTCGCTGTAGCGGCAACTGGCCCTGCCAAGCCATCCATAGAGGCAGCCTTAGTGTGAGCCCTTGTGACCTCTGACATATGGATGGCTTTTGCTTTTTGGCAGCTGGATTGTGAAAGCTGGTGCTTGCTGTACATGAAAGTGCCGTGGCAGTGTGCAGAATCCTTTGGCCTGCAACGCAACGGTTAGTTTACTTGCCTTTGCAGTCCTTGGCCTGGCATGGCTCCAGACTTTCCTGTTTCCTGTTTCCAGACTAGTGATGGCTGACATGCTATCTGATACAGTTATCACCTCTACTTAATAATTTTTCTCCACCCATTTAAGTGTTTTGTATACCTGTGAGTTCAACCGTATAGTCTGATAGTTGGTCAGTTGTTCTTTCCTTAGCAGTTATCTTGTACTGTGGAATGTAGAACACTTGTCCCTGTTCATGCTGTACCCGGATCTTTTGAGCCCTATGTATACAGTTAAATCTTGGATTGCGAGCAAATTAATTCTGGAAGGGTGCTTGTATATCAAAACATTCATAAACACCCATAAAAAATAATAGAAACTCTGACGAATTATTTCACAACCCAAAAATATTTATATATGGTCTAGGAAAAGCTAATATAGCATATAAGCATATATTTATATATGGGGGGGGGGAGCTAATATAGGTAAAAGTATAAATGTCAAATACAAGATAAAACACTACGTGTCATTCATTCATACATACATACAACATATTGCACTTATCCCTTTAGCCAGTACTGGCATGAAACTGAAAAGCTGTAATGTAAACATAACACTGTGTTGTACTGTAAATATGAATATTAATGGTGCACAAGCTCAAATTGACCACTTAGCAATGTTTAGCATAGTAACAGCTGAAGG
Source organism: Clarias gariepinus (assembly GCF_024256425.1). NCBI lineage: Eukaryota > Metazoa > Chordata > Actinopteri > Siluriformes > Clariidae > Clarias > Clarias gariepinus. The sequence continues at coordinate 26,876,555 of NC_071111.1, forward strand.
ATAAAAACTGTTTTTAGTCTGTTTGTTTTAGTTTTTATGGATCTAAAACGTCTGCCTGAGGGCAGGCGTTGAAACAGTACATGTCCTGGGTGTGATGGGTCCTGAAGAATTTTCTTTGTATTCCTGAGACAACTGGAGCTGTGGAGTTCTTCAAGTGAGGGAAGAGGACAGCCAACTATCATCTGAGCAACCTTAATAACCCTTTGGCTAGAGAACCATGCACAGAGACAGTAGACCATGACACTCTCTACTGTGCAGCGGTAGAAGGATACCAGCAGTTTCTCTGATATGTTGTTCTTCCTGAGAGTCTCTTTTGGGCCTTCTTAACTACCTCTGCAGTATGTGTCCCCCAGGTTAGGTTCTCGCTGATTGTGACTCCCAGAAAACGGAAATCTGAGACCCTCTCCACACAGTCCCCATTGATGATAAGTGGCTGGATGTTGTCTGCCTTTTTCCTAAAGTCCACAATGAGCTCCTTGGTCTTTGCTGTGTTGAGGAGCAAGTTGTTATTCCTACACCATGTTGTCAGTTTTTCCACCTCATCCCTTTAAGCAGACTCATCTCCCTCCGAGATAAGCCCTACGACAGTGGTATCGTCAGCAAACTTGACAATGTTGTTACTGTGGTGAGCAGGAATGCAATCGTAGGTGTAGAGAGTATACAGCCTTGTGGAGAGCCAGTGCTCAGACTGATGGGTGGGGAGTAGTAGGAGCCCACTCTAACCCTCTGAGTGCGGTCACTCAGGAAGTCCTTGATCCAACAACAGGTGGAGTGTGGAAGTCCTATGTCTGACAGCTTGGTCACCAGTGTGTGGGGGAGGATGGTATTAAACGCAGAGCTAAAGTCTATAAAGAGCAGCCATGCATAGCTTTCCTGCCGCTTCAGGTGGGACAAAACAGTATGGAGAACAGTGGTCACACCGTCTTCAGTAGACCTGTTTGCTCTGTAGGCAAACTGGTGCGGGTCAAGCATAGGAGGAATGAATGACATGATGTGGTTCCTGACTAGCTTTTCAAAGCACTTCATAACTGCGGGAGTCAGTGCAACTGGCCTGTAGTCATTAAGACTGGTGATGGTCTGTTTCTTGGCCAGAGGCACTATGATAGAAGATTTCAGGCAGAGTGGCACAGTGGACTGGGACAGAGACTGGTTAAATATCCTGGTGAAGACTCCAGCCAGTTGGTCTGCACAGTCCTTCCGCCCTGAGATGCCATCGGGTCCAGCTGCCTTCCGTGGGTTGACAGTCTGCAGCATGCGTCTCACCTCGTGCTCCCCCACTGTGAAGATGGGGTTGTTGTTGGTTTCTGGATGGGGTCCATCTGTCTCTGGAGGATCCACCTCAAACCGGGCAAAGTAGTGGTTGAGTTCCTCCGCCAGCGATAGATTACCTCCCAAATTAACCTACACTTTACATTTCACGCGTGTGTGCATGTGTGTGTGAAGCTGAAGTAAGACCAGAGAACGACTCCCTCCCTCCTCTCATCTTACACAGTAGTCCCCTTCCTCCTCTCAAATAAGAAAGGATGGAGGTGGCTACTGTGTAGGACGACTTTCTCTCTCTATCTTACACACACACACAAACTGCTCTGTCTGGAAACGTCTTTAACAAGAAGCTTTTTTAATAACACTGGCATGCGTGTGCTCACTAACTAAATCACATCTTTATGAGACTTCATAAAGTGCTTATAAAACTTGCTTTTGCTTTATGCGCCCACACACACATGGTCACAGTGTGGAAGATAATTGCCCATAATCCTCCAGAGCATGTGAGAGAAGAGCCATTGGCTCAGATGATCATGTGATAACAGACAAAACGCATGCCTACTACTCATATATCAAGCCGTCGCTCGAATATTAAGTTAACATTTATTGAATAATTTAGTTTGACTTGCAAAACGCTTGCTGACCAAGTTACTCGCAATCCAAAGTTCTATTAGATATATTATTAGTTTCATTTCTCCTGTTGTGTTTATATGGTTTTGGACTATCATCAGGCTCATGATTGTGATGTCATTTATTTTTTTTAGACTTACATGTATTGGTGGAGTTATTAATTTCTATGATGGGAAGCTGTATAGTGTCACTGTGGGACTGATACAGTATCAAGCTTCTGTAGTCCTAGGCTTTTTGCTTTGGTGTCTCCTGTCCATTTAAAGCTAGGGTTTGGATTTGTTAGGGTTTCCAGCACTCTCTGCAGATAGCCTTCATTGGGTGCTCTTTGTTATGCTCTTGCAGATTTACCCAGTATGCTTTACTCTTCTGATTATTATTGCCATTTCTCCCACTTCTAGCTGTATGACTGCTACTGGGGATGTTTTAAAGACCCCACAACATGCAGGGCTTGAGATTGCATTATGCCAATCTGTTTTAGGTTCGACTCTGCTGCAGACATAAATACTATGCAGCCATACTCTATGTTAGCTTTCATGAGTGCACACTATGTGCATATTTATATGGCTCTGTTAGCTCCCCACATCTGTCATGTTAGGCATCTTATTGGTATTGTTAGTAGTCTTACATGTCTTCTTAATTTTCCTTATATGCTTTTTCCAGATTAGTCTCTTTTCAAAATACATTCATAGGTACAGGTAGTCCTCCACTGACAAATGAGTTCTGTTCCAGAAGCATATTCGTAAGTTGGATTTGTTTGTAAGTCGGGTACAAAGTGAGTCTTATACACCTTTGACACAAATGTACAATGTAAAGCATACCAATCCACTTGACTAAATCTGTATCCTTTCCCAACACTGCCAACATGTGACCAAAAACCATAACCGCACCTAAGGAAATGAATCTCGCAGTGAAATTTCGTCTCTGCCTCTTTAAATCTTCTCCATAAGAAAAGGAAACAATGATTAGTTCCACAACACAAAAATATTTATATAAAAATGATTAATAGAAAATTTAAAGTAAAAAAAAAAAAAATCTAATTAACACTTTACCTTTACATGAAATGAATTATGGTGTATGTGTGAAGCAGAGACAGAAGAGAAGGGGGTGGGTTTATTGTGTAGGACGACTTACACACACAACACACACACACACACACACACACACACACGGATGTTGACTTTACTTACACTGCAAACTAAGTTTGCCAGAGGAATCTTGGACGCAAAAATTTCTACTTTCTTGGACTGTAAACTCGGTTTTGTTGAGGATTTTCAGAAGTTAGAAATAATTACCATTAGGACAGCTTTACAGGACAGACATTTTCTGTTATTGTGCTATTGTGTTCTCAAACTGAATAATTGAAACTGATGAGGCCGACTTATTTCTCCCGCACCCCATCACCCACGCACATACAATATACACGACTTTAGACATTTTATACATTCAATTCAACACAAAAAATATTGTATAAAATTGTAAATATTGGTATCTGGTGCACTGCAGTATCTTTTTTTGTACAATACATGTGAGCTATTCTCGCCATTTGTTCGCATCTACGAATGTTAGAAGCGAACTGCAGTCTTTTTGTATCTACGGAAATCCGTAAATTGGGACCTACCTGTACTTAACACCCCGACAGAGGGTCAGCACCTGTGTCCAGTATCATGACAACAGTCGATTCAGCTTACAGACATAATAGTTCTACTTTTTTTTTCTTTTCCTACTTCCTACTTCCTACTTTTTCTATGTTTACCGGCAGTTCACATCAACTATCTTGCACTACCGAAACCTTTTGTCTTTGATCTTTCGTCTCTTCCTTGCAGTTTAAATCCTCTTTTCTAGTCCTATCAACCTTAATAAACTTATTAAATACATACTTCCTCGTCCTTGCCCATTTTCTAGAATACATTTCACAAGGTACTCAACCTTCCCAAATTCCACTAGCTCAGCCCCTGAAGGTTGGGGCAGAGCTCTCTTTTGTTTTGTGCTAAGGAAAGAGCTACCATTTGGTTAAATATTAAAATAGTAAACCACATTTCCCGCAATCACACAATCACACTTGCCACAGGTTTTTATTTTATTTTTTTAATACCACAAAATTGATTCTCTAAGACATAAACCAAGCTTGCTTGGCTGAAGAAAATTTTACGCTAAACTTTGCCTAAATTTAACTTACTTCCAGAATGAAATCCTGTTTAATGTCTTGTTTAAAATATGACTGGAACAAAAGGGGATATTTATAAAACATAACAAAGGTATTTTTCAAACTCCCCATAACACCTAATTAAATTTCAATAAAATACAGTGATGGTTAAAACTTTTCTGACAAAGGAATAAAAATAGCAAATAATGCAATTAATCTCCTTGAAGAAAAAAATGCAGATAAGCTCCCAAATTGTATAGCTCCCCCAAACTGTAATTTAAAATGAGCCTTCAAATTGTTGAGATAAATACGAGTTAAAAGACGAACAGTTATTGCCTAATGCATCCGCCGCACCTCCATACACTTACACCGGGAGAAAGGGGCAAACATGTACGCATGATGTGTCTGAAGTTCTCGTATAATTATTAGCAAAGAGCATACTGTATTTAAGCTTTAATCTCAGTGCACTGAAGAAAATACATTAAGATGTAAGTCATAGAGACATATCAGAAAACCTTACACATTAAGTCCACAAGCTCTGTACAGATATGATTAAAATAATGTATGTAAAAAAATCTCCAAACTCCAAACCACAGCCAAAGATATTACTCCAAAAGTAGCAATAATTTTTTTTGGACGATCCTTCCTGCAATGCACAAAAACCTCAGCATATCTGACTCTTCCTCTTCATGTCAGTCATTCTGTAGAATTTTTATTTACTGTAAATTTCACTTTTAAACCTGTAGAACCTGATGGATCCAATTTGTAGACATTTTTTACTCTCAATTAGATTTTATAATTCAGGAATATCTATTTCACAATAAATGATCAGCAAATAATCTGGTTTATACAAGACATGAAAATTATTTTTGAATTAAATGATTTATACTTTACATTATATCTTTTAATTTGTTTTTCACCATGTTTGAGACTTTTTTTTTGATCGTGCAGCAATATATTGTAAATATACACACATCTGCTGGAAGAAACAAAACATAAGACTAACTATGATCATTTTTAATTACATTTTGTTAATTGGAATAAACACATCAGCTGTAAAGTAAGTCTTAAATAAAAAAGAAATTGGTGGTAAAGAGTGTGTCATTGTGTTTCTCTACAGGTTGTATAAGTGTGGTGTCTCAGATGAAGGCTGTGCTGCTCTGACTTCAGCTCTGAGATCAAACCCCTCACACCTGAGAGAACTGGATCTGTCCTATAATAAAGTAGAAGACTCAGGAGTGAAGTGTCTCTGTGCTGTACTGGAGAATCCTCACTGTAAACTGGAGACACTGAGGTAAGATCATCTCTCTGAGAGTCACATGACCTGCTCCTCAGTAAGACACATTCTCTAATAGTGAGACTGAAGCAGAAGTTTTAGGTTGATCATCAATGTCCTGAGGAGGAAGATTGTTTCTTTTCACTGCATACTGATGATTTGTCTTTGGGTCAAATCTGAAAGACGAGGAAACAAAACAAACTTGGCAACGAGAAAGCATAGAATTAAACCGCGAGAGAATCGAGGCAATAACACACGATAATCCAGCAGTTTAAGCAACACACATCACATGTTTAAATGCTGGAGTAATCAGTAGGAAATGAGAAACTGGTGTCACACAGGGCAGAAAAGGGGGCATGGGGAAAGGACACATGAGTTGGAGAAAACAAAGGAAAAAGGGTTGGAAAAAACATGAGCACTTGGGTAAAAGTGACAGCGTGGGAAAAAAACGGGCAGATAGGGCATGATATGATTATGAAGTATGTAAAAAAATCCAGACTACAATCCACAGACAAAGATTCTACTGCAAAAGTAGAGCAATTTCTCTTTAAAACCAGGGATCTGGCAACCGCTCCAACAACACTGCTAATTTACACCTGCTTCTGAGAGGAGAAAAAATAATGTGTAAAACTGATGTTTTGTTTTTTACCATGTTTCAGCCTTTTACTGTTTTTATTGTGCATATATTGTAAATAACAGGTGATGTCATTATGAATAATAACACAACTTTAGAAACACATTAACTTTAATGCATTAAATAAAAAAATAAAAAAAACGTGGTGATGAGGAGTGTGTCATTGTGTCTCTTTACAGGTTGTGTATGTGTGGTGTCTCAGATGAAGGCTGTGCTGCCCTGACTTCAGCTCTGAGATCAAACCCCTCACACCTGAGAGAACTGGATCTGACTGAGAATAAAATAGGAGACTCAGCTGTGAAGTGTCTCTGTGCTGTACTGGAGAATCCTTGCTGTAAACTAAAGACACTGAGGTAAGATCATCTCTCTGAGAGTCACATGACCTGCTCCTCAGTAAGACACATTCTCTAATAGTGAGACTGAAGCAGAAGTTCTAGGTTCATCATCAGTGAACATTCGTCTCCATCTAGCTGCTATAAACAGGGTTGCCAGATCTGTATCATGGAAGCAGTATTAAAACTATGCAATGTTTATTAATAGTTCTTTCACTGAGCTCTTAAATAGTCTTGTATTATTTCACATGTTATCATAAATAAAGAATATCTATAAATAAACTCACTGACTCAAATACACCCATACAGTAACACAGAGCTGAAGTTGAGAACAGGATCAATAGGTGTGTGTATGAGATGAGATCACAGTGCATGATCACTACTGTATGTTTAATATAGAGAATGTGGAGTTACATCACACTGTTTTTATACCACGTTGCTTTTTGGAAAGGAGTCACCATCTTTGGTTTTAATGCTGATCGGTTGCCATGGTGATTTCTGAAACAGATGTGTTGAGAGTGACACAGAGTTGAGAGCGGCTTGTTATTGTTCTTAGATCTGTGACTTGGTGTTTTCTTTCGAGATAAAGACGAGTAAACCTAAAGAAAAGGGACCTGGGGCATAGGGAAACCATCCAGTGGGGCTCTAAAGTCCACGCAAAAATGGGTTCCACCGTCCCTTTTACCCAGCAGCATGACCGGGGCAGCCCATGGCGAGGTGGATGGCCTAATGATACCTGCTTCCAGCATCTTGGCGACCTCTTCCTCCACAATTTGCTGTTTGTAGACAGAAACAGGATATGCCTTTTTCCTGCCTGGTCTTTTGTCTGTGGTGTAGATATGGTGGGTGATTGCCTTGGTGTGGCCAATTCGGTCAGTGCACACTGTCGGCCATTCTAACAAAAGCTCCTGCAATCGATATTTATGTTCTTCCGACAGGGAGGCCTTGCTGAAGTTAAATGCCGGTGCCAAGCAGAGATATTTTGAGGAACTTGTAGAGATCAAAAACATCACACTTTTCTTTTATCTGCAACTCCTCCTAAACCATTAATGTGTATTTGACGAAACTTTCACAGAACCTGAGGAAGCATAGATGTGCTCTAGCTAATTCATTTTTGGATGTAGCATGTTCAGTGGATAGGTGACACATCTTCGTTAAAAGACTCCTACATTTTTTTGGAATAAGTGCTCACAGTTTACGAATGTTCAAACTACAAGTCACTGGAAGTACATGAACAATTCTGCAGTGTCTGGGTGTAAGGTCTACTGATCCACAAACCACTGAAATGTGAGAGTCGTACTTGCTGAGGTAAGGTGACACTCTGCTTTTGAACTGGACTATTAGCTATTAAACCAAACAGAAATGTAAACATGTGGAACATGTAGTGAAAGGTTTGTTTAGGTTGGTTGAGTCATAGCCCAGGCAGGGTGTTTGGTGATGGGAACTTTATCAGAGCAGAGGTTTCAGGTGCCAGGTCGTTAATGGTGAGACTGCATTACTGACAGGTTGGCCTGAAGTGATGCTACTTATAAACATCAGGCCTTTTCAACCTTAGACGACCACACACACACACACACCTGGCCACACACACACACACACACACACACATACACACACTGTTGATTATCAGCACAGAAAGTACACTTAAGCTTTTGTCCAGGTGTAACGTACATCCCAAACCTCAAAAGAACAAAAGTCATTAATATGTAAGTCACATGGAGACCCAGAAACAGACAGACATCAGGAAGCATGTTAGGATTTTCTGGTTAGACAAAAGAGTTCTAACAATTTAGATGTACATTCATCTGGCCATGGGCTTTAGGAAGTATTACCTTATAAGGAAAGAGGAGGCACAATGAGCGGGTGTTTTATGGACCTACAGTAGAGACATGGGAAAGGTCACACAATATTAGAGAACCTTACAGTGTTTATTAAATTCTGACAAATACTCTGACAAATACTCTACAAATACTATGTATTTGTGATACACACAAAACTGCCTAAAATATTACATTTTCAGTTTTATCACTCTAGATTTCTGGTTTGTAAAACACTCCAACAACTCGAAGGAACATCAGCTAGGCCAAGTCAATACCAGCCACACAGCAGAACAATGCAATACCACCCCCTACTGGACACTAATGTCAATGCTTAGCAATGCTGTTACAACTAGTCAAATATGTAGTAAAATGAGAATATCATCCACACACTCATTTATGCTTCATTGTCTCTGATGATGACTGTTGTTTTAAAACTTGTATTTTAAATAATTTCATGATAAGTTTTAATTTTAATGGGAAAATGTTGCTCCAGAGCGACAAAACAATGAAAGCATGTGTTCTGTAATCCACAATAAAGCCAAATCTTGCCCCAAGTCCCTGAAGGAAAAACCTTAGTGACTTTGGGTCTAATCGCACAGGATTAGTATTACCTGGGGACCTGCGGAGGTTGTCTGTGATCTTAATGTCATGCGAATCATTGTGTCCTTTGCACCTTTTTATTTATCTTCAGCGCAGAATGGAGGCTGTGTTGAAGTGGAAGTATTTTGGGTTCTGGAAAATATCACTATACACCATCCAACAACACATTTGCAAAATGAAATACAATAGGGCTTTATTTGTATATGTAATATTATTTGTAATATGTAATAATAATATAAATGTAATATATGGTATTAGTATATAATGTAGTATAAAGTATATATTTTTATATCCGGTAAAATAAAATCGCAGGTTTCGCTCATCCTGTGCAAATCCGTCACACGTAACTCAGATGTGAGGGGGTAATTTCTAAATCACACGAGGTCCAGGTAACACTAATCCCATGCTAATGGGCCTTTTAGCTGAGACTAAAGCTAAATAAAGGTAAAACCTTAATATTTATTTCATGGACTTCAACACGGAGAGTTTTTTTTATGTACAGGGAGTGCAGAATTATTAGGCAAGTTGTATTTTTGAGGAATAATTTTATTATTGAACAACAACCATGTTCTCAATAAACCCAAAAAACTCATTAATATCAAAGCTGAATATTTTTGGAAGTAGTTTTTAGTTTGTTTTTTGTTTTAGCTATTTTAGGGGGATATCTGTGTGTGCAGGTGACTATTACTGTACATAATTATTAGGCAACTTAACAAAAAACAAATATTTACCTATTTCAATTATTTATTTTTACCAGTGAAACCAATATAACATCTCCACATTCACAAATATACATTTCTGACATTCAAAAACAAAACAAAAACAAATCAGTGACCAATATAGCCACCTTTCTTTGCAAGGACACTCAAAAGCCTGCCATCCATGGATTCTGTCAGTGTTTTGATCTGTTCACCATCAACATTGCGTGCAGCAGCAACCAGAGCCTCCCAGACACTGTTCAGAGAGGTGTACTGTTTTCCCTCCTTGTAAATCTCACATTTGATGATGGACCACAGGTTCTCAATGGGGTTCAGATCAGGTGAACAAGGAGGCCATGTCATTAGTTTTTCTTCTTTTATACCCTTTCTTGCCAGCCACGCTGTGGAGTACTTGGACGCATGTGATGGAGCATTGTCCTGCATGAAAATCATGTTTTTCTTGAAGGATGCAGACTTCTTCCTGTACCACTGCTTGAAGAAGGTGTCTTCCAGAAACTGGCAGTAGGACTGGGAGTTGAGCTTGACTCCATCCTCAACCCGAAAAGGACCCACAAGCTCATCTTTGATGATACCAGCCTACTCCACCTCCACCTTGCTGGCGTCTGAGTCGGACTGGAGCTCTCTGCCCTTTACCAATTCAGCCACAGGCCCATCAAGACTCACTCTCATTTCATCAGTCCATAAAACCTTAGAAAAATCAGTCTTGAGATATTTCTTGGCCCAGTCTTGACGTTTCAGCTTGTGTGTTTAGTTCAGTGGTGGTCGTCTTTCAGCCTTTCTTACCTTGGCCATGTCTCTGAGTATTGCACACCTTGTGCTTTTTGTCCTGTGCTGAAATATGGCCAAACTGGTGGCAAGTGGCATCTTGGCAGCTGCACGCTTGACTTTTCTCAGTTCATGGGCAGTTATTTTGCGCCTTGGTTTTTCCACACGCTTCTTGCGACCCTGTTGACTATTTTGAATGAAACACTTGATTGTTCGATGATCACGCTTCAGAAGCTTTGCAATTTTAAAAGTGCTGCATCCCTCTGCAAGATATCTCACTATTTTTAACTTTTCTGAGCCTGTCAAGTCCTTCTTTTGACCCATTTTGCCAAAGGAAAGGAAGTTGCCCAATAATTATGCACACCTGATATAGGGTGTTGATGTCATTAGACCACACTTCTTCTCATTACAGAGATGCACATAACCTGATATGCTTAATTGGTAGTAGGCTTTCGAGCCTATACAGCTTGGAGTAAGACAACATGCATAAAGAGGATGATGTGGACAAAATACTCATTTGCCTAATAATTCTGCACTCCCTGTATTCTTTAGAAAGCAGTAATTTGTCTCATGTATAATATAATCTGTAAAATCAAAAAACACAATCACAAAAACAATCACAGTGCATTATCAGAACACACACACAAAGATAATATGCAGTAATAATTAACCTGTTTCACTTTACACATAATGGGATCTTACTTTTAGATGCAGAACAAACTGTAGGATGTACATTGAACATCTGGTTAAAAAACACAGCTGGACGTCAAGGCTTTAACATTTTGACCATCAGTTAGTGCCTTAGTTCTCTGACCCATTTGTTATAGAACACACCACAGACAGCTCCTTCTTTTTTGAGGTTTTTTTGGTGGCTTATTGGTGCATTACCCCCTGCTGTACTTGGGTGTGGAACATCAGATATTACATGTAACGTAAAAAAAAGATATTAGATTTTGTCTGTTAAAATAGTTTTCATTTGTTTATTATATATATTTTTTCCAATAATTTTTCCCTAGTATATTTTCTACTTTATCTGCTTCTTCATTTCCTTTTACTCCTACATGTGCTGGTACTCATAGGAAAGAGCTCCTTACACCCTTCTGGTATAATTCTGACACTATTTGTAAGATGTTATCTAGATAGTTTTGTCTGCATGAATTTCCTGTTCCCAGACTAGTGATGGCTGACATGCTATCTGATACAGTTATCACATCTCCTTGATGATGCTTCTCCACCCATTCAGATGATAATTTTATACCTGTGAGTTCAACCGTATATTCTCATAGTTGGTCCATTGTTCTTAGCCTTTATCTTGTACTGTGGAATGTAAAAAACTGTCCCTGTTCATGCTGTACCCGGATCTTTTAAGCTCTTTCTATACAGTATACACCGCATTCCAAATTATTATGCAAATTGGAGGTAAGTGTCATAAACATTAAATGTTTAGTTTTTAAATTAAACTCATGGATGGTATTGCGACTCAAAGCTCTTTGGATCACAAAAATGAATCTTAGAACCTGTGATAATTAGTTTGACAGATGAGCCCAATTAAAGGAAAAGTACTGAAGAAGGTTGTTCCACATTATTAAGCAGGCTACAGGTTTCAAGCAATATGGGAAAGGAAAAGAATCTCTCTGCTGCTGAAAAGCGTCAAATAGTGCAATACCTTGGACAAGGTATGAAAAAAACATTAAATATTTCACGAAAACTTAAGCATGATCATCGTACTGTAAAGACATTTGTGGCTGATTCAGAGCACACACAGAGAGCAGCTGCTAAATGCCATTACAAAGCAGCAAACAGGTATTTGAAGCTTCTGGTGCCTCTGGAGTCCCATGAACCTCAAAGTGTAGGATCCTTTAGAGGCTTGCAATTGTGCATAAACCTACTATTCGGAATTGAACAAATTTTTTGAGCAGAAACAGTTGCAGTGGGCCCAGACATACATAAAGACTAGTTTTGTTTACTGATCAGTGTCGTGCCACCCTGTATGGTCCAGATGGATGGAGTGGTAGATGGTTGTGGATGGCCACCATGTCCCAACAAGGCTATGACGTCAACAAAGAGGTGGCAGAGTCATGTTTTGGGCCGGAATCATGGGGAGAGAGCTGGTAGGCCGCTTTAGGGTCCCTGAAGGTGTAGAAATGACCTCGGCTATGTATATAAAGTTTTTTAAGACTTTCTTCCATGGTACAAAAAGAAGAACCATGCCTTCCGTAGCAAAATCATCTTCATGCATGACATGCACCATCTCATGCTGCAAAGAATACATCTGTGTCATTGGGTGCTATGGGCATAAAATATGAAAAACTTATGGTGTGTGCAACATCCTCCCCCAACCTCAACCCCATTGAGAACATTTAGAGCATCCTTAAGCAAAAGATCTAGTGTTGGAGGCAGTTTACATCGAAACAGCAGCTTTAAGAGGCTATTCTGACTTCCTGCAAAGAAATTCAAGCAGAAACTGTCCAAAAACTCACAAGTTCAATGGATGCAAGAATTGTGAAGGTGATATCAAAGAAGGGGTCCTATGTTAAGATGTAACATGCCCTGTTAGGATGTTTTTGATTTAAATAGTTTTGATTTTAGTACATATTACCTCATAATGCTGCAAATTCAACGAAAGCCCATTTTTAGTTCTTTAAAACCTATAAAATGTTCTAACTCTGTTGTGCATAATAATTTGAAACAGTGGGTTTTCAGTTTTTTTATTTTTGAAATAAATATTGTTATCATTAGGAGGTTTGTTTGATAAAATTTAAATTATATCCTAATGGTTGATGACTTGAAAATTATACTGGCTGTCATTTGCACTGACTAATTATGAAAATCAGAAAAAGATATAATTTGCGTAATAATTTGAAACGCGATGTATATATATACTATGGTTCAAAAGTTTGGGGTCACTTGCAAATTTCTTTGTTTTTGTTTAGTGATTTATTTTCTACATTCTACAACAATACTGGGGATTTCAAAACTATAAAATAACACATATGGAATTAGGTAATCACATAAAAACAACAAAAACAACAGTTAGTTGTTATTTTAAGACACAGAGGTCAGCCTTTCTGTAATAGTTCTTGCAAGAACAGTATTGTCAAGTGCACTTGCAAAGTCCGTCAAGCACCATAATGAAACTGGCTCTCATGAAGGCCATCCCAGGAGGGTGAGACCAAAACCTACCTCTGCCGTAGACGAGACGTTCATTTAGAGTTATCAGCCTGAAGAATGACCAATTACCAGCACCTCAGATTAGAGGCGTTATGAAGTCTTTACAGAGCAGAAGTAGCAGAAACATCTCAATATCAACTGTTCAAAAGAAATTATTGCATTTTTTCAATGCCTTCAGCATTTCTTTACAATGTAGAAAGAAATAAAAAACAGGAACAAGTTAGAAAGACACCCCAAACTTTTTATATATATACTCAGCAAAAAAAGAAACGCCCCTTTTTCAGGACTGTGTATTTCAACAATAATGTTGTAAAAATCCAAATAACTTTACAGATCTTCATTGTAAAGGGTTTAAACAATGTTTTCCATGCATGTTCAATTAACCATAATCAATTAATTAACATGGACCTGTGGAATGGTCGTTAAGACCTTAACAGCTTACAGAAAGTAGGCATTTAAGGTCACAGTTCCAAAAATGCAGGACACTAAAGAGACTTGTCTACCGACTGTTAAAAACACTCAAAGAAAGATGCCCAGGGTCCCTGCTCATCGCTCAGCGTGAACGTGCATTAGGCATGCTGCAGGGAGGCATGAGGACTGCTGATGTAGCTAGGGCGATAAATCGCCATGTCCGCACTGTGAGACGCCTAAGACAGCGCTACAGGGAGACAGGAAGGACAGCTGATCATCCTCGCGGTGGAAGACCACGTGTAACAACACCTGCACAGGATCGCTACATCTGAATATCACACCTGCGTGACAGGTACAGGATGGCCACAACAACTGCCCGAGTCACACCAGGAACACACAATCCCTCCATCAGTGCTCAGACTGTCCGCAATAGGCAGTCCATGAGGAGGAGATGCACTGCAGTACTTCAAGCAGCTGGTGGCCACACCAGATACTGACTGGTACTTTTGATTTTGAGCCTCCCTTCATTCAGGGACACATTGTGGAACATTTTTAGTTTATGTCTTATGGTGTTGACTACAAATATTTACACATTAAGTTTACTGAAAGTAAAAACAGTTGAAAGTCAGAGACGTTCCTTTTTTTGCTGAGTATATATATATATATATATATATATATATATATATATATATTAGTTACTTATTACTTGTTGTGTTTACATGGTTTTGGATTATTCTTGTGATGTGTGATGAGTTGTCCTTTATTTTTTGTTTTAGACTTATATTTATTGAGGGACTGATACAGTATCAAGCTTCTGTAGTCCTAGACCTTTTGCTTTGGTGTCCCCTGTCCATTCAAAGCTGTGCAGATTGGATTTGTTTTGTCCGAGCACTCTGTGAAGATGAGCTTCATTGGGTACTCTTTGTTATGCCCTTGCAGATTTACCCAGTATGCTAACATTACAGTAGCTTTATTCTTTTAATTCTTAATGGCATTTCCCCAACTTCTACCTGTATAGCTGCTCATGGCATAGCTACTTTGAAGGCATCACAACAGACTCTCAGGGTTTGAGATTGCATTTTGTCAAGTTGCTTTTGGTTAAACTCTGCTGCAGACATACAATATACGCTATGGAGCCATAATCTAGGGTTGCTCTTATGAGTTCAAAATAAACATTCCAAAGTTCTTAACATGCCGACAGAGGGTCAGCGCCTGCGTCTAGTAACCCATGGCAACAGTGGACTCAGGTTGATGAAATGATTAGTTCTTCTTCTTCTTGGTGTTTACTGGCCCCCTTAATAAACCCATCAAATACTTTTTTTTTCCTTGTTCTCTTTTTCCATTTTCTAAAATAATTTTCACAGTGTACTTAACCTTTTCAAATTCCCTCAGCTCTACCCCTAAAGGTTGGGATTAAGCTTTCTTCAATGTTCTATTTTTTCATTTTGTAACAAGGAAAAAGCTCTTATTTGGTTATAGTTAAAAAATTAAACCACATTTTCCACAATCACTCACACTCACCAAAGCCATTTTATTTTATAAGGAAATCAAATTTAAATAAAAATGTGAAATGAGACAGGAACAAAATAATTTGAATCACAGTGTTTTTTTTTAACAAAATTAATTAGATGTAAGACATGAACAAAGCTTGTTTAGTTGTGCAAGTAAGATAAATTATGCTAAGTATATTAAATCCTAACATGACAAAGCATACTTAAGTATGAACCAGACTAATGACTAGTATATGTGAAGTTATATTACTATAATATACTGTATATGTTTATACATTTTTTGTTTTGGGAGGCTAATTTTGTACTAAGTGTATTTATGATGTAACTAATTTCATACAAAAACCCTATTCACATGTACAGTACTTTTACATGCTAAAGACACAGACCATACATAATTCTCAAATAATGTGTTGGATTGTATGTTACAATGAAGAAAAGAAAATTGTCACTATAGCAAATTGTAACGGGTTCGACCCATGTTGCACAGGTGGCACTATAAAGCATGGACACGAGGCGAGGTCTTACTGGAAAAAGGGTAATCTATTTAGGAAAAATGGGGTAGGAAAGTGTTAAAGGAGGGAGGATGGAAAAAAGGGAAGGAAAAAATTGTGCACGTGCAGATCCAGGGGCAGTGCCACGCTGGCATGTGGACGCACAGCTGGTGACAGGTGGCGGTGGGCGGAGTGGCAGAAAGTAGCACGCGGAGGCAGCGCTCCTTCGTGACGGCGTTTCTCCTGCTGTCGATGGCCGGCCTGGCCCCTACCAGCTCTCCATGGGCGCGGCCTCAGACGGGAGTCCTCTTTGACGTCCGTCGGCTGTGCGGCTTTCCCGGCTGGGATCAGATGCCTTAACGCAGTCCTCCTGCTCGCACAGCTCTTTCTCTAAACTCTGCGCCTAGCTTTTATAATGCGGAGCAAGCCTGAGATCCTATTAGCATTAACTATTGCCAGCCGGCCCGAATAGGCGGCTCCGTCCCTTTGCATACCTGCAGAAGGGATCCAAGCCCGAGATCCTATTAGCATTAACTATTGCCAGCCGGCCCGAATAGGCGGCTCCGTCCCTTTGCATACCTGCAGAAGGGGGTGCCGCCTATCTAGGGAGCCTACGGAGTGAGCGAGGAGCGATAGTAGATTTGGGTGCACGCCGTGACACAAATACAATGTATTGTATAACCATTGAAATAATTAAACACAGACAAGGCTGGTCCTGTGTACACGCCCACGTACCTAATGAATATTAATGAGTATACAAATGCGACAACGTGTCAAAATAAACAAGATGTCGTAAACCCGAACAAGTAAAGATTTTCCTTGGCAGATTCTGTAAAACCCTTGCATCTTTTGTTCCGAGGTGTCTCTAAATCCACTATGATGGTTGTTTCGAAGAAAATTATAATGAGATCTTACAGTAGGTCACGTGATCTTGGTGCCATGAAAGGGAGGTTGGGCCCAACTAGCATACTAAAAGTACAAAAAAAATAAACTATACATGGATGCACAAGGCCAAGACAATACCGGTATCACTCATTATTTTTATGAATAACTCTTATTTATTGTGTGATTATATAGTCAGAATCAATCTTTTAAAGTATATGGCTGTGTAACGTACATACTGTACCTGACACAGTAATTAAGAAAATTTAAGTATATCTGTAATGTATTATATTTAATTTTATATTTTATTATTTTTTAATGATAAACTTGTCTGAACAAAGCATTGTGAGACTGAAGCAGTGTAAAACAGAGACTCTAAAAACAGGGCGAGAGCTACAGAGCATTATACTAGAAGTGAAGTACATAAGATTTAGCACTAACACATTAGGCAATACATTCTATAGTTTAAACTATGAATTTAATTTCAAACTACCTAACAAAAATCATGACATTTTACAAACACATCAGCTTTAAACTAAGTCTTAAATAAACATAAAAATTTGGTGATGAAGAGTGTGTCATTGTGTCTCTCTACAGGTTGCGTGATTGTGGTGTCTCAGATGAAGGCTGTGCTGCTCTGACTTCAGCTCTGAGATCAAACCCCTCACACCTGAGAGAACTGAATCTTTCCTGGAATAAAGTAGGAGACTCAGGAGTGAAATGTCTCTGTGCTGTACTGGAAAATCCTCACTGTAAACTGGAGACACTGAGGTAAGATCATCTCTCTGAGAGTCACATGACCTGCTCCTCAGTAAGACACATTCTCTAATAGTGAGACTGAAGCAGAAGTTTTAGGTTGATCATCAATGTCCTGAGGAGGAAGATTGTTTCTTCTCACTGCACACTGATGATTTGTCACATTTTGGGTGAACTGTGTGGAAATTTTGGTACATTTGGATCAAATTTGTGTCATTGAACATCCGTCGCCAGCAAGCTGCTATACACAGGGTTGCCAGATCTGTATAATAGAAACCGTATTGAAACCATGCAGTCTTTCCTAATAGTTTACCTCATTGAGCTCTTAAATAGTATTATTTCACATTTTGTCATAAATAAAGAATATCTATAAATAAACTCACTGACTCAGATACACTCATACAGTAACACAGAGCTAAAGTTGAGAAAAGGATCAATTGGTGTGTGTATGAGAGGAGGTCACAGTGCATGATCACTACTGTATGTTTAAATATTGTGTGAATGTGGTTGTACTTCATGTTGTTTTTATACTGCATCACTTTTTTTGGAAGGCACCGCCATCTTTGGTTTTTAATGCTGATCGGTTGCCATGGTGATTTCTTACACACGTGTTCAGTGACAGAGTTGAGAGTGGCTTGTTATTGTTCTTAGATTTGTGACATGGTGTTTTATTTTGAGATGAAGAAGAGTAAACCTAAACTTGGAGAAGTTAAATGCTGGTGGCAAGCAGATATGTCTTGAGGCACTTGTAGAGATCAAAAACATTGATCCAAATGACTTGGTAACTTAAGAGTGGATAAAAGACCCAGACACACAACCCCTTCTCACACAATACAATACAATACAATTTTTATTTATAGAGCACAATTTAAAAACAACCGAGGTTGACCAAAGTGCTTTACAACACTATTAATAAATACACAGTAAAACAGACACAAATTATAAAACATAATATTACACAAGCTGTAAACACAGGCGAAGTTCCTAAGGCCAAAAACACAGAACAATAGTTCAAGAGATCTATTGAGGTCAGGGGTAGCTCAGTGGTTAAGGCATTGGACTACGGTTCGGAAGATCCCAGGTTCAAACCCCACAACCACCAAGTTGCCACTGTTGGGCCCTTGAGCAAGGCCCTTAACCCTTAACTGCTCAGATGTGTAATGAGATAAAAATGTAAGTCGCTCTGGATAAGAGCGTCTGCCAAATGACTAAATGTAAATGTAAGAGATGTTGAACGCCAAGGAAAATAGATAGGTTTTAAGAGTGAAAAACAGACAAGGTTGGGGCAGTTCTGATGTGAAACGGGAGATCGTTCCATAACTTTGGACCAACAACAGAAAAGGCACGGTCACCTCTGGTTTTTAGTCTTGTCCTAGGCACTTGCAACAAATTAAAATTAGTAGATCTAAGTGATCTTGATGAAATGTAAGGCTGTAACGAATCAGTTAAGTACTGTGGGGCCAGACTATGTAAAGATTTAAAAACAAACATTAGGATTTTGTAATCAATTCTATATTTAACTGGCAGCCAATGAAGTGAAATTAAAACCGGCTTAATATTCTCGTATTTGCACTTTCCTGTGAGAAGCCGGGCTGCTGCATTTTGGACTAACTGCAATTGAGAGACACAAGACTGAGAGACACCGACATATAAAGAGTTGCAGTAGTCAAGCCGAGATGTTACAAATGCGTGCATGGCTATTTCAAGCTTCTTTAGAGATAAAAATGGCTTTACTTTTGAAAGAAGACGAATATGGTAAAAACAAGACTTAACCACTGTACTTATCTGCTTATCAAATTTGAGGTTACTGTCAAACAAAACACCCAGATTTCTGACACATGAGGTACTGTACGGTGATAGAGATGTACTTTTAAAATCATATACACATTGATCAGTGGGACCAAACACTATGAATTTAGTTTTACTCTCATTGAGGCTCAAAAAGTTTGTTGCCAGCCAAAGTTTTAGCTCCTCCAAACAATCCAGAATAGGCTTAAAGGCATTCTTATTTCCACGCTTTAAAGGAATATAAATCTGAGTATCATCTGCATACAGATGGAAAGAGACCCCATATTTACTAAAGATAGACCCTAATGGAAGCAGATAAAGAGAGAACAACGCTGGACCCAGAATCGATCCCTGAGGTACACCAGATCTTAACTGTATCTCAGAAGAGGAATGGTGCCCAATATTGACCATAAACCTCCTATCAGAAAGATATGACCTAAACCATTGTAATACTATGCCCCGTAAACCAACGCACGTTTCAAGACGTGAAATTAGAACGTTATGATTGACCAGATCAAAGGCAGAGCTGAGGTCTAACAAAACCAAAGCCGTAAACTGGCCAGAGTCCGTAGTCAACATGACATCATTTAAAACTCGTAAGAGGGCTGACTCCGTGCTATGGCAAGATTTAAAACCAGACTGAAACTTTTCGCAAATAGAATTATAAGATAAATGTGACTGAAGTTGGTTTAAAACAACTTTCTCAAGGATTTTAGATAAAAAAGGCAGAACACACCCTGACATTTTAATTACCTGGCTGTGTGTCCTGCCTAAGGAGCCACATAGGAGACAGATAGAGTCATAGAGAGACATATCAGAAAACTGGGGATCTGGCAACCGCTTCAACAACACTGTGCTAATTAACACCTGCTTCTGAGGCAAGGAGAAATTATTGTGTAAAGCTGACAACTGTTAATCTCTCAGATTTTATTAAATTAAGCGGAATATTTTATCAGATTCACTTTCACACTTTTTTGGTTGTTTCTTTCTGGAATCTCTTTGTCTTTATGTCAGTCTTTCTGTAGAATTTTTGTTTATTGTGAATTTTACTTTTAAACCTGTAGAACCTGATGGATCCAATTTGTAGACAGTTTTTACTCTCCATTAGATTTATAATTCAGGAATATCTATTTAAATGATTAGCAAGTAATCTGGTTTATACAGACATGAATATATTCCTGTGCATGATCTGTCATGAAGAGTGTGTCATTGTGTCTCTCTACAGGTTGTATGGTTGTGGTGTCTCAGATGAAGGCTGTGCTGCTCTGACTTCAGCTCTGAGATCAAACCCCTCACACCTGAGAGAACTGGATCTGTTAGGGAATAATAAAATAGAAGACTCAGGAAAGAAGCTGCTCTTTGCTCTTAAGGATGATAAGCATTACAAACTACAGAAATTAAAGTAAGTTATGAACTTTTTGTATTTATGTTAAAATAATAAAAGACTAATTACATTACTCACAATAAGTTAGGGATATTGTTATTTACATGAGTGCTTTTCCTATTTGCCCTGAATTTAAATGAAATAAGTTAAAGTTTCCTTTGATATTACTAATTATACACCCTACAAAATACTAGGTTAAAAACAACCCATATAATGATGGGTTAATTCTACCACATAAATTGGTCAAATGTTCTACCCAGATAGATGTTGGTTTGTTTTAACTGGAATGTTGGGTTAATTCTACCTCACAAATAGGTTATTATTATTTGCAGTTATTGCATATTTACAGTGAATCTGTAGAAAAAAAAACTACCCATGTCTATTAAACAGTTAAATTACTTTGATACACTAATCTATTACAAAAAAACCTTCAAGTTTTGCAAACCATACATATATGCAATAAACAACATCCTATTAAATGTTCATAGAAATTTTTTTTTTTTCAAAAGCACAAGAGCAGATAATCAACAGCGACATCATTAGTACTGTATACTATTACTTACAAGGGCAGAATGGAGTAATTGCACAAATAGGCTGAGGCAGCTTCTACAGAGCAGGATCTCTCTGTGACTTCAGATATCTTTTTCTGCAGAACAAAACTATCCAGCCTCGCTATTTTATAGCAACATTACAAAAAGTCCTATACAGGTGCACACTGCTTTGGATAGTTAATGTCAAAAATATAAAATGCCTTAAAGCACACATCAACCGCCCCAAGTAGTGTGCATTGCTCCAGAGCCTCTCCCACCAGAATGACGAATGCCTGAGAGCAGCGCTGGTCATTATCTCCCAACATCAGGATGTAGGGGTATGGCCTTGACACTTCAGCCTGCCGGAGGTATTCCACCATGTTGGTTCCAACATTAGAAAGAAAGAAATGAAAGAAAGTAAAATTTTTGTTAAATAGCAAAGATTAAACTGAATAAAACGATTAATTTAGTGAAATAGGATTGATACTAAATAAAAAATGACACAGCTGTCCATTAACATAGGGTATAGACAACCTGAAACCAAAACATAGAGACAGCTACTACCAAAAATAAAACAGCAAAATAAGAATTGCTTTTAGGATAAAGCTCCTTAATATTATTATTTTTGTTTATGTCGGACTAGTTGATCTTGTGGTCTGCGTTAATTTTAAGCTAATTACCGAAAAAATGTCATAGCTGGGGTCATACTGGCACAATACAATCACCCAAATATTAATACTTCATTTAGTAGTTATCTGTACAGCTGTAGTACTTTTTCCTGTAGTTGGCGCGTTGTCTGATAGTTAATTGAGCCTGAGTCACAAGCAACTTTGGTCGAAGAGGGCTACCTGGTTAGCTTACATGCAACAGTTAATGGTGACATATTAGCATACCTGCCAAAGGGGGAAAGGTGTAAAATATTGTTATAACTCGGGAGAAACGCGGGAAATGCTGGCAGAATTGAGGGATGATGATGGGTTCTATGATGAGTGAGCCATGTACAATAACCAAATCTGTTTTGCGCTGACTGGTGTTGCCTGTCCAGACTGTTGCACCTCCTCCACCAAGGCAAACTGCTCACCTCACCTTCTCCAGCAATGCTGACAACAAGCCTTTCTGTACAAGGCGACCCGACACTCATCAGTGAACAGAACGGTGCTAAAGAAGGTGATACAGTCATCACCAGTCAGCGCAAAACAGATTTGGTTATTGTACATGGCTCAGTCACTGCACATTCTTATCTCAGAGACATCATAGAACTCATCATCATCCCCCAATTCTGCCAGCACACCCCCAACTTTCTGTTCATGGATAATAATGCTCCACCACATCGTGGCAGAATTGTCACAGCTCGACTTCAGCTGTGAGTAGTGTGAGTAGAGTATATAAGTAATTAATCATTAGTTTGTACAATTCTATTTAGTCCCAATAAATATATGATTAGCAGGTTAGAAGTGTTATTACGGTTCTATTTAAATATTTTTTGTCTAACAATATGCTTTAATGCTTTAATGTTTTGTGTTCAGTAAAGTTGATTTTAAATCCATGTGAAGTCAGAAGACAGGGAGTCAGTCAGAGTCTTCAAAATGTTACAAATGAGTGCATGAGAGTGATTGTAAATGAACAGCTCGTCTCCTTGTGACACCTTGCTATCTCTGACTTCATACTGCTGCTTTTGTCTGAGCAAGATAATCTCTGCTTTTCCCTGTTTCTGGAAGCAAACTTAATTCTCAACTTTTATGCTACAAATATTGTATTTAAGCAGCCACTTTCCTCACTCTGACACTTCTACCAGCACCCGACCTCCACACCGTGTCTTCTGTCATTTCTGTAAAATTCACCTCAGCTTGTTCTTAAAGTCTGCACTTATATATAAATGTAGAACAAGAGCTAAATGACTCAGTAGTGTTGATTATTTAAAAAGCTCCAAAGCCTGTGATTGGATAAGAGCAGTGATGTGATGAGTAAATATCTGCTCATGTTCCTGTTATAACACAGATGTTACTAAGAATGAAGAAATTTTGAATGATTAATTATAAACAGGAGATGATGATGTTTCCCTTGAAGGAGAGATGATTATATGCTGTTGATCATGAAGTACCACAGTCCAGTTTATGGTTATTAATACACTTTTTTTTCTTTTATATTCAGCCTGATGTGGTGAACATCTTTGTGTGATGAAGACTCCAGTGTTCCTGCGTTTCCGTGTTGGTGAAAAAGAACGTGCTCATAACACATCATTCATTTAATTATAACACATTAAAGAGACTCAGATACATGAGAAGTGTGTGTTCATCGTGCACAGTGAATCACAGACTGAGTGAACACAGACAAGTGAAGTGACACAAGTCATCAAACCTTATCAAAGTGACCTTGTTGTGGTCGCTGGTTATCCAAACACATTCATGGACAAAAATTAACTGTTGTATGATGCAGGTTTGAAAGGTCATGTGATTATTCTATATTTGATTATTTTCTATATTTTTATTAATATTTTATGTTTTTTTTTCTTATGCATGCTTTTTTATTGCTTTTTTGTTTGCTTCACAATTAAAATGACTTTGTATTTAAGTGCTTATAGTGTCCATAACTTAATTAAATACATAAAAAATAATGATATACATGTCACAATGTAACAAACTTTGTAGCAATGTTTGTAACAGTTATTTAAAGATGTTTTATGTTTAAAAACAAAAATATTGTTACAATACAATTAAAAACTAATTATGCATTAGTTAAATGTAATTTACTTTGCCAACATTTTCTATGTAAAAATATTACATTATATGTAACGTCACTTCTTTTAACAGACAATAAAGTTGACAGGAGAGTTGTGGTTCTGTGTGGGTTATATCACTACAGCTTGTTTATCCACTTTGCGGTTGGACGTGGGTCTGTTGGGGCTAGCAGGAGGGGTTAGCACCTCTGTGTTCTCTTCTCCCAGGTTCACAGATTCTGGAACACGTTTGCAGAGGCTGGAGTGGATCCACTTCACACTTTCTGCTACCTTCACTGCTGTCCGTGTCACTAGGAGCACCTGGAACGGTCCGATCACCTCCTGGCCTTCCGGTTCTTCCTCCTGAGGTCCTTCACCACCACCCAGTCTCCTAGTTTTAGGTCATGACACTTTCCCTCTGCCAGATGTGGCAAGACCTCCTTCACTTGGGCCTGTACTCGAGATAAAACCTGCGTGTGTGCGATCTGAGATGTTTTGGGGGGTTCCTTTCTTATAAAAGAAAACAAACAGGAACAAGCAAACAGGGTAAAATGATTTATTTGATTTTAACTTCTGAAAGATGGTTTATTTTGATATTGTATTATGTTTAAAGAAAATTTTGAAAGTATTGTGTGTGTGTGTGTGTGTGTGTCTGTCTGGTGGGCGGTAAACAAAGTAATTAATGTGTTTACTGACGTATGTCACATAAGCTTTTAAAACAGCTAAAAAGTCAGTTTAGAGGAAACTCTTAATGCCCCTTTTGATGTGACCTTTGACCTTAAGCTTTCTTACTCATGGACTATACCGCTTTATCCTGAATACAATGGACAATTCTGGACAGGAAACTACAAGTTCTAGGATTAAGCAGCTCTCTCTGCAGCTTGATTCTCAACTTCCTGTCCGACAGACGTCAGATGGTCAGACTGGGCAGTATCACCTCATCCCCCATCACAATGAACAGGGGTGCTCCACAAGGGTGTGTACTGAGCCCTCTACTGTACTCACTCTACACATACGCCTGCACGGCCACTAGCAGCTCCAACATCGTTGTGAAGTTTGCGGACGACACAACAGTGGTGGGTCTTATCACCAACGGTGATGAGACTGCATACAGGGAGGAGGTCAGTGCCCTGACACATTGGTGCCAGGAGAATCATCTCTCCCTCAATGTCGGAAAGACCAAAGAGTTGATAGTGGACTTACGGAGGTGTAGTGGTGCACATTCCCCCATCATCATCAACGGCGCTGCTGTGGAGAGAGTGAGCAGCTTCCGCTTCCTGGGTGTTCACATAGCAGAGGATCTCACATGGTCAGTTCATACTGACAAAACAGTGAAGAAGGCGCAGCAGTGACTCTTCTTTCTCAGGAGACTAAAGAGATTTGGCATGAGCCCCCGCATACTTAGGACCTTCTACCGCTGTGCCATCACGACCTGGTACGGCAACAGCACTGCCTACAACCGCAAAGCTCTGCAGAGAGTGGTGCGGTGTTCCGAAAGGATAATTGGAGGTGAGCTTCCCTCCCTCCAGGACATCTACAGGAAGCGGTGCCTGAGGAAAGCGAGGAGGATCATCAAAGACTCCAGTCACCCTAGTAACCACCTATTTAAACTGCTCCCGTCAGGCAGGAGGTATGGAAGCATCCGGTCCCGAACCAGTAGGCTGAAAGACAGCTTCTATCATCAGGCCATCAGACTGTTGAACACTGACCATTAGGTCTCCATAGACACTACACTGCCACTTTCACACTGTCACTTTATAGTCACTAAGACACTTTATGCACTCCATACTGCACATAATTGCCTTTTTGCACAACATTCATTGCGGACATTCCTTATACATTTATACACAAGTAGACACACTCCCACAATCGTGTGTGTATGGGTATATACATGTATGCATATGTGTGTATGTGCATATGTAGATATATGTATATATATATATATATACTGTATATATGTATGTATATATATATATAGACGTGTATATGTGTGTATATTCTGTATGTGTATATATGTATACTTGTACTTACTTTTTTTTTATTTATTTATTTATTTTTTTTTTTTATAATACTTGCACAATATTTATACTACTGTATTATCCATATGTATATTTATTCTTATAACTGTATGCTTATGCTACACAACCACTAATGCTTGTGTAGCTTGCACATAAAAATTTCACTCACATGTACGGTACCAGTGTACCAGTAACGTGATGTGACAATAAAAACTTGACTTGACTTGACTTGACTTGACAATGTCGCAGGGGGCCTGGACAGGGGGCCAATCCATCGCAGGGCACACATACACATACTACAGGCTATTTTGCGAATGCCAATTAGAGTAATCTGCAGGATTGGTAAAGCAATCATTCAGTAGATCTACCGTCTGCATTTGTAAAATAAATGGTTAAAAAAGTAACGAAGGGAGGGAAGCTGAATGTAGCGGAGTAAGAGTAGCGTTTCTTTTTCACAAATCTACTCAAGTAAAAAGTATGGTGCAGTAAAACTACTCAGAAATAATAATTTTAAAAAAAGTTACTCAAGTAAATTTAACTGTCATGGGGCGGAGCGGAACGAGGTAAATCCAGGCGCAAATGAGTGACCAGCAACGTTAAACAAGAGTGTGGTCGGAATGCGGAAGCGGAGGTCAATACCGGGGGATCAGTCAGCGCGGCATTTAAGCCAAAACGTCAAACGAGAGCCAGATGAGGAAACGTTAAATCGCTAACCGGGAAATCAAGCAGCGAAGAGACAATCCAAAAAACGAGAAACAAAAGCCGTGATTAATGAGCATGAGGCGAGATGGCGCAGCTGGGACACATGGAATGTAGGATTGATTCGCCGCGTAGTTGAGGGAAGCAAGAGTTTGACAGCGCAGGGATTGACTATCTTGGTGATGATAGAGGGGCCGAGGTAACGAGGGGAAAGTTTGCAGCAGGTGGTCTTTAGAGGTATGTCTCTGGCGGTGTCTCTTTGCCCCACCCTGTACTTGGGAGCCTGAGAGGATCTGTGGTCGGCCTGTCTCTTGTATCTTTTGCCGACCTCTAACAGCGTTCTCCTTGCTTGCAGCCAGGTCCTTCTGCACGTCTGACAAAGGCTTGGGCAGATGGGATGCTGACGTCTTCCTCTTGAGACGGGAATAAGGGTGGTTGATAGCCCAGGCAGCACTGAAAGGGAGACAAAGCAGTAGATGGGAATACGTGGGAGTTGTGGGCGTACTTCACCCAAGGCAGGAACTTACTCCAAGAGGCGACATCTCGGGAAGCCATGCACCTTAAGGCTACCTCGAGGGACTGGTTCTTTCTTTTAGTCTGCCCGTTGGACTGGGGGTGAAAGCCTGTGTGCCCATTCCAGAACTTGAGAACGTAGAGGAAGTGGAACAAACAGGCAGTTAGGAGGCACGTTACTTGGCCTGGGTTCATGAGACAGGGCTTGCTGAACCTTGATCTCGATATCAAGCTCAGCTGCTGCGAGCAAGCATAACGGGGTAATGATGGTTTCGTTGGCAGTGGAGTCGTGAGTAGGTGAAAACTGTCTGGAGAGTGCATCTGGCTTGGAGTTCTTGGAACCAGAACGATAGAAGAGGACGAATTTGAATCTGGCGAAGAACAGTGACCACCAAGTCTGGTGAGAGTTTAACCTTTTGGCGTACCTCTACAGGTATTCGAGATTTTTGTGATCGGTCCAGACCAAAAATGGGGTCTCCGTCCCCTCTAACCAGTGTCTCCACTCTTCTAGGGCCAGCTTGATGGCCAGAAGTTCTCGATCGCCGATGCCATAATTCGCCTCAGCAGGGGTTAACACTAGAAGCGCCGAGCACCGGTCATTTGACCGCAAGGGGGTAAAAAAATAATAATACTTCACACTCGATCAAATTCCAGGACCTTCCTTCCATGACTTTTCCTAGTTCTGTGAGCTTAATCACCCTGTATGCTTACATTTTTAAAATCGCACCAGTAAAAGCCAATATAAAGCTATTTTGCTCTTATTTACGTGAAATCGCTGACAGCTGTGCGCCGGTCATGCCGTTTCCTGCCCTTTCCAACCTGCGATTCTCATTTCTCTCAGCAGATGGCGCAAAGAATCGCGCCAACTATCTATGCGTCATTCAGTGCGTATATGTAACTATCTCAGGTGTCATTCCATATATGCAGGTATGCTTTCGTAAAATATCGACAATTCGCCATTCATTCTGGCGTTGATAATCAGCGATATTTTATAAGGACATTTAGGGGATTTCGCTTTACTTAATTTTATAACGTTTTGAGAAAATTCATTAGCCTGTTCATTCTGTTAGAAGCTTCCGTGAAATTATCCCTAAAACAATATTGTTTTACATATTACATATGTAATGACACCTCCTGAGGAAATAAAGCCTCATTATTGAATTGAATAGATCAGATCTACCACAGCAGATAATAAACTATGTTATGTCATAACCGAAGCAAATACCACGATTATGCCTCGTTCCGTTCAGTGTTGCTAGGCAACAGACCACGTGCCTAATGGGCGGGAACGTGGTTCACTTGGCCGCGGTGTATTATAAACCTGCGAATTATTTCACTGCTTATGCTCATGTAATAAAAGCGAGGGAAATGTGGAAGTGATGTGTGGCCACTGAAAGAACTAAATCAAAGATTTCGGTAACTACACTGAGTGTAACATCTGCATAGTGACACTAAACAGCTGAACAACTTCACTTCCGTTTACCTCTGAGAAAAAAAGCTGTATTTTGTTTGTTTATATTTAGAATGTTTATAAAAGTACAAGAAGTAGGCGTGCGCGCACACACACACACCTCCCCTGAGCCCTCGGTCAACATCTAATGACCGTCGATATGCAAATGAGTCAAGACGTAGCCTAACGTGGTGTCGTGTCGGATTTCAGCGGTCACGGAGAGGAAAGACTTTGAAGCAGTTGCAGCGTTTTTTAAGTTACAACAAGCACAGCGATGAGTCCACGTTGTTTCACTGTTTATGACATAGTGACACTAAACATTTACCTCTGAGAAAAAACAGCTGTATTTTGTTTTTTGTGTGCTAAACTAAACTTCAAAAAAAGTATATACTTTTCAAATAAAATTGCTATTACTTGACCCTGAAGTTTAGTTTAGCACACAAAAAACTGAAAAGTCCTTTCTGGTAAATCAACTGCATATGTAGTTTATTTACAGCAATTCATTAAAAAATAAATATACATTGTACAGTACAAGGTAAACACGAGAAAGATTACAAAATGAAAAAACAAACAGTGTCTTCTTTATAAACAGCTTATACTGTGCGTCGAGATGCTGAAATCCCTTGCATGTTGCCCCTCAATTTTGTGCTTCCATTTCAAGTGGAGAAATATTTGACCGACAGCTTAGAACAAAAGAACTGTAGGTGTGATCACAACCCCCTCCGAACGACCGTGCCATCAATCACTGACCACCTCAGAAGTTCCCTCCAATGTATGCTGATGTTTTGCAAGTATTTTTGCAAAACTATGGCACTCTCTTGAGAGGTGGTTGGAATGTGTTATTCATTTATTTATTCTATACAAGGGCACTAACTACACAGACCAAACTGTTACCTTATTTTATACTCATCGCTGTGCTTGTTGTAACTGAAAAAAACGCTGCAACTGCTTCAGGGGAGGTGTGTGTGTGTGCGCGCGCGCTGCAGCCTGTGAATGAATACGCACAGCAGAGGGACATGAGGGACATCTAATACCGTATTGTGTAGTGTCCCTTTTTCAGCGGATTTTTCTGCTACCGCAGATCAGTTTATCAACTTGTAATATATTAATTTTAGGAATAAATTTACATGTGCAGACATTTAGTTGAGGGGCCACTGCCCCTCTTGCCCCTGGGTGATTCCATCTCAAATCAACCAGTGGGTTCCACCACATGATCACAGATTTTGCTGATTTTTTCACCAATTGTTGGTATTGGCATGAAAATAAAACCCCCCAATTTTTTTGTCCCAACTCCCGCTCGTTAAAAAATGGCAGCCATTTTGATTTTTGGCCTTGACGCGCTTCGAGACGTGCCACGCCCCTTTTTGAAATCCTCTTTTTCTAGATAACTCACTTGCTGTATGTCATATGGAGATGAAACTGGGTATATTTATGTAATTTTTCATGTAGATTCAGATTCATTCTGCAATCAGAATTTGGCTATCTCTTGTGGTTATGGAGATATTTCTGAAAAAACATTTTTTGGGGGTACCCCTT
Source organism: Clarias gariepinus (assembly GCF_024256425.1). Classification (NCBI taxonomy): domain Eukaryota; kingdom Metazoa; phylum Chordata; class Actinopteri; order Siluriformes; family Clariidae; genus Clarias; species Clarias gariepinus. Next base: position 26,906,593 of record NC_071111.1, read on the forward strand.
TTCGACCCCCCAGAACCCAAGGTCTGCATGTATATATGTCACTCAAAAAAATAGGGGTTACTTCACATCACCTTATCTTGAAAATAAATAAAAACCAGAGTTGTGTTATGCCTTGTTTTATAGAAATCTTTTAAAAAAGGAATTGTCCAGGTTTTGCAACATTTTATGATTTGACACACAGAAATGTACTGCAATATCTGTAGAATACTTCTCCTTTTAAAGTAAAAGTAACCTTAAATTCTTCTGTAATGCATATCTAGTCAAAGACTGTTTCTCTTGGAGTTCTTTTAAATAAACAGCTTGGGCCTTGGCTGTATAGTGATGAGCTGTGCAGGAGTCACATTTTTCACAAAGTCTCATAATAAAATCAGACACAAAGACATGAGAATGAGAATGAGAATGAGAAGGGCGAAAGCGGATCGTTGATGAACCAGAATTGGTTTGTAAAAATGGTGCAACTTCAGTAGTGTGGAACTGGTTTGGTTTTCGCCCGTCAGATACCCAACAAAGCACAATTTTTTGTAGAACATAACAAGCAAGCGGGTCGTCGTGGCATTTACAGAATGTCTGGGTTGAAAAAGAGGGATCTCATTAATTTCAACGCATCTGTAGCTTGAAGAAACAGCGTTTATTTATTAATTTTTTTATAAAAAATTAAATTAAATAATTGAGGACATTTCTGTACCTAATTGAGGTGTACCTTTTGGGGGTCTCAGATCTGATTATTTTGGTACCAGTTTGGGGTCACCAGGTCATATGACCTAGAAGCTATTGAAGAAATAGTTTTTTTTTAAATAGAAAATAAAATAAAAATGAATGAAGACACCTGATAAAATCAGGTGTACCTTGTGTGGGGCTCTAATGAGATTATATTGGTACTAGTTTGGGGTCACCAGGTGACATGACCAAAAAGCTATTGAAGAAATAGTGATTTATTTAATAAAAATATATAATATTTGCAAATTAATTCACAATCCTCAATTAATATTATATATTAACCAGATGAACCAGAATTGGTTTGTAAAAATGGTGCAACTTCAGTAGTGTGGAACTGGTTTGGTTTTCGCCCGTCAGATACCCAACAAAGCACAATCTTTTGTAGAACATAACATGCAAGCGGGTCGTCGTGGCGAAGGGAGGAAACACCACAAACCTTTTTTATAATTTAAAGCAGAAGCACTTGTTTGAGTACAACAAAGCTGTTAAAGTACGTGTAAAACTTCCATAAGCCGTAGCATAATTTATCCATGTTTTTTGTTTGCTTGTTTTGTTTTTACTCAGGAGTTTTGAGTTTTATTATTTGACCTATTTATTTACCACACTGCAGTTTTATGTTGCAAAGCAACTCTTTTTAAGTTTTGTGTATATTATACATGGTTATGCTCAGGATATGTCAGCCCATTTCCACTGGAACTGCCTTTTGGTTAAATTGTCAGCAAGGAATTTGCATTTGCACTGTTAAAATTTTATATAGCTTTAATGCACATACAAACAGCTGCTAGTTAATAGAAAATAAGTTGATGGGTTTTTTTTGCACTAATAAAGTTTTGGAATTGTAAAGTATTTTGTCTCGTGTCAATCATATCGTCAATTATATCGTTATCGCAAATGTTCAAATATATATTGTGATAAATATTTTTGGCCATATTGCCCTTCCCTAATTAAGATAATCAGATAGTTTTGATTGGGGGCCACTGCTTACGCCTGTGCAACATATAGTCACGAGAATCCAAAGAACAGACAAGCTTTGCCATCAAGTCTTTGTAATCAGATTGTGATTAAGACAACAAACTACATTGGAAAGATTCAGTAAAAGAATTAAAATAAATGAAACACACTCAATTAGTACGAAGAAAAAGATGATGCAATCACCAAGTTCCTTGAGTGCGAGGTCACTCATGGAGTTGGTTGGAGATAATTCAACTTTCTGATCAGTATGAACCTGAATGGTTCAGTTACAGGATACTGTTTGACAGTGATACATGTATCTTACATGTACCACCATAAAATAACACATTTACTGGAAGATAAGGCCTATTGTGTAGATCCATGTACATTCTCTGTATATAAAATGTGTATCAAATCGTAAAACATTTGCAAAACCTGGACAATTCATTTTTGATGATTTCTATAAAACAGGGCATAACACACCTCTGGTTTTTATTTATTTTCAAGATAAGATGATGTGAAGTAACCCCTATTTTTTTGAGTAACATATATACATGCAGACCTTGGGTTCTGGGGGGTCGAAAAGGGGTACCCCCAAAAGATGGTTTTTCTGAAATATCTCCATAACCACAGGAGATAGCCAAATTCTGATTACAGAATCTGAATCTACATAAAAAATTACATAAATATACCCAGTTTCACCTCCATATGACATACAGCAAGTGAGTTATCTAGGAAAAGAGGATTTCAAAAAGGGGCGTGGCATGTCTTAAAGGACTTTGAGGCCAAAAATTAAGATGGCTGCCATTTTTTAACGAGTGGGAGTTGGGTCAAAAAAATTGGGGTTTTTTATTTTCATGCCAATATCAACAATTGGTAAAAAAATAAGCAAAATCTGAGAGGTGATGGTGGAAAATTTCTCTTCCACTGGTTCATTTGAGATGGAATCACCCCCCTGAATAGAGCCAGCCTCGATTACACACACACACACACATATTTATATATATAGCATGCATCTTTATACATTTGGAATCTGCATCTACATTTTCTGTTGCATGTATAGAATTATAGTCTCGGCTGAAACTCATGATCAATGGTGTTGGGGTACTTATGTAGTGATAATTAGTTTCTGCCAAATCATTAAAACTAACAATAGACTATAAGAGGTGGTTGGAAGGTGTTACTCTGAATATAAACAAACTAAATACAGCTTTTTTTTCTCAGAGGTAAACAGAAAAGTGAAGTTGTTCAGCTGTTTAGTGTCACTATGTCATAACTAGTGAAACAACGTGGACTCATCGCTGTGCTTGTTGTAACTGAAAAACTGCTTCAAAGTCTTTCCACTCCGTGACCGCTGAAATCCAACACGACACCACGTTAGGCTACGTCTTGACTCATTTGCATATCGACGGTCATTAGATGTTGACCGAGGGCTCAGGGGAGGTGTGTGTGTGCGCGCGCGTGCGCGCCTACTTCTTGTACTTTTATAAACATTCTAAATATAAACAAACAAAATACAGCTTTTTTTTCTCAGAGGTAAACAAAAAGGTGAAGTTGTTCAGCTGTTTAGTGTTACTATGCAGATGTTACACTCAGTGTAGTTACCGAAATCTTTGATTTAGTTCTTTCAGTGGCCACACATCACTTCCACATTTCCCTCGCTTTTATTACATGAGCATAAGCAGTGAAACATTCTGCAGGTTTATAATACACCACGGCCAAGTGAACCACGTTCCCGCCCATTAGGCGCGTGGTCCGTTGCCTAGCAACACTGAACGAAACGAGGCATAATCATGGTGTTTGCTTCGGTTATGACATAGCATAGTTTATTATTTGCTGTGGTAGATCTGATTTATCCAAATTTAATATTGTTTTAGCGATAATTTCACGGAAGCGAGTTCAAAACTAAATCGCTGCTCCGAGACGTTCAGAAGCTTCAAGTAGAATGAACAAACTAATACATTTTCTCCATACGATATAAAATTAAGTAGAGCTTTCCTTTTTGTTATAGTACGAAGCCCCTAGATGGACAAAGGAGGAGAAAAAACGGCAGAAAAAAGTCATGCCAAAAACTTTGGGTTATAATGCAAAACATGACTTGTTTTTTTTCTGCCGTTTTTCCCTCTTTCTTTGTCCCCTTAGAGACTCTGTAGTAGGTTTTCTCAGTTGAATATGAAAAAAAGATACCGCTGATTATCAACGCGGGAATGAATGGCGCATTGTCCAAATGCAAGTTGATCTTGGAGCTAAACTATTTGCTTTGGGTGAAAGCGCCATCTAGCGATCATTGTGTGTCAGCAGCAGCTTCCCATTCAAAACAATAGGCGGTCAAATGACCGCTGAACCGCGTTATTAGTAGGTGACACTGGCGCGGCGCATCTAGTGTTAAGTGGTGAGAGAAGAAAAAACAAGGGTCTAGCTTGTTGTCGTGTGCAGCTCTCTGGGAAAGGACACCTCCTATCCCCGTGCTGGAGGCGTCGACTTCTACAACAAACTGGCGTGACGGATCTGGAATAGTCAGGATTGGGGCAGACGTTAACCGTTTCTTGAGTTCCAAGAAGGCTTTTTCAGAGTTCATGTCCCAACGGAAACACGTCTTGGGAGGAGTCAGGGCTGTTAAGGGGGCAGCAATGAAGCTGTAGCCTCGGCAGTCGTGGTTCCCGTTGCGTGCAGGGGCCCCCACTTTGTGCCGGAGAGAGATGGAGCCGTTGGAGCTGAGTCATTACATAAGCAAGGGTTTGCTTGGTGTTGAGCAGCTCCTCTGAGAAGTGCACCTTGACTCTCCAGCGCTGATTTCATGAGGTCAATATCTGCTGGATTCATTTTGCTGGCTGGATTATTCTGTCACGGGGCGGAGCGGAACGAGGTGAATCCAGGCGCAGATGACTGACAGCAACGTTAAACAAGAGTGCGGTCGGAATGCGGAAGCAGAGGTCAATACCGGGGGATCAGTCAGTGCAGCGTCTAAGCCAAATCGTAAAACGAGAGCCGTAGTCAGATGAGGAAACGTTAAATCGCTAACCTACAGTAGAGCCTACTTCACTCCACAACAAGAACAGTCACACACACACACATCAAGCAGCAAAGAGACAATCCAAAAAACGAGAAACAAAAGCCGTGGATAAAACAAGGAGATCAAAGAACAAGGCAAACAAAACCGAGACGAGAAACCGAAAACAAAAATGAGAAACAAAGCGGGCTTAGCAACATGAAAGCAGAAAAAATAAATGCGAGAGAATCGAGGCAAAAATACACAGGATAATGCAGCGATTTAGGCAGCGCACAGCGCGTGCTTAAATGCTGGATTAATCAGATGAGGATTAGAAGCAGACGGGGCGAAAACAGGGGCGTGGGAATAGATAGAGACAGGCTAGGGTGAACACACTCTAAAAAATTTTTCTGTGGCCTTGTAAATTTCACAGTTTTAATGTTACCTTAATAAAATCTCTAAAAGTCACATACATGATTGTTTAAGTTAGACAAATCAAAATAAATGCCTAAAAAAACAACTATTAATTTTGTCTTAAATTTACACTATAATTTAAGTTTACTTCACTAGTAAAAATCAGCATTTGACTAACTGAATTATATTTTTAACATGCACTTAATATTTTTTGATACATTTAAATCAAAATATCTGTTAATGGAGTAATTGTACTGATTAGTTTCAGGAACTACAATTATTACTCATTCCAACTCAATATTCTTTATGTTTAACAACAAAAACTTAACTAATTGAGTAAATTGTGATTTAGCTTGTTTGTTCCAACCAATGAACTGCTCAGCTAAAACGCGGTTAATACAGACACCATTCGGGTTTCTCGCTGTAACCGGCCGGTTGTGCCGCAATATTTGAATTTCTCCCGCCAAATGCGGTGATTTTGCGCAGCCTACCGCCACAGTGGCGAGGATACAAAACTAGCATGTTCAAATAATTCCCGCCTCACACACTGAACCGCGAGTCTGCTCGTTTCACTCTGACACTTTAAGGAAAAAACGCGGACCAAAGCAGGTTTAAACAGCAGAAATGAGGTGCAGTGTCCGGACTCTGGTACTGTTTTATACGTAACTGTATATGAGTATTTTTAACATGATTAAACACTGAGCACGCAGCAGCAGATGTTATAAATAAATGTGCTAAGTACTGTACTAGTAACTAAAGCTGTAAAATATAACGATTTAGTGAAAATACAACATTTCTCTCAGAATTAGAATTGGGAGAAAATAATATGAAATTTAAATATTGAAGTGAAACATTATGTAAGTAAAAGAAACTAAAACTGATTGATTTTGTGTGTCTGTGTTTGTGTGAAACATGTTATATATTTTCTATATCTCTTTCACAGCACCAACACCACTAATGAAGAGTTGAATGAAGATAAAACAGGAGGTAAATGTCAACTTTTTTAAATGTTACAGAAGTATTAAATGTGTAACCATTGAATCAAAGATAGAAATCACAACAAGACTAATAGTCCAAAAAGTATGTATTTGAACGGAAGTACTATTTTACCAGTCTGGTAGACTTTGTGGTAACAGTCACACTTGTACTTACTTGTATACTATTGTTCCTTTTTCAGGTGCCAGTTTATGGGATGGCGGTGTAAGCTCTGCACATTTGTTCGCATCATTAAAAGGAATTTCGATCATAATTGAGTGAAGCATGGTACTGTTGGTCATGGATATTTAGTATCCTGTGCTCATTTAGACCTTCATTGCTTCTTTAAGACCTGAGAAGGTCTGCACACACATTTGTATGGATTTCACAGTTTGCAGAAAGCTAAAGTGTGAAGGTGTGCAATCTTTCAGATGTAAAATGTGACTCATTAGATTCTAATACAAAAGTCTACTTTCCATGTGTTAACTGTATAATACTTGTGGCATGAGTATTGATTCTGAGACTGTTTACTAATAAGATAAATTCAGCTCTTTGTTTATGATCTTGTTACATGTCATTTGCAAAGGTTGGGTTTAGACTTCATGTCGTGTCAAATTTGGCAAATAAATGTTTTAATTAAAATGACAATGTGTGTATTGTTTGTTTCATTCAGTTAAAATATTTAGTAAATGTAGCACATTTGTTTGTTAAATAATAGTATAATTTTCAGTATCTTCTACCTTCCATTTCAATTATATCTACTCAATTATTTTACTCATTTTCACTTTGCATTAACTTCTAATTTTCATTACATTTACTTAATTTTGTACATCATTGTATTAAATATAGTTATTCAGGTCTACTTAATTTTTTACTGACTTGTACTCAACTCATGAAGTATATTTTACATAATTTTTATATATTTTTTATATTTACTCAATCTTTTTAAGTGTGAAAATGTTTCACCAAAAAAATTGAGTACAGCACAGTTTTATTTTTTAGAGTGCATGAGCACATGGAGAAAGTGACAGCGTGGAAAAACAGAAAGCACGAGGTAGACAGGGCATAGATCATGACATATTAGCCACCGACATATTAGCCACAGATTCCGTGCTTCAATTTTCTTTTTGCAAATCATCACCTGCATTTTCTGCCGCCGCAATATTCAGACATCATTTGGACAGTTCTAAATAGGCCTTGTTATTGAACAGTGATGATCATTATACTGTTCTACTCCGTCTTATAAACTGTCCAACAGCAGGCTGCTTACAAGTCCGTCTACAGTGAAATGACTTCCTTTTAACAGAGTAAATGTAACACGTTATTACCCACCTCTGGTCTCTTAGCTGACAGTAAACAGAAAACTTTAAACACAAAATGTGTGTATGTGTGTTTGTTCCTCTCTCTCAGTTCGAGGCCGGCCCTGTAAGTGTTTGGTGGATGCATCAAGCGATAATTCTCCCTTAATTAATTTTAAAACTTTTATTTTAAAGGTTAACAGTTTGGGGACATGTCCTTAACCAGTGTATTATTTTAGTAAACATCCTAAACTGAGAGACTTGCTTCCTGGAAATTTATTGAAGGGATCTGTTAGTCACATGTCAAGCTAGAATCAGCCTACTGTACTTCACTTCACAACAAGAACAGTCTCACACACACACACACACACTACACTGGACACCATTCCATTTCACTCTTCCCTTTTTTGTACATTATTGAACCGGCCGCTATAAACAAGAAGGGATGACGGGTATACCGGGAGGATAATGTTAAAGATGGAGCTGCCGGGCAGGAGGAGTTGGACATAAAAGGCTGAGCTGTCCTCATGGAGCTGTGCAGACGGGGAGCTCAGGGGACGATTTGGACGGGACACAGCAGCAGCACCACAGGGACAGACAGCAGGAGAACACCGGGGAGCCGGAGCCTGCAGCGGGCCTCACCGACCCCCAGAGTAACGACACACCGCAGTCAGAACTCACAAAAGGTCCGTCCTGAACACACTGACACCACAGATAGAAACACTGCACCCAGCGCTGATAAACACAACGCAGACACAGAAAACACCGCCAGTATAAAACACCACGTCCCTACAGACAATACCGCTAACAGTAACCCTGTCCCTAATGTCTGCTCTGATACACACCAACAAGAGGAAAAATACAACTACTGGCAACCGACAGAACACAAAACACTACAGTGAGCATGAGGGGTAAAAGACAGGAGAAATCACACAACACAGAAACATCAACAAAACGGAAAACCTGCAGCCAGTTACTGAGCACAAGACTGTAGGAGAGTGAAGAGCAGAGTGCAGCACCGCACACACACACACACACAGACACACACAGACATAAAGGAACAAATCAAGCGTTTTATACAGCTGACAGAAAGAGAAAGAATGTAAAAGTAAAAATGTTCAAAACTCTTACATCAGGTAACAATAAACACACACACAGACTCATGACCAGAGAGTGTAAGACTATGAACAGGAAAACCGGAAATAGTTTCTTTTAGGGCTGCAAATAAATTGATATCGATAAAATCAATAAAAATAGATTACCAAAAGCGTTGGCAACGAATCTCATAATCGATTCGTTGTGTCGCGCGACGCAGAGACATTTAATTATTAAAAAAAAAAAACTTTAGTTGAGCGCAGAGAGAAGTGAACACACTCTGTCTCGCGCACTGATGCTGGCAGAGTTTGGCGCTTCATAGACAGGGAAAATATTAGCATCATAGCAAAAAATAAATAAATACAAGCAGAGGTAGAGGAAAGATACATGGCGAAGGCTGCTGGGTCTTACTATAACACTGTGAACACGTGTATGTGTGCAAAACATATTTTATTTTGTGTCTGTATGCGTGTGTGTACAGCGCGCGTTTAAAGCAAAAGCAAATCTCATTAGAGACGTTAAAAATCCATGTTCTCTCACTGCTCAAGGCTCAGACTTCTCTTTGCCTGTTGTGTGTGGGTGTGCGCGCACGTGTATGAGGCGCCGTATAGGGCTTAAATCAAACTTCACTCATGCACACACACATAAAACACTTGCATACACATATATGAAACACTCACACATAGACTACTAACTGCTCAAACAACTACATATGAAACGCACACACACACCTTTGAGACATGTGCACATACATACACAAACGCTCCGTGCACACACTGCACGGAGTAGCAAACTGTAGCGGTGTAGGGACCTGAATGAAAAATTATCTGTCATTACATATCGCTGGAGCATGAAAAAATGTAACTCGAAAAAAATATTTATAGATTTATTATAATTATTATCAAGGACGACATCATATAAATAGGACACAATAGTTAACATTTTAATTTAATTTAGAAACGCTTAGTATTATTATGGCTTGTAATCTGTAAAAAAAAAAGTATAAATAAAATGAATACATCTCCGTACATCTTGTGAATCGAATCATTTTCGGTAATTTATAAACGTTTCAATACGTTATATATTTTATAATGGTATTAGTTTTTGTTTCAATAAATATTCTATATTTAATGTCCTGAGCGTAATATTTCCACACTAGCAGCGACAGGTATCCGAGGTGCTTATGTTACCACAGTAACGCATGGAGTAACGCCTTCACAGACATTCCCTGCACATGGAGTAGGGAGTAGGGTGTAGGGAGTAGGGTAGTGATTTCAATGTATATGTACTTGCTGATTCATTCTCCCTGATTAGTAGTAGCGTCTTTTGAACAGACTGTTATTGGACAGTTTAGAAGACAGCGAATGATTTATTTATTATCACCACAAAAGTGAGTGATATGGAGGGTTGGAACAATGTTTAAATTTTTCGATTCTGTATTTGGATTTGATCAAGCGGGGAGAGTCAAGTGGGATTCCGATGAGTTAGGTATTGTTCATATTAGCGAAGGCGGGGAAACACATTTCACAAAACAGTAATTGCTTCTGTTGTAGGATCCGACATATTAGCCACAGATTCCGTGCTTCAATTTTCTTTTTGCAAATCATCACCTGCATTTTCTGCCGCCGCAATATTCAGACATCATTTGGACAGTTCTAAATAGGCCTTGTTATTGAACAGTGATGATCATTATACTGTTCTACATACAGTATCATTATACTGATCTTATAAACTGTCCAACAGCAGGCTGCTTACAAGTCCGTCTACAGTGAAATGACTTCCTTTTAAACTGAAATGACTTCCGTTTACACTCAAATGACTTCCGTTTACACTGAGAATCTCATAAGTGTGTAAGCACGGAGAGTTTGTGTGTATGTGCGCGCATCTCATAGTTGTGTGTGCACGGAGAGCTGGGTGTGTATGTGCGCGCGTCTAATAGGTGTATGTGTGTGCATTTTATATGTAATTGTTTGAGCAGTAAGTAGTATACACTCACCTGAAGGATTATTAGGAACACCATACTAATATGGTGTTTGACCCCCTTTCGCCATCAGAACTGCCTCAATTCTACGTGGCATTGATTCAACAAGGTGCTGAAAGCATTCTCTAGAAATGTTGGCCCATATTGATAGGATAGCATCTTGCAGTAAATGGAGATTTGTGGGATGCACATCCAGGGCACAAAGCTCCTGTTCCACCACCTCCCAAAGATGCTCTATTGGATTGAGATCTGGTGACTGTGGGGGTCATTTTAGTACAGTGGTCATAAAGGGATGGACATGGTCAGAAACAATGCTCAGGTAGCCCATGGCATTTAAACGATGCCCAATTGGCACTAAGGGGCCTAAAGTGTGCCAAGAAAACATCCCCCACACCATTACACGACCACCACCAGCCTGCACAGTGGTAACAAGGCATGGTGGATCCATGTTCTCATTCTGTTTACGCCAAATTCTGACTCTACCATTTGAATGTCTCAACAGAAATCATCAGACCAGGCAACATTTTTCCAGTCTTCAACTGTCCAATTTTGGTGAGCTTGTGCATATTGTAGCCTCTTTTTCCTATTTGTAGTGGAGATGAGTGGTACCCGGTGGGGTCTTCTGCTGTTGTAGCCCATCCGCCTCAAGGTTGTGTCTGTTGTGGCTTCACAATTGCTTTGCTGCATACCTCGGTTGTAACCAGTGGTTATTTCAGTCAAAGTTGCTCTTCTATCAGCTTAAATCAGTCGGCCCATTCTCCTCTGACCTCTAGCATCAACAAAACATTTTCGCCCACAGGACTGCTGCATACTGGATGTTTTTCCCTTTTCACACCATTCTTTGTGAACCCTAAAAATGGTTGTGCGTGAAAATCCCAGTAACTGAGCAGATTTTCAGTTTGACATTCAGTTTGGAGTTCAGGAGATTATCTTGACCAGGACCCTCCCCTAAATGCACTAAAGCAACTGCCATGTGATTGGTTGATTAGATAATTGCATTAATTTGAAAGTAAACAGGTGTTCCTAATAATCCTTTAGGTGAGTGTATATGTATGTGTGCCTGTTTCATATATGTGTATGCAAGTGTTTGATGTGTGTGTGCAAGCCAAAGTAGTAAAATCATTTTTTTCTAGGAATCACACCATATTCTAATAATCTCCATCATCCTGTCTTTCTTTTCTATTTAGTCTTTCTCTAATGCTTACTTGCACCACAAACACCCTTCATGTCTCTGTCTCCAGGATAACATTCACCCTCCCTTCCTGATACTCTGCCTCCCAATGGGGGTCAGCGCTGGGAATAAACACTTGTAAAACAACCATAAAGTGCTACAGTGTCCTTCAGCATTGTACAGTGACAGAGGAAGAGATGAAGAGTGAGAGTAAATCTTATGATTTGAAATTAGTTGCAGAAGTTTTACTACAAAAAAAGAAACAATAATCAGTGATGCTAACCTTTTGACTTCACTTATCACTCAGTAATAAAGCTTCTGCTGGTCTGTTTGATCAGAACAGTTTAGTTTCCAAGCAGCAACATTAAACCACTGTCTTGTATTTTGCCTAATTCTTGAACTAACACATTTCTGAATGCAATTCTAATTATGGAAACACTCAGGGAGTGTGAGACTGGGAGGTGAAGACTTAGTGAGTGAAGTCTGGACCTATTAGAAGCTGGAGACGTTCTCCTGTCAGGACCGAGCAGAACCTTACTGATTCCTGTACAAGATTGGAAAAGATAATCAGACTTAGGGATGTTAATCATAATCATGTTAATCTACTAATGATCAGAAACGTTATTAATGAGATTACATCACACAGCACTAATAAAGGCACAAGGAGAAATAGTGTATTTGACCAGTGTGTTAGCTGAACATGTCCTTTAGCTGGGGTAGGAGACAAACATTTTATTAATCTGATAAAACCTCGCTGCTAAAGCCTGATGTCTTACCCCCTGGATAGCAGCCGTGTTGATGGTGGTCTTGTTCACAGGGTTTAGCAACAGACCATAGCTTGGTCAAGACAGAGCCCCTGACTCTTGATCCATTTTTCCCAGCATCCTTTGCAAGTGTATGAACTATACATACGTGAGTGATTGCTCCTGGTCTTTGCCACTGAGGAAGTCTGGTAGATCATTGACCTGTGTGTATATTCAATTAATTCATTTATTCATTCATTCATTCATTCTCTTCAGTAATCACCTTATTCTGGTCAGGGTTGCGCTGTTGCCTTTTTTCCTTATGCTGACTAATGAATAGTTTGTACTGAATTGCAATTTAAATGGGCAATTTTAAAAGGCAATGTGTCCCTGATAGTCTGTTTAGGTGGTTCACTGATTAGTTGTATAAATTACAGTAATATTGTGAGGGTTCACCACTAGAGGAAACTGTTTTTGTGTTGTAGTTTTTGTGTTGTAGTTTTTTTCCCCACATGTGGTGGACCTTTAATGCGCTTTAAAGGGTAAATTATTTTATGTTAAATTACTGTTAGGTACAGTACACTATTTTCATTGAGTAATGAACTCCAAAAGGAGTTGTGGAGGTTGTTGTGGAGAATTTAGAAATTAAACCGAAAAAAATCTGAAGTTAAACGTCACTTTGCACTTTTACGTTAAATTAGACCTTGGAATCAAAGCTGAATTTTAAACAAATGCATTTAATCTGTAAACTTCCTGAAGTTTCAAATGATGTGACACAAATTCCAAAAATAACAATCAGATTCCATTTCTTGTAATCAAGTTGGCCTCGTCAGTTTGTCACTGAGCCCACAGGTTTACATTTACATTTATTTCATTTGGCAGATGTCCTCATCCAGAGCGACTTCTATTTCTCATTATACATCTAAGCAGTTGAGGTTCAAGGGCTTTGTTCAAGGGCACAGCATAGATGGGTTGGTTGTGTTGGAGTTTAATATGTGATTCTGATTTGATTCTTCTGACTTGTAGTCCAAGTCTTAACCACTGAACTAAAAAGATGTGCCGAACTGTAATTTTCCTTGTCTCTGCGGTGGTACCATCAATAGTACATGTTTGTAATTTTAGTATGTACCTGTTCCCAATAACCAATCACTGATCACTACTGCTTGTTTTAGGAGTTTTAGACTTTCTTCTTTGGAAGTTGTGATATTCCATCCATAAACACTTTCTGACATTATTTTGTAAATTTGTGGATAATTTGTGGTGCCATGACCAACAACAGTTATAATCATTCATTATCTATATCACTTATTCTGAGTAGGGTTGCTGCAGTCCTCCAGTACACACACACACACACACACAAACTTACACACCCAGTCATACTCACTCACTGACATATTGTTTTATCCTGTACACATGGTTACAGAGGGCCTGAAGCGTATCTTGGGAGACTTAGGGAATAAGGGGGGGTAGACCCTGGACAGGGTGCCAATCCATCACAGGGCACACACACACATACACACATTTAAACACAGACTACAGGCAATTTAGGAACGCCAAACAGCCTAATCTACATGACTTTGGACTGTCAGAGGAAACTGGAGTACCTGGAGGAAACCCACTAAGCACAGAGAGCTAAACACCAACTGGAATGCACTGCATGTCTTTGGACTTTAGAAGGAAACTGTTGTGTGTGGAGGTAACCTACAGTACCAAACACAGTGAGGACATGAAAACTCCACACACACAGACTGGAGGTGAGATTCAAACCCCCAACATTGGAAGTGTGAAGTAACGGTGTTAACCACTGAGCCACTGTGTCCCCCAAAATCAATTTAATCATTTAAAATAATTGATTACTCAATTCAGTTGAATCCAATTATTAGTTTAATTAATAATTAATTAGTCATCCATTAAGGACACCTAAAGAGTTAGGCTTAAAGCTAATTAAAGCTTCATCAAAAGTACAAAATCACTCCACAGTGAATAAAGGACACAGTAGAGGTCAGTATCTTTATTTCTAAGTGTGAGATGAATGGAGTTGTATTTGCACTGACCAGCTCAATGTACAGAATGTGGCTGTAAGAAAATTCTTTTTTTTATAAAATAAGTTATTTCTACTTTCTTGCTCTCTTCCTGATAGATCTGATAATAACGTGTTAAATCTTCCCTGCTGCTGTCTTCCTGTCTCATCCTGCATCTGTTCTTAAAGGTGCTACTGTATAACACTCCAGCTGTCCACTTACACTGTGTCCCTGATCAGACCCAACCAGACTGGACTGATCATGACTGTTTACATGAGATCATCACTAACTCTGCAGTGCCCTGACTTGTCTTCTACTCCTTTAGAGAACTTCACACACATTTATGTTGATGTCTCTTGTTCTAGTCCTAATGATATTGTGACCTATTGCGTTTATTCTATCTGTAAACTGACCAATATTGTATTAGAAGATTATTCACTGCTTTTTCTTTAATTTCAAGCTGCTGAACTTACCGCTCTTACTCGGACATGTGTCCTATTCAAAAATCACAATTAGCTATGGTGAAGGTCAAAGGTCATGCATCTGGTGACTCTGAAGAGATTTTGGGTAATGCTCTAACTGATGAAGTATCTAAGTATCACAACCCCCAAGTTGTCCCTGTTGGGCCTTGAGCGAGGCCCTTAACCCTCAACTGCTCAGGTGTATATGAGATTAAAATTTAAGTCGCTCTGAATTAGGGCATCGGTCAAATGCCTAAATATAAATGTAAAAATAATTTCTAGATACGGTATTCCAACATCTATTGACAGTGATAATGTCACGCACTTCATTTCCACAGTGACGCAAAACTTGTGTACATTCTTAAGCATTGACTGGAAAGTTCACATCCTTAAAGTTCTGGTGTGGTTGAAAGGATGAACAGAACAATCAGAGACAGACTGACCAAAGCCATGATGTATTCGGGTAAGAACTGAGGTGACCTGTTACCGTCTGTGTTTTGTGAAATTAGAACGACACCCAATTCTACAACCAAACTCTGACCCTTTGAGATTATAATGAGACGACAGTTTTCTCCCTAACAATAGCCAGTGTCCCTGATAATTAATTTTGGCATTTTTGACTTATATTGTTAAACAAACTAATGTCAATAAGGGGAGCTTTGTTTGTATCTCTCTACCTCACTACACTGAACATCCATTTAGACATAAACCGCTTCTAAAGTTCGCTAACTACACTGTTTGTGCTGCTTCTTATGCCAAGCCAGGTCCTTTTGTTTTCTATAAACAGTCATATTTTTGAACGTACAGGTTATACTCGTGGTCCATATTTAACTAATAATAGTTGTTTGGAAACCTGCGCTAATGCTTCTCACTGTGAGGAGGCCTATGTTTCTTTCCAGGCTTGTCACACTGTCACTTTTCCTCTTAATCATTTATGACTGTTTCTGTAGTGACTTTAAAACCCAGGAGACGTGGCACCAAATTTGTAGGCAGTTAACCAAAATATGTCTGCCAGACAATTTATATTTCCTGCATATGGCCAGGGGTAGCTCAGTGGTTAAGGCATTGGACTACGGTTCGGAAGATCCCAGGTTCAAACCCCACAACCACTAAGTTGCCACTGTTGGGCCCTTGAGCAAGGCCCTTAACCCTCAACTGCTCAGATGTGTAATGAGATAAAAATGTAAGTCGCTCTGGATAAGAGCGTCTGCCAAATGCCTAAATGTAAATGCATATGTAGTAATTGTATCTGCTTCCCACCGTCTGCCAAATGTAACTGTTTATTTACAGCTCCTAATGAGAAAGGCACCCAGATGCTTGTAGAACTGACTACTCTTCATTTGACCGTTATATAAAACAGAATGACTTTGGATATTTTACTTACTCAATAAGGTGGTGTTTGTATGGTTGGTAGCCAGTGTTGTACATACATACCCCCTAACGATGACACTAATGGTAACATTTCTATTGCCCTTGAACAACTGCATAAAATCTCTAGAAAATAAACAATGATGAACATGGTAACACAAACTGTGGACTTTTATACACTTTGTTTGTCTCACTCGTACCCTCACTTTGCAATGATTATTCCTGTTCTTTTTGTCTTCCTACTTCACTTATTGTTTGGTTCTTAATTTTTTAGCTGCCTACAGTCACTTATCTCTCATTATGATTCTGCATTACTTACATCGGACTAAGAGAGCAGCTGCTGAAATGCCATTACAAAGCAGCAAACAGGTATTTAAAGCTGCTGGTGCCTCTGGAGTCCCGCAAACCTCAAGGTGCAGGATCCTTTAAAGGCTTGCAGTTGTGCATAAACCTACTATTCGGCCACCCCTAACCAATGCTCACAAGCAGAAATGTTTGCAGTGGGCCCTAGCATATATGAAGACAAGTTTTTAAACAGTCTTGTTTACTGATGAGTGTCATGCAACCCTAGATGGTCCAATGGATAGATGGTTGGTGGATGGCCACCATGTCCCAACAAGGCTGCGACATCAACAAGGAGGTGCCGGAGTCATGTTTTGGGCAGGAATCATGGGGAGAGACCTGTTATGCCGCTTTAGGGTCCCTGAAGGTGTGAAAATGACCTCTGCAAAGTATATTGACTGTCCACTTCCTTCCATGGTACAAAAAAAAGAACCATGCCTTTTGTAACAAAATCATCTTAATGCATGACATGCACCATTTCATGCTGCAAAGAATACCTCTGTGTCATTGGCTGCTATGGGCATAAAAGCTGAGAAACTCATGGTGTGGCCACCATCCTCCCCTAACCTCAAAGCCCACTGCGAACCATTGGAGCATCCTCAAGCAAAAGATCTATGAGGGTGGGAGGCAGTTTGCATCAAAACAGCAGCTCTGGGAGGCTATTCTGACATTCCGCAAAGAAATTCAAGCAGAAACTGTCCAAAAACTCACAAGTTTAATAGATATAAGAATTGTGAAGGTGATATCAAAGAAGGGGTCCTATGTTAAGATGTAACATGCCTTGTTAGGATGTTTTTAATTGAAATATCTTTGGATTTCAGTAAATATGACCTCCTAAAGCTGCAAATTTAACAAAAGCCTATTTTCAGTTCTTTACAACCTATAAAATGTTTTAACTCTGGTATGCATAATAATTTGGAACAGTGCATTTTCAGTTTTTTTTTTTTTTTTTAAATAAATATTGTTATCATTAGGAGGTTTGTTCAATAAAATTTAAATTATACCCTAATGGTTGATGACTTGAAAATTATACTGACTGTCGTTTGCAATGACTAATTATAAAAATCAGAGAAAGATATAATTTGCGTAATAATTTGGAACGCAGTGTACATACATACAATCACTAATTAAAAAAAAAAAAAAAAAAAATTGAAATTGCGACTGCGATTGAAACGGTTACTTAGTACTTGAGTATCTCTTCACTGAATACTTTTTTACCCTGTAAGTTTTTATAATATTGTAAGACACTGTAATCTAATGAGAAGATTCTTGTGCTCTGAAAACAGACCCCTTACTGTGCTTCCTCATGCCTTACAGTATGTGGTAACACCTTCTATATCCTTATCCAGATGAAAATACATCCAAATGGCAAATGCATGTCCTCTCACCTGTCTGTCTGTCTCCGGGTCCCTCTATGACTGACATGTTAATGACTGGTTTTTTTTATGTTTGGGATGTAGCATCGTTTAAATGTGCTCTCTTTGCTAAGAATAAACAGAGATCTTCAGACATCATGCCTGTGTGTGTCAATCAATCAAACCCGGACCGATAGGTGTATCAAGGTGCAGTGGACACAAGAAATAATTCTTCTACTCTTAGCTTAAAACTGACGACACAAGTCTTCTTCATTTAAACCTAACAATTTGGCTCAGTCCGGTCTTCCCTCTCAGAGGAAAAAGTATGTGTTTATTTTGCTCTTTTTGTTTTCTCCTCGGTCAGGGAAGATTTTATAAGAACTCGTGAGATTTGGTTCAAATAAAGTGTAATTCATGTTATGTTTTCTAAATAAGTTTTTTTCACCGTAATTAATTCTAATCGTCTTGTCTAAAAGGTTCTTCTTCATTTAAACCTAACATACTCCTCCTTGAGTAATATTTTGGATGACTTCTTTTTACTTCTCCTTATATTTAAGGACAGCTACTATTACTTGAGTAATGTTTTTTGCGGCTGTTGTGAACATTACATACCTGACATTTCCATGGTGTTTATTGCTGCTTACTATGAACTGCTTTACAACACACACAGACCCTGTGACCAGCAGTGAAAACATTCCTGATATCTGAGGTCAGTCCATGTGCTGGTTGTACACAGTCACAGGTGCAGATAGAAACTTATCGTGTGTCCATCCACTTTAAAAATACAAGAAATCCATCCCGAATTCAGACCCCAGTTGTGGTCCAGGTTCCAACGTGGGCAGGAATCACAGAGTCTCATCATCAGTCTGTGTTTTCCATGAAACAGTGATGGTCGTCTGTATCTCGCCTGCTTGTTTACATTTGCTTTCTATCAAACAGGAGGCTGATCATTTTCACTGTCACAACTGTTTATAAAAAAAATTTAAAAAATAATGTAAATAAATTACTAATTGAATAAACAATCACTAATGACCTTCCATAAAGACAACACAAGCTTTTGTAATGTCATACAACAACTTAAACTTTTTTTTCTTTTACATCTAAATATCATAAAGTCTCTAAACTATATAACTCAGTATTTTAGCCCTCAGGATCTAAAGTGTTCGTACTAAATAACATTATAGACAGCAGTGTTATAAACTAACCAAAAACTAAACCATAAACCAAAGCTATACAGAGCGAGTGTAATACATTGGAACATTTACACCACAGCTGATACTAACAAACATCTGTAATCTGCATAAGACATTAGATTAGACTAACATGTTCGTGCTAAACTACATAAGGCAGTATGATAGCATGATCATGTAAATCTACATCCTACACTAAACTATGTATGTGCTATTGAAAAAATAATGTTACATATAAGTTGGACAACATGAGGTAAAATAAAATAATATTAGTTTTATATTTTCAAAATAAGGATTATATGAGATTTAATAACTTACCCATAGTTACAGTTTGCTGGATTTTCCTCCTCTGTTTTCTGTCAGTGTTTCAGTGTTTGTTCTGAGGTAAAGCTAAACTCCTCCCACCGTCCAGAACATTCTGTAGAGCTCCAGAAACCTGTACAGCGCGTGACAGTGAAACCCAGGAAACTCACTAAATACGAGTGTGTGTGCGCGCGCGCGAGCCCGCGTGTTGGGGGCGTGGCCTTGTATGTAGATTACCCTGTGACTGTTTTCCCTGTGAATAGCGTGTGGGCGTGTCCTGTCTCAGGTCAATACTAGAAAATTACCAGACTGTGCCTCTCCTTGGATTCATGCGGATTACATAAACTGAGAATATTTGTTTTTTATTAAACTTGTTTTTTTTTTAATTAGACCCTTTAAGCGTTCTATAGATATATGTCTTATGTCGGTGTGTGAAGAATTCGCATAGTTTCAGTAAATTTTAGTGACGCGTTTTAGAAAGATATTGGTGGGTATTGGATACTTACTGTACATACACCTCATAAAAAATACAAAAAAACCTTTTTTCTTTACTTTCAAACATTAAATCAGAGTAAACATTTTCTGTTTTGTATCACTAAATATTATACATATTTTTTGCAATTCTTAAATGTCAGAATCCAGCGAGGGAGAATTTTTATTTACTTTTTATCACTTTTATCAAAGTCAGAAGTATACATACACTAAGTTTATTGGGTCTTTAAACAAAAAGAAAATTCCAGATGATTCCATTCTGAGCTCAAGAAGCTTCTGATAGGATAATTAATTTACATTTGAGTTCATTGGTGGCACACCTTAAACACAGAGCCTCTTTCTTTGACATCATGGGAAAATCAAGAGAAATCATCAGGAAAATGACTGTGGAAATGAGGAATCAACCCCAAGGACAACAGTAAAAGACCTTGTAAAGATGCTGGCTAAAACTGTTAAGACAGTGTCATTATCCACAGAAACGAGTCCTGTATCACCATTAGCTGAAAGGTTACCCTGGCAAGAGAAATCCATTACTTCAAAATGACCATAAAAAAGCCAGAATACAGTTTGCAACTGCACATGGGGACAAAAATCTTAATTTCTGTAGACATGTTATGTGGTCTGACAAAACAAAAAACATGACAGGTGAAGTAGGTTCTGTCTCAGGGGGTGTGCAAACATAGTACCTTTTTAACAAATTAATGTGGCAAAGGCGAGTTTTATTTCTACAGTCCGGAGTACTAATTACATAATTGGTGGGGCTAAGCTTCTGCTTTACTTTATAAGGCCCAACAAATCTAGCTTGGAGTGAGGATCCCGGCACTGGTAATAAGGCTAAAACTTGATCTCCAGGACAAAATGCATGGGAAACTGCCTTACGGTCATATCGCTCCTTCATGTCATCCTGGGAACAACATAGAGCTTGGTTTGCCATGTCCCTTGCAATTCTTAAACGTTCACAAAGGGCCTGAACATACTTCAAAATTGATTTCTCTTGAACTGGTGAAGTGGACAACCATTGTTCCTGTAGGACCTTTAAAGGCCCTCGCATAGTGTGACCAAACAGAAGTTCTGAAGGACTAAAACCAAGAGACTCATCCACAGCATCACGGATTGCAAACAACAAAAGGGGAACACCCTCATCCCAGTCCTTTCCAGTTTTAATGCAATATGAGCATGTTCTTAAAAGTCTGATGGAAACGCTCAAGGGCACCTTGTGATTCATGGTGATAGGCAGTGGAGACCTGATGGTTAATATTCAACTCTCTAATTACCTGAGAAAACAGGCGTGACATGAAATTAGAGCCACGATCAGTCTGTATGCATTTAGGCATGCCAAATGTAGTGCAGAATTTCTTAGAACTTAACGTCTTAGACTTTAGTGAGCGCTTAGGGATAGCTTCTGGGAACCGCGTGGCAGCACACATGAGAGTGAGCAAAAAACTATTCCCAGAACATGTCTTAGGCAGGAGACCAACACAATCAATGATGATACGCCTAAATGGTTCAGTTCTGATAAGAATAGGCTGTAGCGGAGCAGGAGGAATAACTTGATTAGGCTTACCCACTTTCTGACATGTGTGACAAGTACGACAGTAGCGTGCCACATCGCTCTTCATGCCAGGCCAAACAAAACACCTTAATGCACGTGAATATGTTTTACGGACCCCTGTATGTCCAGAGCAGGGGTGATCATGAGCCAGTTTTAAAACCTGTGGCTGGAGGGAGTAGGGAACCACCACCTGGAACCTCTCCAACCAACTATCAGATGACCCAGGGGGAGACCATTTCCTCAACAGAACATCATTCTCTATAAAATAAGCAATCGGATGATTCATTAACTTAGACTTTTCCACTATAGAAGCAAAACATCGTGCTAAGGAGGGGTCTGCTTTTTGAGCCGCAATCAACTGATCATGTGAAACAGTCAGTTCAGCATCTAGCTCAGCACTCAAAAAGGCATCATTCGGAGCCCCATCACAACCACTGTCAGGAATTTTCTCCTTTAAAGGTCCCTCTTGACACAAGAATGTCTCAGAAAGATCTACCACGTCACTCAACTTCTTCTGCTGGGCACGGGTTAACACACAGGTGTAAAACACAGAGGGATACTGGATGGCTACTGTACATCAGGACTGTTATTCATAGGTTCAGACATAACTTCCGGTAGGGAAAACACTTTATTACCAGCTATATCATTTCCCAAAATGAAAGATATCCCACTAACTGGTTATGTTGCACGTACAGCCACCTTTACAAGCCTGGAGAAACCTTCAGTTTCCACATATACATGATGTAGGGGTACACGGATTACAGTCAATTCAATGCCTTGAATTAAAACATCACTGCCTGCGTAGGAGGCTTCTGAGGGGGGAAGCACATTTTCTAAAACAAAAGACTGAGCAGAACCAGTGTCTCTTAAAACATTAACCGGATACTTCACCTTATCAACACCTAATGACAGATAACCTGAAGAAACAAATGATTTGAATACTGGCTCAAAAGTACACTGGGGAACTGAAATATCTGACCTGATCTCTGCTGCATTAACTTTCTTAACTGCAGCCTGCTGTCTCACTCCTTTACGTTTCAGTACTGGGCACATGGCGATTAAATGACCTTTTTCGTGACAGTAAAAGCAGTCTCGAGATTCAGAAGGGGAACCAGTGGATGAGCGAGTCTGGGGCGGTGGACTAGACTTTAATGGGCGCAAGGACACATCCTTACGAGAAGAAGAGTTACTAAAAACTGTTTTGTGGGTTAGCACAAACTCATCAGTGAAAATGGCAGCTTTATACAGAACATCAATCTTTTGCTCATTAAAACATACAACTATCTGCTCAGGAACACGAGACTTAAACTCCTCCAGCAACATCAACTCTTGAAGCTGCTCAAAATTCGTCACACCACTAGCCGAGCACCATTTATCAAACTTAATGGCTTTCTCACGAGCAAATTCAACATAAGTTTGACTGTCTGATTTAACAGAGTTTCTAAAACTTTGCCTGTAGGCTTCAGGCACACGCTCATATGCACGGAGAACAGTTGCCTTTACCACTTCATAATCTACACTTTGTTCCAGCATGAGAGCTGAGCATGCTTCCTGCGCTTTTCCTGACAATTTACTCTGCAACAACAGTGTCCACAAACTTTTAGGCCAGTCTAGTGTGGTAGCTATTCTCTCAAATACAGAAAAGTATGCATCAACCTCATGCTCTCGAAATACAGGCACTAACCCAATATGCCAGCTCACGTCAAAAGCAGACTTACTTACTGGAGAGGTCTGGTTTGGAGCAAGCAGGGACGCTGATGCACTGGAGGTCTCAGCCCTCACGGGATCAGGGGAGCCTACTGGAGAAGAGCAAGACTTCCGTGGAAGTGGCACTGGCTTCCTACTCTGAGCAGTTAGGTCGAGCTTCCTACTCTGAGCAGCCAGGTCAAGCTCCTTACTCTCAGCATCTAGCTCCCTCTCACGAATGCGCAACAGCTGCGTCTGATATTCCTGCCGCTTAATTTCCAGCTCCAGCTCCTTCAGAACAACCTGCAAACCGGGGTCTACTGTAACGGCTCGTAGCCGTTCGGAACCTACACCACCCGCTAACCGCTCTCCAAGCTCCGCGGATGCACCTCTCGTTCAGGTAAGACCTGCAGAGCTACTAGTGCCTGACACAATGCCGCTTTAACATCCTTCTTGGCAGCTAACCGTGGAACTGTAATATCAAAGAAATCTGCTATTAAAAGCAGATCGTCCTTTCTACACTTATCAAAATCCTCTAGTTTGGACAAAGCGTAAACATGGTAAGGTTGAAAGCCATTTTTCACACTAACAGGCCTGAGGAAAATGCAGAAAAGAGAAGATGAGTACTTTCTAACCTTTAGCTGGATCCCGGATGAGCCCCCAATTCTGTTACGACCCAGTCTAGGGTTGGGCCGCACAGCGATATTATAGGTGAATGAATAATGGTAAGCTAAAGAAGGAGGGTGGTACTGTTTCAACTCAAAAACGAAACACACGGAATGGATTGTAAATTATATATTGAATGAGGTACTATACAAATTAACCGGTGTAAACTTCAGGGTGGACCAAGGCCAAAACAACAAACAGAAGAACTGATTAAGGAAAGCTCTAACTTCCCTACAAAAGAAAACAGAAATAAAACACAATTTGCTAACCTAACTTCCTATCCATAAACAGTTAAGAAAAAAAAACCTCCCACACCCAACAAAAATGGCAGCCACACCCCTACAACCAGTGAAAAAAAAGAGAAATATATACATAAAACACTAACACTTTATACAGACACTAGACATTTACTTACATACAAAAGATACTAAATTTCACAGACTGACTAAACCACAAGGGCAGACCCATAGACCAAATAAATGACCCAAAAATCCACACATCAACCACCAGAAATAGCAAACACAAACAGACAAAGAATATGCTGAGTAGTCAAAAGCCACCCCAGCACTGGCTTCTGGGGTGTTAAATACTGTGGGCCAATGATGATGTCGTCAGGGGGGAGACAATCACACGAGCCGAGGAGGAGAGTTGCAAGTCCTGGACTGGAATCAGGAAGGGACTGACCTGCACACATGAGACAATACATATATACACAACAAAAAACAACCTGCCCCCAGACAGGGTCACAGTGTTATAGTAAACAGTACACGTGTGCATGGATGTTGATTATACCAGTAAGAAACGAGCACTAAGACCCAGCAGGGGAGACGATTCCGCAGCGCAAGAGAGAAAAAAAAAATGTTGGCTCAGTTGTGATCACATGACGCTCGGTGTCAAAACAAGAAGCCCATGCGTGAAACATAATACTCGGTGCTCGTAAACCAAGACAATGCTCGTTTTACAAGTCAAAATTTATAAAACATCTTTGCTCATCTTGTGGAACACTCGTAAACCGTGTTACTCGTAATCCAAGGTTCCACTGTAGATCAAATTAACTTGCAATTTACCATTGAAAAGATTGCAACAGAGAAGTGTTTCCAGTAGAGAGAGAGCGTGTGTGAAGGCGAGAGAAAGTTAAAGCTTGATGGGGCATGGTTTCCAATGACGCTCGTTTACACAAAGTGCAGGCTGATACAGAAAAAGGAAGAGAGAAAATGGAATTTTAACAAAGAATAAGCCTTTCTTTTGCTTTACACAGGCAAACACATGTGTGTTATAACAAACAGCACAGGCGTGCTGCACAAACATGCAAAAACACAAGATAAAATATGTTTTACATGCACACACGTGGTCACAGTGTTATAGTAAACAGTACACACATGCACACAGATGTTGATTATACCAGTAAGAGACAGTAAGATCGAGCATGGGAGACGATTACCCACATTTCCGCAGTGCAAGAGAGAGAAAAAAACATTGGCTCAGGTGTTATCATGTGACGCTTAGCGTCAAAACAAGAAGTGCATGCATGCTACATGATACTTGGTATTGGTAAACCAAGATTTAATCGTTTGTCAAGTCCAAATTTATTACAAATCTTTGCTCGATTTGCAGAACACTCACAAACTGCGTTACTCACAATCTGTGGTTCCACTGTGCAGTATATAGATTTGTATTTCTCAGTATTTGTGGGCGTGTGACTGTTTAACCTTGGACATTTTAGCCTTTGCTTTGGTATGTTTGGCACGGGGTTCCTCCTGGACCAAGCTGCTAAATGCATGCAAAATAAATTAACAGAAACTAACAAACCAACTAGGACATCTAATTAGCTGACTATCTAAGACAAACCAAATCGACACCATAATTTAACAAAAACTATACACAAGATATATTATTGTATAAAAGACAACATGTGCAAATGTGCAGCAGATATGAAAAAAGAGTCCTTGAGCAAATAGCAGCTAATGATATAAATATTATCAAACCAGACAGTGATGCAGCTGCTCAAGATGCTCCTTATAGTCCCTCTGTAGAAGATTGTAAGAATCGGTGGTGGAAGCAGGGCCTTCCTCAGCCTTCTTAAAAAGAAAAGACGCTGTTGGGCTTTCTTGAGCAGAGAGTGGTAAGATCCTCCTCCAGGCGGACACCCAGGAATTTGGTGCTGTGGAATTTGGTGAGTGGTCACTCCGTGTCCCCCTGAAGTCAACAACCGTCTCTTTTGTCTTATTGACATTTAGTCTGTTAGCCTCTGTACTTCCTCTCTGTACTTTGACTCATTATTCTTGCTGGTGAGACCCACCACGGTCGTGTCATCAGCAGGCTGTACAGTATGTAGCTGCTGATGCTTTTTCTTCGTTTGTGTCTCTTCTGTGCGTAGCTGTAATATCTTGTATGAGTTAGAAATAAACAGTGGGCATTGCACTTTTTAATAATTAGAATTTCTTTTGTTTACTTATTTATCATGTTAATGACAGCAAACAGAGTTTTAAAAAATAACAATAACCTGTTATACACACTACCCAAAAGAAGCAAGCAAACAAAAATGACATTATCACACAATTATTCACATACACTTTTAAAAAAAGGCGAGGCCATGAACAGGTAGTTTATTAAATGTTTCATCTTTGAGATTGTTTACTCAAACAGTAAAATTGTTACGTGCAGAGCGCGTGTTGTTTTATGCGCTGATTGCCTGATTGTGAAGATGAAGCGTGCGTTGGCCGGGCTGCAAAGCAGGGGTGCTGTGCTTGTTTCGTGGCGATGAGTCATGGTGGTGAGCATGCGTGGGTCAAAGCTGAGAAGACAGAGTCCGTGATCCAAATCCGTGGTCAAGAGTGGGAGTAGTTATCCGGAAATCCAAACAAACAACAATCTAAGACAAGAAACAAAACCGTGATCTGTAAAACATAGCGTGTGTTGTGATCCGAGTAGCAAGGCATGAGAAATCACTGGAGAATTGGGCATCAAGGCACACAATAATATGGCAATGAGTGGTTGTTTGTGAGCAAGTTAAATAGAACAGAGTAGTAAATTAAATTAACAGGTGTGCTGGAGCAGGTTAATGAGGTGGCAAGATTGAAACCATGAACTAGAGTATGGAATGGAGTCGTGGGAGATTATGGCTTGGTTTGACAGGTGGGCGTGACCTGGCGTGTCGTGACAGTGCCGCGTTCTTGAGGGAGAATCCGTAACCAGAAAACGATTCAGGATAAATGTGGCTGGAAACCATTTTCTCTCCTCTGGTCCGTAACCTTCCCATTTGACAAGATACTGTAGGCCATGCCCTCGGCGGCGAGACTTGAGCAGCTTATGGACAGTGAAGCCAGAGGGCATGGTACCAATCTGCGGATCTGGGAGACATGGAATGTGGGGTAACCTCGGCGCATGGAGAGAGGGAGAGCCAGTCTGACAAAGGAGGGGTTAATGATTGTGAAGAGACCTATGAATCTTGGCGAGAGTTTACTGAATGTGGTCTTGAGTGGTAGATCGCGAGTGGAGAGCATGACCCTTTGACCAATGCGATACTTTCGGGCTGCACAGCGGTGCCGGTTGGCCTTACGTTGGAAAGTGCTCATGGTGAATATAAGCTGAACATAGGCCCGTCGCCATGTGTTTCTACAACGGCGCACAAAAGCTTGAGCTGAAGGGACGGCTGTTTCCTCCTCCTGAGTGGAAAAAAAACGGTGACTGGTAGCCTAAACGGCATTGAAATTGGGACATTCCAGTCGCAGAGGTGGGGAGTGAGTTATGTGCGTATTCGACCCAGGGGAGGAAATGGCTCCACGAAGCTGCGTCCCAAGCGGTCATGCATCTCAGAATCTTCTCATGCTCCATATTGGCATGTTCAGTCTGGCCGTTGCTCTGAGAGTGAAAACCGGACTAGAGGCTAGGTGATGCGTCGATGAGGCTACAAAGCCTTCCAGAATTGGGCTGAGAATTAAGGACCCCTGTCGGAGACTATGCCTAAAGGGAGGCCATGGAGATGAAATACATGGTTGACCATAAGCTTGGCGGTTTCTTTGGCGGAAAGGGAGTTTGGGTAGAGGAACAAGGTGAGCGGCTTTGGAGAAACTATCAATTATGGTGAGTATACACGTGTTATTGTTGAAGCGGCGTAGCCCATTGACAAAATCAAGAGCGATATGGGACCATGGGCAGGGGGGGATTTGGAGAGGCTTGAGTAGACCCTCAGGTGGACGGTTGGGTGCCTTGTTTCTGGTGCATATGTCGCATGTGGTCACAAAGCTTTTTACGTCTTCTGTGATGGATGGCCGCAAGAATCTTTGCTGTAGTAGGGCGAGAGTGCGGGTAGCCCCTGGATGGCATGCTAACTTAGAGTTGTGGCCCCACTCTAATACTGAAGGATGGATTGAAGCTGGAATGAAGAGTTTCCCGAGAGGGACGTTACTAGGACCTGGCTCGTGCTCTAGTGATTGCATGACCTGGTTTTCTACTTCCAGAAAGCCGGCGAGAAAAGAACGAGCATGGGTGAAATTGCTTATCTTGTGGAGATCTCTGGAAGAGGACTGCTCCAGCGCCTGTTTCGAAAGCGTCTACATCAACGATGAACTGAATTGAAGAGACAGGGAACACCAGAATTGGTGCTGTGGTGAATTAGCGTTTAAGCTGGTTGAATGCTTCCTGGGCTTGAGGGTTCTACTAAATGGGTAGAGGTGAGACTGGTGAGAGGCGTAGCCACTGAACTGTAGTTTCTGATAAAATGTTGATAGAAATTGTCAGTTGATTTAAAATTGAAATGTTCTAAGTTTCTTGTGTGCCTTAATTTTTCCATCTGAATAACAGACACCATTAACAACATCCACCCTTGAAAAGATAAAGAAGAGGAGAGTGTTTAAAATGAGTCTCTAGTCTCTAAAGAAAGCAATATTCACATTTTAAATCAAATAAACTACTTAAAAAGGTCAAAAGAATCAAAGTTAAATTCAAACTAATAAACTCAGAAGAACTTATCATTTTAAATGTATAATAACACAAGTGTAAATTACAGTATGTTAAAAGATTTTTTTAAATATAAAAAATAATTAAAATTGATGGTGTTTCCAAATTGCCCGTAGTGTGTGAATGAGTGATGTTGGTTATTTTCTGTTGTCCATTGCACTCTGCAGTTAGCACACAGCAGCACAAAGTCCAGCAGACAAGTGGGTTTCTACCATAATTTTGTAATGCAGGGTCCATTTGTATCTGTGAAAATTTGTAACTCGAATGTTCGTAAGGCGGGGACTTACTGTATTTGGAAATGCTCTTACTTTCATTATTAAACACAGTTAAGGTTTTTACTTGCAACTTCACCAGTGTTTAAGTGATCTCTATCCATGTTGTTTTCTGACCACATTTTTTCCACAAAGGTTAAAAGGTTTAGCACAGTCCTAACAGCTTTTAATAATGTACTAGAAAGTTATTAAATTAATTTCAGTAATTTCAAATCTTCGTAACAGCTTTCAAAGCTTCAGGCAGGACAAAAATTTGAAACTTCTCAAATGCTGACTTTTTAGTGTATTTTTATCAACTTCAAATTTTGTGTTTGTTGTACTGTATGTATTTATTAAAAGTCAGTAACAGATAAATAAGTTGTAGCTTCTAAATACTACTAATTTGCATTTTAAAGCCTACTGTTCTAAAGTTAATGAACTTCAACTTTCCACTTAAGAGCTCCACAGGCCATCTCCAGTCCTTCTGAAATATGAGTATGAACCGATCCAAAGAGTCAACTCATTCTTAATGACTCACCATCTGTAATGAATCCTCTTTCCTAAAATGACTTCATTTTGTGGGAGTGTTGGAAAAGGTAAAATGTAATGTTCTTATATCAGGGAAAGTTTATTTGAAGCAGAAACTGAGATATTAGTGCAACACAACAGGGCCGGGTGACTAAAGGTGCGTAATTTATTTATCGAACAATGTGGTCACAAATAACAAATAAAACTCATGTAAAACTCAGATGTAGGAAACGTGTAATCCGACTGTCAGGTTTTGAAGGATGCACTGAAATGGATGGGAGGGAAAGTTTCCCATCAGTCAGTGCGCCTCGCTGCGGCGTGGAAAAAAAAGAACTCAAGAAAGGATTTATTGTATATTTACTGTATATATTATTATTAAAGAGAACATAATAGGACGCATTCGTTTAAATTTTTATATATATGTAAGAAATTGTTAGTATTATATAGGCTAGTAATCTGTAAAAAACACCTTTGTGCATCTTGTAAATTAATAAAATATTTTTAACGTTTCAATTATATATGTTTTAAAATGGTATAAGCTTTTTGTTTCAATACATATTTAATGTCAGTAGTGTGACATTTCCACAGCAGCAGCGACAGATATCAGGTGTTTGTTACCATAAGTTCCCTTACCGACATTACCTGAACACGGAGGGCATGCAGGGAGCACCCTCTGAAGTACACCTCGGAATGGAACACAGCCATCACCTGTAATTAATCCTCTGGTGAAAGTGAAAGAGTTTCAGCCGCGACTTCATTTTGCGGAAGTGTTGGAAAAGTTAAAATACAAGTTCTTATATCAAGGAAAGTTAAATGCAGAAACTGAGATATAAATGTAACAGGTGAGTGATTTATTCATTACTAACGGCTTAATGTAAGAGGAATGCGGATATATTATGAATAAAACTCGTGTAAAACTCAGGTGTAGGAGACCTGTATCACGACTGTAAGGTTGGATGGAGACACGGCGTGTTCGTTACTGACGTGTAATTATAAACAAACACCAACAACCTGAACAAAATAAACGGGTGGTAAACAAACTTTTTATGAAACTAAACAACAGATGCGTGACCAAAGTGCAGTTCATTCTGGGGAATTAATAATTAAAAAAAGAAAACCGACAACACGAAACATGAAACACAGTCCATGGTCGAAAGGCGCCCTCTAGCGGTTTCCCAGGAGGCTTAGGGCACGAGGCAGGGTACACACTGGCACCAATCCATCGCAGGGCACACACACACTACAGGCAATTTGGCCCCAGATGAAGAAATAATTGCCCCCATGCTAAATAATAAATTAACTGTAATATTAATTGTTATATATAATTGTTATATTCTTGCTGGTTCATTCTCTCTGTTACTACTTATGTACAGTTTTGTTCCCATCATCATGCATTTGTACATAGAAACTTTTTTTTTTGCTTTTCCTTACTGCAATTCTTGCTTTTTGCTTATTTGTTGTATAATATGTGAACTGGATACTGTAACGATGCAATTTCCTTTTGGGGTTAATAAAGTTCTCTCTCTCTCTCTCTCTCTCTCTCTCTCTCTCTCTTTCTCTGTCTAAGGCAGTGGTTCTCAAAGTGTGGGGCGCCCCACTAGTGGGGAATACAGGCATGACAGGTGGGGCGCAATGAACGGGAGGGAATTAGTGGAAAATAATAGGAAAGTACCTATTATAATTCATGCTTTTCTTTATTGACAATAAACATCGGACATTTGAAACTAAACAATCATGTGCAAAGAAATAGATCATTCATACAAGTAAATTAAAATAACTTTAGAGAAAAAGTGGAACCATAGTTCAACAATAACGGTTTAACGTCGGCATGTTAATTGCAATTGTATAATTGTATCTTATTCACGGGTTTATTTACGCAGCTATTGAATTCGGAGATGCGAATATCAAACTAACTTTACCGCGGACACAAACAGGTGTTATAAGCTAAAGTGCCCCCCTGCCACGGATTGCCCAAACTCATCACCCCCCCCACCCTCCCCCAACACATACCCACGTAATCTCTATCAAATATTATATTAGGACATACATTCAAAGGTTTATTATTACCAAATATATTATTACTATTATAATTAACCCTAGGCACGTGACAGCCGTCGAGACGATTAATACAAATCCCCAAAAATGATTATTTTATGGCACATTTATTTTGTAGGGGTTTGTCAATGTACAAATAACAAATTGTTTATCACAAATTGCACTAAATAAATATTGTTTGTGGTGAAAAATTATAGGAAACGATTTTTATTATAAAATAAGCAATATAAAAATATACATGTTGTATATAAAAAAAAAAATATATAATTTATATATTTTTCCCCTATACAACATTTTTTATATTGCTTATTTTATAATTAAATTCATTTGTTATAATTTGTCATTTGTAAACCATAAACCTATGAATTTATGTTCTAATATATTATTTGAAAGAGATTATGTAGGGGAGGCAATTCGTGGCGAGGGGGGCATTTTAGAGCATAACACCGGGTCAGTAGCGTACTGTATTTAGTGAGCATAATAACATCAATGGATACATTTGTTACATGGACCACAAAAAAGCAGGTGATTCAGCACTATCAGCCTAATCAACCAAAAAGCCTATGATGAAGCCTATGTTGCGCTTGGATTCATGGTGGGGATGGTGAGGGCAGAGGAGAGACCTGTGTGTGTTTTGTGTCTTAAACCGCTGGCAGCAGATAGCATGAGACCCAACAAAGTAGGAAGACACTTAGAGACAACACACCCCAGTCACGTTAATAAGCCACTCGACTTCTTTGAAAGAAAGCTCTAGATAAGTGACGAAGTAAGCCTGTTATAACAATTGCACGTGTATTTTATCTGTTTTGAACTTGCCGTTATTTGATCTTATTGGTTTAGAAATTGATATTTCAATAAAAAATACACTTGGTCGTTTTCGTTATCATTTTGTTGACAAGTGGGGCTTGAAAATTCGCCCACCCCCTTAAGTGGGGAATGACAGAAAATGTTTGAGAACCACTGGTCTAAGGTGTCCAGGCTGATTACTCTATTCTGTAACACAGATTTTTATTTTTTCGATGACTGCTGTTCTTTAGGTCAAATATGTGAAAATGATTGTGTGGAAGTTTAATTACAAACTTGTTTTTGTGTTTTTTAAGGAGTGTAATCCACTGAGATCAGACACTTCAGGATCTCAACAGCTAGTTTGTGTATACACTTAATAATATTCAAAGATGAAGACTCCTGATCTGGACACTGATAACGTGTCCCCACCCTCTAAAAAACGGTAACCTACTTTATCTAAGCCTTTCAGTCATTAAATATTCATATCCAAATTACTAATTGAGCATATATGAAACAAATCATTTAAAATTGTAAACAGTAACGTGTTTCACTATTATTCACAAACTAATAGTCACCATAAATTTTATTCTGTTCACTGCAAGCAAAATTTAGCTCTCATTAAATTAACAAGTTCAAATAAATAATGTTGTGCAGTAAACTCCAGGGAGAGAGATCAGAATCAGCAGCACCCAGCTGTATCTCCATGAAGAGTGATGTGTCTGTGTATCAGCCTATTAAGTTTAAAGCCGGAGTCTTCTCACCTCTACACAGGTAACGTGTTAATATAAAATAAAGATAACACTGCATATATCGTTTTTTACATTAATACTGTGTATAAAAAAAAACTAAACTATAGTGTGTTGCATTTATGAAATCAATGAACTGCTACAGAAAAAACTAAATTTTATTTCTTCATGCAACAAAAAAAAATTTCAGAAAAAAAGGACACTGGGTTGAAGGTTACTTTCAAATAAAATAATCAATGTCCATTTGTGTACTCCTCGTATTTATGAAATAAAAATCTGATCTTAAATTATCCACCTGCAGCAAAACAAAAATGCTGTCTGTATTTGTGTGCCGTTATCCTTTCATCGGGTGTACTGGAGTGTACAGTCTTGCAGAGTGATTAATTCATTTCCTATTGGAACATCTGCAAGTTATGTACAGGAAACCGAAATGAGTACAGCGAAACCTCGAATTGTGAGTAACGTGGTTTGCGAGTGTTACGCAAGACGAGCAAAGATTTTCTTTTATAAATTTTGACTTGAAAAACGAACAAGTCTTGGTTTACGAGTACCGAGTATCATGTATCACGCATGTCCTTCTTGTTTCGTCATGGAATCACAACTGATCCAACGGTTTTTCTCTCTCTTGCGCTGCAGAATTGTGGGTAATCATCTCCAATGCTGGGTAATTTGACACCGTGCCACTTTACACACTCTCTCTCTCGCCTTTAGTGTGTATGTGTGTTTTATGTGTGTGTGAAGCAGAGAGGGGGTGCTTCACACACACACAGTGATTAGATTATAGAAACATATAATACTGTAGAATAAAATAAACACATAGTAAGAACATTACAAAGAGCTATCAGTGATATCAGGGCAGAAAAATAAGACCTTAAATATTAATTATTGGACCCCATGTCTCACCACATTCTACTTTACCATCTCACAGGCACGACCCAGAATCTGCTGCTGTAAATGAGTTCCAGGAAAAATTTAAATTAAATCTGATGAAGAAGTTTCAATTCTTGAATGGAGTGATAATAAACCTGGGAACCCAAACACTCCTGAATGAGATCTACACAGAGCTCTACATCACAGAGGGAGACAGTGGAGACATCAATAATGAACATGAGGTAGGACAGATCGAAGCAGCCTCGAGGAGAACAACAACAGAGGACACACCAATCAAAGGCAATGACATTTTTAAGCCCTTATCTGAACAAGACGGACCCATCAGATCTGTGCTGACAAAGGGAGTTGCTGGCATCGGAAAATCTGTCTCTGTGCAGAAGTTCATTGTGGACTGGGCTGAAGGGAAAACAAATCAGGACATCCACCTCATATTTCCACTTCCTTTCAGAGAGCTGAATTTGATGAAGGACCAGAAAATGAGTCTGATGGAGCTCCTTCATGTCTTTTTTAAAGAAACAAAAGAAACAGAAATGTCCAGTTTGGAAAAGGTTCTGTTCATTTTTGATGGATTGGACGAGTGTCGTTTTCCTCTAGATTTCCAGAACACAGTGAGAGTATGTGATGTAACTGAATCTGCATCCGTGCCTGTGCTGCTGATCAACCTGATTAAAGGGAATCTGCTTCCCTCTGCTCTCATCTGGATCACCTCCCGACCTGCAGCAGCTGATCAAATCCCCTCTGAGTGTGTCCATCGAGTCACAGAGGTACGAGGGTTTAATGACCCACAGAAGGAGGAGTACTTCAGGAAGAGGATCAGTGATCAGAGCCTGGCCAATAACATCATCACACACCTGAAGTCATTAAGAAGTCACTATATCATGTGTCGCATCCCAGTCTACTGCTGGATTTCAGCCGCTGTTCTAGAGAAAATGTTGGGTCAAGCAGAGAGAGGAGAGATCCCCAAGACTCTGACTCAAATGTACACACACTTCCTCATCATTCAGATAAACATCATAAGAGAAAAGTACTCGAAGAAGCAGCAGCATGATGAAGAAATGCTTCTTAAACTGGGACAACTGGCTTTTGAGCAGCTGGAGGAAGGCAACCCGATCTTTTATGATGAAGACCTGAGAGAGTGTGGCATTGATGTGAGAGAAGCAGCAGTGTACTCAGGTGTGTGTACACAGATCTTCAGAGAGGAGTTTGGGCTTCACCAGAGTAAAGTGTACTGCTTTTTTCATCTGAGCATTCAGGAACACCTCGCAGCTCTGTATGTGCACCTGATGTTCAGGATGAAGAAGAGAAATGTTCTTAAAAAGAGTCGAGCTTCAAAACAGAAGAAGGAAGAAATTACAGTTTTAGATTTCCACAAGTGTGCTGTAGATAAAGCTTTAAAAAGTCAGACTGGACATTTGGATCTTTTCATTCGCTTTCTTCTGGGTCTCTCACTGGAGTCCAATCAAAAACTCTTACAGGTTTTAGTAACACAGACAGGAAGTAACTCACAGTGCACAGAGGAAACAGTTCAGTACATTAAGAGGAGGATCAGTAAAGCGCGTTCTACAGAGAAATCCATCAATCTGTTCCACTGTCTGAATGAACTGGGTGATAATTCTCTGGTGAAGGAAATCCAACACTACCTGAAATCTGGAAAAAAAAGTGAACTTTCCTCATCACAGTGGTCTGCTCTGGTGTTTGTTTTACTGACATCAGCACAAGAGCTGGAAGAATTTGAACTGAGTAAATATATCAGTCCAAATAAGATAACATATAATGTTCTTCAGAAGTTGATGCCTGTGATTGCAGCATCCAGGAAAGCAATGTAAGTAAAGCTGAATATAACTGTTCTACTCTTACCGTGCTAGAAAGAAAACTGAAAACATTTTTACAAATATGTGCTGTGGGATGTTTTGACATCAACATGATTTAGGGTTAATGCAGATAAATAAACAATTTGATTGTTTACGTATTAACCTTAATTAATATTAATAATATAAATAAATATAAGTACACATTTACATAATATAAAAAAATAAATAAAATATAAAAAATTAATAATAATAAATTCATAAAGAATATGAATAAGACTGAAGGGTTTTTAGTAGATGTCTGTGAGTCAGTTGATTTTATTTGAGAAGAAAAACGCTGAAGTTATAACTTCCTATCATACAATAATTAAAAAGTTATGCTGGTTTATGTTTGAAATTTGGTGCATGCTCACACCAACATGCCAACCTATGTCCTGGTCAGCATTTACTAAGTTTTAATGGCACCACCAAGTAGCACTCTTCCAATTTGCACTTACCCTGGAGGTGCAAGGCAACAGTGCTAACCACTAAACCACTGTGCTGCCCCATGAAGATACATAACCCTTGTGTAGTTTTTAATTTTTAAATAATGTTTTTGCAATATCACCCCCTCAGTAGCCAATTTGTATGAAACTTGAAATGTGTCCCTAGGATCTTGAGAGCACTATGCGTATAAAGTTTGATGTGAACAAACCATTGAGGAGATACAACACTGGTTCCTGTTTGTCATCTTCACTGCCATGTTTGTTGGAGTGTCAAAAAAAGACACAGTTTCATTTGGGCTTGGTCCACAGATGCACATGTAAGATGTACATGATGCAGATGTACATGTAATGTGGACAAAAATAGTAGGAAATGAAAATACACAAAATTTAAAATGGCAGAGCTTTTAACAAAGTTCATTGTTGCAAAGCAGTTTTACAGAAGAAAAAAATATGTAAATAATTTTGAAAAATGTGAGAAATAGTGTATAACTTATAAGAAACAGTTTGTTCTTGCTGAGTAAGCCAATGGTAACAGTTTTAAGGAAATATTCAATGAGATGACAATAGCAAGAAATTTTGAGAGAAACCAGACTCATTTGGGTGACATCAGAAGAGAGTGATTTCTGGTCATACTGTGTGTTATGAGGCCGAAAGTTTAGTATAACATAAAATATTTTTAAGCTGATATAAAGTCCACTTTGTTGTTGCAGGCTTGGGGACAATGCAGTTTGTTGAAAATTCTTATATAGTCTTAATACTATAGTCTTAAACTAATAGTCTTTAACTATTTTGTGATTGCTATCACAAGTCTTCAGAGAACAACTGCCTTTTCAAGTGTAATCATCACCAGTCACCCTAACCATCCCAAGCAGACCACACGAGGCCTTCATACAATGAGATCTCCAGCCAGAAGCAGCGCACCAGAATGTGTCAGTCCAGTCCAGGGGGCAGAAGAAGTCAGGATCACTTGTAACTTAGTGCTAGGATTAGCTCAATGAGATAAAGTGTGTGAAACGGGGAGAGAGGGAGAGAGGGAAAGAGAGAATGGTTAGGTATACTTACAGTCACATAATGTATATGGTCAATACCGCAAGACCACAAACAGGGACTCCAACAAGATTGACTTTGACAGCATAACCAAAAGCAAACACAGACATGAGGGCTACCTGGGAAATAAAGCAACTATTCACTTCACTGTCAAAAGTAAATGGTTGCTTTATTTCCCAGCAGTAGAGTTTCTGACTAGTCTGTTTAACAAGATCTTGGAAAGTGAAAGGATCCCAGAGGAATGGAGGAAACTACAGAGGAATAAAGCTGATGAACCATACAATGAAGCTGTGGGAAAGAGTAGTGGAAGCCGTAGAGCCTTGCATGGTGTCAAAGTTGTAAAGCCTGAGTTACTGCTTTAGGCAAAAACATTCTGTGTCTTTGGAGCCAAAGGGGATGAAGATATGGGCATGTGAAATTGCAAATTTGACCTGTTGGTGGTAGAGGGAGTGATATTGTTACTCAAAAAAGATGATAGGTGTCTGTTTGGCATTATACTCTATCAGTGTGCAAAGTTACATACAAAGTATGAGAGGACTTCTTGGTAAACTTACAGAGGACTTATTTTACTACTACTACTACTACTCTTCTAATAATAATAATAATAATAATAATTAGAGATAGGGTGACAGATAAGAGCGGAGGCAGAAGCACTCTGGTGGACTACATCTTGTGTCGAAGTGGTAATTTGAAAGAGATCAGTGACTGCAAAGTATTGGTGGGGGAGAATGTAGCCAGACAACACAGGATGATAGTGTGTAAAATTACTGTACCCTGGTGGTGAGGAAGGTGATGAGGATAAAGTGGTGGAAGTTGAAAAAAGAAGAATGTTGTGTAGCTTTCAGGGAAAAGATGAGACAGGCTCTGGGTGGTCAGGAGGTGCTTTCTGTTGATTGGACAACTACAGCTAAGGTGATCAGAAAGACAGGGTACTTTGTGTATCATCAGAAAAGGGGAAAGTTTACAAGGAGACTTAGTGGTGGAACAAGGAAGTCCAGGAGTGTATACAAAAGAGATACAAAAGAAAGAGATTAGCTAAGACGAAGTGGGACACTAAGAGAACTGAGGTGGTTTGGATATGTTTAGAGGATAGATTGTGAATATATTGGTGGAAGGTTGCTGATGTTATAACTGCCAGGCCGGAGGTTTAGAAGAAAATCAAAGATGAGATTAATGGATGTAGTGAGATAGGACATGAAGTTAGTTGGTGTGGGGGAAGAGAATGCAACCACGGGGGAATGCAACCACGGGGGAATGCAACTACGGGGGGGCGCAATCCAGTCTCTTCTTGTGCCAGTCCCAAGTCTGGATAAATGCAGAGGGTTGTGTCAGGAAGGGTATCCGACATTTGCCAAATCAATGATGCGAATCACGAATATAATTCCCATACCGAATCGGTCGTGGCCCGGGTTAACAACTACCGCCATTGGTGCTGTTGACCTACAGGGTGCTGGTGGAAATTGGGCTACTGTTGGTCGAAGAAAAAGAGGAGGAAGGCTTGTTCGAAAGCAGAGAGAGAAGAGGAAAGGCAAGAGTTTAGGAGTGATAGTAGGGACTTTGAATGTTGGGACCATGACAGGGAAGGGAAGAGAGTTAGTTGATATGATGCAGAGAAGGAAGGTGGATATACTGTGTGTCCTGGAGACCAGGTATAAAGGTAGCAAGGCTAGAAGCTTAGGATCAGGGTTCAAATTGTTTTACCATGGTGTGGATAGGAAAAGAAATGGAGTAGGAGTTATTCTAAAAGAGGAGTTTGTAAGGAATGTTCTAGAGGTGAAGAGAGTATCAGATAGGGTGATGAGTCTGAAACTGGAAATTGAAGGGATAATGTTCAATGTTGTTAGTGGTTATGCCCCACAGGTAGGATGTGAGTTAAAAGAGAAGAAGAAATTCTGGAGTGAGTTAGATGAAGTGATGCAGAGCATCCCCAGAGGTGAAAGAGTGGTGATTGGTGTAGACTTCAATGGACATGTTGGGGAAGGGAACAGAGGTGATGAAAATGTGGTGGGCAGGTTTGGTCTTCAGGACAGAAATGTAGAAGGACAGATGGTGGTGGACTTTGCAAAGAGGATGGAAATGGCAGTAGTAAATACTTTCTTTCAAAAGAGGCAGGAACATAGGGTGACATATAAGAGTGGAGGCAGAAACACTCAGGTCGACTACATCTTGTGTCGACGTTGTAACCTGAAAGAGATCAGTGACTGCAAAGTGTTGGTAGGGGAGAGTGTAGCCAGACAACACAGAATGGTGGTGTGTAAAATAACCCTGGCGGTGAGGAAGGCGAAGAGGACAAAGGCAGAGCAGAGGACAAAGTGGTGGAAGCTGAGAAAGGAAGAATGTTGTGAAGTCTTTAGGGAGGAGTTGAGACAGGCTATGGGTGGTCAGGAGGGGCTTTCAGTTGACTAGACAGCCAATGTGATCAGGGAGACAGGTAGGAGGGTACTTGGTGTATCATAAGGTAAGGGGAAAGTGGACAAGGAGACTTGGTGGTGGAATGAGGAAGTCCAGGAGTGTATACAGGGAATGAGGCTAGCTAAGAAGAAGTGGGACACTGAGAGGACTGAAGAGAGTAGACAGGAGTACAGGGAGATGCAGAGTAAGGTGAAGGTAGAGGTGGCAAAGGCCAAACAAAGAGCATATGAGGACTTGTATGCTAGGCTAGACAGTAAGGAGGGAGAGGTGGATCTGTACAGGTTGGCAAGGCAGAGAGATAGAGATGGGAAGGATGTGCAGCAGGTTAGAGTGATTAAAGATAGAAATGGAAATGTACTGACAGATGCCAGGAGGGTGATGGGAAGATGGAAGGAGTACTTTAAGGATTTGATGAATGAGGAAAACAAAAGAGAACAAAGAGTAGAAAAGGTGACTGTTGTGGAACAGGAAGTAGCAAATATTAGTAGGAGTGAGGTGAGAAGGGCGTTGAAGAGGATGAAGAGTGGAAAGGCTGTTGGTCCTGATGACATACCTGTGGAGGTATGGAAGTGCTTAGGAGAGGTGGCAGTACAGTTTCTGACAAGTTTGTTTAACAAGATCTTGGAGAGTGAGAGGATTCCAGAGGAATGGAGGAGAAGTGTATTGGTGCCAATTTTTAAGAACAAGGGAGATGTGCAAAGCTGTGGCAATTATAGAGGTATAAAGCTAATGAGCCAGACAATGAAGCTGTGGGAAAGAGTAGTGGAAGCTAGGTTAAGGGCAGAGGTGAGCATTTGTGAGCAGCAATATGGTTTTATGCCTAGAAAGAGTACATCAGATGCAGTATTTGCTTTGAGGATGCTGGCGGAGAAGTACAGAGAAGGTAACAGGGAGTTGCATTGTGTCTTTTTAGATTTAGAGAAAGCGTATGACAGGGTGCCAAGAGAGGAGCTGTGGTATTGTATGAGGAAGTCTGGAGTGGCAGAGAAGTATGTTGGAGTGGTGCAGGACATGTATGAGAGCTGTAAGACAGTGGTAAGATGTGCTGTAGGTGTGACAGAAGAGTTCAAGGTGGAGGTGGGTCTGCATCAAGGATCGGCTCTAAGCTCTGGTGATGGACAGGATGACAGATGAGGTAAGACAGGAGTCCCCATGGACTATGTTGTTTGCAGATGACATTGTGCTCTGTAGCGAGAGCAGGGAACAGGTGGAGGAAAATTTGGAGAGGTGGAGGTATGCTCTGGAAAGCAGAGAAATGAAGGTTAGCCGCAGCAAGACGGAATACATGTGTGTAAATGAGAGGGACCCAGGAGGATCGGTGAGGCTACAGGGAGCAGAGGTAAAGAAGGTGCAGGATTTTAAGTACTTAGGGTCAACGGTCCAGAGCAACGGAGAGTGTTCAAAGGAGGTGAAGTGGCGGGTACAGGCAGGTTGGAATGGGTGGAGAAAAGTGTCAGGTGTGTTGTGCGATAAAAGAGTATCAGCAAGAATGAAAGGAAAGGTGTACAGGACGTGGTGAGACCAGCGATGCTCTACGGCTTAGAGACAGTGGCGCTGAAGAAAAGACAGGAGGCAGAGTTGGAGGTAGCAGAGCTGAAGATGTTGAGGTTCTCTTTGGGAGTGACAAGGATGGATAGGATCAAGAATGAGTTCATCAGAGGGACAACCCACGTTAGATGTTTTGGAGATAAAGTCAGAGAGGCCAGATTGAGGTGGTTTGGACATGTTCAGAGGAGAGATTGTGAGTATATCGGTAGAAGGATGCTGAGGTTGGAACTGCCAGGCAGGAGGTCTAGAGGAAGACCAAAGAGGAGATTTATGGATGCAGTGAGAGAGGACATGAAGTTAGTTGGTGTGAGAAAAGAGGATGCAGAGGATAGGGTTAGATGGAGGCAAATGATTCGCTGTGGCGACCCCTGAAAGGGAACAGCCGAAAGACAAAGAAGAAGAAGAAGGGGAAGAGAATGCACAGGAGAGGTTTAGATGGAGGGAGATGATTCGCTGTGGAGACCCCTGAAAGGGAAGAGTTGAAAAGAAAGAAAAAAAAGAGACAATGTATTGAGAAATTTTGGAATAGGGGCATGTGGATGCATTAATTTTTGTAGGCAAAATAGTAAAAACGTCTCCTTTGTAGGTTATAGGGTGCCTGCGATGTGGCCATTCACCTATCCTGTGTGTGTTTTTCTGTGTGTCTGCGCAGAGAGGGAGTGGTTCTTATTGTGGGTCCTGGCCAGAAATTTTGGGAGCTGCAAGCGCTACAGTGTTGTTTTTTGATTGTGAATAAAATGTGCCAACAATTTTGTCACAGGAAGACTGAAGAGAATAGACAGAAGGACAGGGAGATGCAGCAAAAGATGAAGGTAGAGGTGCCTAAGCGCAAGCAATGTGCATATGAGGACTTGTATGCTAGGTTGGACAGTAAGGAGATAGAGGTGGATCTGTAAGATTGGTGAGACAGATAGATAGAGATGGGAAGGATGTGCAACAGGTTAAAATGATTGAAGATTGGGATGAAAATGTGACAGGTGCCAGGAAGGTGATAGGAAGATGAAAGGAGTATTTTGAAGAGCTGATAAATGAGAAAACTGAAAGAGAACAAAGAGTAGAAGAGGTGACCACTCTGTTGTGGAGCAGGAAGTACCAAAAATCAGTAAGAGTGAGGTAAGGAGGAAGTCAAAGTGGATGAAGAGTAAAAAAGCAGTTGGTCCTGATGACATACCTGTGGAGGTATAGAAGTGCTTAGGAGAGATTGCAGTAGAGCTACTGACTAGTCGTTTAACAAGATCTTGGAAAGTGAAAGAATCCTAGAGGAATGGAGGAGAAGCGTATCGGTGCCGATCTTTAAGAACAAGGGGGATGTGAAGAGCTGTGGAGGAAATATTTAATTCAATTCAATTTTATTTATATAGCGCTTTTAACAGTGGTCATTGTCTCAAAGCAGCTTCACAAAAATGAAAAAATTCTTTAGAAAAGAAAATATTTGGAAGTGTGTATATGTGAGAAAAATGTGTCTAGATAATAATGAGATGAATGAATGATAAATGAAATGTCTCTAATGAGCAAGCCAAGGGTGACGGCGACGGTGGCAAGAAAAAACTCCCTGAGATGGCAATAGGAAGAAACCTTGAGAGGAACCAGACTCAATCAGAGAACCCATCCTCATTTGGGTGATAACAGATAGAAATAACATCATGTGTGTTGTGCAGGTGAAAGTTCAATATAACAGAAGTTATTTAAATTAACATAAAGTCCAGTTCAGCACAGGGAGTCAGTAAGTGCAGAGGGCAGATGGGGTCTGGGTCACTGGAAGCACAAGAGCAGCATGTGTAGCTCCAACCATCATAAAGCAGAATCCAGCTGGAGCTGGTCCTTCTCTGGATGCATCAGAAACCTTGCAGGGTTGGCCTTTGTCTACTGAAGCTGGTACAATCTCCCAATGCCTCGGGATGGGTAGAAAATACAGAACAGATGGAGAGAATTAGCGTAGTTGCCATTCAGGATAGATGTACTGGAGTATGAGGTTATGGGATGAGTTACATGTATGCCAGATTAAAGAGATGCGTCTTAAGTCTACTTTTGAATTGGGAAAGCGTGTCTGCTCCCCGAACACTGTCTGGAAGGCTACAGTATTCCAAAGCTTTGGAGCTAAATATGAAAAAGCCCTACCCCCTTTTGTAGATTTTTAAATTCTGGGAACTACCAGAAGTCCGAAGATTTGTGATCTTAAGTAGCGTGGCGATTGTAGTGTATCAGAAGACTGGTTAGGTATGTGGGAGCTTAACCATTTAAAGCCTTGTATGTAAGTAATACTTTTTTGTAATTAATTTTAAACTGAACAGGTAGCCAGTGCAGGGATTATAATATTAGGATTATATGATCATATTTTCTGGATCTAGTGAGAACCCTGGCGGCAGCATTTTGGACTAACTAAAGCTTGTTTATTGAGGATGCAGGACAACCACCTAGTAATGCAGTACAATAGTCCAGTCTGGAGGTCATGAGTGCATGAACTAGCTTTTCTGCATCAGATATGGATAGGATGCTCCTAAGTTTGGCAATATTTCTAAGATGGAAAAGGCTGTTTTTGTGATATTGGAAGTATGATTTTCGAAGGTCAAGTTATTGTCCAATGTTACGCTCAGGTCTTTAACTGTTGAGCTAGTAGTAACAGTATATCCTTCTAAATGCAGGCTGAATTGTGAAAGCTGTTGTGTGCTGGTTTTTGGGCCAATACGTAATATCTCCGTCTTATCTGAATTTAGTAAAAGAAAGTTATTGGTCATCCAATCTTTTATGTAGTGGACACATTTAGTTAATCTAGACAACTTTGGTATTTCGTCTGGTTTTGTTGAGATATATAATTGGGTATCATCAGCATAACAATGGAAACTAATCCCATGTCTTCTAATGATGTTACCCAAGGGAAGCATGTATATTGAG
This sequence comes from Clarias gariepinus, assembly GCF_024256425.1. Classification (NCBI taxonomy): domain Eukaryota; kingdom Metazoa; phylum Chordata; class Actinopteri; order Siluriformes; family Clariidae; genus Clarias; species Clarias gariepinus. Next base: position 26,950,771 of record NC_071111.1, read on the forward strand.
AACAGCAGAGGTCCTAAAACTGACCCTCGTGGGACCCCATATTTCACTGGCATTACACCAGACGGTTCTCCATTCAGATCTACAAAATGGTATCGATCAGACAGGTATGATCTAAACCATTTTAATGCCTGCGTATATTCGTGTTACTCCGTGTTTGGGTTTACCATTCACGCTACAAAGGGCTAACTGCTGAAGCTACGTCTTCTGGTCTCCTCGGGTTAGTTCCTGACACTAGTGCAGTTTCTGTACTATGATGGGGCCTGAAACCTGACTGAAATTCTTTGAGAATGTTGTTTTCCTGCAAGAATGTGTGCATATTTGAGCAGATACTACTTTTTCTAATATTTTGATATGAACTACAGAGGAATAAATTTGATGAACCATACAATGAAGCTGTGGGAAAGAGTAGTGGAAGTTAGGTTAAGGGCAGAGGTGAGCATTTGTGAGCAGCACTATGGTTTTATGCCTAAAAAGAGTATAAGAGATGCAGTAGGATTTTGCTTTGAGGATGCTGATGGAGAAGTACACAGAAGGTAAAAGAGAGTTGCATTGTGTCTTCGTAGATTTGAAGAAATTGTATGACAGAGTGCCAAGAGATGAGCTGTGGTAAGTCTGGAGTGGCAGAGAAGTATGTTAGAGCAGTGTAGGACATGTATGAGAGCTGTAAGACAGTGGTGATATGTGCTGTTGGTGTGACAGAAGAGTTCAAAATGGAAGTGGGTCTGCATCATGGATCGGCTTTAAGCAGGCAGGCTGGAATGGGTGGAAAAACGTGGCAGGTGTGTTGTGGGATAAAAGAGGACTGTATCAGTGAGAATAAAAGCAAAGGTGTTCAAGACAGAAATGAGACCAGCAAAGCTCTATGGCTTAGAGACAGTGGCATTGAAGAAAAGACAACAAGCAGAACTGGAGGTAGCAGATCTGAAGATGTTGAGATTCTTTTTGGGAGTGACAAGGATAAACAGGATCAAGAATGGGTCCATCAGAGGGACAGCCTATGTTAGATGTTGGTTTGGACATGTTGAAAAGAAAGAAAAAGAAGAGACAGTTTTGGAATAGGGGCATGTGGATTCATTATTTTTATTGGCAAAATGGTGAAAACATTATAGGGTTCCTGCGATTTGGCCATTCACCTATCCTGTGTAAGTGTCTGCACAGAGAGGGAGTGGTTCTGACTTGGGTCAATGGGTCTTGGCCAGAAATTTTGGGAAACGCAAGGGCTACAGTGTTCTTTTTTTGTTTGTGAGTAAAATGTGCCAATAATTTTGTCACTGGAAGACTAACCCGAAAGTCACATGGTTTCAATTCCCAAAAATAATTATTATTAGTATTATTCCAAGAAGATTACAGTCTAATACTGTGCCAGTATTATTATTATTAATTAATTATTATTTATATTAATATTTATATTAAAAAAAGTGCCAGTAAGTGAGGTCGGCTGATCCTAGTCTGATAAATATGCTAAAAATATGAACTACAGCATTCACAAAAAATGTCCATACGGTGCTATGAAAAAATAGTTTTTACCCTTTTTTTGAATATTTGTTACAGTTAAATGGTTGAGATCATCAAAGAAATTTAATATAACACAAATATAACTCGAGGCAATACAAAATGCAGTTTTTAAATGATAATTTAATTCATTAAGGGAACAAAGCCCATCCAAACTTACATGGCTCTATCTAAAAAAGTAACTATCCCCTGCCTTTGCTAAATCATGAATGAACTGTGATTAACCCCATTTTTTGGCAAGCTTAGTTAAGTTTCTCCTGCCACACACACACACACACACACACAGTGCCTGCGTGCACAAACAGAAACACTTATCTGTCTGGATTTTTTTTTTTACTTTTTTTTTTAAAGGTAAATTGCAGGTTAATTTGTTTTATTTTTATTTTTTGTGTTAATTATTTTTATGTATGTATTTCTTTGGGCTGTAGAATGAATAATTTGAGTTTCCATTATTTCTTATGGGAAAATTTAATTTTGTTTACAAGTGTTTTGGAATACGAGCATGCTTTTGGAACGAATTATGCAGTAATCCGAGGTTCCACTGTAATTACAAATACCTATTGTGTCCTGTAAATATTTTGTCTTTGATAATAAATATACATACATCCCTTTTGAAGCTTCATTGTCACAACCCGACTGTAAATACTAGGTAGCTTTTTTCATTATGTATTATTTTATTCCCTTCAGTATCAGGTGTGATAAAGTTGGAGTGGAAGGTTGTTTAGCTCTGAGTTCAGCGCTCAACTCAGAAACCTCAAATCTGAGAGAACTGCATCTGACTGTGAAAACACTGGATCTGTCCTACAGTACATTAGAAGACTCAGGAGTAAAGACTCTCTCTGCTGTACTGGAGAATCCTCACAGTAAAGTGCAAAGTCTGAGGTAAGATTATCTCTTTGAAGGTCACAGTAACTATGGGTGTTGTCTTGTAGGAGCTTGGGGCTGTTGTAGCTACTTCAAGAGTAGTCATAGCGCGCCCACAGCACCCCTAAAACTTTATGGTTTATTTATAAAATTTATTTTTTAATGAGTGAAAATTTTATTAACAAAATGCAATAATAAATCCAACTATTTTAGACAAAAAAGCAATAATTAAAAACAAAAACAAGACTTGTGATCTGATTATGAGGGGTTTAATGAAAGCCAATGGGTTTATCACATACTGAACTTTCTCTCATGTCCTTGTAGCCAGTGTGCAATTTTTGTAACTTAGCAGCAACAATGCATTGGTGATACAATGATGAATGTTATGATATTTAATTGTTAATGCATGAATTGCCCTGTTGCCTGTTATGAATTTCATATATTTTGGTGGTTAAGGAAGAAACTGTGACTCCTCATCGCTGTCTCTACAGTATGTGATGTTCATTCACATACCATTAAGCCTGTAAGACTGTTTCTTATGCGCATAATATTCAGCTTAATATACATCCTGACAAACCTGATTTAGAGACTAACTAACAAAATGTAGGTGAAATGCAACAGTCAATCTGGAGCTGTTGAACAAAGAGGATGCATGAGCTGGAGGATAAAAAGACATAAACTGTAGGATAGGAAAGTCCACCAAAGTGGATCTCCCACTGGTCCTAAGGGTGTGTGAGAGATGGAGAGAAAGACTTTTCCTTTTTATATGCTCTTTAGTAGCACCTGCGTTATAAAAATAAAAAAAACACATGCAATGGTTTAGTTTGGTTATGTAAATTTTCCTGATTTTATTAAATTAAAATAAATCCCACCCCACCCACCAACAATAATCCTAACCCCATACGGTCTTGGTCAAATTTAATCCATCAGTCCAGTGAAAGCTCAGGCAGGTTAATAACTTCACACACTTTAGTTGTTTTCATAGATTATAGGCTTGTTTATTGACTTTCCTGCAGCTAATGTCCATTTTCCTAACCTGAATCTTCTCTGTAGTAGGAGCACTGTCAGGTTTTTGTTTGTTTTTGCATGCTGCACTGATTTTGCGTTGTCTAGAAAATCTTTTGTCAATAACACATTTCTCTTCCCCGTTGTCAGCTATAGAAACCGATTTAGCTGTTCTGTAGTGTACGTATAGTTCTGGAATATATACAATATCGCAACTCAGTGTATTGACAAAGCTTGTTTTTGTCAGGAAAACAAAAAAAAAATTACTTTATTCACTCAGGAAGTGAAGTGGCGTTTCAGGGTCGCGCTAGGTTGTTTTTGCCTGTGTCTGGCTCTCACTTGTTCAGTACTATAATGTCTTGGGCAATGGCTTTTCTTTTTTTCCTTCTTTTTTTTTTTCTCTTTTTTGCCTCATTTGGCATCTCACCTCCGTAATGGATAATGGATATTCATCATCTCAGCTAAGGGCCTTTAACTGTCATCCGCGTCTTGACCCTATGATGTATGAGTACTACCGAGAACTCACGGCGTGTGTTCAGGAGTATCTTTTGCTCTAAGCCCGAAGCCCTTCTGGCATCTGGACTAACTGCTGGTCGTACTGTTCATTGCTCTCTAATTTATCTCACTGGTACTCAGCATCGTACTGCAAATCTGAATTCTGTACATAGGCAGTTTGCACTTCTAAACTGTCAGTCAGTATCGGACAAAGCCCCTTACCTCAATGAAATTATCACTGACAATAAGCTTGACATTTTTCTTCTCACTGAAACCTGGCAAGCTCCGGATGACTTTATTCAGTTAAATCTTCTTGCACCTGATGGATAAAAGTACCTCACCTGACCTCGACTGCATGGCAAAGGGGGTGGTCTTGCTGTCATTTACCGGGACAATCTTGGTCTGAAACAACTTGCTTTTCACAATATAAATTCATTTGAATACATGGTTTTGAAAGCTGACTGTCTCACAATCATCTTATTCTACCGTCCTCCTAAAGCCCTGTCCAGCTTTTTTTCTGAACTCAGTGAACTGTTAACCCTTGCCTGCTCATTGTCATTTCCTATTCTTCTGTTAGGTGACTTCAATATTCATGTTGATACAGTTTACCCCAACACTGCCCAACTACTGTCTGTTTTTGAATGTTTTAATTTGACACAGCATGTTCGCGTTCATACCCATACTCATGGTCATACCCTTGATTTAATATGTACTTCAAGAGGTGATATCACTTCTATTTCTGCTTCTGACACCGGTATTTCTGACCATAAACTTCCTGACTTTAGCCTTAATCTGCCTATGCACTTTAAATGCCTTAAAACTGTTATTTCATACCATAATTTGAAAGCAATTGATACTGTATCATTTTGTACTTCTATTGTCTCTTCAAATCTTTCTGATGTCATCGATATTTCTTCTCCATCCGTGATACTATCTAATTACAACTCTACAATTTCTGAAATCCTACAGCAGTATGCTCCTATTAAGACCAGAAATGTCCCCGCCACTCACTCTTCTCCTTGGTATACCCCTGAGCTCCGTATTCTTAAGGCTACCGGCAGACGGCTTAAACGTCTTTACAGGAAAACCGGTCTTACTGTTCACTATTTGGCTTTTCTAGATCATCTTCAATGTTATAAATCTGCTCTCTTCTCAGCCCGCTCTAACTTTATCTCTGCCACAATCAATAAATCGAGCAACAGACCAAAAGCATTATTTAATACGATAAATAAACTTAACAACTGCCCACCTCAGGATGCTCTAGTATCTAATGAGTTTTGCTGCTCTTTTTTGGATCATTTGCTTGAGAAGACTAATGCTGCCCACCAATGTTTCCCTACTAATACAGAGCTCAGCCATCCAACAAATCTATCCCGTCAGTCTCTGTTTTGTTTTTCTCTGATGACCCCAGATTCTGTCTCTAAGCCAATCCTGAAATCCAACTCTTCACCTTAATCCTGCTCCTACTTCTCTCCTGAAACTTTGTCACTCTGCCATTTCTGCACCTATTTCTTATTTCAATAACGCATCTCTTACCTCTGCTTCATTTCCTCTGCCACTAAAAACTGCTGCAGTTACACCTGTGCTCAAGAAACCCAAACTTGGCTCCTCAGTTTTATCTAACTATCGTCATTTCTAATTTACCTTTCATATCCAAATTACTGGAAAGTACTGTTGCTGCCCAACTCCAGTCTTTTCTAGTTGATAATAATCTCTTTCACCATTTTCAGTCTGGTTTTCGCCCCTCCATACTGAAACTGCACTTGTAAAGGTAGTGAACGATCTACTGCTTTCTTGTGATTCTGGTTCCTTGTCTATACTGCTGCTACTTGATCTCAGCTCTGCCTTCGATACTGGCTCTTGCATCAAAACTTGTACTTCTGTCCAAAATTTACGAGTAATCTTTGACTTCACACTCTCCTTTAAGCCTCACATTAAATCTATCATTAAATCTGCATTCTTTCATTTACGCCGCATTGCCCAACTGCGTCCCTTCATCAGTACCAAAGATGCTGAAACTCTCATCCATGCATTCGTCTCATCACACATTAATTTCTGTAATTTCCTTTTCTTATTTAGCTCATGCAGTCTACCTGCCAGCTCCATCTGCAGATTACAATATATTAAAAACTCTGCGGCTAGAATACTCACTCATAGCAAACGCTCTGCTTATATAACCCCAATCTTGTCTGATTTTCATTGGCTCCTAGTTGTCTACCATATTAAATTAAAAATTCTTCTCCTTGTTTTCAAATCTATAACACTTATCTTTTTAATCTGCTTGCCCCCTACATTCAGACTCGTTCACTACGTTCCTCCGACTTTTTTTGTTGTCCCTCGGTAACGCCTCTCTTCAATGGGCGGCAGATCATTCAGTGTTATTGCTCCCAAACTTTGGAATGCTCTACCACACACTCTCCACCTGTTAACAACATCTCCATATTTAAATCTTTACTCAAAACTCACTTGTTATCCGAATGTTACACTTAAATCCACCTGTCCTCTGCATGTTTTTTTTTTTTTTTGTCGGTTTGTTGACTCATTGTAAAATCTCCTTGAGCTCTGGAAAGGCGCTATATAAATAAAAATTATTATTATTATTATTATTATTAGTAGTAGTAGTAGTAGTAGTGGTGGTGGTGGTAGTAGTAGTAGTAGTAGTAGTAGTAGTAGTAGATGTTTTCACAAGTTCTCCCACCACTAACAGCACCTCCTTCACCTGTAGTCCGTTTTCCGGCACACACCTGACACTACGTTGAAGACAGCATCTCTCAAAGGCCATCTCTCAAAAGTGTCGTGCTCAAAAACTATTGTCTGCCACTAAAAACGCATGGTTTAAAACATAGGGAGACATTAAACACTGTCTTTCGAAAAATTTTAGCAAGACACCAAACAGCCATTCACACGTTCCTCCCCAAATTCAATGCATGTGCAGAGAGAAAGAGAGCTTCCTAAGGGTGTGGTATGACAAATATGGACATTTGTATTGATGAAGCTCAGAATCAAGCCACATAACAGAAAAAAATAAATAAATTTAAAAACGCCAAATATATGCACATTTAACTTTGCAGTCAAAAATAAAGTGACACTAGTGTTGAAAACTATTACACACATATTTCATTCATAGGGAGAGTCGGCACAGTTCCTCACTTCTTAATAACAATTATACAAAGACTAAAATCTGGTGATAAAGAGTGTGTCATTGTGTCTCTCTACAGGTTGTATAACTGTGGTGTCTCAGATGAAGGCTGTGCTGCTCTGACTTCAGCTCTGAGATCAAACCCCTCACACCTGAGAGAACTGGATCTGTCCTATAATAAAGTAGGAGACTCAGGAGTGAAGTGTCTCTGTGCTGTACTGGAGAATCCTGACTGTAAACTGGAGACACTGGGGTAAGATAATCTCTCTGAGAGTCACATGACCTGCTCCTCAGTAAGACACATTCTCTAATAGTGAGACTGAAGCAGAAGTTTTAGGTTGATCATCAATGTCCTGAGGAGGAAGATTGTTTCTTTTCACTGCACACTGATGATTTGTCACAGAGTCTTTGGGTCAGATGTACGTATGTGAGAAGCTGCAGAGCAAAACATGACTTGATGTGACTGCAGTGTGTCTGAAATGACTGTGAAATTTACTAAAACATTGTAACTAATCACACAAACTGCACCTGGGACACAAACTAAATGCACTGTGTGTGAGCTGTAGGGTTTAAAAGCAGCAGGGAAATGCAAATGAGAAACATTTTATTGGTCTTAAAGCTGAAATAATGTTTATTTTGTCAGTGAACATTCGTCTCCATCTAGCTGCTATAAACAGGGTTGCCAGATCTGTATCATAGACGCAGTATAAAAATCATGCAATCTTTCTTAATAGTTCTTTCACTAAGCTCTTAAATAGTCTTGTATTATTTTACATTTAGTGATAAATAAAGAATATCTATAAATAAACTCACTGACTCAAATACACTCATACAGTAACACAGAGCTGAAGTTGAGAACAGGATCAATAGGTGTGTGTATGAGAGGAGATCACAGTGCATGATCACTACTGTATGTTTAATATAGAGAATGTGGAGTTACATCACCCTTGATACGCATTGGTTCTTTGGGAAAACACTGCCAACTTTGGTTTTATTGCTGATCGGTTGGCATGGTAATTTCTGAGAGATGTGTTGAGAGTGACACAATTATTTCTAATTGTAATCATTTATTCTTAACTATTTTCATTATGCTGCAATATCCTGTCAATATACACATCTGCTGATAGAAACAAATTATATGACTCAGTATGTCATTTTAATCAAATCACTGTTATTGTCACATCACGTTACTGGTTCAGTACACGTGAGTGAAATTCTTGTGTGTAAGCTACACAAGCAATAGTGGTGTAAAATTATAAGTATGTGCACATAAATAAATATGCATATGGATAAGTACAGTATTGTATAATTATATAAGGGTCGTTGACGGATAAGACCTTTTAATAGGCCAATTTTAAAATACCAAAAATATGGATATGTTTGGCCATTTTCTAAACATTTGGAATGTAATGTACACATGCCTTTATAAAGAAAAGTAAAAAAAAAAATTGTCATTTTAGTGTTTTTACACTTAAGTTATTAAAACATAGCCTTAAAAAAAGTCATCTGGGGCGACCGTAATATATCTCAGAATTCACATTTTTATGTATCATTAAGACTAGTTGAACTCATATCAGTAAGTAGATAAACTGATGAAGAAAGATAAACTTTGTTACCCTTTCATTTTATGAAAACCATTATTTCACAAGTTTATTCTATAATATCAGAGTCTCCTTCATTATCCAGTTAAAAAAAAATGTTTATTCCTATAAAAGGAATGGAAAATGGCTTAATTTAGAAAAAAAAAAGATAAAATATACAAATAATTATACTTAAACAATTAACTCTATGTATATAATTGATGTATAGAATATGAAAACTACAAATATAGGACATATAGCCCCATATGATACTCGGTCGCCCCATATGATGTTTTCAAGTTTACTCAAGTATAACAGGCTAACAGTTAGCCTCCGAAACCAAACTAGCTTCTTCTAGTGACAAAGCACTATTAAATTTATCATCAAAATATAGATTTGTGGAAAAAAAAATTATAATTCACAGTTTTGGGGTGGTCGCCCCACATGATGACCAAAAGTGACTACGACATCACAGCCGTTAAAAAACAGCTTTTTCTTACTATATGAGAGAGACTGATTTACTATACAGTTGTTTCCAGGGGGTCTTCACTTGTGTCTGGCTGATGCAGTATCCCATCCTTGAGATGTTTTTTTTTAAATAAAGGTCCCAGAATTGTGGTTTGTCGATGTTCGCCCCGGATAAAATGGATAGAATCAACATAATTCGGACAACATTCGTTTGTATATCATGATAGAAATATATGAGCAAATGCTTTATAGTTTTGTCAATGGATGTAAAACATGTTTAAAATTATGCCAACTAGGAAAAGGGATATATTTAAGTTGATTTAAAGTGTTTTTAAACCAGTTGTCCTAACTAAAGTCAAGGCCGGACGGTCGCCCCATATGGTGTTTTGGCACTTCGGATAGCAGAAAAATGATGAAAAACTTAAAAATTTGGAGAAGTTAGAGTGGTTTAGTAGGTAAAGGTATAACAAGTAGATGAGAAATTTTTATGTATTTTTTATTTTTTTCTGCAAAATAAAATTAACCCGGACAGAAAAAGGGGGCGTCACGTCATTGACCCATAAAAAAATTACAAACACGTCCGCTTTAAAGTTAGTCTCAAAAACATATAAATATCTGGAGATGATGAGTGTGTCATTGTGTCTTTCTAAAGGTTGTGTGAGTGTGGTGTCTCAGATGAAGGCTGTGCTGCTCTGACGTCAGCTCTGAGATTAAACCCCTCACACCTGAGAATCCTAAATCTTTCCTGGAATAATGTAGGAGATTCAGGAGTGAAGTGTCTCTGTGCTGTACTGGAGAATCCTCACTGTAAACTGGAGACACTGAGGTAAAATCATCTCTCTGAGAGTCACATGATCACTGTGCATGCTCACTACTGTATGTTTTAATATAGAGCATACAGAGTTACATCACAATGTTTTTATATTATGTTGCAATATGGGATGTCTCCGCCATCTTTGGTTTAAATGCTGACTGGTTGCCGTGGTAATTTCTGACACGGAGTGAGAGCGGCTTGTTATTGTTCCTAGATTTGTGACATAGTGTTTTTTTTTCAAGTTGAAGAAGAGTAAACCTAAAGGAAAGGGACTTTACTGGGAGAAGTTAAATTAAAACAGCAGTGCATACATTGGGCCACTGTTCGCAACAGTGGTTGGTCCAATGTCATTTTGTCCATTGGGCCAATGTTGGCTCATTGATGAGATCAAAGATAGGTTGGCACAATGTTGGCACAATGTTGATTCAGTGGATAATGGCAACATTGGAAATTAATTATAAACAATAAAACAATAAAAACAATAAATGGTCAGCAAATAATCTGGTTTACACAAGACATTAGTTATTTTTCAATTTTATGATTTATACCTTACAGTCATGGCCAAAAGTTTTGAGAATGACACAAATATTAGTTTTCACAAAGTTTCCTGCTGAACTGCCTTTAGATCTTTGTTTCAGTTGTTTTTGTTGTTGGTCTTTCGGCTGCTCCTGGCAAGGGGTCGCCACAGCGGAATACCCAGTCCGCACTACAAATTGGCACAGGTTTTACGCTGGATGCCCTTCCTGACGCAACCCTCTCATTTTATCCGGGCTTGGGACCGGCACTGCATCCAGTGGCTGGGGTTTGGGCACTGGCTGGGAATCGAACCCGGGCCTTCCGCATGGCAGGTGAAACACCTACCACTGAGACACCAGTGCTCTTGTTTCAGTTGTTTCTGTGATGAACTGAAATATAATTACAAGCACTTCATACGTTTCAAAGGCTTTTATCGACAATTACATGACATTTATGCAAAGAGTCAGTATTTGCAATATTGGCCCTTCTTTTTCAGGACCTCTGCAATTCTACTGGGCATGCTCTCAACCAACTTCTGGGCCAAATCCTGACTGATAGCAACCCATTCTTTCATAATCACTTCTTGAAGTTTGTTAGAATTAGTGGATTTTTGTTTGTCCACCCGCCTCTTGAGGATTGACCACAAGTTCTCAATGGGATTAAGATCTGGGGAGTTTCCAGGCCATTGACCCAAAATTTTTACGTTTTGGTCCCCAAGCCACTTAGTTATCTCTTTTGCCTTATGGCCGGGTGCTCCATCGTGCTGGAAAATGCATTGTTCTTCACCAAACTGTTGTTGGATTGTTGGAAGAAGTTGCTGTTGGAGGGTGTTTTAGGTACCATTCTTTATTCATGGCTGTGTTTTTGGGCAAAATATTGAGTGAGCCCACTCCCTTGGATGAGAAGCAACCCCACACATGAATGGCCTCATGATGCTTTTCTGTTGGCATGACACCGGACTGATGGTAGCGCTCACCTTTTCTTCTCTGGACAAGCCTTTTTCCAGATGCCCCAAACAATCGGAAAGAGGCTTAATCTGAGAATATGACTTTGCCCCAGTCCTCAGCAGTCCAATCAACATAATTTTTGCAGAAGATCAATCTGTTCCTGATGTTTTTTTTTTTTTTGGAGAGAAGTGGCTTCTTTGCTGCCCTTCTTGACACCAGGCCATCTTCCAAAAGTCTTCGCCTCACTGTGCGTGCAGATGCGCTCACACCTGCCTGCTGCCATTCCTGAGCAAGCTCTGCACTGGTGGCACTCCGATCTCGCAGCTGAATCCCCTTTAGGAGACGATCCTGGCGCTTGCTGGACTTTCTTGCATGCCCTAAAATTCTTGTTAAAGCCTTCTTAACAAGAATTGAACCTCTTTCCTTGATGATCCTAAGTAGCCACAATATCTTTGCCTGTGAAGCCATTTTTATGCAACGCAATGATGGCTGCACGCGCTTCTTTGCCGGTCACCATGGTTAACAATGGAAGAACAATGATTCCAAGCATCACCCTCCTTTTAACATGTCAAGTCTGCCACTCTAACCCAATCAGCCTATGATAATGATCTCCAGCCTTGTGCTCGTCAACATGCTCACCTGAGTTAACAAGACGATTACTGAAATGATCTTAGCAGGTCCTTTAATGACAACAATGAAATGCAGTGAAAATTATTTTTTGGGATTAAATTAATTTTCATGGCAAAGAAGGACGATGCAATTCATCTAATCACTCTTCATAACATTCTGGAGTATATGCAAATTGCTATTATAAAAACTTAAGCAGCAACTTTTCCAATTTCCAATATTTATGTAATTCTCAAAACTTTTGGTCACGACTGTGCATCATATCTTTTAATTCATGATGCTGTCTTCCAATGGGTTTTACACTTTTACTTCTTTAATTTCGCAGTAATATACTATAAATATAAACACATCTGCTGAGAGAAGCAAAATATAAAACTCAGTATAATAATTCTTATTACATTGTTAATTGTAATAAAAATCTGGTTAAAAGGATAAAAAACGTGTGTCATTGTGTCTCTCTACAGGTTGAAGTGGTGTGGTGTCTCAAATGAAGGCTGTGCTGCTCTGACTTCAGCTCTGATATCAAACCCCTCACACCTGAGAGAACTGGATCTGTCTAATAACAAAGTAGGAGACTCAGGAGTGAAGTGTCTCTGTGCTGTACTGGAGAATCCTGACTGTAAACTGGAGACACTGAGGTAAGATCATCTCTCTGAGAGTCACATGACCTGCTCCTCAGTAAGACACATTCTCTAATAGTGAGACTGAAGCAGAAGTTTTAGGTTGATCATCAATGTCCTGAGGAGGAAGATTGTTTCTTTTTACTGCACACTGATGATTTGTCACAGAGTCTTTGGGTCAGATGTACGTATGTGAGAAGCTGCAGAGCAAAACATGACTTGATGTAACTGCAGTGCGAAATGACTGTGAAATTTACTAAAACACTGTAACTAATCACACAAACTGCACCTGGGACACAAACTAAATGCATTGTGTGTGAGCTGTAGGGTTTAAAAGCAGCAGGGAAATGCAAATGAGAAAATCATCTATAAATAAACTCACTGACTCCAATACACTCATACAGTAACACAGAGCTGAAGTTGAGAACAGGATCAATAGGTGTGTGTATGAGAGGAGATCACAGTGCATGATCACTACTGTATGTTTAATATAGAGAATGTTGCTTTTTGGGAAGTCAGTATTGTTTTTAAATTTAATAATTTTAATGAATATTAATTTATAATTGTTTTCTTTTCCCATGTTTTAGACTTTTACTTTACAGCAATATACTGTAAAATACCTAAACACTGAGAGAAACACATTATGAGACTCAGTATAATAATTTTTAATTACATTGTTAATTAGAATAAACAGGTGATGTCAATCTGAATAATTAACTATTTTTACAAACACATCAACTTTAAAATAGGCGCACAGTGACTTAATGGTTACTGTAGCACTGTTGCCTTGCACTTCCAGGGTCTGGATTCGATTTCCGGCCAGGTTCGATTCCCACCTCTGTGTGCTTGGAGTTTGCATGTTCTCCCCATGTTTGTTGGGTTTCCTCCGGGTACTCCGGTTTTCCTTTGCAGTCCAAAATTTGCAGATTAGGCTAATTGCCATTTCCAAATTGCCCATAGTGTGTGAGTGCGTTTATGTGTGGATTGTCCTGCGATGGATTGGCACTCTGTCGAGGGTGTACCCCGCCTCATGCTCTAACACCCGTGGGATAGGCTTCAGGCCCCCCGCGAGCCTGTATACAGGATAAAACGGTATAGACAATGAATGCGTGATCAAATTTAAAGTAAGTCTGCTGATGAATAGTGTGTCATTGTGTCTCTCTACAGGTTGTGGAGTTGTGGTGTCTCAGATGAAGGCTGTGCTGCTCTGACTTCAGTTCTGATATCAAACCCCTCACACCTGAGAGAACTAGATCTTTCCTTGAATAATAAAATAGGAGACTCAGGAAAGAAATTACTCTCTACTCTTAGGGATAGTGAACATTACAAACTACAGACACTGGGGTGAGTAATGATCTTTTTATATAAATGTTAAAAAAATAAGTCTTATTTAAGCAATTTGTCATTAATTTGTACATTTCTGTTTAGTCCCAATAAATTTAAATTTAGCCGGTGTGTTATCACTGTGTTTTATTTAAATTCTTTTTTTTCTTATAATATGCTTTAATGCTTTAATGTTTTGGGTTCAGTAAAGTTGATTTAAATTTCATGTGAAGTCAGAAGACAGGGAGTCAGTCAGAGTCTACAGAGTCTTGTTCTTAAACTGTTCTATAGACCGCGTTTCAAATTATTACGCAAATTATATCTTTCTCTGATTTTCATAATTAGTCAATGCAAATGACAGTCAGTATAATTTTCTAGTCAACTATTAGGGGATAATTTGAATTTTATTGAACAAACCTAATGATAACCATATTTATTTAAAAAAAATAATAATAATAAAAACGCACTGTTCCAAATTATTATGCATAACAGAGTTAAAACATTTTATAGGTTGTAAAGAACTGAAAATAGGCTTTTGTTGAATTTGCAGCATTATGAGGTCATATTTACTGAAATCAAAAACTATTTCAATCAAAAACATCCTAACAGGGCATGTTACATCTTAACATAGGACCCCTTCTTTGATATCACCTTCACAATTCTTATATCCATTAAACTTGTGAGTTTTTGCACAGTTTCTGCTTGAATTTCTTTGCGGGATGTTAGAATAGCCTCCCAGAGCTGCTGTTTTGAATCAAACTGCCTCCCACCCTCATAGATCTTTTGAGGATTCTCCAAAGGTTGAGGTCAGGGGAGGATGGTGGCCACACCATGAGTTTCTCAACTTTTTTGCCCATATCAGCCAGTGACACAGAGGTATTCTTTGCAGCATGAGATGATTTTGACAATGCATGAGATGCATTGTCATGCATGAAGATGATTTTGTTACGGAAGGCATGGTTCTTCTTTTTGTTCGATGGAAGGAAGTGGTCAGTCAATATACTTTGCTGAGGTCATTTTTACACCGTCAGAGACCCTACAGGGGCGTACCAGCTCTCTCGCCATGATCCCGGCCCAAAACTTGACTCCGGCACCTCCTTGTTGACATCGCAGCCTTGTTGGGACATGGTGGCCATTCACCAACCATCCACTACTCCATCCATCTGGACCATCCAGTGTTGCAGGACACTCATCAGTAAACAAGACAGTTTGAAAATTAGTCCTCATGTATGCCTGGGCCCACTGCAACCGTTTCTGCTTGTGAGCGTTGGTTAGGCGTGGCCGAATAGTTTATGCACAGGTTTTTGCACAACTGCAAGCCTCTAAAGGATCCTACACCTTGAGGTTCGCGGGACTCCAGAGGCACCAGCAGCTTCAAATGCCTGTTTGCTTCTTTGTAATGGCATTTCAGCAGCTGCTCTTTTAATCTGATGAATTTGTCTGACAGAAACCGCCCTCATTCTGCCTACATCTGCACGAACCTGTCTGTGCTCTGAATCAGCCACAAATGTCTTCACAGTACGATGAGTTTTCGTGAAATATCTAATGTTTTCATACCTTGTCTAATTTGACGCTTTTCAGCAGCAGAGAGATCCTTTATCTTTCCCATATTGCCTGAAACCTGTGGCCTGCTTTATAATGTGGAACAACCTTCTTCAGTACTTTTCCTTTAATTGGGCATATCTGGCAAACTAATTATCACACGTGTCTGAGATTTATTTCAGTAATCCAAAGAGCCCT
Organism: Clarias gariepinus; assembly: GCF_024256425.1. Lineage (NCBI taxonomy): Eukaryota > Metazoa > Chordata > Actinopteri > Siluriformes > Clariidae > Clarias > Clarias gariepinus. Next base: position 26,966,421 of record NC_071111.1, read on the forward strand.
GAGACACAATACCATCCATAAGTTCAATTTAAAAACTAAACATTTAATGTTTGACACTTACATCTAATTTGCATAATAATTTGGAACACAGTGTAAATGTAGAACAAGAGCTAAATGACTCAGTAGTGTCCATTATTTAAAAAGCTCCAAAGCCTGTGATTGGATAAGAGCAGTAATGTGACAATATCTGCTCATGTTCCTGTTATAACACAGATGTTACTAAGAATAAGGAAAAATGTTGAATAAATAATTATGAACAGGAAATGATGTTTTCCTTAAAGGTGAGATGATTACATGCTGTTGATCATAAAGTACCACAGTCCAGTTTATGGCTATTAATACACGTTTTTCCTTCCATATTCAGGTTGTGATGAAGACGCTGGTGTTCATGCATTTCCATGTTGGTAATAGAGAACATGCCTATAAACACATCACTCGGATGACAAAAACCATCCCCTCTGTAAAACTACCATACTTCTTACCATCCCATTTAGATTAATAATGCTGTGCATTATTTAAAATTTTTCATGAAAAAAATGTAATATGAAAACTCTCTATAAATGGTCATCTTTGAACTGATAGTGGTAAACAGAATTCAGTATTGTAATTTTAATATGGACACTTTATTCTTATTCGTTTTAAATATGTGTTTTATACCCTCATATTTTGAACTTCACATATTTTGAAGCGCGAAACGAATCATGCACGTGATTCTGGGAAAAACAAACGAGGCCTCAGTTGTCATTGTCATGTGAAATTCAGGGTAACAACACATTTGAAACAAGGCTTTATTTGGAAATGCCCCTTATGCTCGACACAAGCTTCGGAGCTTCAGTGTCCTATGTAACATCACTAACATACAGTATAATAACAGTTCATGCATAATTAAGACTTTCTCCTACCACTCAGCTGCTGGCTGATAAAGGACACAAGGAACAGTTTTTGCTATTTTTACTGTGTGGTAAACTTGATTGTTTAAATATATTATTGCCTTATCAGCACTATAGTTTTACTTTATAAGTTATATTGTTTACAGTAGGCTAATTCATGGTTTTGTTTGGCCATTGATATATTTTATGTTTCTTAATTGCATTCTAAAGGGAGATTGTTATTAGTTAAAGATTGTAATTAATAAAATCATTCAGGTAGCACCTAAAGAGTGTTTGGTAATGTACATTTTTTTTGGTTTGTTTTAAATGCTTTATATACATAAATATACATGAATATGTGTATATACATACAAAAATGCATCCCAGGCAGACCACACGGGGCATTTATGCTATGAGATCTCAAACTAGAAGCCGGACACCAGCAAGAGTCAGAGGGCAGAGGGGGTCTGGATCACTAGCAGCTCAAAAGTGACATGTATAGCTCGACAGAGGGAGAAAGAAGAGGATAGAGCAGAAGAGAAGGAGAGAAGGAGGGATGGCAGTTAGGTCTGGTCACAGTCAAACAATGTATAAAGTGAATGTATTGTAGCGTTTTTCACAGCTACCAATGAGCGTGGAGAGACGAGTGAGCTTCCTTGCTGCCCAATGCAAATGGCTGGGAGTACTTTATTTTTCATGGCACGAAAGTCACACAAACGATCAACAAGACACACTTCTGATTCACACACACACCCTGGCCGAAGCCACTACCCCAGACACATTTCCCCAACACGGTGAACACATAACAGTCCCTCCCGCAAAGCATGATGGTTATTACTCAAACCCCACCCACGCCACACTGCCCCCACCCGAGCCGCGACCGTCCCCGGTCACGATGGCGAAATCAGTCTAGCAGGCGTGACGGTGGTCGGCGCTGGCGTTGTGAACGCCGGAGTCTTTTTGCGGGGGAAGGCGGGGCGCAGCCCTCTTCCTGAGGCGGACTGGCCTCCACAGAGCTCGGTGTTTTGCTGACGTGGGGCTGGTAGGGAGCGAGCCGGTCCCGGTGGAGCACGACCACTCGCGACCGCCCCGTCAACCGCACCCGGTAGACTACGTCGGACAGCTGAGCAACGACCGTGCAGGGAGAATGTTCCGATTCACGGGGGTCGGGGAGTGTTCGATGTCGCGACCACGCACGCGCTCTTCAACCCGCTCGCAGTGCCGACAATGCTCTTTGCTACACGGCCGGCGGGATAAAGCGTCCGCGTTACCATGCAGTTTTCCAGCTCGGTGCTGGACGGTAAAATCGTAGTCCTGCAACCGCTCTAACCAGCGCGCCAACTGCCCCTCGGGCTCTTTAAAACTAAGTAGCCACACCAGCGAAGCGTGATCGGTCCGCAGCGAGAAGGATTGCCCGTATAAATACGGCCTAAAATGTTTTAGGGCCGCGACGACCGCTAACAGCTCGCGCCGCGTGACGCAGTAATTTTTCTCAGGTCCAGACAATGCGCGGCTGAAGTAGGCGATAACACGCTCTTTACCCTCGGACACCTGAGACAGGACAGCCCCCAGCCCTACATCGCTCGCGTCCGTGTCAAGGATAAACATACGAGACGCGTCAGGGTATCCGAGAACGGGCGACGTGACCAGAGCTTCCCGTAACCGAGTGAAAGCATGCGCGTGCGCCCTGTCCCAGCGGAACGGCTGATTCTTTTTCGTGAGGCCGTGCAGCGGACTGGCGATCGTGGCAAAATCTTTCACGAACCGGCGATAGTAAGAGGCTAACCCGAGGAAGGTGCGCAGTTGTGACACATTTAGCGGTTCAGGCCAATTCTGCACGGCCGCAATTTTTGCTGGATCGGTGGCAATACCTCTAGCACTAATTACGTGTCCTAGAAAACCCGTCTCCCGCCGCAACAGCTGGCACTTTTTGGGGTTGAGCCGCAAATTCGCCCGCCGGATAGCCGAAAATACTTCACGCAAGTTAGCTAGCGCGAGCTCAAACTCCTTGCCGTGCACCAATAAATCGTCCAGGTAAACGACGCAACGGTTGCGAGGAATATCCGTCAACACTTTCTCCATCAACCGTTCGAACGTCGCTGGCGCATTACAGAGGCCGAACGGCATGCGCCGGAATTGCCATAGCCCTTGGCCGATCGAGAACGCGGTTTTTGGTCGTGCTTCCGGGGCGAGCTCTACTTGCCAATACCCGCTACGCAAATCCAACGAGCTAAACCACGCCGAGCCCGCAACGTGCTCCAGCGCGTCATCTATCCGCGGTAACGGATAAGAATCTTTACCCGTTACCTCGTTTAACCGCCGGTAGTCCACACAAAACCGCCACGATTCGTCCTTTTTACACACGAGCACAACGGGTGAAGACCACGGTCCGGACGCTGGCTCTATGACGCCCGAGTCGGCCATCTCGCGCAGCTTCTGCTCGGCGATAGCTCGTTTAGCTAATGGGAGGCGTCTCGGATGTAGCCGAACAGGCGCTGCGTTACCCGTATCAATCGTGTGCTGCACCAAGTTGGTATGTGTGCACTCGCTCTCATCAACCGCGAAAATGTCTGCGAACTCGTGTAGCAGGGATTTCACGGTGTCGGCCTGTGTCTGACTGAGCCCTACGCTGCTACGCTGCATAAGCTCGGCCATTATTCTCGTTCGGCCTGCTACCGGATGTTTACATGGCGCGCCCGCCGGAAGTTCCGCCCCCCTGGTGTGCTCCACTAACATGTCCGGCTGCGCTTTGGGCACTAGCAACCTGGCTAACCCGAAGCTACCACGCAACGTTCCGTCAACGAGATTAAGTACTGCACCCCACCTTTCCAAAATATCCAACCCCAAGATACAATCATCCTCAATGTCGGCCACCAAGAATGGATGAAAAAGAATGATTGCACCTACTTGTATGCGCACTGTGCGACAGGCCCGTATCTCTAGATAGCTCCCCGACACGGTGCGAATGCTCACGGCTGGGGCCGGCAGCATACAACCGCGATCGCCTTGTCCTAGTACTCCCCAGCGCAGCAGCGAAACTGTGGAGCCAGTGTCCACGAGCGCCCGCAGCGAAACGTTGTCCAGGCCACAGTTAACGTAGACCCCCGAGCGATTTCCTGCACGTCCTGACCGGAGGTTGAACCCGGTAGTTGGGGAAACAAAGAAGGCTGTGGGAGCCGGCTTCACCTCGGCGCCCCCTGAAGCTAGTTTTAACGGCTGCTGGGGTACGTTGTCCTCAGGCCGGAGAACACTGCAGCGGTAATCCGGCGGTCCCTGGCCTCGGCGACGTCGCGGAATCTCGGAAGCTGGGTCGGGGCCTAGCCGCGACGGGTTGCCCTGTCCCCGGCTAGGTTCACCTACCGAGCGGCCCTGAGTCACGGGAGGTCGCTCGGCTCTTTCGCCGTGGCGTTCTGCCATGATGGGTTCGGCGCGCTCAGCCTCGCGCAGCGCCTCAGCCAAGGAAGCCGATGCCGCTAACCGGATGTGCTCGCGCAGCCGCCACGGCCGGATTCCCCGCAGGAACGCACGGCGCGCTAGCTCCTCCTGCTGGACGGACCCGAACTCCGGGTAGCCTCTGCGCGCGAGAGACCTCAGGTCCATGGCGAACGCCCCCAGTGGCTCGGAGGCACTCCGCACGCGGGTTGCCAGCTCCTCGCACGCGGCCTCCTTACGGTCACCTGCGCTGAACCGGAAGCGGAGCGACTCCCGTAGCTTCGCCCAGTCCTGCCGCTCATCAGCCCGGAGGTCTTCCAACGCCCGCAGCGCGTCACCCTCCAACGAAAGGGCCACCCGGACGGCTGTTTCCGCCGAGGACCAGCCCGCGAAGTCGGCGGCTAGCTCTACCTGGGCGAGGAACGCGTGGGGATCGACGGCGCCGTTGTAGGCCGGCAGGCGCAGCTGCAGGTCGCTTCGCTGGCGGACGGGGCACGGAGCTGTAGCTTGCTCCGGTGCTGCGTCACTGGAGGAATTCCCCCCAAGGTCCCGTGCCGGAACCTGGAACGTGCAGCTCCGCTCTGGTCGCCGCTCTAACCCGCTACTCTCCATCCCACTTCTGACACCAAATGTAGCGTTTTTCACAGCTACCAATGAGCGTGGAGAGACGAGTGAGCTTCCTTGCTGCCCAATGCAGCTGGAGCTATATATATATAAAGAGAGAGAGAGAGAGAGAGAGATCTTGAAACAGCATGAAGCGTTTTTTTTCTGAGGGCCCAGCTCAACTAGGCCATGACCCTGACTAACAATCCTTCTTTAACCTTCCTGTTAAGTTAGCTTTCTGTTACTATCTCTTATGTTAATGGGTCGGTTTTGATCCGTGTCTTTAATCAGCCATATTACCCTCAAAACAATTATTTATCATCCAATTCTTTTCCTTACCTCTTGGTTACTTTGTTACGCTTCCTAGTTCATTAAAAGAATGTTTTTAATATTTTTGCTGTGACCTTTGCTGAGCTTTTACTTTAACAGCATACCTCTGGTTTTAAGTATAAAAAATATATATATTAAATGAACCTCAAGAGAATTATTTAAATAAATAAAAGGTTATGTTACCTGACTATTACTGAGGGGTATTAGAAAACATCTCTTAAATAAATTTGTATTATATTAATTACTATAGTAACATCTATGGTGTTACGGGTCAAATTTGACTGATATATATTTATTTTTTAAAGAAAAAGGAAAAAATTACTTTAATATAAATGGAAAGCTTAATAAGTAAGTTTCAAAATGTGGATTTGCAATGTCAAACAAATAACGAACAATTAAGCAAATCAAACCAATAGAAATGAGGCACTAGTTCCAAAAAAATGTCTTTGTGTGCAAGAACATGCATGTGCATGTAGATGCATGGTTGGCAAAAAGTGACACTTTTATTGTGTTCTTTGCAAATATATTTTTTGCAGTAGAAGCAGAGTACTTTTGTCTTTCCGTCTTTATTTCTAGGGCAGACCTGACACCTCTTTCTTTTAGAATCAGTGGGGGTGTGGCTGTGGCTGTGTAGGTTGATGTTGAGGCAATGCTGGCCAAAGAGGATGCTGGCACTGATGCTCTTTGTGTTGCTGATAGTGTGGTGCTACATGAACTCTGCAGCTGTCTGACCAAGCCTGCAGCTGCTGGATCCTGGGGCACCCGATCCCTTCGCTCAATGTGTGCCTTGAAAAGGGAACGTCTTAACTCCTCAAGAAACATTCTTCACTTGTTTTTCTTGGTTGAGTTCCACCCTGGGTGAATGTGGGTCCACAACAGAAATGCATTGTATGCAGACACATGTACAGGTAAAATGTTATAAAACACAACCATTGGCCATCTCCTGGTCATTCTCTGGCAAGTGTAGGTGGCAGTCAGCTTGTCCAGGTTGTCCACTCCATCTTTGTTTTTATCATAGTCCAAGATAATTATGGGCTTTTGTCACTTCCTGATGACACAGCTGCGTCTTTGAGAAAAGTGGACATAAGTATCACACTCCAGTGTTTTTTTGGACAATATGAAACAACCATGGGGATGTCTGTAAAAGCAAATTTTGAAGAAAGTGAAGCCCTGTCCTTCACCTGCAACATTTCGGCAGGCAGCTCAGGTTTACTTTTTTTTACTGTGCCCACCCACCATGGTAAGTTTCCACCTGAGAAGTTCTTGTCCAAGGTCATAGCTGGTAAAGGAATTGTCACATGTGATATTGTGACCCCACAGTCCAGTAGTCATATACAGAACTACATGTTTCCCTTGATTTTTCTCAGGAATGCCAATTGCATGTTTGCCTGTGTAAATCTGCAGATTCCATGCATAGCTGGTTTTTGCATCACAGGCCGCCCAAATTTTTATGCTGTATTTCCCTGGCTTACTTGGCATGTACTGTACTGCCGGAAAGGGCATTTTCCATTGTCAGATTTTTCTATAGTTTCTCAGTTGTCAAATCTAAGGACTCTTGATATCATTTGAAATGACTGAAGTGACATTGTTGCCCGGAAAATATTTCTGCCTGTCAGTGGCCTCATTGCTGGATTTGTAAACACCAGCAAAAAGAAGAACACCAATATAAGCATCCAGGTATTCCTCATCAATGTCATTCCACATGTCACCATGAATCTTTTTTCCTTCAAGGTTTGTCATAGCAATTATGACTTTCTTTAGTGACAATGGCATAAACAGATCAAAACATGTCATGATGTCACTTACTCTCGTCACAGCAAACCTTATAATTCCAGGGGTCATTTTGATGACTTTGCAGCAGCTGCCCTGCCATGCAAGTCAGGAGGTACTGAGCTCCAACAGATGTTACCACTTTTGGATTTGAACGTTTCAGCAGGAGTGAGTGCAGCTTCAGCATCAGTGAGTGCAGCTCCTCATCAGACTCATCAGATGTGTCTGTGCTTTCTGGTAGATACTCTACAACGTCTTTCTCTTCGGAAACCTGCTTATCCTTATCACTATGCTGTTCTGTGTCCTCTGCCTCATTTTCAGAAAAGATATGATCTAGAGTTTGGCTTACTGTAAATCTTCTTCTCATTTTTGACTGCTGCAAACGGGAGATGTGACTCTGCAAGTCACCAACGCTAAACTAAATTTGTCTTATGCAAGCCTTACAGTACATCTCTGAACATGTCCGTCTTTGTTTGAGAGAGAGAGAAGCTCCTCAAAGTGTGTTCATGATTTTTGTTTTGACTCTATCTACAGTATTGTTTTATAACCTTAAATTATGACTGGGTCAAAACTGAACCTAACAACACAAAGCATTTTATAATTTAATAAAACATTTTTTATTAAATACAGATTCCTGACAAAGTCAAAAAGCCTTGATGCAATAAACAAAATTAGGTAGTAGTTTTATGCATTAAAAAAAAAGTAAAACGCAAGAGACCCTAACGCAAGAGGAAGGTTAAAAACACAGGTTGAGCTAGTTTCAGCAGGTAGACTTTTTTATTATTATAGATATTATAGTTAGAGCAATATTTTATTTACTTTCAAGCTTCCTTCCCAGTTAATTTGTTTTAAATACACTGTGTTAGAGTATTTGTAATTTACTTAGTTATTTTAAATACAATAGTCTATAATGTAGCATTAGTAGCAGTAACTCAGAAACTGTTTCCTTTCCACACAAAATTAATCTCTACTGAATTTCTCTGATAATTTCTTTAGGTTATAGCTCTAACGAAATAATAATAATGATAATAATAATAATAATAATAATAATAAAAGTTAAGGGCCATATTTTATTCTTGTGATTTGTTGTGTTTACTTCATTTCAGTTTATTAGTTTAAGCATTTAGTTTTATACTTGTAAGTTGTATTGTGACATCATTTCATAAGTTGTTCTGTGACATCATCTTACAGTTGGGTAGCTGCACGTCTATCACGCACGTTAGTTGTTCTGCTGTTGGTAAGACACGGAGGAATACAGAAAGGTGTGCAGAACACAAGCTTTTGACCGTGATACTGTGAGCTAAAGGATACAGTAAGATAAGTTGTTGTAACTGTAATCTACCGAAGCTACAGAACACAGCAAACGACTTGTCGTGACTACAGTGGATTTATGCAAGAAACTGTAACAACCGTTGTACTTTGATGTTGAAAATAAAACAAGAGACAAAGAAATCAACAACGTCTGGAATCGTGAGTGACACTGTGTAACAATAAAGACACGCGTCAGAATTTGTGAATAACATGCACGTACAATAATAATATTTTTTTTTCTTAATACTGCAGTGCACAGTCACTGAAGTATTTCTATAACTGCAGTGCAGAGACATGAAGGTTTACATTCTGATACACTAGCATAGCATTTGTGCCATCATACTCAGGAACTTGTAAAGCAGGTGCTCAGCATCAACTTTTGTGTGTGGGTAAATCTCACTCACTCATCATCTATACCGTTTTATCCTGTATTCAGGGTCATGGGAGGCCTGGAGCCTATCCCAAGAAACTTAGGGCACAAGGCGAGGTACACCCTGGCCAGGGTGCCAATCCGTAACAGGGCACTCACATATACTCACACTCACGCACTCATTCACACACTACGGGCAATTTAGGGAACACCAATTAGCCTAACCTGCAGGTCTTTGGACTGTGGGAGGAAACCAGAGTACCCAGAGGAAACCAAACAAGCACAGGGAGAACCTGCAAACTCCATGCACACAGAGACGGCAATTGAGCCTGGCTGGGAATCGAACTTGGACCCTGGAGGTGCAAGGCAACAGTGCTAACCCCTAAGTCAACGTGCCACGCATGGGTAAAACTATGCTTTAGAAATATGTCTATCTACATATCTAAAATGTATTTTTCCCTGAAATGACATTTTATAACACCTGCAGCTCCTGCTTTACGTACATGTACTGAAGAGTTAAATTTCACTATACACACATGAAACATTAATTGGCCCAGAGCTACACTGATCATTAAAGCCAGGCCACATAGCATTATAATAAATAAAAAAACATCTACACACTGAGGCACAAAATGATCTTGATCAATGTCTATGCTCTAAGCCTAAGCACCATGTCCTAACTCCTACATATTCCATCAGAGAAATAAAACCACTGTAGGCCTGTCACTGGGCAGATACTGATGGACTGTCACTGACGATAGGCAGGTGATGTGTGTTGTGCTGATAAGTGGATCATATAGAAGTGTTGTTGTGATTTTTAGGGTGCCCCTTTGGGAAAACCTGTGTTTATTCTTTTTTTTCCTATGGGTTCTATGTTTAATAGTGGAAGTAAAAGCCAAGCACACAATGTTTGGGATTAAACAGCTGTGTGTAAATGAGAAAACCACATGAAAAAGTTCATGGTCAGTTGAGTAAAAATTACTAACTAACTAACTAAACTTATTTTAGGCTAAATCATATAGAAATATGAGTGACTAAAGCTAGCTCACCTTTAATGCGCTTCACAAGTTTGTTAACGGCCCTTGGGGAGACTAACTGTGGAGCAGTGAGTCAGACTGTGTGTATACAGGTAAAATGGAGCTGGTTGGCAAACTTCGAGTTGTCAGGGAGGGAACACTTATAGGCATTTCTCTTTACAGAAAAATCATACAGGTAAATGTAGCATCTTGTGATTTTTTTCCCCACTTGCCTCTCTCCGGTGTGTAGCTATAATATCTTGTGTGACCGAGAAATGAACAGCGGACAATTAACTTTTTTTTATAAGCATTTTTTTTTTCATTTTAATAAGATCAAGTAGAGTTAAAATATCACAATAATGCATTATACACAGTACTCAAAAAAGCCAAGCAAACAATATTTATTTTAATAAATTAAAATTAAAAGTCAGGAACCATTTAAGAGTTAAAAAAGATCATTAAATAAGTTGTAGCATTGCTTTTTTTCATACATAATTTACTTTTTAAAGCCTGCTACTCTAAAGCTAATGGAGTCAAAAATATGAAAATGATTTGATTCAAAGAATCGACTCCAGTTGTCCGAATTGTCACGTGGGAGGTGCGACGGGCTGTTGTAATCGCCGTGGGCTTAAGGACGGCAGGCATAAACGCAGGGGGGTTTAACACAAAAAGTATTTTATTTAAAACAAACAAACCATACTCAAAATAATAAACAAAACACGGGCTCTTTCAGCATACACGTCCAGGAGTTAAAGACATACAACCTCACATACGTTTAACATAAAACTTAAGCTCTTTATGATGGGATAAGACCTATGCGCCTACGAGCGATACACGCACTCGACACGCGCTCTTTTGAGCGATACACGCACTCGACACACACGCGCTCTTTTGAGCGATACACGCGCTCGACACACGCGCGCTCTTTTGAGCGATACGCACACGCGCGCGTTCTTTTGAGCGATACACACACACACATGAACAACACACACTCGTAGAACGTACACAGACTTAGAGCTTTGACTGACGACAGGGAGAGACAGACATGAGTAACTGGAAATAATATGACACTACTTACTCTCCACAACACTCACGTAAACACAGGTAAACCCAAAGATAGATTTAAGTACAGTCAACTCAGAAAACAAGCCTTGAGAGCCAGCTCAACATAAATAAACAAAACAAAAGGCCCACTAGACAGTATTAGAACTAACGAGGGAGGCAACAAGATGGCGAGCTAAGCACATGTAGTTTTCTCGGCTCTTCAGCAATTTCTGAATTTTTCCTTTATATTTTATTTGTTATCATCCCAACTGTTACTTTTACTGTTGATTCGTCGGAGAGGATCAATATTATGTCATCAAAAAAAGTTTCAAGCCACCCAAATATAGTTATTCCAGGAAATAAGGCAACAGCTATGACAACCTCGACTACTAATTCCGAACACGAATATGCCATGAAAATTGGTCGTGACGACCACAAGGATAAACGCAAAGAGCCCTCATCTATACAAAACACTCCAACTAAGATGTCCACTAAGAAACTGAAAGGTAATGAGGATCTTGAGATTTCCAATGCAGCTCTCCTGGAAGCTTTAGTCGCCAGGTTTGATTTGCAAGATGGGAAGCTGAGTCGTATTGAAAGTAAGATCACAGAGAATAGTTTGATGATTGTAAACTTATCCAAGGCAGTGGAATTCAATGCGGCGGAAATTAAGGACTGTAAAGTCAAAATGAATCTGTTTGATAAACAACTCACCTCTACTCTCGCATCACACGCAGACCTGACCACTCGTACATCAGAGCTTGAACGCTACAAAAGAAGATGGAACCTCCGAGTGATTGGAATGAAGGAGGCTGCAGATGAAGCCATTCGTGAAGACGTCATTTCACTGTTAGCTGAAATAGCTCCTCACCTGCGGCACAAGCTTGATGACATCGTGGATACAGTCCACCGCATTGGCCCACGGCAAAAGGATAAATCCAGACAGGTGATCATTCAGTTTTGTATGAGGAAATACAGAGATGAGTTCTGGCGCTCCACGAAATTTTCGGACATCTGTAAAACCAAGGGGATAAAGTTTACTGAGGACTTATCCAAGGGAGATCGAGAGGCTCGTGCGGCGCTGTGGCCGGTGATCAGCGAGGCCAGAGCTGCGGGGAAGAAAGCGTACTACCGCGGCCCTTACGGCTATATTGAGGGCACTCGGATCGTCAAAAATACTGTAGCTGACTCCAATAATGTTAACTGATAACTTTAATTGTATCTACTTTCCTTGACGGAGAGATGTAAGTGGGATGTTCTTTCATGTTTTGCTGTTGAGCGGGATTTCGTTACAGTGCTTTGTTTAAGGCAGACGTTGTTCACGTGTTCTTTAGACATTTTTACTTAAATTTTTTGATCATTTATTATAATACGTTATTTTATTTAGTTTAGTAAGTTGATGTTCTCGGTGAAGACATCTTTATCTTGTATTTCTTTAAACGCAAGGGGTCTCCGTAACTCTGTCAAAAGAAAAGCCTTTTTTCTATTTTGTAAAAACAAAGGTGCACACTGTGTATTATTACAAGAAACGCATTCAAAGCCTGATGATGTTAAATTCTGGACAAGCCAATGGGGTGACAAAGTAGTTTTCAGCCATGCCTCTGCACAGTCAGCAGGGGTTGCTATTTTATTTAATAACCTCCCTGGGAAAATACTAAAGTCAAAAAGTGACTCGAACGGTCATTGGATTTCAGTTGTTTTAAACATTGGTGATGTTTTGTTTATTTTATTTAATGTGTATGGCTACAACAGTATTCAACTTAACAACAAATTATTAGCTGAAATCTCTAATCTTTTATTTGAATTGAAACGTTTATACCCAACTGACAATGTTATTATGGGAGGAGATTTCAATATGGTAATGGATGAGACATTAGACCGTTGCCCACCTAAATTTAGTGATTTGCACCCGAACCTTCATTTTCTAAACTTCTGTTTAGATAACAACGTAATGGATGTTTGGAGGGCTGGGAATCCAAATCTAAGGCAATTCTCCTGGTTCAAACCAAATGGGATTTCCAAATCTAGGATTGATTACTGGTTAACCTCCCCTGGCTTGACTGAATTTATCAAAGACATCTCAATTTCTTCAGCACCCTTAACCGATCATTGCTGTATCTCCTTGTCTTTCTGCTCAAATAAAAGAGAATCACGAAACAAGGGTTACTGGAAACTTAGTTCTGACTTATTAGAGCATAGTAAGTATTGTTCGCAAATTAGAGCAATGATAAATAGAGCAAAATTAGATAAAGAACACCTTTCATTTACAAGTAAATGGGAGTGCCTAAAACACAAGATTCGGGAATTTTCTATACATTTCAGCAAAAATTTAAGTAAAGCTAGAGCGCAATTGGAGGAAGAATTATCTAGAGAACTAAATAATCTATGTAACAAAAGTGACATGGATGATGAAACCAGACTTAAAATTTTATCTTTACAATCCAAAATTGATAATTTGTATATTCAAAAAGCCAAAGGAGCTTATGTGAGATCCAGAGCAAGATGGATAGAGAAAGGTGAAAAAAGTAATAGTTATTTTTGCAGACTCGAAAAAAGGCGACAGGAAAAAAATGCTATAAAGTCTCTTTTTGTTAATGGAAATGTAAATAACTGCCCAAAAATAATTTCTTCTGAGATCTTTAAATTTTATAGCACTTTATACAGCTCAGCCTTCTCTGAAACAGATTGTAATAATTTTTTTGACAGAATATATACTAATATACCACAGATTGACGAACATTTTAGAGATTTGTGTGAGGCGGACATTAAAATTGAAGAACTTGACAAAGCTATTGACAAATTATCCTCAGGAAAATCTCCAGGCCCTGATGGGCTTACCCCTGAATTTTATAAATTCTTTAGGGAAGACTTGAGGGATCTATTGTTTGATGTTTTTCTTGAGTGTTTTCATAATAATATACTTGCTTCAACTATGAAGCAAGGACTGATTACTCTTATACCTAAGCCAGGAAAGGATGCTCGACAAATAGATAATCTTCGACCCATCACTCTTCTTAACTGCGATTATAAGGTTTTAGCTCACATATTTGCCAATAGACTAAAGGAAGGATTAGACCAAATAATAAGTGAATCACAATCTGGATTTATGAAAGGTAGATCAATACATAATAATATCAGATTAGTTTTAGATATTTTAGACTATCACGAATGGATTGAGGATGATGGTTACATTTTGTTTTTGGATTTTAAAAAAGCGTTTGACACAATTGAACACAAATTCATATTTGATTCTCTTAGTAAATACGGCTTTGGTAACAATTTCATATCTTTAATTAAAATGCTATATAAAGACATAAATAGCTCTATATCACTATCGCATGGGACTTCTCAGAGATTTAATATCACACGAGGAATTAGGCAAGGCTGTCCCATTTCCCCTCTCTTATTCATCTTGGCTGTAGAGATGCTCACTATTTTGACTATTAATGACAATAGTTTTGATAAACTCACGGTATTTGGAAGACAGATTTCTATTAGTCAATTGGCGGACGATACAACTCTTTTTTTAAAGGATAAATATCAAGTTGATAGAGCTATTAAACTAGTTAATCTCTTCTCCAATGCCTCTGGTTTGCATTTAAACATAAACAAATGTGAATTAATTGCAATTCATAACAGCGAATTAGATGTCCTATGCAATATCCCAGTTAAAACCTCTGTAAAATACTTGGGTATTACTATTACTAAAGATAATAATCATAACATTCAGGAAAATTTTGTAAACAAATTTCTAAAAGCAAAATCAATTCTTAATAGTTGGTTACAAAGAGATATCTCAATTTTTGGAAGAATTTTGTTAACTAAAATGGAATTCCTTTCTAGATTTGTTTACCCAGCCTCATCACTAGCTATCCCTCTTCATTTACTTAAGGAATATAACAGTACAATCTTTAATTTTATCTGGAAGAATAAGCATCACTATATAAACAAAAATGACTTGGTTCGTAGTTATGAAGAAGGAGGTCTGAATGTTATTGACTTGGAAATATTGAACAATGTTTTAAAAACTCAGTGGCTAAGATCATTTCTTAACAACACAAACAGTAAATGGTTTACAATATCATCTTCAGTGTTTGGGAAAGTAGGTGGTCTCAATTTTTTAATCAAATGTGATTTTGAATTGTCCAAGTTACCTCTCAAATTGTCTCTTTTTCATCAACAGGTTTTGCTGTGTTGCAAACTAGCATTTTCTCACAATTTCAGTCCTCACAAGACTTGTATTTGGAATAACCGTTTTATTTTACACCGCAATAAGTCTTTATTTTATGAAAATTGGTTTAAATATAATATTATTTCTTTACTGGATATGATGGATAACCATGGTGACATTCTCAGCTATAATGACTTCTGTCTGAAACATGGATTTGTATGTCATCCTAAAGAGTTTTATACAGTTGTAAATGCCATCCCTAAAAGTATGGTATTATTTCTCAAAGGAATTCTGTCTCACTATTCTGTGACATTCTCTTTTCCATCTCTGTGTTTGGGTTCTTATTCTATTAGAGATCAAAAATGTACCAACTTGTTGTTAAGAAGTGTTTTTATTAATAGACTTTCCCCAAATCGACTTAGACGTCACCATATTTTTAAGGAATTTGATTCAAAAGATTTAAAAGAGATAAGAATAAGTTACCTCTCTTTTCCAATTTTCCCAAAAGTAAAAGAGCTTCAATTTAAAATAATGAATGATATATATCCATCAAAAGAATTTCTTAGGTCATTATTTAATATTGAAGAAAATTATTGTCAATTTTGTGAAAGTGATATTGAAACTACTGAGCACATTTTCTTCAACTGTATTCATTCAAAGCTGTTTTGGTCTCATTTAGAAAATAGAATGTCCTGTGTCAATATTCAGATTAACCTTATAAATTATAAACAAATTAAGTTTGGAGTGTTTAAAAAAGATTGTACACAACACTTTTTGGTTAACAACCTTCTTTGTTATGGTAAATTTTTTATTCACAAATGTAGGTTTTTGAAAACTCCACCTTCCTTTCCTCATTTCATAAATGATCTTAAAATTATTACCTCATCTTTGTGTACCCTTTCGAGTAATAAGGCTAATACACTAGCTAATTTTTTTACTGAGTTTAATGATTTATAATATTTTACAACCCCTTTGCAAAGTCATGTAAATTATTATTTTTTTTTTTTATTATTTTTTTTTTTTATCTTGATTTTGTAACCCAATTCGGTAACTACTATGTATATATCTTACAGTTGTGTCTGCCTTATGTACTGGTACTACTTTATTTTGGTTCATTTAAAGCCTGTTTGATTTGTAAAAAATAATAATAAAAAAAAAAAAAAGTATTAGAACTAACAGTTTTTTATAATGTCTCTAATTGGCTGCCTCTGCACGTGAGCTCCTTCCTCACCTAACCGAGGTGCCTTCTGGGAAACTGGGTCTTCCAACAAAACTACAAACAAAAATCAATGACCACCACAGTGCCCTCTAGGGGCAGTCCCTTACACGAATGACTCCTCACCTGTAATGAATCATTTTTCCTAAAGTGAAAGTGTTTCAGCCTTGACTCTATGTCGGGAAGTGTTGAAAGAGTTAAAATACAATATTTAAAGGAGAAAGAGAGATATTTATGTAACCCAACAGGGACGGGTGACTAAAGGTAAGAGATTTATTTATTACTAATGACTTTATACATGAACATTGCAGATATTTGTAAATAAAACTTGTGTAAAACTCAGATGATGAAATGTGTAATGTGTGTACAGTGTATAGGTACAACCTGAAACAGGTATTGTCAGGTTTTTGCTGTTTCTGTGAAAGTAACAATACTCTACCAGACAACATACTGTAATGTGCTGCACTTCTTACAATAGTTTTAAAAATAAAATATTATGATGAAAATGATCTGTAATGTAACTCCGGGACAATACTGTACATCTGAAGCAATGTTTATGTTTAATATTGCCCCAAATAACTAATTTAAAATAATAAATGATAATGTTTCTATTAAAATTTTAAATAAATCTGAAAAGTAAAAGGACATGTGATCACATTTTACAGCAGTTTTTAAAGCAATTTTACAGTGCATGACCTGGATGTTATTGAAATGAAAGTATATTCTGTATATTAGAAATGATTCACTGGCAACTGTTTTCTTAGTTCACTGTTTTGCCATAATTTTTCAGCAAATATATAAACTTAAAAAAAGCTTCTTGTTTATGAAATGTATTGATATAGTTTAATATTTTTTAGAGTATTTGGTACAAAATAATGATTTATTAAATAAATAATCAGCGGGTTAATCATTTATTTTTAGTTGCAGTTTGGGTATTGAGGTGCACTGATTTGTTTCAGAGATCATAAATAATTAATTAAGTGGTTCCCTGTTAATGTGTTAATGTCTAAACCTAATATCTGACCATTATGGTTTTGTTTAATTTTTTTTTGTGGAAATATAATTAAAGTATTATTTTAGAAACATTTTTTCCCCCGAATTTTCTATGTTAATAACACAATGTTACCCTGAGACAGCAAAATAAAAGTAGGGCACAGGGGTCAAAGGTTGAATAAATAAATACTTAATGATGATCAGAGGGCCCCCACTAAATGAGAAATGCATAAGTCAAAATATTCAGTAATATCCATTATGCAGTTTTTAAGTCGCTTGGTTTAAACATTTCTTAAACATTAACATCCTGAACATTAACATTAACCTGTAACTGAGCTTCTTAAAACAATTAGTTCAAACAACGCAACACAATTGAATGGATTTTCTATGGAAACCTATGGATAATATTCAATGAAAGTGATTGAAAATGCACTGTCTGTACCACGTTTATCAAGACAAAGAACAAAGTTACACATTACTGTATGTGGAAGGCTGATATTGTAAAAGATTCACTTTTATGCATTTGTAATATAATTTACTGACAGATGATGTCTTCGTTATACAGAAAAGAAAAAGACAAGACTGTTTAGTTTTGTTTTTTCACTGTATAGTCAAGTCAGGTCAAGTAGGCTTTTATTGTCATTTCAACCATATACAGTTCAGTACACAGCGAAACGAAACAATGTTCCTCCTGGACCAAGGTGCTACATACATACAAGATAATTTAACAACATGAACTAACAAAACTAACTATCTACTTAAGGCACCTAATTAGCCGCCAAATTAGACAAAACAAATTAATACCATAAATCAACAACCATAAATTAACATAAATTATCAAAGTACTATACAAATGACAAAACAAAAAGTTTTTTACTTTGAAAATAAAATAAAAAATAGTGTAAATATGTGAAATATTTTTAGGCAGAACTATACATGAACTGGATTATGGGTAATTACAGTACAATGCTGTTATTCTACACTTCCTGAATTTCTTGTCTGTCAGGTCACAAATCTCAATGCAGCACTGACATAATCTTTAGGTGTCGTACCCGCCCTCTGCAAGTGTCTGCAGTCACGTCCTCACATAACACATCCATTGCAACCAGGTATTTTAAAGAACTGGTTTATGAGGGTTGTTTGGTTTAAACGTTCCTCTCTGTTGGTGAAGTTAAGATTCACCTGGTGGCGTTTTATGAATTCAGGACACATTTACAGAACAAAAAATGTCTAATAGAAATTAGAACTCTGGAAAATATGAGTGACAGGTTGTGACAACTGGTTCGTAAAACGTAAAAGCTGTGCGCCCTCTGCAAGACATTTTAAAATTTATTTGTCACGATTCCTTAATCTGCGTCTGTGTTTTGGTGGCATAAGTGCAGGAGGCGAGCTGGCGGTTTAGTAATGGCTTTTATTTTTAGAACACAAAATAACACCGACATAAATCATATACAATAACTGTAACAAAAGCTAGATGCCTGACTGCGCTCCAGTCAGGCTATTTATAATAAACTTAATTAGCTTACCTCGGTTCAGGTGAATTCTTACGCCACCTGACCGAGGTGCAGTCTGGGACACGAAGTCCAACCTAAACAAAACTACAAAATGAAAAGAACAAACCCAGGCACTTTGGCGCCCTCTAGGGGTTAACCATTACAAATTTTATACTGTATACCAGCAGGTCACATGACTGTAAATTTAAATAAACATTTTTTACTTCTATCACAAACTATTAATGAAAATGTTAAAAGTCATAATATCAAAATATGTACAAAATTACCTTTAAAACAATAGATCAGATGGCTTGTAATGCTACGATTTCTATCAAATAATTACTGAAAATATGCCAAATAATATTATTCAATAACCTAATTTTATTTATATCTGCAGGACATGTAGTCACACGTTTAAAAAATGTATAAATATTTAAATTATAGTTTTATATATTATTGATTGTGTTCTTGGTTAGCACTGTCGCCTTGCACCTCCAGGGTCCAGGTTCGATCCCGGCCAGGTTCGATTACCATCTCTGTGTGCATAGAGTTTGCATGTTCTTCCCGTGCTTAGTGGGTTACCTCCGGGTACTCCGGTTTCCTCCCACAGTCCAAAGATAAAGTCCGGTTAAGTTAATTGGCGGTCTCAAATAGCCCGTAGTGTTTGAATGAGTGTATGAATGAGTGTGTACAGGTATGTGTGTACCCTGTAATAGATTGTCACCCTGTCCAGGGTGTACCCTGCCTTGTGCCCTAAGCCTCCTGGGATAGGCGATATAGAAGATGAGTGAGTGAGTGAGTGATTGTGTTCTCTGTAGAACATTTAGCTACACAGGGTAGACGGTCAGGTCGCGCCTTGTGTAAGTGGAATTTGCATATATTTTAGTCTAAAGTCATGTGTAAAAGGATAATTGCAATTTCCAAATTGCCCGTAGTGTGAGATTTAGTGTGTGTGTGCCCTGTGATGGATTGACACCCTGTCCAGGGTGTACCCTGCCTTGTGACCGGAGTGCCCTGGAATAGGCTCCAGGCCCTGTGACCCTGTAAAGTTTAAGCAGTATAGGGAATAAGTCAGTGAGTGAGAGGTCACATGACCTGAAAATTATTGTAATAACATTAAACATTTTCTTACATTTCATATAGAATATACAACTATAAATTAAATTGTCACTAACAGTACCAAGTTGTAACTTAATTGACTGACAAGTGTAACATTTTTAAATATTTAGATTTTTTTCAATGTCATTCTTCATGCATTACAGCATATAGGTTTTATAAAATAGCTGAATTATACAGTAATTCAGTTGGACAGTAATTAACAGATTAAGCATTAAGTACCACATTCAGTGCTATTATCCATGGGGTAGTTACTGTACAGTAGGTGCTATAGTTGGATTCTGTTAGCCATCACTCAGGACCAAGTGGTGAGTACAGCACTAGAGGACTGAATGTAGGGCCTCATGATACTTGACAAAATGTGAATCACGATTTTTCTCCATGGGACTTGAGATCACAATTTTCTCCTACAATTTTCTCTGTTTTTTTTTTGTTTTCTTCCAACAAAAACATTAATTAAACTAAAGAAAAAAAGTCTTTTTTAATCACTATATTGTTTTCTGTGAGCAAGTAAACAAGATCATTTTCACATCATTTTAAAGCAAAAACACTAGTCCACCAGCCCAGTTCTCAAAAGTCTTGTGAACAAATGTTCTGTATGAGTTTCATGGCCTTATTTCAGCTACTTTTATTTTCACAAAACTTACTAACCACGCATAATAATTTTTTTCCTAAAAAAATGCAAACACATATATTAATTTTGGCCACATATTATTGCTGATTACAAGAAAAATACAGGTTGGTCAATAATATATTATAAGTAGCTGAAAAAAGCACAAATATCAGATCATGTCCAAACATCTCAAGGGCCCGCAAAATCACCCCGGACCTCAGAGGGTTAATGTAAATAAAATTAAAGGTTGTTAAATATAAATAGAATATTAACTATACTACATAAACATAATGAATAAGTAGCTCTACTGCATTTTGGACACTCAGACAACTACATAACTTCATCACGTGTTTTAGTTTATATTATTATTATTATTATTATGAATATTATTATTTCATCAGCAGAAGGTGTGCTCCTCTGTAGCTTTCACTCTGTTTTCAGAGTAACAGCTGGAATCAACACGGCAGGTTTAATTATCTAATACTTTTACAGCCCAATTAGAACTGCACATGCCTGTCTCTGTTTGGACATTAGTAGTGTATGCACTTTAGTTTTAGTTTTATAACAATAACACAGATGCTATAATCAACTTATGCCATGATAAACACAATAACTGAAGAGACACACCTATACACATTGAGTGGACACATAAAGCATTAAAAGAAATCAAACAGAAACAGGTTGTCAGAATATAAAAAAAATAAATGAGTGATAGATTTGGTGATCGTTTGTGAGTCCAGTCAAAGTGATTATTCAGTTTAGTAACACAGATTTGGCCAAATGTTCTTTAGGGCAAAGATGTGAAAATGATTGTGTGGAACTTTAACTACACATTTGTGTTTGTGCTTTCCAGGACTGTGATATTTTGGGACTCTCTGGATACTTTACCAACATTTAAAGATGGAGACTGCTGATCTTGACACTAATAAAAAAAGGTAGAAATAATGTAAAAGTGTAAATAGTAAAGTGGTCGCTTTTATAAACAAAGTAATAATCACCATAACATTGATTTTGTTTACTGCAAGTAAAATTTATCTCTTAATAAATTAACAAGTTTAAATATTGTTGTGCAGTAAACTCCAGAGAAAGAGATCAGCAGCACACAGCTGTGTCTCAATGAAGAGTGATCAGTCTGTGGTTTATCCAAAGAAGTTTAAAGCTGGAGACTCCTCACCTCTACACAGGTAACGTCTCCTCTCCGTTAGTGTCACTGCTGAAGTCACAGTTAAAGGGAAATTCATCCAGATAAACAGGACGGCAAACTTAATACTAAAACACCATAACTGTTATCTTTAATGAAGCTACTATTAGGTGTCCAATATTTATGTTATCTTATTTAAAGTTAATTAAAGTATGTTAAGTATTCACACTTTTAAAAGGCCCCATTTAGGCATTTGACAGATGCTCGTCAGTCTGATTCTTAAATAAACAAATGCTCTTATCCAGATCCAAAGTTCTTTTAAGTTTCCATCATTGGAAATATCCTTACACTGGTTCCTAACCAAGTACCAGTCAAACACTGTTGGGAAGGTTTGAATCTCTGTGCTGAAACACTGCCTAAAATCAATACCTTGTCTACTAAATGTGTTATACGTCACACTAGCACACATGAATTACAATCATCATTGAGTAAATATTTTACAGCACAAACTACTTTCAGACTACAATGTCATAATAACAGCACTGCTTTAAAATTCTTTGACCTTTACACTGAAATAATTAAAATAACATGCAAATGAATTCTGCACTACTTTTGTTTTCCTCTTAAAACAAAAAACTTTATTCATTAAAATAACATGCAAGTAAAATGAATTCTGCACTACATTTGTTTTCCTCTTACTGTAGTAAAACTTCAGCAGATGCAGTCAGTACTTTACTCACACTGACATCACTGTATATATACTTAAGTTTGTTGCCTAGTAAGTTCCAGAAACTGAAAAAAAAAAATCTTTAGGGATTGATTCATTAAAAAAGTGAAGTATCTGAAAAAAGTAATGGATACACAGGACTTAAGATTTTGGTGTTTTTTTTTGTTTTTTTTTAACTAACAATGCCATTTAACAAACAACAAAGGTACATTTTACTGAGCACCACGTACTGTATCTCTGTCATTCACCATAATTATTATTTCTAAACCTAGCAAATACGGTGGAACTGTGGATTGCGTGCAACTTGATCTGTTGGCGTTTTGCAAAACAAACAAAATTTTAAAATTAATTTTAACTTGTTAAACGAACAAGGTCCTAATATTCGAATGCTGTACTACAGATAAACCTTGCCTACCAAGCATCACATAATCACAGATAAACCAATCATTCTTCTTTCGCTCATGCTAGAGGATCATGGGTAATCATCTCACATACTCAGTGTTAATGCTTTTGAATTTTTTGTTTATTTGAATATTTTATATTTATATAGGCTATTAAAGCCTTAATAATATATTTTATATTTATATATTAAAGCCTGTAATAATTGTAATAATTTGTTTATTATTGATGACAGAATTTCAAATATATATAAAGTTTAAAATATCTAAATAGAGAAAACATGACGTTTTACACCATGTTATAGTTAATTGTAATTGTTAAGATGTGACGTAATGTGTCTCGTGAAAAAGCTAGGGAGAGTTAGCATGAAATTCAGTAAGATCTCTCTTATGGACTGTACGTGAGCGGATGTCTCCCAAGAGGCTCTGCTATTAAAATTAAGACAAAGGGATGCAATAATTTAAGCACCTCTTTTCAGGACAAGCGGCCAACGAGTTCTCACGGTGTGACAAAGAGATTCAAGCAATAAACGCCCGTTTCAAAGAACCGACCTGTGTCAGTGCTGTCGTGAAAGGAGCTACACTCAGTCTCAGTGTCCATGCATCACTCATACACTTAACATTCATGCATTTTGGCCATGCGTTGTTCAAAACTTAAATCTCCACACTTCAATTAAAGGTTTTCACTAGAGTTTGGTGTGTATCTGTGGGAATTTGTGCTCATTTATCTACAAGAGCATTAGTGAGGTCAGGCACTGATATTGGGTGAGGAGGCCTGGGTGCAGTCAGTGTTCTAGTTCATCACAAAGGTGTCCAACGCGATTGAGGTCAGGACTCAACCTTGGCACTGCGTGTTTTCATGCAGCTCACTTTGAATAAAGGCAGTATCATGCTGAAACAGGTTTTGGCCTCTTAGTTCTGGTGAAGAGGAATTTTACATATTACAGTTTCCGTATAGAGTATTTATTGTGAACACATAAAATTAATAATTTAACAAAAGTTTTTAATATTAATAAAAAGCTAACGCTCACCACTTATCATAGAATTGTTAGAATTTATTCACTGTATAAACAATAATGTCCTTATTA
Organism: Clarias gariepinus; assembly: GCF_024256425.1. Lineage (NCBI taxonomy): Eukaryota > Metazoa > Chordata > Actinopteri > Siluriformes > Clariidae > Clarias > Clarias gariepinus. The sequence continues at coordinate 26,990,122 of NC_071111.1, forward strand.
AATTAAAAAGCTACTTAAAACAGTGAGGTGTGTATATAAATAACTAAAGGACTGTCTGTAATGTTGTGCAGTAAACTCCAGGGAGAGAGATCAGGATCAGCAGCACCCAGCTGTGTCTCCATGAAGAGTGATCGGTCTATGGATCATCCTATTGAGTTTAAAGCTGGAGACTCCTCACCTCTACACAGGTAACGTCTCCTCTCTGTTAATGTCACTGCTGAAGTCACAGTTAAAGAGAAATTCATCCAGATAAATAGGATGGGAAATTTAATACTAAAACACCATAACTGTTATCTTTAATGAAGCCACTATTAAGTGTCCAAATATTTTTTTTGTCTTACTTAGTTTGTTTTTGGTTAAAAATATGTTTGTGGTTACTTTAAAATAAATGCCACTTGGTTGGACATGCTGTTTTGTGATGTTTAAAAATTATGTTTCTTAATATGGCTTAATTATCCAAAAACATTTTTCTTGTTGTATGTTCTGTCATCATACTGTAGCTTAGATTACCGCTCAGCACAATTTACTGTAAAGACTAACAGTACACCAAGCCAAAAGTATCTTCTAGAGTTACATCAGTCCCTCAGGCTGTTTTGCTAGCCACAGATGCACATCTGTCTTCACTTATTTATCAGAAGTGACTCTTTATCCTTGTAGAGCTGGTTTCAGAGAACGAAACGAATTAATCTCTGATGGAACGAGATCAGGAGTATAGGAAGGATGCCTAAACCTCTCAAAACTGCATTTTTGCATGAGCATTATCACGCAAGATCACAATCCCCTTGGATAGCAGTCCTCTGCAATTACTTTGTTTGTTTTTCAGTTCTTCAATAAGTTCAAAAGTTATAATGTTCCAATACTGGCACTTAAGAATCCTAGAAAACTGCTTATAGTTTTTAAGCTATAATATAATATTATAAAAGCTTATACAGTAGTTGAGTTTTAAACTTTTTGCATTCCATACCCTGCCATTTACTCTGAGGCTCATAGTGATAAATCAATGTTCCATCAGCAGTTATGATTCTTATTAAGAAACTTTCACCTTTCTTAAAGTATCAGTACGGATTTTGTTTGAAGATATCCAAACGCTTCAGTTTATGCTTTTTTTGTGCGTTGTTTCTGTACCCATCTTACACAAAGCATGGTTCAGTGCCAGCTGCTCTTCTTTCGTGCAAATTACAAGCGGGCCTCCACTTTTGCTCGCACCACAGTTACAAATAAACTAATGTAACCCATTCACACCTGCACAGCAGTGGCTGGTGAGACAGTAGCCTTAAACGGAAAGCAATGATAAGACAGTGCAACCAACACAAGTTTTAATTTAACCATACTGCAGATAATTTTAACTCACCCTCGTACTTAGACAAAAAAAAAAAAGACAACCAAACTGACAACAAAAACAACCCTCAAATGCAAATAATTAACAAAAGCAGCACACCGACTACTTCTCAGCAATGTGCTAGATGAAAATGTATAAACTTTTGCAAGGGTTGGCATGTCATTCAAGTAGGCATGAGGATCATCATGGTAAACTTTAAAAATACTGGTAGCAAAACAGCAGCCATCAGAAGTCATTCAACAGCTTTTTAATTGTTAAATTCCACTCATAAAGCCTGAACAGATAAAGAACTTTCCATATTCCTGGCTAAATTGCAAATAGTAACGACAAAGCAAATCCTCAATGTCTGCACAACATGATATCCATAACTTACCAGCTGGACTATGAGCCTTAATGCAGGTAGACTAATGCACCTAAAGCACTCAGCCAATAAATTTTCTGTGCTGATGAAAAGAAATAAAAAAACTTCCATTATCAAAGCCCTGACGTCCGCAGGACATGACTTAAATGCTTTTAAAAACTGCCGAAAAGTTTTGAACAAGAAAACTGCTAACTAAATTTATAACTTTTGTAGCTCACATCTTACTGGATACTGGTTGATTTTATTAAACTGATTAAACTTATAACCTGCACTTCATCATCTATCCATCCAGCGTCTAGCTCGAATCAGTGTATTTTACCAATTCTTTTTATCCCATGGCCAACAATGTTAATACAAAATCTGATATTTATCAATTATGAGCATGGCAATGTAATATTCGCGCTGCTCTGGAATGTTTTTCTGAGGATTTCTTTGCTGCAAGACTTTGGCATTTTGGCCTGAAGTTTTGTTGAGCGTTTTTGGAGAGCGAATGACTCGGTTGCTTGGTTGTGCAGAGGCAAAAGGACGATGGCGAAGAGCCGGAGTGCCGAAAGTTCAAAGAGCTCTAAAGAGCCTGGAGAGTCTCGGCGAGAAGTACGATGGCGAAAGAGCCCAAAGAGCTTAGACATTGGAGTTTTGACTCCGTTGAGTCAGTACGTCCCATGGGTGTTTGTCCCAATCAGATGTGGTTGCGGGGTTTAGCCATACCTGTTGCATCCATACCATATCATGCATACATTTATACACATACATTATTTATATACGTTTGGTCTGTCATGTGGAACATCCTGTTGTAGTTTTAGTACCTTTGATAAAGTGTATTAACCCTGTTCATACTTTCAACATTTCATACACATCACTGTTCTTTGAATTGAACAAGCATTTATTAAATTCCAAACATGACATACCTTGTATACTCATAAATACCTTCATCTACAGAGAGGGGTTATACATGTTGATTGCACTTCCTAAGTTCAGGATAAACATGTTGAACACAACATAAAGACATTGAACATCCTAAATAGGCATATATACTGTGTATAATTTGATATTCACCTTACTGGAACACCTTACACGATTATCTTGGTTCTTGAGCAAAGACATGTGCTCTGGAGGTCTGCACGTGAGTCAAAAAGGGTTGTGAAACTGTCTTGTCCTTATTCAACAGCTTGCTTGCTAATTTACACCCTTGGAGTGAAGTTGTAAAACTGTTTTCCCCTTTTTGCCTGAAGTTACACTGCTTTTGGGGTAACCCTGTTTATCCCTACAAGGGGAAGCGGAAGATTTTGGGAATTATCATAGCAGCTTATTCTTTTCAGTGTTACTAATGGACCAAACAAATTTTCCTTACATTTTTAGCGTGTGTTCTTTCATTGTGTTGAATTGCAGGCCATGCAATGTCCTTCAGTATGGCTAATATAAATTGCGCTAATGAAAGTCATCTTGTTAGTCTCAAACAGTGGAACCCTGGATTGTATGTAACTAGGTCTGCGAGTATTTCGCAGGACAAAATTTTTAAAATCTATTTTAAGTTGTTAAATGAGTTTCCATCATTTCTTATGAAGAAATTCACTCTAATATGCAAGTATTTTGATATACAAGCATGCTTACAGGACAAATAGTGTTTGCAATCCAAGATTTAAGTATACTTTGAAATGTAAGAAAAAAAATAATGATCCAATTAAAAGAGTTAAAGTTTTTTAAGTTTAACAGTTTATACTGTATACATTGTATACACACACACACACACACACACACACACACACACACACACACACACACACACACAGGGCTTAGTCTGATTTTTCACTTGAGATTTAATAGTGGGTCCAAAGCTGTTGCAATATAGAATATAGCTTATGCCATCTGATGTAATCAGTGAACATAATGGCCATTTAATCATATTTTCTGCATCTCTGTTGTTTTTTTTTTAAAGAAAATTGTGTCTTTTCAAATATTTAAGCTTATAATGGATTCCACTTTACAAGAAATGCTTTCTAAACATACACCAGTAATATTTTCAGAAGATCTGAGCTGTGTTACTGTATATCACTTATTTGTGATTTTTTTTTGAAACATTAAAAAATGACAACCCATTTTGCTTTACAATGAGAAATTCTGCAGTTTTCTATCAACTAATATACAGATAGAAACAAAGTACAGAGGGAGGAGACAGTGGTTAAGGTCCTTCTTTGACAAAAAATGTTTAAGAAAAAAAAACTTTTTTTTTTTTTTGCGTCCAGGACAGATTATTTCATTAGTTTGAACTAGGACTAGTGAATTTATCTGCCCCTGCAGAAAGAAAGTTTTACTTGATAATTGGAACTGCAGAAGTTTCATATCGGCTGAACTTTGGAATGTATTTTCGCACAGAATGAGGGTTTAACTGGAATGTATGCCTGGTTAGTTACATTAAACTTACTCTCTGGTTGACAAAATTCATAGGGACCATGCAGAGCAAGAAAATCTATAATGTTAATAAGGACATATTTGAATCTACTTATATGCACTTACAGTATGCATCTCATGCATCTCAATTCTGATTTATTATTGCTTTGAAAACACCCAAACTATGCCTTTAATCCCCATATTTAGAATATCGTGGAAATTATCAACTACACTTTTGTTCACAGTGTTCAACAAAAGGCAAGAGATACATTAGCAAAGAACATCGTCACAGATACAGGGTAAGTGTGATAAGATAATAAAAACATACAGTAGAATATATTTTTATCAGTGATAAACAGTCAGAAAAATAAGACCTTAAAGATTAATTATTGGACCACATGTCTCACCACATTTTCTACTTCATCATCTTATAGGCACGACACAGAATCTGATGCTGTAAATGAATTCCAGATTAAGTTCAAATTCAATCTAATGAAGAAGTTTCAATTCTTGAATGGAGTGATAATAAACCTGGGAACCCAAACACTCCTGAATGAGATCTACATAGAGCTCTACATCACAAAGGGAGACAGTGGAAACATCAATAAGGAACATGAGGTGAGACAGATCAAAGCAGCGTCCAGGAGAACAACAAAAGAGGAAACACCAATCAAATGCAATGACATATTTAAGCCTTTATCTGAACAAGACAAACCTATCAGAACTGTGCTGACAAAGGGAGTCGCTGGCATCGGAAAAACTGTCTCTGTGCAGAAGTTCATTCTGGACTGGGCTGAAGGGAAAACAAATCAGGATGTCCACCTCATATTTCCACTTCCTTTCAGAGATCTGAATTTGATGAAGGACCAGAAACTGAGTCTAATGGAGCTCCTTCATGTCTTTTTTAAAGAAATAAAAGAAACTGAAATGTCCAACAGAAGGGTTCTGTTAATTTTTGATGGACTGGACGAGTGTCGTTTTCCTCTAGATTTCCAGAACACAGTGAGAGTGTGTGATGTAACTGAATCAGCATCAGTGCCTGTGCTGCTGATAAACCTGATCAAAGGGAATCTGCTTCCCTCTGCTCTCATCTGGATCACCTCCCGACCTGCAGCAGCTGATCAAATCCCCTCTGAGTGTGTCCATCGAGTCACAGAGGTACGAGGGTTCAATGACCCACAGAAGGAGGAGTACTTCAGGAAGAGGATCAGTGATCAGAGCCTGGCCAATAACATCACCACACACCTGAAGTCATTAAGAAGCCTCTACATCATGTGTCACATCCCAGTCTTTTCAGCCGCTGTTCTAGAGAGAATGTTGTGTGAAGCAGAGAGTGGAGAGATCCCCAAGACTCTGACTCAAATGTACACACACTTTCTCATCATTCAGATGAACATCATAAAAGAAAAGTACAAAAATGGGAGTGATAAAGAAATGCTTTTTAAACTGGGACAACTGGCTTTTGAGCAGCTGAAGAAAGGGAACCTGATCTTCTATGAGGAAGACCTGAGAGAGTGTGGCATTGATGTGAGAGAAGCAGCAGTGTACTCAGGTGTGTGTACGCAGATCTTCAGAGAGGAGTTTGGGCTTCACAGTAAAGTGTACTCCTTTGTCCATCTGAGCATTCAGGAACACCTCGCAGCTCTGTATGTGCACCTGATGTTCAGCATGAAGAAGATAAATGTTCTTAAAAGGAGTCAAGCTTCAAAACAGAAGAAGGAAGAAATTACAGTTTTACACAAGTGTGCTGTAGATGAAGCTTTAAAAAGTCAGAATGGACATCTGGATCTTTTCCTTCGCTTTCTTTTGGGTCTCTCACTGGAGTCCAATCAGAAACTCTTACAGGTCTTAGTAAATCAGACAGGAAGTAGCTCCCAGAGCACAGAGAAAACAGTTCAGTACATTAAGTGGAAGATCAGTGAAGAGCGTTCTACAGAGAAATCCATCAATCTGTTCCACTGTCTGAATGAACTGGGTGATGATTCTCTAGAGGAGGAAATCCAACGCTACGTGAAATCTGGAAAACAAAAGAAACTCTCTTCATCACAGTGGGCTGCTCTGGTGTTCGTGTTACTGACATCAGCACAGGAGCTGGAAGAGTTTGACCTGAGTAAATATTTTAGTTCAGATAAGATAACAGATAATGTTTTCCCGAAGTTGATGCCTGTGATTGCAGCATCCAGAAAAGCAATGTAAGTAAAGCTGAATATAACTGTTCTACTGTTACAGTCATGGGCATCGCTAGGCCATTTTTTACTACAGCCTCCCTAAAAATTCTCCATAAACTTCACACAAATTGGTAATCATTCATCGTCCCCTTTAAATTTGATATAAAAGCGGTGGCAGACTTTGGCTCCTTCGGCTCCTCCCCGTCTTTCAGTCTTCAATTCGCCATCACAAAGGGCAAGGTGTGTGTTTTTCGATAAATTGTTATATCTGCATCAGTGCAGTCCTTTCTCATAAATACAGTTTACAAAATGTCATGAGGGATTAGTCAGTTACTAAGTTTTCTGTGTTCACCCTCATCACACCTGCTGTTTCCTCTAGTGACAATTAAGCCCTTAATACACACTCTATAAACGTCTCACGCCGTTTTAATTGGAAAACCTAACTGTCTATAAAAAACATTGCACAGTGCATATGACATTTCCAACCATAGAGTTATGTACATAAATTATTAAAAATAGTGACAGACAGCATTTAGTGCACTCGTTTTAACTGCATAGCAGTGTGATTTACAGAGATAGAAAAATCCTTTTTTTGTGAAAAAATATTGTATTAAATAATGTTGCAAATAGTGGGGTTTTTGGCACTTTTAGAAAAAGTTATTTTTTTAATGAATAGAAACAAAAAAAGAACGATATTAAAAAGATGCTTTGTTAAATTACATTAAAACAATGTTTGTTTATATTAATGAAATTGAATAAATAGCCTAGTAGCTATGAAATTTTAAGGGGCTGAATAGAGAACCTACTGTCTTATTTATGTACCTAAAACACTAAATTAAACTAGATAAAATGATGATCAAAGTTTTATTATTTATATTTAACTGGAGGTTTTTTAAGTCACATGATGTTCTATTCTTACCTGCTGCTCATTTGGAGACCTGCTCCTATGTGACTTAAAAAACCCTCCATCTACAGTTCAGTTCTCTGAAATCGCAGCCTCTCAGGCACATTAACACTGTGTCAGAAACTATTTTTCACATTATTTATGTCTGCCAGTTTCCAACCAAAAGCAGCAGTATTTTCAAAGAATTTACAGATAAATGTTTGACATAATTGGCACCCACACAGTTTATTCCATTGTCCAGCCTCATAGGTGTGTTCTTTATATTGCTAATCAATGTAAGTTTAAAGTTATATGCTGTTTATACGGTAAACAGCATGTGTGATCAAGAAGGCTCTTTTGAGTACTAATTGTGAACAAGCCAAATATATGTGTTAAACATCTATGGGGGCTGAGCCCCCCTGAACTGAAAATCCTAGAAACGCCCCTGGTTACAGTGTTAGAGAGAGAGAGAAACTGAAAACATTTTCACAAATTTTTGGTATGGAATGTTTTGACCTCAACATGATTCAGGGTGGAGTTACTGCAAATAAATAAGGAATAAGATATATATATATATATATATATATATATATATATATATATATACTCTGCAAAAAAAAAAGAAACGTCCTCTGACTTTCAACTGTTTTTACTTTTTTACTGTGGCCACCAGCTGCTTGAAGTACTGCAGTGCATCTCCTCCTCATTGTTGTTACACGTGGTCTTCCACTGCGAGGATGATCAGCTGTCCTTCCTGTCTCCCTGTAGCCCTGTCTTAGGCGTCTCACAGTTCGGACATGGCAATTTATTGCCCTAGCCACATCATCAGTCCTCATGCCTCCCTGCAGCATGCCTAATGCACGTTCACGCAGATGAGCAGGGACCCTGGGCATCTTTCTTTGGGTGTTTTTCACAGTCGGTAGACAAGTCTCTTTAGTGTCCTGCATTTTTAGAACTGAAATTTCTAAATCACATTAGATGCCCAGATAATACTAATCCCATGTGAATAGTGTGAATAAGACTAAAAGTTATGTAGTAGATATATGAGAGCCAAATTATTTCATTTGAGGAGAAAAACACTTACTAATGTCTTGACTCAATATTTAAAAATAATATTTAGACTCACTATTTAGACTCACTATTTAGAAATAATTATTAAAGTTTTGTGGTTTATGTTGGAAATTTGGTGCATTGGTTTAGCAATTACAAAGTTGCAATAGCACCATCATGTGGCGCTCTCTTAATGTGCACTTACAAATGCAATTTGGAATTTGACATAGTATCACCAAGTGCCAGAATGAATGCAACCGCAATCCAGTGTCTTCTTGTGCCAGTCCCAGGTCTGGATAAATGCAGAGGTTTGTGTCAGAAAGGGCATCCGACGTAAAACATTTGCCAAATCAATGATGCGAATCATGAATATAAATCCCATACCGGATCGGTCGTGACCCGGGTTAACAACGACCGCCACTGGTGTTGTTGACCTACAGGGTGCCGGTGGAAATTGGGCTACTGTTGGTCGAAGAAGGAGAGGAGGAAGGCGTGTTCTAAAGCAGAGAGAGAAAAGGAAAGGCAAGAGTTTAGGAGTGATAGTAGGGACTTACACCTGAATGTTGGGACCATGACAGGGAAGGGAAGAGAGTTGGTTGATATGATGCAGAGAAGGAAGGTGGATATACCGTGTGTCCAGGAGACCAGGTGGAAAGGTAGCAAGGCCAGAAGCTTAGGATCAGGGTTTAAATTGTTTTACCATGGTGTGAATAGAAAAAGAAATGGAGTATGAGTTATTCTGAAAGAGGAGTTTGTAAGGATCGTTCTAGAGGTGAAGAGGCAGGAACATAGGGTGACATATAAGAGTGGAGGCAGAAGCACTCAGGTAGACTACATCTTGTGTCGACGTTGTAATCTGAAAGAGATCAGTGACTGCAAAGTGTTGGTAGGGGAGAGTGTAGCCAGTGGTGTGTAAAATAAACCTGGTGGTGAGGAAGGTAAAGAGGACAAAGGCAGAGCGGAGGACAAAGTGGTGGAAGCTGAGAAAGAAGGAATGTTGTGTAGTCTTTAGGGAGGAGTTGAGACAGGCTATGGATGGTGAGGAGGTGCTTGCAGTTGACTGGACAACTACAGCCAATGTGATCAGGGAGACAGGTAGAAGGGTACTTGGTGTATCATCAGGTAAGGGGAAAGTGGACAAGGAGACTTGGTTGTGGAATGAGGAAGTCCAGGAGTGTATACACGGAAAGAGGCTAGCTAAGAAGAAGTGGGACACTGAAAGGACTGAAGAGAGTAGACAGGAGTACAGGGAGATGCAGAGTAAGGTGAAGGTAGAGGTGGCAAAGGCCAAACAAAGAGCATATGAGGACTTGTATGCTAGGCTAGACAGTAAGGAGGGAGAGGTGGATCTGTACAGGTTGGCAAGGCAGAGAGATAGAAATGGGAAGGATGTGCAGCAGGTTAGAGTGATTAAAGATAGAGATGGAAATGTACTGACAGATGCCAGGAGGGTGATGGGAAGATGGAAGGAGTACTTTAAGGAGTTGATGAATGAGGAAAACAAAAGAGAACAAAAGAGTAAAAGAGGTGACTGTTGTGGAACAGGAAGTAGCAAAGATTAGTATAAGTGAGGTGAAAACGGCGTTGAAGAGGATGAAGAGTGGAAAGGCTGTTGGTCTTGTTGACATACCTGTGGAGGTATGGAAGTGTTTAGGAGAGGTGGCAGTAGAGTTTTTGACTAGTTTGTTTAACAAGATCTTGGAGAGTATTAGGATTCCAGAGGAATGGAGAAGAAGTGTATTGGTGCCAATTTTTAAGAACAAGGGAGATGTGCAAAGCTGTGGCAATTATAGAGGTATGAAGCTAATGAGCCAGACAATGAAGCTGTGGGAAAGAGTAGTGGAAGCCAGGTTAAGGGCAGAGGTGAGCATTTGTGAGCAGCAATATGGTTTTATGCCTAGAAAGAGTACATCAGATGCAGTATTTGCTTTGAGGATGCTGGCGGAGAAGTACAGAGAAGGTAACAGGGAGTTGCATTGTGTCTCTGTAGATTTAGAGAAAGCGTATGACAGGGTGCCATGAGAGGAGCTGTGGTATTGTATGAGAAGGTCTGGAGTGGCAGATAAGTATGTTAGAGTGGTGCAGGACATGTTTGAGAGCTGTAAGACAGTGGTAAGATGTGCTGTAGGTGTGACAGAAGAGTTCAAGGTGGAGGTGGGTCTGCATCAAGGATCAGCTCTAAGCCCCATTTTTTTGCTCTGGTGATGGACAGGATGACAGATGAGGTAAGACAGGAGTCTCCATGGACTATGATGTTTGCAGATGACATTGTGCTTTGTAGTGAGAGCAGGGTGGAGGAAAATTCAGAGAGGTGGAGGTATGCTCTGGAAAGCAGAGGAATGAAGGTTAGTCGCAGCAAGACGGAATACATGTGTGTAAATGAGAGGGACCCAAGAGGATCGGTGAGGCTACAGGGAGCAGAGGTAAAGAAGGTACAGGATTTTAAGTACTTAGGGTCAACGGTCCAGAGCAACGGAGAGTGTTCAAAGGAGGTGAAGAGGCAGGTACAGGCAGGTTGGAATGGGTGGAGAAAAGTGTCAGGTGTGTTGTGCGATAAAAGAGTATCAGCGAGAATGAAAGGAAAGGTGTACAGGACAGTGGTGAGACCAGCAATAGAGGTTTTGGAGATAAAGTCAGTTCAGTAAAGTTGTACAAAATCTCTTGTGTACTGTACCTTCAGGGCCAGGTAATCATGGGAAATACAGTATGCTTCCTGTTTGATGTTTGACACTCATTTATGTGAAACACAAAGTGATAGCTTAAGTTGTCTGTGTGTGTGCTTCTCCTTTGTGTATCTGTTTAAACTTAGAGGCACTACACATACTGTATAGAAATAAACCACCCTGGAGATTCACAGCAGATGTAATGATTGTTAAAATGACATTTTAGCTGTAGTGTCTCTTTGAGCTTATTGTCTAACTGGTGTTTGTACTTTTAAAAATGTATTAAATAAAAAGGTTCAGTGAAAGATTTGCTCATTTGTTTGATTATTTGCTCCAACTCTATTTCATTATGTATTATTTTATTTTATTCAGTATCAAGTGTGATAAAATTGGAGTGAAAATTTGTTCAGCTCTGGGCTCAACACTCAACTCAGAAACCTCCAATCTGAGAGAGCTGCATCTGACTGTGAAAACACTGAATCTGTTCTACACTACACTAGGAGACTCAGGAGTAAAGACTCTCTCTGCTGTACTGGAGAATCCTCACAGTAAAGTGGAAAGTCTGAGGTAAGATAATTCCTTTAAAGTCACAGTAACTATTGATGTTGTCTTGTAGGGATTTGGGGTGCTGTAGCTACTACTAGGATAATCATAGCACCCCTCTGTACTCCATACTCCAACCAGGGACTGTGGAGGCCAGTGGTAATTTGTATTTATTAGCCTAATCTTAGTATTTTGACTGTGGGAGAAAACCAGAGTACCCAGTGGAAACCCACAAAGCACGAGGAGAACATGCAAACTTCATGCACACAGACCCGAGGCATAAATCGAACCCGGACCCTGGAGGTCCAGCAATAGTGCTAACTACTACGCCACCGTATTGCAATGGTTTGTTTAGAAAATTTAAAATCAATGAGTGAAACTAAAATTATTAATAAAATTATTTTAAACCAAATAATAATTTAAAAAAAGCATTCATGATCTGATTCTGATGGGTTTATTGGAAGCCAGTAGGTTTTTCAGAAGTTGATCTTTTGACCTTTCTCTCATGCCCTGTTAGCCAGTGATGTATTGGTGATAATATACAGTATGTGAACAAATACAGTTATGACTTTGCTGGTTGACTATAGCATCATTATATGGTATATAAATGAGCATCACATAGAGACAGCGATGAGGAGTCACAGTTGCTTCCTTAACCACCAATGAATGAAATACAACAGGCAACAGAGCAGAGAAAAAAGGCATTTCCCATTAGACATCAGAACATCCATTACTGTACAGTACTTGCTCATCCTCATGCTCTTACAAGATATAATATGCATGTAAATGGCAGGGACAGTGTATTCAGTAGGCATGCTTAAAAAGCCAGATAGTTTCAAGAAGGTCTGTAGTTACCCCCATCTTTATGATGTACCTTTACCACTGCACAGTGACGATTATGCATTTCATAACAATTGGTAAGAGATAAGTACTACTCATGAACTAAGCTCCTCGAGTGTCATCATGTTTACTTCATGGAAACCTATAAGATAAAATTAAAAATCCTGTCCAATTAAATCCTACTGGAATCCTTTGGTTATACGCAGAGGATATTCAATTTAATTCAATTCAATTTTATTTGAATAGCTTTTTTAACAATTGCCATTGTCGCAAAGCAGCTTTACACAATCAAGAGAATTATTTAAGTTTGTATGAAATGTGAACGTATAAATAAAAATGGTCATCATTGACCTGGTTGATGGTGAGATTGATTGCACATATGTGCCAATAGCATTCCAGTGACGCTGCTAAGCTGTGTTGGGAGTTGTAATTATTGCCTGCCATGTTTGTTGATGTTGGCCTGGCTCTAACAAGAATAAAATCATGCATGTATGTACACTTAGTTGAAAGCAAGTACAGTAAAACCTTGGATTACGAGTAACACAGTTTGCGACTGTTCCGCAAGACAAGCAAAGATTTTTAATAAGATTTTGACTTAAAAAATTAGCAATTCTTAGTTCACGAGTACAGAGTATCATGTATTACGCATGCGCTTCCTGTTTTGACGCCGAGCTTCAGGTGATCACAACTGAGCCAACGTTTTTTTCTCTCTCTTGCACTGCGGAATTGTGGATTATTAACTACCCTCTTAGGTCTTAGTGCTCGTCACTTACTGGTATAATCAACATCCGTGCAGGTGTGTACTGTTTACTATAACACTGTGACCACGTGTGTGTGTGTGTGTGTAAAACATATTTTATTTTTGTGTTTGAAAACGTGCATGTACTCTTTCTAATAACACACATGTGCGCGCATGTGAATCAAAAGAAAGTTTCTGCTGACAATGTTTTTTGGATTATTATTGTTCTTGTCACTTGTCACTCAAAAAGTTAACTCTCTGTTGATGTATGATCGCCAAACACTCTTGAACCTTTGGCCTGCTGTGGAAATTTTTACACGGTTTAAGAATAATGAGCAAAATCACTTGCCCCCACTCTTATCGGGAATACCTGCTCACCTCTACCGCTGTGCAGTTCCAGGTCGCCGGAGAAAGCGCTCCCGTCGCCGAGGCAAATGCAGCGGTCGTCAAGTGATGCTTAAGGCTTGTTTGGCGTGTTTTCCTGAGACCTTCCGATCGATCTATGGAACTGATCAGTACCGTATGGCTCGGGATTTCACGGACGTGGTACCCTGGCTGGTACCAGTGGTTGGCTCGGGTAAATTTTCTCGGTCGCATTGTAGCGCGCCGCGTTTTCGCCGGCTGCGAGGGGTAAATGCGGGGAACCTGCGCTCGCTCGGTCGGACGCCCTGGCCTTATCTTAACCCGCCCTCGACTCTAAACAGGATGACCAAGATGGGCCTGGTAAATGTGAGGTCATTAACCAACAAAACTTTCATTCTCAAGGAGTTTATCTCCTCACGTGGTTTGGACTTTCTTTTTATTACGGAGACATGGCTGAGTGTTGGTGAGTACAGTGCCTTTTCTGAACTTCTCCCCTCATCATATGCCTATCTAAACTCCCCGAGGACATCGGGTCGCGGTGGTCTATAGAGACAACTTTTATTGTAAGCAGCTGTCGTTACGGACTTTTTCCAGCTTTGAGCTGAACTTATTTGAGCTTGGCCGCTCTCACACAGTGCTGTGTGGAGTGATTTATCGTCCACCTAAGTATAATAAGGACTTTCTTATTGACTTGTCAGATTTTTTGGCTGAAATGATGCCGAAATATGATCGTGTCCTTATTGTGGGTGATTTTAATGTTCATGTCTGTTGCCCTGAGAATCTGTTGGCCAAAGATTTTTTAAGTTTAATTGATTCGTTTGGTTTTGTGCAGTCAGTGTCGGGCCCCACACAGGAACAGGGACACACCCTTGATCTTGTTTTATCTCATGGATTATCTGTTTCTAACATTGAAGTCTGTGATGCAGTTTTTTCTGATCATATGCCTGTTTTGTTTAACTCTGTTCTACCAAATAATGATGTTAAACCCTGTTTGCGTGCACGGCGCGGTCGCGTGTTTAACTCCTCCACTGCTGCCCAGTTCTCTGATGCGTTTAACCGGAGCTGTGATAATGACATCTTGGAGTACACTTCTGTTGCTGGCTTCAACACTGAGGCATTAGCATCCTGGTTCCATTCCACCTGTAAGGCTGCTTTGGACTCTGTGGCTCCATTAAAAATCAGGCGCCCCAAACTTAAATCCGAACCCTGGTTAAACGACGAGACTCGTGCTGTCAGACGTGAGTGTCAAAAAAGTGGAGCGCAAATGGAAAAAGGACAAATTGCAAGTGTCTTTTAGTTTGTTGAGAGATAGTTGGCGTCTTTATCAGAAAACTGTAAAAGCTGCAAAAACCAAACATTACTCTGAGTTAATTTTAGCAAACTATCATAAGCCTTGCGTTTTATTTCAGTCTATTAATGCAATTCTTAATGGTCCCCAAATTGCTAATTTCGAAAACTCATATAAAGTGTGTGAGAACTTTCTCCAGTTTTTTATTGATAAGGTTTCTTCTACAAGGGCTCTTATTACATTTTTTGCATGTAACCCATCTAATTCCATTTCTGTCTCAAGCTCTGCTGTTTTTGACCAGTTTGAGCCCATCTCTCTTTCTTTTCTGTTAGAAATTATTAATATTATGAAGCCTGCAGGATCTCCTGCTGATCCCATTCCTCCACATCTTTTCAAAGAGTTGGCTCCCATCCTAGGTCCTATAGTCTTAAATATTATAAATAGCAGCTTGGGTTCTGGGGTGGTACCCATACATTTTAAACATGCAGTTGTGCAGCCTTTGTTAAAAAAACCTAATCTTGATCCGTCTGTGTTGTCTAATTACAGACCAATCTCTAAGCTACCATTTCTGTCTAAGATTCTGGAGAAGGTAGTTTACACACAACTAATAAGTTATCTTGGTGATCATGGAATGCTTGAAGTTTTTCAGTCTGGTTTCAAGGCTCTTCACAGTACTGAAACAGCTCTGTTAAGAGTCTTAAATGATATTTATTGTATTACCGATTCTGGTAACTGTGTGATTCTTCTGCTGCTTGATTTAACAGCTGCCTTTGATACAGTAGACCATGACATTCTTCTGTCACGCTTAGAACACTGGGTAGGAGTTAGGGGGACAGTTCTAGACTGGTTTAGGTCCTATCTTATTGATAGAACTTTTTCTGTTAGCCTTGGAGATCTTGAGTCATCATCAGCTCCTCTTACATATGGGGTCCCACAGGGGTCTATCCTTGGACCCCTTCTTTTCTCGTTATATTTGTTGCCGTTCGGCTATATCCTGAGAAATCATGGCATCTCCTTTCACTGTTAGCAGATGACAGTCAAATTTATCTCCCGTTAAAACAGAAGGAAGGCTACTCTGTCAAAGTGTTATTAACATGTCTAGACGATATTAAGGCATGGTTAGCCCAACATTTTTTTAATTTTAATGATAAAAAGACGGAGGTTTTGGTATTTGGTCCTGGTGCCAGGGGTAAAGTTCCACCTCTGGATTTAGGAGGTTTGGAGCAGTATGTTAAACCTACAGCATCGAATCTAGGGGTTATTTTTGATCATGGCCTTAAATTTGACAAACAGATTAGTGCTGTGGTTCGGTCCAGTTTCTTTCAGTTAAGGCAACTGGCAAAACTTAAACCTGTTTTGTCCTTTAGGCTGTTCGAAATAGCCATCCATGCCTTCATCACCACTCGCATTGATTATTGTAATGCTCTGTATTTTGGGGTTTCTCAGACAGCATTACATCGGCTACAGCTGATCCAAAACTCTGCTGCTCGACTATTAACGTCTATGCGTAAAAGAGAACATATCTCTCCAGTTCTGGCTTCTCTTCATTGGCTCCCGGTACAGTACCGAATTAATTTTAAAATTCTCTTGGTTACGTTTAAATGTTTACATGGCCTTGCCCCTCCCTACCTCTCAGAACTGCTTCAGCCCTATGCCCCACCCCGGTCTCTCAGATCATCAGATAAACGTTTGCTAATGGTACCCAAGACTAAATGCAAGCTCAGGGGCGATCGGGCGTTCTCTGTGGCGGCTCCCAAATTATGGAATGATTTACCATTGACCATTCGTGAGGCCACATCATTGAGGGTGTTTAAGTCCCATCTTAAAACTCACATGTTTTCCCTGGCATTTAAACCAACATGACATGTTGTTTTTACATATTGTTTTACAATTTATTACAAATAATCTTTTATTTTTGTATTATTTTATTTTTATTTATTTTATTATTATTATTTTTATTATTATTATTATTATTATTATTCATTATTTTATTAGATTACAATGTTATTTTATTATTTATGTGAAGCACTTTGGGGCATTCATGTTGTTAAAGTGCTATACAAATAAAGATGAGTTGAGTTGAGTTGAGTTTCCTTAGAGGTAAAAATCCATGTTCTCCCTTCTAATTCAGCCTGTCGTTGTGTGTGTGCGCGCGTAATTTGACACTGTGCCAGTTCACACTCTTTTTCTCTCGTCTTTAGTGTGTGTGTGTGTGTTTGTGTGTGTGCAAAGCACCTCTCTCTGCCTAGCACACACACAAACACACACATACTCTGCTCTACAAAGAAACACTGCTCTGTCGCGATTCTTTTTTTAAAGGTAAAGTGCAGGTTCATTTGTTTGTTTTACTTTACAGCAGTGATTCCGTTACTATGCGCTCACACGAGTGTCATTAGCG
Source organism: Clarias gariepinus (assembly GCF_024256425.1). Classification (NCBI taxonomy): domain Eukaryota; kingdom Metazoa; phylum Chordata; class Actinopteri; order Siluriformes; family Clariidae; genus Clarias; species Clarias gariepinus. Next base: position 27,007,145 of record NC_071111.1, read on the forward strand.
ATGTTCCTTGCTAAATTTTCCAGACAAAACAGTCTTTCCGTTGTGTGTGTGTGTGTGTGTTTTGTGTGAAATTCAAACGAGAGGAAAGGTTTACGGTGTAAGATGAGTAGGGGGAGAGAGGAGGATCTGAAAGCAAGGGTCTCCTCTTACTCTAGCCTCTCACACACACACAGGGTCTGCGCGCACAAACGGAAACACTTATCCATCTAAAATTATTATTTTTTTTTTTTTAAAGGTAAAGTGTCGCTAGGGTTAGTTAGAGTAGTTAATTTGTTTTATTTTTTACTTTATATTATGTTTGTTGTAGAATTAATAATTTGAGTTTTAATTATTTCCTATGGGAAATAGATAAAACTTGGATAACAAGCATTTTGGAATACGAGCCTGCTTCCGGAACAAATTATACTCCTAATCCAAGGTTTCACTGTATATTTTGCCGACATGTTCTGCACAGTTTATTGCTCCCTGTTATAATCTCTGTTTACTGAAGTCACTAAACAGGGTTAATGTTTTGGTCAGTGTTACTTTGTGACTGGTCAAGAGAGGAGAGATAGTCTAACATTACAGACACATCATATTTATAAAAAGAAAACCAACATAAAGATCTGGTGATGAAGAGTGTGTCATTGTGTCTCTCTACAGGTTGTGGGATTGTGGTGTCTCAGATGAAGGCTGTGCTGCCCTGACTTCAGCTCTGAGATCAAACCCCTCACACCTGAGAGAACTGTATCTGTCTGAGAATAATGTAGGAGACTTAGGAGTGACGTGTCTCTGTGCTGTACTGGAGAATCCTGACTGTAAACTGGAGACACTGAGGTAAGATCATCTCTCTGAGAGTCACATGACCTGCTCCTCAGTAAGACACATTCTCTAATAGTGAGACTGAAGCAGAAGTTTTAGGTTGATCATCAATGTCCTGAGGAGGAAGATTGTTTCTTTTCACTGCACACTGATGATTTGTCACAGAGTCTTTGGGTCAGATGTACGTATGTGAGAAGCTGCAGAGCAAAACATGACTTGATGTGACTGCAGTGTGTCTGAAATGACTGTGAAATTTACTAAAACACTGTAACTAATCACACAAACTGCACCTGGGACACAAACTAAATGCACTGTGTGTGAGCTGTAGGGTTTAAAAGCAGCAGGGAAATGCAAATGAGAAACATTTTATTGGTCTTAAAGCTAAAATAATGTTTATTTTGTCAGTGAACATTCATCTCTATTTAGCTGCTATAAACAGGGTTGCCAGATCTGTATCATAGAAGCAGTAAATAACCTTGAATTATTTCACATTTTGTTATGAATAAAGAATATTTATAAATAAACACACTGACTCAAATACACTCATACAGTAACACAGAGCTGAAATTGAGAACAGGATCAATAGGTTCATGCATGGGAGGAGATCACAGTGTATGATCACTACTGTATGTTTAATATAGAGAATGTGGAGTTACTTCATGTTTTTATACCGCGTTGCTTTTTGGGAAGGTGCCACCTTGTTTGGTTTTAATGCTGATCTGTTGCCATGGTGATTTTGACGTAGCACGTTGAGTGGGCAGGTGAGACGTCTTTTTTGGAAGATTCCTGTATTTTTTAGTACAAGTGCTTACACTTTACAAGAGTTTAAAAACTTGTAAGTCATTGGAAGTCTCTGGTAGTCACTTGAAACTCATGAACAATTTTGCAGTGGCTGATTTACAACCCGGTGAAATAGGAGAGCACAGTCAGACTTGCTAAGGTAAGGTGGCATTTCCATTATGGACTGGGCTATTAGCTATGAAACCCAACAGAAATGCAAAAATGTGAAATATATAGTGAAATAATTGCATTAGATTGTTCATATTGTTAGTACTGTAGTATATTGTATATAGTAGTATAGTGTCACTGCCTAGGCAGTGGTTTTATTTTTTTTTGTTGTTGTTGATGGGAGCTCCTAGGTGTGTGTGCCAGGTCAAAAAAGGCTGAATGCATTACCGACAGGTTGGCCAATGTGATGCTGCTAATAATCATCATGCTTTTGACTCCGCGAAAGAAAAATCATATTGGTAATTTTGCTGGTAAAATTGACTTGCTATGGCAGTGTTTGATGCAGCAGTTTTGTCCTGGCATAGTGACGCCATTTACCAAAATTGAGCTACTTGAAAAACTTTTATAACACACAAAACATGCCCTATTCACCAACAATCCAACATCTACTAACAATGGAAATCAAATCCAAATTCTATTACACAACCATAAACAGTATGATATGCAGTGAAATGCTTACAAGTGGTTTACATGAACCTTACGTAAGGTTTAAAATGATCGAAGAAATTTAATGGAGTTAAAAGGTTTAAACACAAGCAATAATTGCTTTGTCCACCACTCCTTGATATGATACCAGCTTACCCAAAACCAGGAGAGAGCCACGCACACACACACACGTGCACACACACACACACATGCACACACACACACACACACACACACACACACACACTCAGCAAAGAAAACATTTTTAAGCTTTTGGCCAGTTGTTCTGTGTCCCATACATCCTGTACTTCAAAAGAAAAAAACTTTATTAAAATGTAAATCATATGGAAACTTTAAAGTGTCCCTTAGATCCACACAATGTCAGGGGCCTTAAAGTGCTCCTTAAATTCTGACAGAATCTACAGTACAAATACTGCAGTTTCTCTAGATCCACACAAAACTGCCCAAAATATTCTGTTAATTTTCAGTTTAGCATTCTGTCACTATAGACTTTTGGTTTGTAACACTCCCACCACACGTAAGAACATTACATAACATCAGTAGCTCAAGTCAATACCAGCCACGCAGCAGAACAATGCAATACCACCCACTATTGGACACAGTTGTCAATGATCTGGCTCAGCCTGGGGGTTCTCCAGTTACAACTGGCCAAACCTGTAGCAAAATTAGCAAGATTAGCAATGATTAGATTTGCTGTGTTTTAGCACTCTTTCAGGATGGCCTTCATTGGGTACTCTTTGTTACTGTATACCAACATTAGCTTTATTATTCTGATTCTTAATGGCATTTCCCCAACTTGTATGGCTGCTACTGGAGATGATTTGAAGGCCCTAGAACAGTCTGCATCTGCATCTAGTAAACCATGGCAGCAGTGGAGGTTAATGATGTAGTTAGCTTCTTCTTCTTCTTCGTGTTTACTGGCAGTTGGCATCTACTATGTTGCATTACCACCATCTTAATCTTCTTTTAAGTCTCGTCTTGAATCCGTTATAACTGCAAAGGGTGGGCCAACATCATAGTCAACCCTATGGATCAAGGATTGTCAAGTTCATATACATTTGAAGGCAGGCGAGCAAAAACTTTTGGCAATATAATATATATGTCTTTTTACTAACCTACACACCTGACATGGTGATTAAGGGAATAACGTGTAGCTTTAATGTATTTAATGTATAGGAAATTTTACTGTTTAACAAATACATGAGTAATATACCATGAATATATTCTTATTGCAGCAGTAGGATGCTGTTATACTTCTTGACAATTCCAAATACTTAAAATGTACACTATGTGGTTAATAAAAATATACTTTGTTATATCACATGGTACACACAATCGTCTATACTATTGTATTTCAAATGTGCTACCAGTACACTAAAGGAGATTAGAAGCTTTTATGAATGGTACATGCATTTTTTACACTATAACATGGTTTCGAAACACGTTACATCAGCAATGATGTAGCAGATTTTATTAATGAGGTTACAAACAAATAATAATAATTATAATTACAAACAAAAAACATACGTAAATGATTGTCTGAACAAAGACAGGGTGAGAGCTACAGAGCTTTATACTAGAAGTAAAGTGCATAAGATTTAGCACTAACACATTCTATAGTTTAAACTATGTACTTAATTTAGAGTTACTTAACAAAACCATAAAATTTACTTGATGCAGATAAAAATATTAATAATATGAATTAACACACAATGATGAAGCTTGCAGCTGCTAAAAGTTTAGTAAGAACGTCTGCCTAATGCATAAATATAAATTCAAACTAGAAGCTGAGAACAGCAGAGATAATTTTTCTACACAGATGTCCCTCCTCCAGTTTCTAATTGGCTGGTATTGATCCTACTCTAGTATTTGGTTGGCTGGTATTGTGGTAAAGTTACAACGCTGCTGCAGTTAGAGCAAGTGTATCTTGAGCTTGAGTGCACACGAGAGTTTCAGCATGAAAAAACGAGTTAGAGTGCATGCGAGGTGCCCTGTGTCATGTACATCCCGTACATCAAAAGAACAAAAGACATTAGCATGTTATAGACAGACATATGAGAAAACCTTACATGTTAACTCCACAAGCTCTGTAGAAATATGATTAAAATAATGTGTGTAAAAAAAATTCTCCAATCCACAGCCCAAGATATTAATCCAAAAGTAAAACAATTCCTTAGTAAATCTGTGGATCTGGCAACCGCTTCAACAATACTGTGCTAATTTACACCTGATTCTAAGAAGAGGACAAAATAATGTGTAAAACTGATGGGTTTTCGTTTTTCACCATATTTTAAAGTTGTTTTGTTTGTGCAGCAATTTACTGTAAATGTACACTTATCTGCTGAGAGAAACAAAATATAAGACTCAGTATGATCACTAACACATCAGCTTTAAAGTTAGTATTAGATAAAGATAAAAATCTGGTGATGAAGAGTGTGTCATTGTGTCTCTCTACAGGTTATGTAGATGTGGTGTCTCAGATGAAGGCTTTGCTGCTCTGACTTCAGCTCTGAGATCAAACCCCTCACACCTGAGAGAACTGGATCTGTCTGATAATAATATAGGAGACTCAGGAGTGAAGAATCTTTGTGCTGTACTGGAGAATCCTGACTGTAAACTGGAGACACTGAGGTAAGATCATCTCTCTGAGAGTCACATGACCTGCTCCTCAGTAAGACACATTCTCTAATAGTGAGACTGAAGCAGAAGTTTTAGGTTGATCATCAATGTCCTAAGGAGGAAGATTGTTTCTTTTCACTGCACACTGATGATTTGTCACAGAGTCTTTGGGTCAGATGTACGTATGTGAGAAGCTGCAGAGCAAAACATGACTTGATGTGACTGCAGTGTGTCTGAAATGACTGTGAAATTTACTAAAACACTGTAACTAATCACACAAACTGCACCTGGGACACAAACTAAATGCACTGTGTGTGAGCTGTAGGGTTTAAAAGCAGCAGGGAAATGCAAATGAGAAACATTTTATTGGTCTTAAAGCTAAAATAATGTTTATTTTGTCAGTTAACATTCGTCTCTAGCTGCTATAAACAGGGTTGCAGATCTGCATCATAGAAGCAGTTTTAAACCATGCAGTCTTTCTTAATTATGAAGTGATATTCCAGTCAATATTCAAAAGGGATTGTGTGGATGCACAAAGTGTGCCATAATTCAAATGCAATTGCAAACTTTGCATTACCGTTTGCTGTTTCGCCTTCGCGAGCACACACTGCCAAATTTCAATCCAAAGTCTATTTGGATTTGCATTTCCCATGTCTTACAAGTTATGAGCCTGCCATATTTATATAGCAAAATCAATGACCACGTTTGCTTTTTCACTTTCTCTCCGTCGCGCGTCAAGCCGGCCAAAGTTCTAACGCAATCGCTAATCCATTTGCAACTGCATTTCCAACACGTTACACGGAAACCTGTCAATCAGCGTCATGGGCGGGTCTATACTGTGGGGCGGGATTGTGTGGGGAGTGACGTCACTCGCAGTTGCTGACCAAGAGGGGAAAATTTGAGCAATGGAGGTGAACCGAGATTATCTCATTTGTTTATCAGGAAATAAACACACACAAATGTCAAATCGCACATTTTCTTACTCTGGAGTGGGCAGAAAACCGGTTACAAATAAATATATTCTCCTGTTACAGCCTGCTGGAGCTAAATCTGTCAAAAACGCTGCTAACAGGTGTTCCGGGAAATTCAGTTTCCCTATGCTTCCCCGGTTGCGCGCAGTGCGCGCGCCGATTCAATTCATGACGTCACTCGCTCCCTAACGCTGAGAAGGCGAACCAGGATTTTAACAGTTTTTCTCCCGTTTTTTAAAGTGTTTTTACGAACTTTGTGAATTAAACAGATAACCTATGCAAAATAATCAAGTGTCTTTTCGCTTTTTTGTATATTTTAAGATAATTCAGACGTTTTAAACCGCTGAAAAAGGCTAGTTTGCTGGGCGAGTACTGACATCATGACTACTTTTATTACACGTACATTAGCTGTGTGATGATAGATGTGATACTGATTTATTTTAAATATATTTAAGGTTATACTTTGTAATTTATTATAGCATGTAACTCAAGGGTAGAGTATCTACTCGCGATAACTACAATACTCCACGATTTTTTACCCACTCAAACATCCAATTCTATTAAACCATCTGGTTACATGTCAAACACACAGGTACAGGACTTGGTATAGGACTCCACACTCATAGTTATTCATGTTAGTCATATCTATCTATCTATCTATCTATCTATCTATCTATCTATCTATCTATCTGTCTGTCTGTCTGTCTGTCTGTCTGTCTGTCTTAGCACCGCATACAGTATGATGGGGAAACACGATATCCTAAAATCCATCATATACTGTATGGATATCCATGATAAAACCGACATACATAATTGGCACAGCAAATATTATAATAGCATTTTTACATTAAATAATGTATCTGAATTGGTTCTTTTTTTTACGAAAACTTGAAGTTAATTAGAAATGTTAAGTGGGTGAATTGATTTCCAGGAGTCTCCTGTAAAAAATACTGTTTACTTCTTTTAAACATCATATCTCCCTGTATTACCTAAGCACACATGTCTCTGAGGCCATTTCAGACATCCCTGATACTTCCACAGCCAGTAAGAGGAGGGAAAACCGATTTTCCTGATGCCCAGGCAAATACGTTTCCCATACCTAAATTGAAAGACAGTGTTTTTAAAAAACATTTTGTGCATATTGTGTTACCTGTGCCGCATGTACACATGTCTCTAAGGTTTCAATTTAAAAGACAGTGCTTTTGAAACATTATTTTATTGTGTGTGTGTGTGTGTGTGTGTGTGTATATGTGTATATATGCACACACACACGTATATATTGTATGGCTGTGTGTTGGGAGTATCTGTTTAAAAAGCTTAGATACTGTGTTATCTGTAGTACAAATGTTATAGAGTGGGGCAAAAAAGTATTTAGTCAGCCACCAATTGTGCAAGTTCTCCCACTTAAAAATATGAGAGAGGCCTATATTTTCATCATAGAAATACCTCAACTATGAGAGACCATAGAAATCCAGACAATCACATTGTGGGATTTTTAATGAATTATTTGGTATATTCCTCAGTAAAATAAGTACTTGGTCACCTACAAACAAGCAACATTTCTGGCTCTCACAGACCTGTAACTTCTTCTTTAAGAAGCTCCTCTTTCCTTCACTCGTTACCTGTATTAATGGCATCTGTTTAAACTCGTTATCAGTATAAAAGACACCTGTTCACAACCTCAAACAGTCACACTCCAAACTCCACTATGGCCAAGACCAAAGAGCTGTCAAAGGACACCAGAAACAAAATTGTAGACCTGCAGACCCAGGGCTGGGAAGACTGAATCTGCAATAGGTAAGCAGCCTGGTGTGACGAAATCAACTGTGGGAGCAATTATTAGAAAATGGAAGACACACAAGACCACTGATAATCTCCCTTAATCCAGGGCCCCACGCAAGATTTCACCCAGTGGGGTTAAAAAGATCATACAAACTGTAAGCAAAAATCCTAGACCACACAGAGTTTGCTAGAGAGCATTTGGATGATCCAGAAGAGAATTGGGGAGGACAGTTAGTACACAATGAAACGAAACAACGTTCCTCCAGGACCAAGGTGCTACATACGACATAAAGTTACAACATAAATTAACAAAACTGACTGGCTAAACTAACTAAGAAGAGACAAATCAGATTAACAATATAAATCTAAAGTCCTATACAGAAAAAGACAAAGACAACAAAATGCACATGCGAATGTGCAGACAAAAGTAACAACATAACATATGTTTCAGTGCTCTGTGGTAGTAATTTGAGGTAGTGCAATGAGAAACAGTAAACATTTACCTGTAGATAGCAGCAGAAAAAAGTTTTTTGTGCAAATAACAAATATTATGCAAAAGAGCTGTCCTCACTATCCGCTGTAGGGACTTGCGGTCTGATATGGCACAATTCCCAAACAGTGATGCAGCCGCTCAGGATGCTCTCGATAGTTCTTCTATAAATGGGGGTGAAAATTGCTGGTGGAAGCTGGGCCTTTATCAGCCTTCTCAGAAAGAAAAGACGTTGCTGGGCTTTCTTGTGCAGAGAGCTGGTGTTAAGGGACCAGGTGAGATTCTCCTCCAGGTGGACACCCAGGAATTTTGTGCTCTTGACAATCTCCACAGAAGAGCCGTCAATGCTGAGCAGAGAGTGATCGTCCTCCTGAAGTCAACAACCATCTCTTAGCCTTTTAGCCTCTGCACTTTCTCTCTGTACGCTGACTTGTCGTTCTTGCTGATGAGACCCACCACGGTCTTGTATATATATACAGTGGCTTGCAAAAGTATTTGGCCCCCTTGAACTTTTCCACATTTTGTCACATTACAGCCACAAACATGAATCAATTTCATTGGAATTCCACGTGAAAGACCAATACAAAGTGGTGTACACTTGAAAAGTGGAACGAAAATCAAACATGATTCCAAACATTTTTTACAAATAAATAACTGCAAAGTGGGGTCTGCATAATTATTTAGCCCCCTTTGGTCTGAGTGCAGTCAGTTGCCCATAGACATTGCCTGATGAGTGCTAATGACTAAATGGAGTGCACCTGTGTGTAATCTAATGTCAGTACAAATACAGCTGCTCTGTGACGGCCTCAGAGGTTGTCCAAGAGAATATTGGGAGCAGCAACACCATGAAGTCCAAAGAACATACTAGACAGGTCAGGGATAAAGTTATTAAGAAATCTAAAGCAGGCTTAGGCTACAAAAAAAATTTCCAAAGCCTTGAACATCCCACGGAGCACTGTTCAAGCGATCATTCAGAAATGAAAGGAGTATGGCACAACTGTAACCTAACCTCACAGGCCGAAAAAGGAGAGCGCTGATCAGAAATGCAGCCAAGAGGCCCATGGTGACTCTAGATGAGCTGCAGAGATCTACAGCTCAGGTGGGGGAATCTGTCCATAGGACAACTATTAAGCAAGTTGGCCTTTATGGAAGAGTGGCAAGAAGAAAGCCATTGTTAACAGAAAACCATAAGAAGTCTCGTTTGCAGTTTGCCACAAGCCATGTGGGGGACACAGCAAACATGTGAAAGAAGGTGTTCTGGTCAGATGAGACCAAAATGAAACTTTTTGGCCAAAATGCAAAACGCTATGTGTGGTGGAAAACTAACACTGCACATCACTCTGAACACACCATCCCCACTGTCAAATATGGTGGTGGCAGCATCATGCTCTGGGGTGCTAATCTTCAGCAGGGACAGGGAAGCTTGTCAGAGTTGATGGGAAGATGGATGGAGCCAAATACAGGGCAATCTTGGAAGAAAACCTCTTGGAGTCTGCAAAAGACTTGAGACTAGGGCGGAGGTTCACCTTCCAGCAGGACAACGACCCTAAACATAAAGCCAGGGCAACAATGGAATGGTTTAAAACAAAACATATCCATGTGTTACTGTAGAATGGCCCAGTCAAAGTCCAGATCTAAATCCAATCGAGAATCTGTGGCAAGATCTGAAAACTGCTGTACACCAACGCTGTCCATCTTATCTGACTGAGATGGAGCTGTTTTGCAAAGAAGCATGGGCAAGGATTTCAGTCTCTAGATGTGCAAAGCTGGTAGAGACATACCCTAAAAGACTGGCAGCTGTAATTGCAGCAAAAGGTGGTTCTACAAAGTATTGACTTAGGGGGCTGAATAACGCACAATGTAAAAAATGTTTGGAATCATGTATGATTTTCGTTCCACTTCTCACATGTACACCACTTTGTATTGGTCTTTCACGTGGAATTCCAATCAAATTGATTCATGTTTGTGGCTGTAATGTGAAAAAATGTGGAAAAGTTCAGGGGGGCCGAATACTTTTGCAAGCCACTGTAGATGAAATCAAACTGAATGAGAAAAAGGTTGTAGTTATCAGCAGTGATAGAGTGGATTATATATAAACAACTGGTTTTACATGTGAAATCCACATAATGAAAACGCTTTGGAATTTTTTTTTATGTTATGCGCTAAAATGCCTCCCTGCCACGGATTGCCCCCCTCCATAACCTCTATTAAATATTATATTAGAACATAAATTAATAGGTTTATTATTTACAAATTGCACCAAACGAATTTAATTATAAAATAAGCAATATAAAAAAAAACATGTTGTATACGGAAAAAATATATAAATTATGTATATATTTTTTATATACATGTATATTTTTATATTGCTTATTTATAATAAAAATCGCTTAGTGTAAGTTTTCACTTAGTGTAAGTTTTCACTTTATTTAGTGTAAACAATTTTGTATTACATGGCAAACCCCTGCAAAATAAATTTGCCACAAAATAAACATTATATTACGTGTCTTAATTTTAGTGTATTAATTTGTCACTTGCCTAGGGTTAATTATAATACTAATAATCTATTTAATAATAATAATAAGAAGAAGAATTTTTGATTGTGATGTCCTAATATATTTGATAGAGATTTTGTGGGGGGTGCAATCCGTGACAGGGGGGCATTTTAGCGCATAACACAACTTTACTGCGGTTCACCTCCATTGCTGAAATTTCCCCTTCTTGGTTGTGGGTGACGTCCATCCCCATACAATCACGCTCAAAAGTATAGACGCTGATTGACAGGTTTCCCTGTAATGCGTTAAAAATGCAATTGCAAATGGATTAGCGATTGTGTTTGAATTTTGGCCGGATTGACGCACAACACAGAGAAAGTAAAAAAGCAAACGTGGTCATCGATTTTGCTATTTAAATATGACAGGCTCATGACTTGTAAGACATGGGAAATACAAATGCAAATGGACTGTTTTTTTTTTATATGAAATTTGGCAGTCAGTGTGCACTCGCGAAGGCGAAAAAGCTAACAGTAATGCAAAATTTGCAATTGTATTTGAATTATGGCACACTTTGTGCGTTCACATATGGGAAACGCAATTGCAAACGCAATTTGCAATTCCTTTTGAATATTGTCTGGGATATCACTCCATACTTAATAGTTCTTTTACTAAGCTCTTAAATAGTCACACTGCTACCTTTAGGTTTTAATGTTGATCAGTGATTTCTGGCACATGTGTTAAGAGTGACACAGTTGAGAGTGGCTTGTTATTGTTCTTTGATTTGTGACATTTCATTTTCTTTCGAGAAGTAGAAGAGTAAACCTAAAGACCCAGACACACAGCCCCAGTACAGTACTGTACCCTGATATTTTAATTACCTGGTTCTGTGACCTGCCTGAGAAGCATAGGAGACACATAGGGTTCACTATCCATCGTCTCTCATCAGCATCATCATTACATATTTCTTCTATTCACAACTCATTCTAAAACATGCATAGGAATTTGACGAAACCTTTAAAGATCCTTTATTAGGAAGCAGAGATGTGTCATTGCCAATTCATTTTTAGACGTAGCAGGTTGAGTGGGCAGGTGACACGTCTTTCTTTGGAAGACCCCTGTACTTTTTTTTTTTGAATAAGTGCTTACACTTTATAAGAGTTTAAAAACTACAAAGCACTGGAAACTCATGAACAATTCTGCAGTGGTTTGGTGTAAGATCTACTCATCCACAAACCCACGATATGTGAGAGCACAGTCGTACTGTAATTGCTAAGGTAAGGTGACAATACCTTTTTGAACTGGGCTATAAGCTATCAAACCAAACAGAAATGCAAACGAATAGTTTGTTTAAATGATCACGTGACCTACTATGGCAGTGTTTGATGCAGCAGTTTCATCCTGGCATAGCAACGTCGTTTACTAAAATAGAGCTACTCAACAATTCTAAAGTGCTAACTAACTGCTTAGAATGCCGAAGCAAAATCCAGCCAAAGTTTCAATTCATAAATCAAATTCTTTAGCTAGGGAGTTCATGTGTCAGTGTCCACTGTATATTTAAGATTTTGGCCAGGTGCCACATCCTACATCCCATATCTCGAAAGAACAAAAGTCATTAATTGGTCAGAGACATATGGAGTCCCACAGACACATAGACAAAAGGAAGCACATTGTTGGATTTAAATGAAGAGTGTCTGAATTAAGTTTTAGGCCCCCATTTCACTGAGTCCAATTTGCTCACTAGTATTATTTTAATTCGCAAATTAGTTGTTAGAATCAGAGGGAAGTTGGACCATGTTAAAAAATTTTGGATGCCCCCTCCCGACAATAACACAGCAGAAACACCTTGGTGTCAGTTCTTAAGCACTGTTAGCAAATCATTATTGATATTTAAGCGTATTTGGACTCACTATTGGTTTTTATCCCCTTCTTACCTGTTCAGTAACATTCAGCAGCCAAACATCCTTGTATTAAATGTAGTTGGAAGTAATGACAAAATTAACCAAGTGATATTTTTAGGGAAAATAGTGCCAATTAAACGTGATTAAAAGATGTTACATGTTCGATGCACAACATAAATGTTTTAATGTAAAATGTATGTGGTTTAATAACTTATAAAATATGATTACTAAGTGTAGTTTAACATTTCAGAAAACCTTGAAGTGAGATTTTGTAAATAAGGGCAATTTCTTTTGACACTCCCAGTGTGCATACAACGTACACCTCACCCTGCATGGCTTAGCTTCTGTATATTCTAGGAGGACAGAGAATATTATAACATCTGCATTGAGTTTAGTCATACACAAAACATTGTATTACTACAGGTAGTCCCCTACTTACAAACGAGTTCTGTTCCAGGAGCACGCTCGTAGGTCGGATTTGTTCATAAGTCGGAAACAAAGTGATGTGTAGGATGACTTTCACACACAGACACGTGCACACGCATCCACACGCACAAATGTTAAATTTACTAGGAATAACTTTACTTACAGTACATCTTATTTGCACGGGACTAGTATTATCTCAGGACCTTGTGTGATTTCTAATAATTCAGGATGTTGTCTATGATCTTAATGCCGTGGAAATCGGCCATGTCTGCAAATTACTTACTATATTTTGTCAAAAATAGAGGTCCTGTGATAATATTAGTCTTGTGCAAATCAGCACGTCTGTGATTTGGCCAGTATTTGAAGGAGTTGTGTATAAACTTTTCAAGGATTTTGTTTCCTGTGCCTTTTTATCCATCGTCTGTGAAGAAGGGAGGCTGCCTTGGAGTGCTTTGAAAGCATTTTTGGTGCTGCGTCATATCGCTATTGTAGGGATGAATAGCGTACCCCAAAGTACTTCCAAAACTTCTTTCCTAGCCCAAGTGGTGCCATCTTAATAGCCTTCTCATCTGTGAACACAAAGCAGCATCTGTGAAACGACGCAGCAAGAAACTTAACCATGCATGGGAAAGGAAGTCCACTGTGCCTGGAACTGCGCCAACCAAATATAAATCCAAGATTTTATATTATCATCCACCAGATAAACAGAATTATTAAGATACACTAAAGTGCTATACAGTGGACGGATAGAAGATAAAGTCTATGCTATAGATTGTAAATCAATGGATCAAATCAACCCAAATCGTTAAAGTGTTGACTCACCTCTGACAAAGAGCTGAAACCCTACATGATACACCATACAACAATACAATGTGCAGAAGGAGAAAGCTGAAAACCATCAGAAGAACAAAAGCAAAAAGAATGATTAGAAAGTGATGAATGACGTGTAAAATAGGAGGCAGTAAACACTGTTTATATCATACAGCCAGACCTATAATGACATTTTCAAACAATAACCTGTCCAAAGTAGTGCTCAGTTAAGCGAGGAGGTTCACATCATAATTAGAGGTTATGTGTTACAGTACATATATTGTAGCGACTATTTTCTTTGTTTAATCCATGGTGATGAAAAACGCTGTGCCCGGTTGGGATTGAACGCATACTCCATGATACGTAGAAAAGAAAATAGTTTATTGAGTCTATTTGAGAAAAAACATGAATAAAAACTAGCTGTAATTTATGCAGAAATATTAAACTTAACGAAAGTATTGTTTATTGTTCCAAACATAACATAAAGCATGGTCAAAACAGTGTGAGAAAACCGTACAGCATTTTCCACCAACTTCCATCTAAAATCAGCGCCATGGCTATATAACCTTTGACCTGATGATGTCACACCATCCCAGATACAATGTAAAACACAAATTAAATACAAATTCATATCTCATAACCTAATTCTTATCACTAAACTACTACTAAACATAAAATTAAAAAATAAAAATAAACTTTCAGTTATCAAACCCAAAATTCCGAGTTGGTGAAACCCAAAATATCAAAATGGCAAAATGGCTGTAACATTCCGGCCCCTAATTTTGAATAACAAAATTATTAAATTATACATTCTTGAACTGCCATTAACAAACCCAAAGAATCAACACAAAATGTCCAGGTATTGTACATAATTGTCAGGATGCATAACCAACCATTGCACTGCATATTTACATTTTGCATATCAAAGTCCATTTTGATGCATATCAAAGTCAATCATACAATTATACAGCATTAAGTCTCTTACGGTAAAGTCCATAAAAAAGAAAAAAAAAATTCTTCGGACAAAAAGTCCAAGGGATGCAAAAAACTGAGTCCATAATTTCAAGCATCTTAACATATTCTGTTTAACATTCCTTGGATCTGTTATGCATTACTTTTCTGGCAGTAACTCATACCATTTTCCATTATTCAGTAACCAATATACACTATTGAATCAATAAACCTAGGTGTTCAAAAAAAAAACTCAATCGGCTTCAAGTAACAAACATAACTTAGTTATCGGTCTTTCTAATTCATTGCTTGGTGTTCTAACACGTACTTTACGTACAAAGCCTTTAGTATCTTTTATGGTATCTGTGATACGCCCTAGAGACCATGAATTTCTTGGGGCACACTCATCAACTAAAAGAACCAGATCTCCAATAGAGAAGTTTCTGCAGGGTCTGTTCCATTTCTGACGTTGCTGCATCAGAGGAAGATATTCTTTTGTCCATCTTTTCCAAAATAGGTCACTGAGGTATTGGACTTGTTTCCAACGCCTTCTTCCATATGTTTCATGTTTATTAAACAGACCGGGTGGGATGATGAGTTTTCCTTTTAACAGTAAAAGGTGATTTGGTGTTAGCGCTTCAAGGTCGTTCGGATCATCACTTGATGGTGTAATTGGCCTGTCATTCAACATTGCTTCTACTTCACAGAATATTGTAAGGAGGGCCTCGTCATCAACTATTTGTTGCCTAGTGACAGAACATAATATTCTTTTAACTTGCTGCACCAAACGCTCCCAGACTCCACCGTGGTGTGCTCCATGAGGAGGATTAAAACTCCACTTGATTCCATCCTGTACAAGTGTGTTATGGATTTTGCTTTGATCTAGGTTTTTTAGTGCTTGCTTCAATTCACGATTTGCACTTATAAAATTCGTGCCATTGTCCGATTTTATTTCCTTGACCTGTCCCCTCCTACAGATGAACCTTCTTATGGCATTGATGCAGGAGTCTGTATCCAGTGTATGGGCCACCTCAAGATGGACTGCACGTGAGGTTAAACATGTAAATATGACTCCATACCTTTTTAAAGTATTCCTTCCTCTTTTGACTTCGATGGGTCCAAAATAATCCATCCCAACAAGTGTAAATGGAGGAAGGTCCATGACAAGACGATGAGGTGGGAGATCAGACATTTTCTGTTGTCCAGGCCTTTGACACGAACGGCGGCAAGTGATGCATTCCCTGATTATCTTTCTTGCCCGTGCATTGGCATGAGGAATCCAGAACTGCCTACGGAGAGTAGAGAGCATATGATTCCTCCCGCCGTGCCCAACTTTCTCGTGAAAATAGCGGAGAATGAGCTCAGAGATGTGGCTACTCTTAGGCAGGATGGCAGGATGTTTAGCCTCTTCGGGTAATGCAGACTTGCTCAGCCGACCACCAACCCTCAAGATGCCATTTACCATAACAGGATCCAGCTTGTATAAAGGACTGGTTTTCTTTACAGCCTTTTCCTCATTCAGAAGTGAAATCTCCTCTGAGAAGTGTTTCCTTTGCACATAATTGACTATGGCTTGTTCAGCCTTTTCAAAGTCATCCACTGTCAGCAGGTAAGTTAATTCTTTCTTTTTCATTTTGGGAACAAATTGTTTGTTTACATTTGGATTTTTCTTTCCATCACACTTTTGTTTCAGTGCGTCTTTAATTTTTAAAATCCAAGCAACTGCTCGTTTTAGGTCTGCCCACCTCGAAAAGTGAGAAATCAACTTGATGATGGGACAAAACTTCATTGACAGAACAGCTGCAACATGACTAGAAACTTCCTGCTTTATTTCAGGATCATCTTTTGAAACATCGTTTATGTTTTCAATCATTTCTGGCCACTGTGTGTGGGTTTGAAGAAAACGTGGTCCATTCAACCATGTTTTGCACTGGAGAAAGGCTTTGACTGATAAGCCACGGGAAGCTGCATCAGCTGGGTTCTCCTTTGAAGAGATGTGCCTCCATTGTTCTATGTTCGACAGAGAGTGGATAAGAGATATACGATTTGCGACATAGGTCTTAAATCTTCTGGTTCTGTTGGCAATGTACTGCAAAACAGTCATGCTGTCCGACCAAAACACTGAGTTTGACAATGACAAATGCAGTTCTGTTCTCAGCATCCGGTCCAGACGTGCAGCCAAGACTGCTGCAGCAAGCTCCATTCTGGGAATGGTCGTGCACTTAAGAGGTGCCACTCTGGCTTTTCCAAAGGCAAAGGATACACAGACATCACCGTTACTATTTGTGAGCCGAAGGTAGGACACGGCGCCATAGCCCACCTCGCTAGCATCACAAAAGTGATGCAACTGTGCAGATGTGATGTGACCGAAGCCTGAAGGAATAAAGCTTCTATTTACTCCCAGAGTGCCCAGAAGGTGAAGCATGCTATGCCAACTCTCCCAGGTCTGTGCGACCACATGAGGGATCCTCTCATCCCAGCTCAATTTCAGCTTACATAAACTTTGCAGGATCTGCTTTGCCACCAGTGTGATGGGAGCCAGAAAACCTAGAGGGTCGTAGATTGAACAAACAACAGAGAGAATTCCCCTTCTGGTTATCTGGTGTGACTTGATGGTTATGCTAAAAGTAAACTGATCTTTTTCCACAAACCATTGAACACCAAGGGCTCTTTCCATTGGCAGCTGCTCCTTGCTCAGATCTAAAGCTTGCACTTCTTTAGCTCTGTCTTTCTCAGGGATCGCAGCAAGGACTGCACGATCATTGCTAATCCACTTGTTAAGATGGAAGCCCCCTTTCGCGCATAACTCATTAAGCTTGTGAAAAAGTGACAAAGCCTGTTCTGTACTACCAACTGACTTCAGACAGTCGTCGACATAGAAATTATGCCTGATGGTGTTCGTAATGTCCTCTGAATATTCATGCTGGTGGTCATCGGCGGTTTTCTGCAACGCAAATGTTGCACAGCTGGGTGAGGATACTGCACCAAATATATGTACCAACATTCTGTGCTCAACGAGGTCTTTGGAGATGTCCCCATCAGGCCACCAGAGGAAGCACAAGAAATGGATATGTTCCTTCGCCACTCGAACCTGATGAAACATCCCTTCTATGTCCGTGATGAATGCGACAGGGCCCAAGCGAAAGCGAATCAGCACACCAAGCAGTGTGTTGGTCAAGTCAGGACCCTGAAGAAGTTCCCTGTTCAGAGATGTTCCACCATAAACTGCTGCACAGTCAAAAACCACACGCAGCTTGTTTTTGCGTGGGTGATAGACACCATGGTGTGGCAAGTACCACAGCTTACCAGTTTCGGGCTGCAGCTCATTCTGAGGAACAATTTCGGCATATCCTTTGGACATAACCTCATCCATAAAGGCCTTGTACTCATTAAAGAATTCTTGGTCCCTTTTAAATCTCTTTATCAAGTTCTGGGCCCTTTGATAGGCTATTTGCCTGTTATTGGGCATGTGCATGTTTGTAGTGGCTTTACGAAATGGAAGTTTCAGATTGTAATGACCATTTTTAAGTTCAGCTGAATCAGACACAATCTCCAAAAACTGTTTATCATCCTGTGACAATTCAATCTGTTCTCCATAATGCTGTTCCATAAAATCTTCATTGTATTGCTTTATCAACAAATTCTCTAAATTGACTGTAGTGCAAGCACCATTCAAGTTTTCATCATATCCTAGCGGCCCATTAATAACCCAACCAAGATGGGTTTTCACAGCATAAGGTCCACTGTCAACGCTGTTAATAATCTTCCAGGGTTCTAATGCTCTTGGAGCATTGACTCCTATCAAAAGCCCAATGCCTGCGTCGATAGGCGTGATGTCAACCTCATTAAGGTAAGGCCACTTTCTTATATCTTTTAGCTTTGGGATATCATCATGGGTCACAGGGATTTGTTTTTGAGTAAAAACATCAGGGAGTTTAAGAAAGTTGTCGCTGTCCAATGCAGCTACTTCCAAGCCAGAGATTCTAAATGTTGATAATGCTTTTTCATGACCCATTGTTTTCAAGATGATCTCTGTTCTGTTTCCAGATGCTTGAAGCTGTATGGCCAACTGCTCAGTACAAAATGTTGCTGAGCTCCCTGGATCCAAGAATGCATAGGTTTCAATGAATTTTGTTCCTTTTTCTAATTTCACTTTCACAGGTAAGATTGCCAGAGCACATTCCTTTTTACCGGCCCCAGTATTGCTACCCGTTGCCAATGAGAGGACTGCATTGGAACTAGCGGAACTTGTGGGTGTCTTTGTTTCAGTCTGAGACTTGCTTTGGTTTCCCTTGGCTTGTATGTGCAGAATTGTTGGATGGTTTTGTTTACATATGTTGCATGACAAACGTTTCTGACAATTTTTGCTTAAATGTCCCTTTTGCAAGCAGCCAAAGCATAGTCCTTTATTCTTGAAGAACTCCACTTTATCATTGTTTGTTTTGTTTTGAAATGTTTCACAAACTTCCATGGGGTGGCTTCTATTGCAGAACATGCATGGCTTTGTAAATGCACTTGAATTGGTTACATTTGAGGATTGTTTATTTGTTTGTAAATATACCTTTGATTGTTCGGACATCGACGTAGATGCGACAGCTGTAGCAAAACTGCTCCCCTTGTTTGGTTTTGAGTAGACTTTGTTTTGTCTTGGTTCTTGTGTTTTATTGACTGGGCTCTGTATTTCTCCAAAAATTGGATCCAGCATAATTCGTGCTTGTTTGTCAATAAAGGCGAGTAAATCTCTGAATGTGGCTCTTTGTTTGTGTTTCTCATAAATGGTGCAGACAACAGTTCGCCATTTCTCTCTAAGTTTAAAAGGTAATTTTGAAACTATGACTTTTAAGTTGGAGGGTGTTTCAAGATCTACAACATAATCCATTTCTTGCTTGGTATTGTGGCAGCTTTTCAAAAAAATTGCATATGATCTAAGGCCTAAAGCATCCTCAGCCTTAACTGCGGGCCACTTCAGTGCCTTGTCCAAGAAAGCAGATGCAACTTTAATTTTGTTTCCAAAATGCCATTGGAGTTGTTCTTTTGCCTCTTTGTATCCTCTGTCTGGTGGTAAATGAAAGCAACTTCGTACAAGGTTCCTTGGCTCTCCAGAGGTATACTGCTCCAGGTAGTAAAGCCTTTGTTGCATATTTTCAGTTTTTGTTTCAATTGTATGTTCAAAAGATTTCAAAAATGATCTGAACTGAAGTGGGTCTCCATAAAAGACAGGTATTTCTCTTTGTGGTAGTTGAGACAATGCGTGTTGCTTTGCAAGCAATTCTGTAAGTTCGTTTTGTTTTTTCATGACATCAAGCAAGGAATTGCTATTTAAATCTGAGCTGTATGCAGGTGATTTGTTTGTGTTCTTTTGGACTGGCATTTGTTTAGCGGAGTTTGAGAATGAGCAATGAGGTTCTGTTTCAAGTTTGACTTTACTTGTGCTACTATAAAGAGGAAATGTGTATTGTTTTGTTGGAACTTTCTTTTTTGTTGTTGGAATAATATATTCAGTCGAGGCACCAGATGGAGTAGCGAAATCAGCTGGCAAAAGTTCGGTTTCAGAAAGCACTCGAATTGTAGCTTCAGCTTCAGCTATTTTAGCTTTCAATTGATGTTTTTTCTGTGCTGATCTTATTCGCAATTCCTCCATTTCGAGTTCGAGTTGTTTATCTATGGACTGCGTTTGTGCCAGCAACACAGCGCGTTGCACGCGCGCTTCCGAGAGCGCGTCGGAGGCTCTGCTGCCCCGACTGGAGACTCTACTAGGCGGCTTTGCTGCGGCCGCCTGTGAAACACTGTCATGAGGCGACACAGACTCATCACCTTCACCATGCACATCGGTCATCTTTTCATGTTCACGAACGTTCCCTTCGGCAAATTTTTCATCTGCGTAAGCTCTTACTTCATCAGCTTTTAACCAGAATTCAATGCCATTAAGAAACTCTTTGAATCGCGACGCTTTTGGCTCAAACCAATCATTTTGATCATAAGCCCTTTCTTCTTGTGGCAATAGAGCTTGGACAGACTCTTGTAATTCTTTAAATTCATCAAAATAACGTATAAAATCTCCGACTTGTACTTCCACTTCTTCCTTTGTATCGCCGGCTTCAATAAGAGCGTCTATTTCGTTACACTTTCTTGTAAGGACACCCAACTTTCCTCTGCGGGTTCCGATCAACTTAAACAGTTTCTTTTCCTTCTCAGCCATCGCTTCCCCATTTTCCACATCGATTCCTTCCATTTTAATAATTTTAAACCGCGCAAACAAACAGGTTAAAACCTTTAGGCTCGGCGGCCCGAAGCTACTTTAACACCGTAGTACTCACGAATACAGTGGATCGAAATTTGAAGATCAATGTGGCTTTTCCAGAGTCCAAGTGTCCACATCCATCAATCCTAAAACTGTTTTGACGTTTTGTGTAGCGACTATTTTCTTTGTTTAATCCATGGTGATGAAAAACGCTGTGCCCGGTTGGGATTGAACGCATACTCCATGATACGTAGAAAAGAAAATAGTTTATTGAGTCTATTTGAGAAAAAACATGAATAAAAACTAGCTGTAAATTATGCAGAAATATTAAACTTAACGAAAGTATTGTTTATTGTTCCAAACATAACATAAAGCATGGTCAAAACAGTGTGAGAAAACCGTACAGCATTTTCCACCAACTTCCATCTAAAATCAGCGCCATGGCTATATAACCTTTGACCTGATGATGTCACACCATCCCAGATACAATGTAAAACACAAATTAAATACAAATTCATATCTCATAACCTAATTCTTATCACTAAACTACTACTAAACATAAAATTAAAAAATAAAAATAAACTTTCAGTTATCAAACCCAAAATTCCGAGTTGGTGAAACCCAAAATATCAAAATGGCAAAATGGCTGTAACATATATAGTAAATCATGTGTACAGCTCAAGTTTAGATTTTAACCTGGTAAATTGTAAATGACACAGGGCATAAATACTACTGCACATTTGTTCCTTTTTTATTCCATCTAACCCAGGGAGCGGCAACCTTAAACACTCAAATAGCCATTTGGAATCGTTTCCCACAGAAAAGAAAACACTGGGAGCTGTCGTGATTTGCTGGTATTGGACTGTGAGCTTAAAGGTGGGGCATAAATGCAGAGGGTAGCGAGAGCAGGTGAAAGTCTTTTAATGATAACAAAACCAAACAAAAACATGAACAAAGGAAGTTGGCTTTACCTTGGAGCATTACACACAGAACTTACAAAATAATATCCAAACAGACAGGGGACTGAACAAACCATGAAACTAATCATACTCGGATACAATATAAACAAGAAGACTAAATTAACTAAAAAAATTAAACATGCTATACATATGTGGAGACTAAACACACTATTATAAGCACTACTACTACTACTACTACTACTACTACTAATAATAATAATAATAATGAATGGAAAAAGCACAGAAAAATCATTATTGATAAAAAAGAAGATAAGAAGAAAAGAAAAAAGATCCCCTCTAATTCCTGCGTTGGGGCTCCCACTACTAACAACATATTCGGTGGTACCTCCTCATAACAGAATGTTTGCACCAGCTCAGGAGATACAGTAGTGACTGGGAAGGCGGGGATAAATGGTAAATGTATACATCTCTCTCCACACTTAATTAAATGAAATCCATCATTCATTTACAAAACGTATGTTTTTATGATAGTGTTCATTATGTTACATCAAAAGAACAAAAATGATTAACATGGAAGTCATAGAGATAAGCATGAACACATTACTTACCTACACAAGCTCTATAGAAATATAATTAAAATAATGCATGTAAACAAAATCTTGTAACTCCAATCCACAGCCAAAGATATTACTCCAGAACTGCTCTAGCAACACTGTGCTAATTTACACATGCTTCTGAGACATTCTGAGATGTTTCATTCTGAACTCTGTCTCTTTGTCTTTACTGTATGTCAGTCTTTTTGTAGAATTTTTATCGACTTATTCACTTTTAAACCTGTAGAACCTGATGGATCCAATTTGTAGAATTTTTTTTACTCTCCATTAAATTTATAATTCAGGAATACTTATTTATGCCCTGTGATGGATTGGCACCCTGTCCAGGGTGTACTCCGCCTTGTACCCTAAGTCTTCTTCACATCATATCTTGTCATTGTGTCTCTCTATAGGTTGCGTGATTGTGGTGTCTCAGGTGAAGGCTGTGCTGCTCTGAGTTCCACTCTGGGATCAAACCCCTCACACCTGAGAGAACTGGATCTGTCCTGGAATAAAGTAGGAGACTCAGGAGTGAAGTGTCTCTGTGCTGTACTGGAGAATCCTCACTGTAAACTGGAGACACTGAGGTAAGATCATCTCTCTGAGAGTCACATGACCTGCTCCTCAGTAAGACACATTCTCTAATAGTGAGACTGAAGCAGAAGTTTTAGGTTGATCATCAATGTCCTGAGGAGGAAGATTGTCTCTTTTCACTGCACACTGATGATTTGAGTCTTTGGGTCAGATGTACGTATGTGAGAAGCTGCAGAGCAAAACATGACTTGATGTGACTGCAGTGTGTCTGAAATGACTGTGAAATTTACTAAAACACTGTAACTAATCACACAAACTGCACCTGGGACACAAACTAAATGCACTGTGTGTGACTAATCCTATAATATATATATGAACATCTGGGTGATGAACATCTTTGTGTGATGAAGACTCTAATGTCCCTGTGTTTCCATGTTGGTGATGGAGAACATGCTCATAAACACATCATTCATGTAGTTATAACACATTCAACAAACTCAGAGACGTGAGAAGTGTGTGTTCATCATGCACAGTGAATCACAGACTGAGTGAACACAGACGTGACACAAGTGGAGTGACACAAGTCATCAAATCTGCCAGTTCTGTTATGAAATATATGAAACATCAGCGTTGTTGTGGTCGCTGCTCTTTGAAACACATTCATGGACCCAAATTAACTGTTGTATGACGCAGGTTTTATGGGTCATGTGATTATTCTGTGTTCATGGTTAGTGTTTTTTTTTTTTTTTCTATACTGTTTTTATTTTTCTTGTGCATATTGTTGCTGTTTTGTTGGCTTCACAATTAAAATGACATTGTATTTAAGGGCATTATGGCAGTGTCCATAATGTAATTAATAAATACATAAAAAATTATGTCATATATGTCATTATTTCTGTTTAAAATTACTTAAATATGTAACATAATTTTGTAGCAATATGTTTGTAACAGTTCTTTAAAGATGTTTTATGTTTAAAAACAAAATATTGTTACAATTCACTTAAAAATATTCATTAGTTAAATGTAATTTACTTTGCCAACATTTTCTATGTAAAAATATCACATTAGATGTAACGCTTCTTTTTCAATAAAGTTGACAGGAGAGTTGTGGTTCTGTGTTCTGTGGACGTGGGTCTGTTGGGGCTAGCAGGAGGGGTTAGCACCTCTGTGTTCTCTTCTCCCAGGTTCACAGGTTCTGGAACACGTTTGCAGTGGCTGGAGTGGATCCACTTCACACTTTCTGCTACCTTTACTGCTGTCCGTGTCACTAGGAGCACCTGGAACGGTCCCGATCACCTCCTGGCCTTCCGGTTCTTTCTTCTGAGGTCCTTCACCACCATCCAGTCTCCTCGTTTCAGATCATGCAACTTTCGCTCTGCCAGTTGTGGCAAGACCCCCTTCACTTGGGCCTGTACTCGAGAGTTTTGCACAATAACAACATTTCAACTTTACAATGTACTGTTATATTTTTAGCCACAGCTTTCAGTCGAGTTCCAGTATCTGATGGTCTACCAAACAGAATTTAAAATCTTTTCTCTCTCCCGCACACTTGTTCTCATATACATTAACACTATGGGTAGTGTCTTGGTCCATGACATTCCTATTTTATCACAACATTTTGCCAACTTCTTTACTGTTTTATTTTCTTTCTCTACTGCACCTCCACTAGCTTGATGATATGCGGCATGTTGTCGTAAGTCTATTCACAGATATCCTCTTGGTGTAGAGTTCATAAAAGGTGTTTTATTGTCACTACTATTTTTTTCAGGGAATACCCACCGTAGGATTATCTCAAAAAGCAACTTTTTTACTACTGCACTAGTATCTGGTTTGGTTAAAATGGTAAATAAGGTTTATCATTGGGGCTGTACCATATCACCTTCTTTAATTTGCCACCTGCTTTTAACCACTCCCGTCTTTCTTCTGGCATGGCTTGTGTCTGCAAATCCTGTAAATCATCTGTAGTAACAGAGCATTTTGTCATGCACATATTAACACTGTCATTACGTGGCCTTACATGTATATGAGTCATGGGTTTATCTGGACAGGTTAAAAATCTTTGATGTTTCCCAAAATCTGGAATCAATGTAGATGTTGACTGTTTTCTTTTTCTCTTGTTCTAATTTAACCAAATGGCATGAAGTCTAAATTCAATCTGGTTTACCACTGCAAATAAAGTATGAATGTTGAAAATGTTTTAAAGAAAGGTCATATATTATCATCCCTGCACTGGCTACCTGTTCAATTTAGAATTAATTACAAAAAAGTATTACTTACATACAAGGCCTTAAATGGTTTAGCTCTTACATACCTAACCAGTCTTCTGATACGCTATAATCCACCACGTCCCTTAAGATCACAAAACTCCGGACTTCTGGTAATTCCCAGAATTTTAAAATCTACAAAAGGGGGTAGGGCATTTTCATATTTGGCTTCAAAGCTTTGGAATAGCCTTCCAGACAGTGTTCGGGGAGCAGACACGGTTTCCCAATTCAAAAGTAGACTCAAGACGCATCTCTTTAATCTGGCATACGCGTGACTCATCCCATAACCTCATACTCCAGTACACCTATCCTGAATGGCAACTACGCTAATTCTCTCCATCTTTTCTGTATTTTTCTACCCATCCTGAGGCATCTGGAGGTTTCTAAGGCATCTAGAGAAGGACCAGCTCCAGCTGGATTCTGCTTTATGATGGCTGGAGCTACCATCCTGCTCCTGTGCTTCCAGTGATCCAGACCCCATCTGCCCTCTGCACCCTCTGACTCCCTGTGCTAAACTGGACTTCATGTTAATCTACACAACTTCTGTTATATTGAACTTTTACCTGCACAACACACATGATGTTATTTCTATCTGTTATGAGGATGGGTTCCCTGTTGAGTCTGGTTCCCACAAGGTTTCTTCCTATTGCCATCTCAGGGAGTTTTTCCTTGCCACCGTCACCGTCACCCTTGGCTTGCTCATCAGAGACATTTAATTCATCATTCATTCATTTCATTATTATCTAGACACATTTTTCTCACACATACACACTTCCAAATATTTTCTTTTCTTTTCTAAAAAAAAAAAATTCTTAAATTTTTTGTGAAGCTGCTTTGAGACAATGACCATTGTTAAAAGCGCTATAAATAAAATTGAATTGAATTGAATATATCTGTGAATGATGATCCTGGCTAGGGTGGCTTGAAGCTCATTGTACACATTCCCATTAACCCATTATCTATTTTTCACAGAAAGCCTCTGGTGAAATATGTCCACTAATCGGGATCGTTACACCATTTACAGAACTTTTTTAGTTAATATGATTGCAAGTTCAGCATGTGCATGGGCCCACACATAATAGTGGA
This sequence comes from Clarias gariepinus, assembly GCF_024256425.1. Taxonomy (NCBI): domain Eukaryota; kingdom Metazoa; phylum Chordata; class Actinopteri; order Siluriformes; family Clariidae; genus Clarias; species Clarias gariepinus. The sequence goes on from NC_071111.1 coordinate 27,033,481, forward strand.
CACACTGGGTCCACCCTGAAGCTGATCCTGGTGTTGTGTCTGTATCTTTATTTGCATGTATATGTAAAGCAATACAAACCTTGTCTTTTTTGATAGCTGACGTATCTTTCTAGTTCTTCCTGTTATATTACACCATTATATTCCACCTTCTCCATACAGTTTAAAATAGAACCCAGAACCAATCTTTTGCTGTACGGCTCAACCCTAGACTGCGTTGTGACAATGACAATAGTTAAAAGCGCTATACAAATAAAATTTAATTTAATTAAATTTTAACTGTGCTAATTGACACACTTTCACTTCTGCACCTTATGTAGTTTGGGATTCTTTTGGTATAATTTTAAATATGTGTATGTGTCTCAGTTAGTTGTGTTGTTGTGTCCATGGTCCTGGAGGAATATTATTTAATTTCATTCAGTTATTTAATAACAATAAAAGCCACTTTGACCTCTGACACTGTCCTCTTGCCTTTTGTACTAGACTTTAGCAATATTTTCTTTTGTGTGTATGGACATGCTTTTACTTTCACTAGTAAATATAGTTAAATTTTTAACTGTAGATTTTTTTTTTTTACTGTGCAACTTCACCAAGTATTTAAGTGATCTCCAATTGTATGTTCTTTTTTTTCCCACAAAGTTGATAGTTCAGCACAGTCTTTGCAGGTTTTAATAATGTGTTAAAAAGTTAATTTCAAATCTTCTTAATTGTTTTTAATGCTTAATGCAGGACAATAATTTGAAACTTTTAAAATTATGACTTTTTATCTGGGTAGTGTAATTTTAGCAATTTTAAAATCTTGTATTTATTTTAATAACTTCAAATTAAAAGTCAGTAACATTTTAGCAGAAAAAAAGGCATTAAATAATAAGATGTAGCTTTTTGGTTGTAATTAATAACAATTTACATTTTTAAAGCTTACTGTTTTAAAGCTAATGAAGTCAGAAATGTGAATATGAACCGATTCAAAGAGTCGACTCCCACTTCTCGAATGACTCATCACCTATAATTCATCTTTTTTCCTAAAGTGAAAGTGAAAGTGTTTCAGCCTCGACTCCATTTTGTGGAGGTTTTCGAAAGGTTAAAAGACAACATTTAAAGCAGAAAATGGGATATTAATGTAACACAACAGGGCCGGGTGACTAAAGGTGAGTAATTCATTTATTATTAATGACTTTATATAAGAACAATGTGATTATTTTGTAAATAAAACTCGTGTAAAACTCAGATGTAGGAAGTCTGTAATCCGTAGTGGCCTGGTACAAACTGAAACAGGTTTTGGTCGGGTATTACTACAGTATATAAAACCGATATAACTATATAGAGATTGTACAGGCGCTTTTTGTCATTCTGCATTTGGCCCATCATCTGTTTCTGTAAAAGCAACAACGCCCTACCAGACATACTTTAATGTGTTTCACTTCTTACAGTAGTTAAAAAAATTAAAGCTTAAGATGAAAATTAGCTGTAATGTAACTCTGGAACAATACTATGTAATCTTACGGCAACATTTATGGTTAAAAACAAATGATCATGTTTTTATTAAAATTAGAAACAAACCTGAAAAGAAATGAGATATTTAATGTAAAAGTACGCCCTCTGCAGGACATGTAGCCACATCAACAGTACATTTTAAAGCAATATCTTACATGACCTGGATGTTATTGAAATAAAAGTATATGTATGTTAGAAATTAGGTAGAAACTGTTTTCATGGTTTACTGTTTTAAACATTATTTTATATATGAATGTTAATATTCAATATATGAATGTTTTCTAGTTTCAGTTTTTAAATGTCTCAGTTTCTGCATTTTAATTTTTTTTGTTACTTTAAACTGAACTTTGGGCACCATAAAGCACGGACACGTGGCGAGGTCTTATGGGAAAAATGTTATTTTATTTAGGATAAACAGGGAAGGAAAGGGTTAAAAGGAGGGAGAATAGAACGAAAGGGAAGGAAAGGATGTAAAAAAGTGTACATGCAGTTCTGGGAGCAGTGTCCAGCTGGCAGAACAGAGCACGCGGAGGCAGCGCTCCTGCACGTTTCCTCAACGGTTCTTCTCGCTGACGTCCGTCGGCTGGACGGTTTTCCCAGCTGGGATTGGGGGCCTTAACGCAGTAGGGAGTGAAGGTGCCACGGGAGCTTGCGCAGTTCCAGGCTCCTCTTTAAAGTCAATGGGGTGGGTCATATCGCCCCGCTCGCTTGCCACTCTCTCCTTCTCTGGCTTCTCTCCCGTCCCTTTCCATATCTGCAGAAGGGGGTGCCCCCTACCTCGATAGATTTGGGTGCACGCCCATCACAGGCGCCCGCCGTGACAATATATTTTAGAAATTTTTGGACAAAATAATGATCATCGAAGAAATAATCAGCAGGTTAATCAGTATTGTAAATAATGGCTATTTGCAGTTTTGAGGTACACAGATTCGAGATACACTGAGTGTTAATGCATTTATATATAAACCTAAGATCTGACTAATATCTTTTAATTTTCTCCATCACTCCGAGGCTCCGCCACACATTTTAAAATATATTTTATACCACTGGGTCACATGACATTAACTTTTACTTCTATTACAAACTATTAATTAAAAATATGCAAAGGCCTGATATCCAATGTACTACATTTTAGAATTACCTTTGAACTAATAGATCACATGACTGAACAGTTACTGAAAATATGCAAAATAATATTCAATAAAAACAGGTGTGTCTGCAGGACATGTAGACACACATTAAAAAAAAAATTATAAATGATAAATAGCATTGAATATAAATGCTTTTGTCCTCTATAGGACATTTAGCTACATACTTTTTAACTGATTTTCAACCGATAGTTCACATGATGGATGTGATCTCGCACCACCAGTAAGAGAGGAATGTGCATATACTTCCCGTGCTTATTGGGGTTCCTCTGGGTTACTCCTGTTTCCTTCCACAGTCCAAAGTCATGTGGAAAGGGTAATGGCCGTTTTTAAATGGCCCGTAGTGTAAGAGTTAGTGTGTGTGTGTGTGTGCCCTGTAATGGATTGGCATCCTGTCCAGGGTGTACCCTGCCTTATGCCTGGGGTCGTATCGGATAGGCTAATCATTTATAGGATAAGCGAAATAGAGAAGAAAAAAGTAAGTAAGTGGGAGGTAACATGACCTGAAAGTTATTTTAATAACATAATACATTTTCCCATACAATATAGAAATACAGTGGAACCTTGGATTGCGATTCCGAAAAGCAGGTTCGTATATCAAAACACTTCCTCATAAGAAATAATGGAAACTCAAATTATTCATTCCACAGCCCTAAAAAAATAAATACATAAAAAAATGAGTACAAAATATGAAGTAAAAATAAAACAAATTAACTTTCACTTTACCTTATAAAAAAGAATCGCAGCAGAGCCGTGTTTATGTTAGTGAGGGAGAGAGTGTGTGTGTGTGTGTGTGTGAAGGCAAGAGGAGAAGGGGTGTGTGTGTATTTGTGCGTGTGTGTGTGTGTGTGTGTGTGAAGGCAAGAGGAGAAGGGGTGTGTGTGTATTTGTGCGTGTGTGTGTGAGGGCAAGAGGAGGGTGAGGGGCATGCCGTCCAATGACATGCACACACACACAGACACACACACATACACAAAGTGCAGACTGACACAACGAGAGAGAAAATAGATCTTTACTCTCTCTAATAACACTTGTTTTTGCTTTAAACACGCACACACACAGGTGGTATAATAAACAATAAATGTGCACTGAAAAGGATGCCTTTTACACACACACACACACACACACACACACACACACGTAAACACAAAATAAAAGTGTGTGGGGTAGAAAAAACATTTTTCAATCAATGCTTGAAAAAAATTTGTTCATGAGGCCCTTGGGAGACGCTGAAGGAGAGAAAAATGCAAGCTTATGTGATGTTAAAACAATCCTTCCATCTTTATTATGATTAGTCATAAGAACTCTGTATCAGTAGTGACTGATTAGAATCCTATGGGATAAAGGCATGACATTGTGTTTTTAGTGCAATTTAGCATAATATTTCTTTATTTTTAAATCTCATTCTTTTTCAATGAAATTGATTTTATGTGTGATTGATTTACTAGTGTAAGTAAGGTTAGGTTTGTTACGTACTTCCTATCTTCAGCAAGGCATAGCTGGCATAAAAAGTGTGAGACCATCATAGAGCAGGACATTATTTGTTGTGTTTTTGGCACAGTTTAGGCAAGATCAAACAACACATACGTATTAATTACTAAATTTAAATGTCAGTGTATATTCTTTCAGAAGAGGCATATAGGTACATACTGTAGGGTGACAGCGGAGAGAGGAGGCAGAAGCACTCAGGTGGACTACATCATGTGTTTACGTTGTGATCTGTAAGAGATCAGTGACTGCAAAGTGTTGGTAGGGGAGTGTGTAGCCAGACAACACAGGATGGTGGTGTGTATATTGACCAGGTGATAAGGAAGATGAAGAGAACAAAGGCAGAGCAGAGGACAAGGTGGTGGAAGTTGAAAAAGGAAGAATGATGTGTAGTTTTCAGGGAGGAGTTGAGCTCTGGGTGGTCAGGGGGTGCTTTCTGTTGACTGAACAACTACAGCTAATGTGATCAGGAAGACAGGTAGGAGGGTACTTGACGTATCATCAGGAAAAGGGAAAGTGGACAAGGAGACTTGAAAGAAGTCCAGGAGTGGATACAGAGAAGAAGTGGGACACCGAGAGGACTGAAGAGAGTAGACAGAAGTACAGGGAGAGGCAGCGTAAGTTGAAGGTAGAGGTGGCAAAGGCTAAACAAAGAGCATATGAGGATTTGTATGTCTGTACATGTTGGCAAGGCAGAGAGATAGAGTTGTGATTAAAAATGGATTAAAGATGAGGATGGAAATGGACTCACAGGTGCCAGGAGGGTGATGGAAAGATGGAAGGAGTGTTTTGAAAAATTGATGAAAGAGATGACAATGAAAGAGATGACAATGAAAGAGATGACAATGAAAGAGAATGAAGAGTAGAAAGGCAGTTGGTCCTGATGACATACCTGTGGAGGTATGGAAGTGCTTAGGAGGGTAGCAGTAGGGTTTATGACTACTCTGTTTAACAAGATCTTGGAGAGTAGGAGGAATGGAGAAATAGAGGAGAACCGATCTTTAAGAACAAGGGAGATATAACTAATATTAATAACTACAGAGAAATAAAGCTGATGAGCCATACAATGAAGCTGTGGAAAAGAGTAGTGGAAGCTAGGTTAAGGGCAGAGGTGAGCATTTGTGAGCAGCAATATGGTTTCATGCCTGGAAAGAGTACATCAGATGCAGTATTTGCTTTGAGGATGCTGGCGGAGAAGTAGAGAGAAGGTAATTGTGAGTTGCATTGTGTTGCATTGTGCAAGAGAGGAGCTGTGGAATTGTATGAGGAAGTCTGGAGTGGCAGAGAAGTATGTTAGAGTAGTGCAGGACATGTATGAGAGCGCTAAGACAGTGGTGAGATGTGCTGTAGCTGATTACTCATTTTTGTGACACAGATTTTTTTTTTAACCCAAGAATGTTCTTTAGGGCAAAAATGTGAAAGTTATTGTGTGGAAGTTTAACTACAGTACATATTTGTGTTTTTGCTTTCCAGGAGTGTGATTCTTCAGAACTCAACTGCGACTTTGTGGATACCGATGTTCAAAGATGGAAAATCCTGATCTTGACACTGATAAAAAAAGGTAACCTGCCATATCTAGGTATTTCAGTCATTAAATATTAATAGGAGTACATATGAAAGAAGTAATGTAACAGTGTAAATAGTAAAGTTTCACTATTATGGACAAAATAAGGATCACCATGAAATTGATTTTGTTCATTGCAAGTAAAATTTTAGCTCTTATTAAATTAACAAGCTAAAATAATGTTGTGCAGTAAACTCCAGGGAGAGCGACCAAAGTTAAAAGGAAATTTCTGTAGATAAACAGGATGGCAATCTAAATACTAAAACATCATAACTGCCACTTTTAAGTGTCCAAATACTTATATTCTACCTTATTTAAATAATAATAATATTCTACTTTATTTATTTTTGAGAAATATTTGCTTAAAAAGCATGTTTGCTGTATCTTTAAAATAAATGCTACTTTATTTGTCATATTGTTCGTAAGTGTCCAAATACTTTTTTGGATTGCTGTATGTTACGGTACGTCACTGCAGGTTGAATAACCACTCATTTAGGCCTTACTTAGGCCCTTAAAAGATAGCATGACATGAGAATCTTTTAGAGTTGCACCATGTGAAAGTGTAAGTTTCAAATCAATAAAAAATACATGTTTCCCATGTTACCTAATGTCAGTCTGAGACCCAAATACATTTGTAAAAAGATACTGGTCAGGTTCTAGCCAAGTAACACATTTGCTGTGCAAATCATGTGTAAGCCTAAAAATCTCTTTTCGTCTGCAACCATGGATGTAGGAGCTCTTCACAGGAAAGGTCTTAGGACAAAGTAGTGGAGGAACACTAGTGGTTTTTTATTTACAGTCTGTGATAGTTTAAAAAAAGGGAATATAAGGTTGTGTGCCATAGTGTAAGATGTACATATCTAAGCACAGGCAGGTGCAGATGGTGCAGGTGTGGTGTCTCTCTTGTTGGAAGTGGCCACATGAAGCACTCGAGCAGTAGCAGCCAGAGGCAAGGAAGCTGGAGCGACCACCGGAGGAAGGCAAGGGTCACTTCTTAGCTGGTGGCTCGTCTAAGAAATGCTCCCTGGAGCTCTCTTGAAATCTGTAGGAGACAAGAAAAAACCATGAGTCTGAAAACCACACACTATTTACCTGACTGAAGCTCTGGAGGCCCTTTAAAGTGCATTCTCTCTGAGTGCATTGAGGATCTGACCCTGGTGCTGAACGCATGTTCTGTTTCATCTCCATTTGATGAATGAGAAGCGATGGGATGTGTTTGAGTGCTGGCTGTTAGCCTGCTGTCAGAATGAACTTCAAACTTAAAAAAAAAAAACATGCATATCGGAAATGTATATGGATAAACCATTCGGTATCATATTGACACATTTGTAAAGTTGTCAAATTGTAGCGCAGCCACAAAAAAAGCTTTTTATAGGGGGAAAAACAGCTTACGCTGATAAGGGAAAGGCAGCTGTGCCCCTTAAAAGTGTCCTTTCTGTTTTTTTGTTTTACTCCGGACAATTGGTAGTGGTCCCGGAAGGTACTCTCGCGAGAATGCACGCACAGGTAGCGAGAGGTCGGCGGTGACGCAGGAGGTCACCTGGTCTGCCTTTAAAGCGCTACCGCGAAAAAGCGAGAGGGGTGTAGAAATGAGAAGTAGTGATGGGAAGTTTGAATCATTTTAGTGACTAGTCATTTAGTTCATTTTGTTCTTTTGATCAGAATATGTCTACATACACAAATTTTGTCTATAGTTCCAGTTATGAAAATATTACAGTGCAGCTAAGGCCATATAATAATAAACAGAATGAGTAGCTCACCATCATATCTTCCAGTCTGAGTAGTTCGTTCTCTTGAATCTATTACACCGCATAGCGTCTATGGGAGTCACGTGGCAAAAGAACGAACGATTCAGGACCAAAGACTTAAAGGTAATTACTCATTTCTGTTTCCTGTATATAACATACGGAGGATTTGCGATGCTTTGCGCATGCGCGCCCAATAGAAAATGAACGAATCAATCTCCGAGACTACTCGTTCATCTGAGTCATGTTAAAGATTCTTTCGAAAAGAACGAATCGTTTATGAACGACCCATCACTAAGAGAAGAAAACAGGTTGTACTTTTACAAGAGAGAGAGAGAAAGAGAGAGAGTGGAGACAAACGATCAATTGGATTTACCGTTTTTTTTAATTATTAATCCTTGCTGGACATTTTCACTACCCTCTTGCTCCGTTGTCTCTTGCTCTGTTGTTGTGGTCCAGGAGCGCTTCATTACCGCCGATGAAACCGATTCAATACACACACACACGCGCGCGCGCTCCTTGCAATAATCCAGACATTGGACATTTATTTCATACGCTTACACACACGTGTATATTTGTATATATTTTGTAAATATAGTGTTCTGTTTTTCACCGCTAAGAAGGAACTTGTTGAAAAAAAGTTGAAAAAGTGATTGACAGGTGGTAATTTGTGTGTAACTTATCGGCGGCTAGCTCCACTTGGGCGAGTAACGTGTGGGGTTCGACGGCGCCGTTGTAGGAAAGCAGGCGCAGCTGCAGGTCGCCTCGCCGGCTGAAGCTTGCTCCGGTGCCTGCGCTGCGTCACCGTAGGAATCCCCCCCGATGTCCGTTGCCGGAATCTTAAACGCGCTGCTCCGCTCGCCGCTCTTTGCTCGCGCTGGCCCCGTCAGCGAGGGTTTTCCTACTCCTCAACTGTTCTGCTACTCGGCGGCCTGCTTGAATTCTCCGGATGTCCGCTCTAACCCGTTACTCTCCCTCCCACTTCTGACACCAATGTTGCGGTTTTTTTTATCACTAAGAAGGAACTTGGAGAGACGAGTAAGCTTCCTTGCTGCCCAATGCAAATAGCTGGGAGTAATTTATTAAGCAATAAGAACGAATCTTAAATAATTAAGAAATAGCATGAACAGCATATTCAACAAGTCACACACGAAACCAACAGTCACTAAAACACACACACCTTACCCACACCCAATCTGGCCGAAGCCACAAACCCAAACACCTTTCCCCAACAGGGTGAAAACACAACAACCCCTCCCGCAAAGCATGATGGTTGCTAGTCAAAACCCCGCCCCCGGTGCACCTTTGTCTGTTAGTTTGTTTATCACTTAATCCACTTTGGGTTTGTTTTAAATGTTGTGGCATGTTTGTGAATGTTAACCCTCATAATAACAGCACTGCTATAAAATTCTTTGACCCTTACACTGAAAGGAATAACATAACATGAAAATAGTAAGGGAACATTATGATTATTTTTATAAATTCTGCGCTAATTTTGTTTTCTTCTTACTGTAGTAAAACTTCAGCAGGCTACTTTACTCACATTGATATCACTGTCTATTAGGGTTGGGTCGATAGACGATGCCATCGCCCATCGCCGATGGCCGATAGACATCACGATGCTGATCCTCCGCCCCGCCCCAGCAGTAACCAGCTCATGAAAAACACACACTTAATCACACTATGGCCAAATGAAATGCATGCTTTCAATTCCCGCATCTTTACTTATTTTATGATTATTATTATTATGAGAAAATAGTAACAAGGAGGTTGTTAGCGATCACAATACAAATTACAGTGAACTCCAAACGAATTACACATTTGTTTACATTAATAAATGAGGCATACACAGTGTTGCCAACTCGTCAGTAAGGAAAGTAGCTATTGGCTGTCGTAGAAGTCGCTAGATGACGTCATCACGTAATTTGCATAATGCACGCTGCACAGTGAAAAAGCAGTTTTACCTGCTTCTCCAACGTGATCACATGCCAGCATAGAACAGTGTTCAGCGATAACTAATGCCATGGTGGCTTCAGCTTTTTTTGAAGAGTCTTTTTTTTTTTTTTTTACCATAAATGGCAGTCTGTGGCAAGTTGAGAAGAGTCAGTACAGACACATCAGAGTCTCCAAAAGTCTCCAGTAACACAAGAAAAAGTCGCCAGATTTGTCGCTAGTCGCTTTTTAAAAAAATTGTCGCTAGAGGGATTTGAAAAGTCGCTAAATATAGCGACAAAGTCGCTAAGTTTGCAACACTGGGCATACAAAAACAGCAGAAAAAAATCGAAAGAATTTTAATTAAATTAGATTAAATAAACTACACCAAATATGGCTTTTTCATGGTTTTACCATAACGAACAGAGCTTGAAACAAAAAACAAGTTTAAATATGAAGGTTTCTGGACGGAAAGACTAACATGTTTACCTTTTCTTGCTTTTATAAGCTGCGAAGTAGAGTAACAACATTACCCGCTGTGCTGAACACACGTTTAGATGGAGCACTGGTGGCACATATGCACGAATATTTGTGAAATTTGTAAATTTCGTCTGCGCATTTTTTGTGCGGACAACTTTACCGCAAATCCTACACACCACTTCAGACGTATTTCATGGCTGTCCTCTTTTATTCAGTCTAAAGCCAAAGTATTGCCAGATAGCTGAATTTGCACCTTTTTTACCAACCAAGTTTGTCGACGCCATGATAACGACACAGATCACTGTGCCTGTTCATGCCAGAGTCCCGTGGAAAAGACAAGTGGTAATTTGTGTGTAACTTATCTTTATTTATTTATGGTTTGGTTATGGGTAAAACAAAGACCATGCGGGTCAGGTAGTGGAAACGGTAGGCTATAATTAATAAATTCGTTATGAATTAATTATTTAACAACTAACCCCCCCTCCGCCTACGATGACGCCGCCATCGTCCATTGCGATGTTTTACATTAGACATCGTACAATGCCAAATTTGTCACCGTCTCCCAACCCTACTCCGCACACGTTAAATTTATTCCAGAGACAAGTTCTTAAGGCATAAATTTCATATTGCAAAATAAGAAAATAATGTAAATTCAGATAACCCGTTCCAGCTAACATTATTGATATTACCATCACATATACTCGTATATATATATTAATCATATTTTTGTTTATAAAAACAATCAAAACATTAAGAAAAGACATGTAAATGAAGTACTGCCATGGCGGTTTTGGATAAGACAAGTCGGATTTCTACAAAGCGCAACAGGTAATGCTTCAGGGTCTAGGCTTCTGATTGGCTCTCTGTTGATTAAGAAGGCTCCTAACAGCACTTAACAGGGCGTTTTGCGTTTTCATGTGGACAAAGATATTTTTAAAACGTAGTTCGTGTGGACAGAATTACTTTTAAAAACGAAGAAGAAAAATCTTTTTAAAAATATCCGGCTACGTGTGGACATGGCCTTATAGTTCTGCTTGGTTCAAGTCTATATTGACAGTGGGCTACTCAGTGCATGCGCTTTTGGCACTAACACATTGCGCACCCTATGTAAGGTGCGCCAGTGATGCTGCATGCTTAAAAAGGGGGCAGAGTAGAGAATATCTGTGCATATTTTCACAAGTTCATCTTGTCTACGTCCGAGTCTAATTCGCCAAAGAAAAAAGCTACCTAACTTCTGCTCTCTCGCACGCGCTCTGCGATATTACATACACACATATACACAAAAAAATCACCACTTAGATATTTAACTACGTTAAGAGCTCTCCATTGGATAATTACTGTTAACAGTAAAACCTAAACATTTGGTCGCATAAAATCGCAAAAAAAAATAAATCAAGTGTTAATGTTTACAAGTGCAAGTAAGAGCATTTCTCAGAAGATTGGGACTAAACATCTGTGTAACCTTAAGAAAACCACTTCTTAGTGAGGCTAGTCTATAAAAAGGTTTCAGTTTGCTAGAGAGCATAAAAAAATGGATTGTGGAGCATTGGAAAAAGGTAATGCGATCTAATGAGTCCAGATTTACCCTGACAACACAAAGTTGATGGATGCATGACGCTAAGAAGAGAGGCAGATGAAGTGATACAGCCATCATCAAAAATAGACAAATAAATAAAACACAGGGACTGCACTGCTGGTTTAACTGTATATACCATGTCAATGTCCCTTTTGGCTATGCTTTGTTCAAAACCTTTGCTCTCTACTTTTGTATTAAAATGTTTCACTAGGGTTTGGTGTGTATCTGTGGGGATTTGTGCTCATTTATCGACAAGAGCATTAGTGAGGTCAGGCACTGATATTGGGTGAGGAGGCCTGGGTACAGTCAGGTGCTAGTTCATTACAAAGGTGTTCAATGGACATGAGGACAGGACTCGGTGCTGGACACTTAAGTTCTTTCACTCCAACCTTGGTGTTTAATGAGGCTCACTTTTGTGTATTGGTCTCTTGCTTCTGGTGAAGGGGAATTCACCAGAGAGGGCCAGGGGTAGCTCAGTGGTTAAGGCATTGGACTACGGTTCGGAAGATCCCAGGTTCGAATCCCACAACCACCAAGTTGCCACTGTTGGGCCCTTGAGCAAGGCCCTTAACCCTCAACTGCTCAGATGTGTAATGAGATAAAAAAATGTAAGTCGCTCTGGATAAGAGCGTTTGCCAAATGCCTAAATGTAAATGAATTACAATGTTGCATGTTACAATTTCCATATAGAATATTTATTGAGAACATATGAAAGGAATACATTGACTAAAGTTTTAAAGTTCTTTTTTTTTTTTTTTTACTAAATATTTATGAGTTAACAGTTTAAAACAGTAAAGAGCTAACAGTAAAGCTAACAGTTTAAAACAGTAAAGAGTGTATATAAATAACTAAAGGACTGTCTGTAATGTTGTGCAGTAAACTCCAGGGAGAGAGACCAGAATCAGCAGCACCCAGCTGTATCTCCATGAAAAGTGATTGGTCTATGGATCGTCCTACAGGGTTTAATGCTGGAGACTCCTCACCTCTACACAGGTAACGTCTCCTCACTGTTAATGTCACTGCTGAAGTCACAGTTAAAGGGAAATTCATCCAGATAAACATGGTAAACTAAATACTAAAACAACATATCTGTTATCTTTAATGAAGACACTATTAAGTGTCCAAATATTTTTTGTCTTTGTAAGATATTTTTTCTTTAAAATGTCTTTGTGGTAACTTTAAAATAAATGCCACTTGGTTGGACATAGTGTTTAGGGATGTAGATAAATTATGTTTCTAAGTATGGATTATTTGTCCAAGAACGTTTTTGCTCACTGTTTGTTCTGTCATCACAGATTATCTTAATTTAGACACTGATAGGACACCAAACCAAAAGAATGTTCTAGAGTTAAATCAATATTCAACCAGGAAATCTCGCTAGATGTAGTAGTAGGAGTTACTCTAACTACAAAGAGTTAATCTGGGAAGATGGTTATAGAATACGCCGTCCCAAATTGGGAAACACTGAATGAACAAAGGATTAAATACCCTAACTAACTTAATCTAATAGGGAAGAAATCCCTTTATTTATCATGACTTGTACAACAATGCATAAATACATAAACCCACATTCAAATTGGAGGATATCTATAAAACCGCTCACAGCTGATCGTGCACACTTCTATCTCTCTTTCTCTCAAACACACACACACACACACACACACACACAAATATCCACATTTTGGTTGTAGAATTTTTATTGATCAATTTTTAGGAAAGACAAATACTTTTTTGACATAATCTCCTTTTTTCAGTGCATTTTATCCATCTGTCTAAGGTTTTTTACTCCCCTATTAAAATCTTTTTTAGCCTTAACTGCCACGAATGCACCGCAATCTTAATAAAAACGATAGGGCTGTTTTCAGGGGTCCAAACAGGTGAAAGTCAGATCAGGACTATATGGAGTAGCGTTAATTTCATCAACGAAAATAATGGCGAAACATATTGGTTGACGTGCTATTTTCTTTGACTAAGACGAGATGATGACGAGACGTCACGGATATTAATCAGCAGTGACAGTGACGAAATTAGCATGCGATGTTGTTAACAAAAATAGACAAAACTAAAATGTGGCCTAAAAAAATCTAAACTAATAAGACATCATCATTACAATCTGCTGTGATACGGTGTTCATTCATTATGGTATGAGCAACAGTGTTTTCCGGGTCACGGCACTCGGCATGTCAGTAGTACTGTAGTTTGCGCGCACAGTGACAGGATGCTACAAACTCAGTCATGTTTAACTCTTTGTTATCACAGCAGTATTACTCAGGGCAAAGAGACGAACCGGTATTTGGGCCCATTTTCTTCATATTAAACCGGAGTAAAAAAGACGATGTGTAGTTATATAGGAGGGGAAACAGTGGGGGCACACAATTACAGGAAGAAATACAACAAACCTGAAGAGACGCATCATGGCCTATCATAAAAAACACCCCCCTTATTTTACAGCCTCTTTGTGGTAAGTATGTTACCACATGTAAACATAATTATGTTGTAATGTATTTTATTTAATTTTGTTTCATAGTTAAACCGTAGCTAAACATATTAAGCTAATAGGCTAGCAAATGACCCGTAGTAGCTATCCCTACAACAGTCCAAGTGTGTAAATTCATTAAAAAAAGGTTTAAAAACACTGTATTGTACTTTTAAAAAATGGAAATGCAACAGCTGTTGTGATGGTTAAAAATAAATATAATTAGCTGAAAACATCAGATGAAAAATACATTTTAAATGTTAAGATAACTATTTTGTGAAAAACATTTAAAAAGGGGTTTTGACGACTAGATTGACTGTAGGGTTAATCTTATTGCTAAAATGTTATGTTTTCATTGACTAAATCTAGACTAAAATGTCTAAAGCGAATAACATGGATTATTTAATTTCAAATGGCATTTGTAAAATGATGGGCTCAATTAGGTTATTTCTCAAAATTGTGTTTCAAGCTCGAAAAAGTGGCAACTTTTTATGAGATAAAAGTGGCTTTGTTAAAAGCCTCAGTGATGTGCATGGGAAGCGAAGGCCTTATCTTGTCCAATTGCACAGATAACACTATTAAAAATTGCAAAAAAGTTAATACTTGCTATGATAAAGTTTCAGAACACACAAGACATGACAGCTTGCTTTAGCTCTCTCTCTCTAAACAAACAAAAAAGAACATTCCAGAGTTAGTCCCACTTTGCAGTTTAAAATCATCTCCACTCTTCTATGAGAGTTTTTCACTAGGGTTTGGTGTGTATCTGTGGGGATTTGTGCTCATTTATCTACAAGGGCATTAGTAAGGTCAGGCACTGATATTGGGTGAGGAGGCCTGGGTACAGTCAGTGTTCTAGTTCATCACAAAGGTGTTCAAAGGGCTTGAGGTCAGGACTCAGTGCCGGACACTCAAGTTCTTTCACTCCAATCTTGGTGTTTTAATGAAGCTCACTTTATTCACAGGTGCATGATCATGCTGAAACAGGTTTTGGCCCCCTGGTTCTGGTGAAGGGGAATTGCAATGTTGCATATTACAATTTCCATATAGAATATTTATTGAGAACATATAAAAGAAATAATTTGACTAAAGTTTTAAAGTTGTTTTTTACTAAATATTACTGAAAAGTCACTACTTAGCATAAAACATTTATTCACTGTATAAGCAATTATGTTCTTATTAAATCAATAAGGTACTTAAAATAGTAAAGCATGTATATACAGTGGTGTGAAAAACTATTTGCCCCCTTCCTGATTTCTTATTCTTTTGCATGTTTGTCACACAAAATGTTTCTGATCATCAAACACATTTAACTATTAGTCAAAGATAACACAAATCAACACAAAATGCAGTTTTTAAATGATGGTTTTTATTATTTAGGGAGAAAAAAAAACCAAACCTACATGGCCCTGTGTGAAAAAGTAATTGCCCCCTGAACATAATAACTGGTTGGGCCACCCTTAGCAGCAAGAACTGCAATCAATCGTTTGCGATAACTTGCAACGAGTCTTTTACAGCGCTCTAGAGGAATTTTGGCCCACTCATCTTTGCAGAATTGTTGTAATTCAGCTTTATTTGAGGGTTTTCTAGCATTCTAGGGTTTTTCTTCAGCCATTCAGAGGTGGATTTGCTGGTATGTTTTGGGTCATTGTCCTGCTACAGCACCCAAGATCGCTCCAGCTTGAGTTGACGAACAGATGGCCGGACATTCTCCTACAGGATTTTTTGGTAGACAGTAGAATTCATGGTTCCATCTATCACAGCAAGCCTTAGGTCCTGAAGCAGCAAAACAACCCCAGACCATCACACTACCACCACCATATTTTACTGTTGGTATGATGTTCTTTTTCTGAAATGCTGGGTTACTTTTACGCCAGATGTAACGGGACACGCACCTTCCAAAAAGTTCAACTTTTGTCTCGTCGGTCCACAAGGTATTTTCCCAAAGGTCTTGGCAATCATTGAGATGTTTTTTTTAGCAAAATTTAGACGAGCCTTAATCTTCTTTTTGCTTAAAAGTGGTTTGTGCCTTGGAAATCTGCCATGCAGGCCGTTTTTGCCCAGTCTCTTACTTATGGTGGCCTCTCGGATGAGTTGTCTCTGCGCTCTTGGGGTAATTTTGGTCGGCCGGCCACTCCTGGGAAGGTTCACCACTGTTCCATGTTTTTGCCATTTGTGGATAATGGCTCTCACTGTGGTTCGCTGGAGTCCCAAAGCTTTAGAAATGGCTTTACCAGACTGATAGATCTCAATTACTTTTGTTCTCATTTGTTCCTGAATTTCTTTGGATCTTGGCATGATGTCTAGCTTTTGAGGTGCTTTTGGTCTACTTCTCTGTGTCAGGTAGCTCCTATTTAAGTGATTTCTTGATTGAAACAGGTGTGGCAGTAATCAGGCCTGGGGGTGACTACAGAAATTGAACTCAGGTGTGATAAACCATAGTTAAGTTATTTTTTGACAAGGGGGGCAATCACTTTTTCACACAGGGCCATGTAGATTTGGAGTTTTTTTTCTCCCTTAATAATGTAAACCTTCATTTAAAAACTGCATTTTGTGTTCAATTATGTTATCTTTGACTAATAGTTAACGGTTTTTGATGAGCAGAAACATTTAAGTGTGACAAACATGCAAAAGAATAAGAAATCAGATAGGGGGCAAATAGTTTTTCACACCACTGTAAATGTCTAAAGGCCTGTCTGTAATGTTGTGCAGTAAACTCCAGGGAGAGAGATCAGAATCAGCAGCACCCAGCTGTGTCTCCATGAAGAGTGATTGGTCTATGGATCGTCCTACAGGGTTTAATGCTGGAGACTCCTCACCTCTACACAGGTAACGTCTCCTCACTGTTAATGTTACTGCTGAAGTCACAGTTAAAGGGAAATTCATCCAGATAAACATGGTAAACTAAATACTAAAACATCATATCTGTTATCTTTAATGAAGCCACTATTAAGTGTCCAAATATTTTTTGTCTTTGTAAGATATTTTTTCTTAAAAATGTCTTTGTGGTAACTTTAAAATAAATGCCACTTGGTTGGACATAGTGTTTAGCGATGTAGATAAATTATGTTTCTAAGTATGGATTAATTGTCTAAGAACGTTTTTGCTCACTGTTTGTTCTGTCATCACAGATTATCTTAATTTAGACACTGATAGGACACCAAACCAAAAGAATGTTCTAGATTTAAGTCAATATTCAACCAGGAAAGTTTGCTTGATGTAGTAGTAGGAGTCACTCTAACTACAAAGAGTTAATTTTGAAAGATGGTTATAGAATATGCTGTCCCAAGTTGGGGAAAAACTGAATAAACAAAGGATTAAATACCCTAACTAACTTAATCTAATAGGGAAGAAATCCCTTTATTTACCGTGACTTGTACAACAATGCATAAATACATAAACCTATATTCAAATTGGAGGATATCTATAAAACTACTTCTATCTCTCTTTCTCTCAAACACACACACACACACACACACACACACACACACACACACACACACACACACACACACACACACAAATCTCCACATTCTGGTTGTAGAATTTATATAAATAAATTTTTAGGAAAGTCAAATACATACTTTCTCTTCTTTTCAGTGCATTTTGTTTTGTACTCCTTTATTAAATTCTTTTTTAGGCTTAGCTAATATAAAATGTTAAATCAGGCTTCCAACATACAGTAATAGTATATAAACTGAAAGAGTTATGTACATTGGGTTTTACATTTTGAGGTAAAGTTGGTGAAATTCTAAGAAGATCAAGTCTGGTAGCCCAGGTGTCTGAGACATTAACCTTTTGTCTTTATGTACTTCCTGACCACTGGGTAGGGTCCCAAAGTAAATCTGAATGCGAATCTCAAGGCCAGGCTGTGCCTTTGTGTCTATGATAGTGTGAAGGTCTGGGTGATACTGTCAGGCTGATTAGATTAGCACCTATTAATTTGAAACGCACTGTTATGCTGATGAACTTCCGTTACTAGGCTGATTCCTGTACTACACAGATCGTCTCCACCTCTCTTTATCCCTCTCCCTTGAAAAGTATAAACTCTCCAGAACTGAGTTTTTAGTCAGACTACAGTGACGCTCGGCGAGTTCTTAATAAAGAGTAACTTCTGCTTGAAAGAAATCCCAATGTCTTCTGGTCTCTGATTCGTTAACATTGTTAAGGAATGTTTACTGTTTCTCCACTACCTTTTAACTCATCACCTAAACACCATATTATTATGTTATGTTGTGTTTTGTCGCACTGTCACTTTGTTGCTTTTGTTTGCACATTTGCACATGTTGTCTGTTGTCTTATAAAAAAAAAATGTAGATAGTCTTCCTTAGAAAGTTAGTTTTTGTTAATTTATGTTGTAATTTGTGTTAGGTCAATCTGTCTTGTCTCTGCTAGCCAGATAACTAGGCCTCTTAGTTAGCTAGTTAAGTTTTTCTATTAATTTATGTTGTAAATTTGTGTTGTCTGTAGCACCTTGGTCCTGGAGGAACGTTGTTTCGTTTCACTGTGTACTAACTGTAAATAGTTGAAGTGACAATAAAGCGTACCTGAACTTGAACTTGACAAAGGGAAAAAAGTTCCCAACAGCTGCAAGCCATAAAATCGCCGCAATCTTCATGAATACTTGTTCTTGTAGGGCTGCTTTCAGATCAGGACTGAATGAAGGATGCTTCATCACCTCAAAATGAAAAGTGTCTGCAGTGTGCGCAAAAGTGTGTGGACGTGCATTTTCATGCACATTCACAATGCCCTTGTCCCTCCACAAAGGCAGTCCTCTGTCTGAGGTTTTGGATACATGTTTTCAATAGGCGTCTCACTGTAACAAGCACTGTTGATTGCTGAACCTTTTTCCTGATAATGTTTCAATACTGGCCCTTGAGAATCCCGAAAAGAGAGTATTTCCGTTTCATACTTTGCCATTTACTCTCAGGCTTCATGAATCCATGTCTCATCACCAGTAATGATTCTCTTAAAGAAACTTTCACCTTCCATAAAGTATGGGTCCAAATTTTCTTCGCATATATCCAACCCCTTCTGTTCATGTTCTTCTGTGAGTTGTTTTGACACCAGGTACATCCTCAGACCACAAAAAAAAATTATAATAACTGTACACTGCTCTTCTATCTTGCAAATCACAAGTGGGTAATTCATTTTTACTCGCACCACAGTTACAAATAAACTAATGTAACGTACTGGGGTGACAGTAGCCTTAAACGGAAAGCGCAGCCAACAGAAGTTTTAATACTATATGACCAGAGTGCGGCTAGTGCTGACAACAAAGACAACTCTCAACTGCAACTGATTACCTAAATCATGGTAATATTTAGGGCTGTGCAATTAATCAAATTTTGATTTCTGGTCTCAATGATTACAAAAATGGTGTAATCGAAAAAACGATTATTCACTTTTTTCAAGTTATTTTGACCTGCGTTCTGACGCATACGCGCATCCTTACACCCTAAAAAATGCTGCTGGGTAAATATTGGACTAACCAAATGCTGGGTTAATTTAACCCAGCAAAATGGGTTATTTTTTTAACCCAGCAAAATGGGTTAAATATTCAACCCAAATGCTGGGTCATATTTAACTATAATGCTGGGTTAATTCTACCACATAAATTGGTTAAATGTTCTACCCAGATGTTGGTTCATTTTAACTGGAATGTTGGGTTAATTCTACCTCACAAATAGGTTATTGTTATTTTCATGTTTTACAGTGAATCTGTAAAAAAAAAAAAAAAAAAAAAACTACCCACGTCTATTAAACAGTTAAATTACTTTGATATACTGGTTTATTACAAAAAAAAACTTAAAAGTTTTGCAAACCATACATATATGCAATGAACAACATCCTATTAAATGTTCATAAAAAAAAAAACATTTATTTTTTTAAAGCACAAGAGCAGATAATCAACAGTGACATCATTACTATACTATTACTCACAAGGGCAGAATGGAGTAATAACACAAATAGGCTGAGGCAGCTTCTACAGAGCAGAACCTGTGTGACAAAACTATCCAGCCCTGGTCTCATTGCAACATACAAACACTGTCTATGACTTTTCAAGTAGGCTTGCTATTTTATAGCAACATTACAAAAAGTCCTCTACAGGAGCACACTACTTTGGATAGTTAATGTCAAAAATATAAAATGCCTTGAAGCACACATCAACCGCCCCAAGTAGTGTGCATTGCTCCAGAGCCTGTCCCACCAGAATGACGAATGCCTGAGAGCAGCGCTGGTCATTATCTCCCAACGTCAGGATGTACAGTAGGGGTACGGCCTTGACCCTTCAGCTGAAGGTATTCCAACATGTTGGTGCCAACCTTAGAAAGAAATGAAATAAGGTAAAAAAAAAAATTAATAACAAAGATTAAACTGAATAAGACTATCAATTTAATGTGTAATAGGATTTATACTAAATAAAAAAATTAAAAAGCTAGGGTATAGGTAACCTGAAACAAAAACATGGAGACAGCTACTACCAAAAATAAAATAAGCAAAATAAGCATGGCTTTTGGGATAAAGCTCGTATGTGTATATATATATATATATATATATATATATATATATATATATATATATATATATATATTATTATTATTATTATATATATATATATTTTTTTAAGTCAGACTAGTTGATCTTGTGGTCTGCATTGATTTTAAGCTAATTACCGAGGAAATGCATCGTCAGTTATCTGTACAGCTGACTTAATTTAGCCTGAGTCACAAGCAACTTTGGTTAAAGAGGGCTACCTGGTTAGCTTACATGCAGCAGTCATATTTGCATACTACTTGCCAAAGGGGGAAAGGTGTAAAATATTGTAATAACTTGGGAGAAACGCGGGCGAATTTTGACTGCGGAGTAAATTACTAACTAGTAAAAAACGTGAGGGTTAGCAGGTCTGGATATTTGTGAGAGGGTCAGTGTTTTGTAACACCCCAGCATTTTATTGTCTCAAACAGTGAGATTAATAAAGTTCTAATGTTAAAGTGGTTGCAAACGCTAGCAACCTAACTAAATGCTAGCGTCATGCTAATACTACACTTACAGTTTCGTCACCCTGCAAACATTCTACAGAAAAAGATAAAAAGCTCAGACATCTTATCCGTTTCTTTCACACACAGGTGGGGTTCTTTGGCTAACTATAGCAGCTATTGTCAGCTAAATTATCTTACCTCACACCAGCCTGAAAGTTTAAGTGTAACCTTAACACGGTAACAGTAATAAATGTTACATATAGTAATAATTTTTTAGTCATATGTGACTTAGGTGAGTAAACATGTGTATACAGACCTTGTATTTAGCGTCATTTTCCCTTAAATGAACCGTCATCACGAAGCTCTGACTGACAGCCTCTGAATCCACCGGTGAACTTTGGGGGAGGAGCCAATCAAACTTCAACCCAGCAGCTGGGTTACACAAAAACTACTCAACTCTCTGTAAATAACCCAGAAAAATGACCCAACAGCGGCAACCCAGCGCTTGGGTAGAAAAAACAACCCAGCGTTTTGTAGTGTGGACTTTCGCCCTTCCAGAAGCCCGAACTCTCCCACTTTATACTGTCAGCGAAGAGGTTGCGTATGTGGTATCTGATTGCATTTAAAAATCAGAGCGAGTGAAGATGGCAAAAAAAGAGTAGCCACAGAAGTGTTTGGTCAACAAAAGAGGTAGAAGCAATTCTGTTATTTGGGAACAGTTTGGATTCGAAGAAAAAAACATATTAGGTGCAAGATTTGCTATGAGGTTGTGTCGGCACCGTTTGGTAACACCACAAATCTTTTTAACCATTTAAAATTTAAACACAGGCCACATATGACCAACTAATAAAGAAACAGAAAGAACGACGAACAAGCTCTTCAGTGCAACTGCGTATCCATCCAGCTCAGAAAGGCACAAAAAATATAACAGATGCCGTTGCATACTTTTTAGCTAAAGACATGTAAACATATTTGCTGTTAGTTTTGAGCGATAGTTTGCCAGCCTTAAAATATTCTTGGACTGAGTTACTGACTGGAATTTTATTATTAATTATGTTTAAAATGTAGAATGTTGTAAAATGTTGTTTTGAATTTTTCAGTTTCTTAAGGCACATACAGGAGCAAATTTATTTTGGACTAATTTATTTATTATTTTATTTATTATTTATATTTTATTTATTACTAGTTTTCAAAAGATTGTGGAAGTGCACTACATTGTTGATCTTTTTTGCCTTTATCTGTTTTATCCGTCTTAATCTGTTTTAAGGAGAATTCACTGTTCTGTTTAATAAACGCATTATATTTCCAAAGTCAATGAGTAATCGTGTAAAATAATCGTGATTTCAATTATGACCAAAATAATCGTGATTATGATTTTTTTTTCCATAATCGAGCAGCCCTAGTAATATTCAAAATAACACTTAAAAACTGGAAACAAAACAGAAGCAGCCATCAGAAGCCAGTCTACAGTGTGACAGATTCCCAAATTTCACTTAAAACCTGAATAGATACAAAAACTTTCTCTAATCCTGGCTTGATTACAAATAGTTAAGTCATCTACAATTGTTACAGGTAGAATAATTAACACCCAGCAAATAAACAGCCTTTGGTGCTGATGAACAGGAGAACAAACATCCACAAACCAAAGCCCTGATGTCTTCAGCACATAATATCAGGCTGTGAGATATTTAAATTATCAGACAATCACGATAAATAATGAGTCAGAGCACCATTCCATGTGATTTTAATAATGACGTTACCTTCAATTTAATACAGGTAGACTAACGCACCTAAAGCAATCGTCCAGTAAAATCTCCTGTGCTGATGAATGTGAAACTTGTTTTAACCAAAGCTCTGACATCTGAACTGTATGTGACTTATACACCTTTAAGAATTAGCAAAAAAAAAAACAAGGTGGAGTTTTGAAATAAAACTGAAGCCTATGGTGGTAAATTAATAACTTTTTTAGTCCACATATTTGTTTATTTGTTCATGCCATGCTTCTGAATAAGATTAACAATAACTCCTAGTCAGGAAAAGTCTAGAATCTGCATCCTGGAGCTACAAATTTTCTTCAGTTGTTAATTTTTTTATTTTAGCTTTATTTGGTAAAGAAGATATGGATTGTTAGAGTTATATGGTTATAAGTAGTTAAGTAGGATATTTCGGGAATTATCATATCAGTTTATTTATTTCCATGTTACTAATGGACCAAACAAACTTTCAATTGTCTGCGCACATGTTCATCGTGGATCACAGGTCCTACACAATATGTTGTTTGGCTAATGTAGATGGTGTTGCCAAGTTTAAATCATATCTTGACATGTTAATGGTTTTGTTAAACATAGCTAATAAATAATAAAAAAGTTAACTATTTTATAAACTACTTTAAAAAAAAAAATCAGATTATTAAATTAAATCCCTATTAATTGAGAGACTTAATTGAATCTGGTCCCTATTATAAATATGGTGACAAGGCTCACCAGCTTATTGCTTACCTGTCAAGCCCACACCAGTCCTTCTAGATGTATTGCCCACATCTAAATATAATAACAACAAGACGAGTCTTCATTATCAGAACTGAGGGAAACAGTTCTCAATATAGAATCAGTTGAGAATAACTCATGTGGTTCTTTGAGGATGATAGGAGATGGTGGACTTCCCTAGAAAAACATGGAGGCCACATATTAGGTGGATGTAGGAACAATTTTATTACCATCAGTATTATCAGTATGCTTATTAGCCATATGCTTATCTAAGAAAAAGAAGCATTATAAGTAAAGAAAATATAAATGACAAAGAAGGCATAAGAATGACAGGAAGTAAAGGTGGTGAAATGATCCAGAGATAATGGGAAAGATTTCTGAGTTAGATCACATCATAATGGGAAATTTTCTGAGATGATAAGGAACAGGAAAGTAGTGAGTGAGGTGACAGCAAAGGTCCTTCCTTGGCAAGCTGCATTTAAACAAAAAAAACATAGAAGTTCCTTGGTCCTCTTTCCAAAGGGTGACTAGAAAACCTATTTTACATCTCAGGGCTAACAGGAAACATACTGCAATTTTTTTTCTGTGCTTGCCAACATTTAAACTCTTAGACCTGGGCATATGAAATCAATTATCTTGTTTTATAAGTTATTCTCTAGCTGTTTCTCTTATTTTGTGACTTAACAAAATTAAAGATTTATTTATTTTTCCTTTCTGTATGGACAGAAACTAATGTGAAGGGAATTTTTTTTATTGATCTTTTATTTGATACGTGGAACTGCAGAAGTTTCTTATGAGTCTCAGCTAAACGTTGGAATGCATTTTTGCACGGAATGAGGATTGTGGAATTTACGCTTATTTTACTTACATTAAACTCACTTCTCACATGACAAACGTCATGGGCAGTGTGCAGAGCAGGAAAATTTAAAACAGAAAATAAAGACCTAATGTAATACTACTTATATACACCTCAGTTCTAATATAATACTGCATAGAAAACACACAAACTATGCCTTCAAGGCAAATGTTTAGACTATAGTGGGAATGATCAACTACAATTTTTGTTCACAGTGATCTCCAGAAGGCAGGAGACAGAATAGCAGGGAGGATCATCACAGATACAGGGTAAGATAAAAACCAACAACATGACTGTGACACTGACACACTGCTGTTATAAACCTCTCTGCTGTTATTAACTACAGAGTGATTAGATTATAGAAAACATACAACCAAATAAAACAAACACATAGTGAGAACATTATAAAGAGCTATCAGTTATAACCATTCAGAAAAAATTAAATCTTAAAGATTAATTATTGGACCCAATGTTTCACCACATTTCTACTTCACCATCTCACAGGCACGACCCAGAATCTGCTGGTGTCAATGAATTTCAGGCCAAGTTCAAATTAAATCTGATGAAGCAGTTTCAGTTCTTGAATGGAGTGATAATAAACCTGGGAACCCAAACACTCCTGAATGAGATCTACACAGAGCTCTACATCACAGAGGGAGACAGTGGAGACGTCAATAATGAACATGAGGTGAGACTGATCGAAGCAGCGTCCAAGAGAACAACAACAGAGGAAACACCAATTAAATGCAATGACATCTTTAAGCCCTTATCTGAACAAGACGAACCCATCAGAACTGTGCTGACAAAGGGAGTTGCTGGCATCGGAAAAACTGTCTCTGTGCAGAAGTTCATTGTGGACTGGGCTGAAGGGAAAGCAAATCAGGACGTCCACCTCATATTTCCACTTCCTTTCAGAGAGCTGAATTTGATAAAGGACCAGAAACTGAGTCTGATGGAGCTCCTTCATGTCTGTTTTAAAGACACAAAAGGAACAGAAATGTCCAACAGAAAGGTTCTGTTAATTTTTGATGGATTGGACGAGTGTCGTTTTCCTCTAGATTTCCAGAACACAGTGAGAGTGTGTGATGTAACTAAATCAGTTTCAGTGCCTGTGCTGCTGATAAACCTGATCAAAGGGAATCTGCTACCCTCTGCTTTCATCTGGATCACCTCCCGACCTGCAGCAGCTGATCAAATCCCCTCTGAGTGTGTCCATCGAGTCACAGAGGTACGAGGGTTCAATGACCCACAAAAGGAGGAGTACTTCAGGAAGAGGATCAGTGATCAGAGCCTGGCCAATAACATCATCACACACCTGAAGTCATTAAGAAGCCTCTACATCATGTGTCACATCCCAGTCTTCTGCTGGATTTCAGCCGCTGTTCTAGAGAGAATGTTGGGTGAAGCAGAGAGTGGAGAGATTCCCAAGACTTTGACTCAAATGTACACACACTTCCTCATCATTCAGATAAACATCATAAGAGAAAAGTACTCAAAGAAGCAGGAGAGTGATCAAGAAATGTTTCTTAAACTGGGACAACTGGCTTTTGAGCAGCTGGAGAAAGGGAACCTGATCTTCTATGAGGAAGACCTGAGAGATTGTGGCATTGATGTGAGAGAAGCAGCAGTGTACTCAGGTGTGTGTACGCAGATCTTTAGAGAAGAGTTTGGGCTTCACCAGAGTAAAGTGTACTGCTTTGTTCATCTGAGCATTCAGGAACATCTCGCAGCTCTGTATGTGCACCTGATGTTCAGGATAGACAATAAAAATGTTCTTAAAAAGAGTCAAGCTTCAACACAGAAGAAGGAAAAAATTACTGTTTTAGATGTACACAAGTCTGCTTTAGATGAGGCTTTAAAATGTCAGACTGGACATCTGGATCTTTTCCTTCGCTTTCTTCTGGGTCTCTCACTGGAGTCCAATCAGAAACTTTTACAGGTCTTAGTAACACAGACAGGAAGTAGCTCCCAAAGCACAAAGGAAACAGTTCAGTACATTAAGGGGAGGATCAATGAAGATCTTCCTACAGAGAAATCCATCAATCTGTTCCACTGTCTGAATGAACTGGGTGATAATTCTCTAGAGGAGGAAATCCAACACTACCTGAAATCTGGAAGACAAAATAAACTCTCTTCATCACAGTGGTCTGCTCTGGTGTTTGTGTTACTGACATCAGCACAGGAGCTCGTAGAGTTTGACCTGAATAAATATTTCAGTCCAGATAAGATAACAGATGATGTTCCTCTGAAGCTGATGCCTGTGATTGCAGCATCCAGAAAAGCAATGTAAGTAAAGCTGAATATAACTGTTCTACTGTTACTGTACATGCTACTGTAAGAAAGCATTACAGTAGCATGACTGGATCTTTGTGAAAAACATTTTTACAAATATTTGCTGTGGGATGTTTTGATCTCAACATGATTTAGGGTGTGTAGGTGCATGTTATTCACAAGTTCTGACGCGTGTCTTTAGTTACAACAACTTATTTTACTGTATTCCTTTTAGCTTACTGTCTCACGTTATCACGGTCAAAAGCTTGTGTGCTCCAAACCTTTCTGTATCCTTCCGTGTCTTAACAACAACTACAACTAACGTGCGTGATAGACATGGAACTGCATAACTGTGGGATGATGTGACAGAACAACCCATGAAGTGATGTCACAATACAAATTATATTTATGATACTTAATGCTTAATGCTTAACTAATAAACTGAAATAAGATAAACATAACAACAAATCACAAGAATGAAATATGGCCCTTACAGGGTGGATTTAATACAATTAAATTAAGAATTAAATATAATAATAATAATAATAATAATAATATTTTTAAAGAAATTCATAAATAAATGAATATGTCCAAATGGTATTTAGTAGATGTGTGTGTGTTTGCGGGGGTCAGCTGATTTCATTTGAGGAGAAAAACACAAGTTATGATTTAAAAAAAAAAAAAAAAGTTATGCTGGTTTGAGTTGGATATTTGGTGTATGTTTACATCAAAACGCCAAGCTACATCCAGTTTGACACCTGCTAAGTTGCAATGTCACCACCAAATGACGCTTTTACAATTTGCAATTGCAAATGCAATTTTGTATTTATTATAGTGTCGCCAAATGCCATATTTGGACAAAATCTGATCCTGTTTGTCAAGTTGAATAGAGTTTGACAAATAGAAACACACAGTATAGTTATAGGTTTTGTTGGTCTTGGTCTATAGATGCTGCCTATAAAATTTGGTAAAATTTGGACAATTTTGTAGAATATGTATTTTAAGTCTTTTATGTACTTATCTACATCATTATGACATAATAACAAAATGGCCACAAAAGTAACAACTTTCTAAGGTAGGATAAAGGTACAACTTGGTTGTCTAAGTTTAATGATTGTAGCTTAAACCAACATGAAGATACATACATTTGAAAATTAAAAATTCATCAGCTCACTGTAGCATCCCTGCGGACTATTGTGATGAAAGACTTTTACATTTTAAAAAGTATTTTTTAAAGTTTAAGTTTAATTGGAATTAAATAAATCTAGTGCACTGCACAATCCATGTTAACATGCACTGAAATGTTGATTGGCTCCTTATAGTCATGGTTGGGCATAGCAGTGGACAGTTAGGACCCATATAACACTGAAGCTGAAAAACCTCTTTGGTGAAAATATCTTTAACCCCTGTGGAGTCATTGATGTTTCAGTCTCAGTTTTGCATTATCTACACCGTAGTAGAATTCGATGAATCAAAAACAAAATGACATTTCCCTTTGGGCTTGGTCCACAGATGTTACATATAAAATACACAAAATTCAAAATGGAAGAAAATTAAATATGGCAAAGTTAATTTAAATAAAATGTTATTTATATAGAGCTTTTGATAAATGTCATTAATGCAAAGCAGTTTTACAGAATAAAAAAAATGTAAATATGTAAATGTGAGCAAATGTTTATAACCTATAATTAACAGTCCCTGATGACCAAGCTGAGTGGTAAGGAAAAAGTTCCTGAGATCAATAGGAAGAAACCTTGACTTAACAGGGGACACATCCTCATTTGAATGATAATAGATGGGTAGGAATTGATTTGTTGTCATACTGTGTCCTATGAGGCAGAAAGTTTAGTATAACAGGAGAGGTGTTTATGTTAGTATAAAGTCCACTTTTGTTGTTGGTTACCTGTATAAGGCCGAGTCCAAGACCATTTTCATGGTCAAGTGAAACCATTCCCACTCATCAACAACCTCCTAAGCAGACCACATACTGTAATACCATCCTCAGTACCAAAACAGAGTCTTTATCCGAGGGGATCTGCAACCAGAACCAGGGCTCCAGGACATGTCAGACAGGTCAGAAGAACAGAAGGGGAAGGGATGGCTTCCTCAGGAGTGCCTTTAGGAACTCGGGAGTGATACAGTATGTAGATCGCCAAAAAGAGATATGGTTGGACCAATATGTTTTTTTCAAAACTAATTGCGATCATTTGATGAAGGAATGATCAAAGGTGAAGGAAAACAAAAAAGGCAAGTACGTTAGTGCATTTCAGCCATTGTTGTGTTAAAGTGACATTAGTTTCGTCCACTTGCTACAATAGAGGACCTAGAAACATTCCAGAGAAAAATATACTGCTCATGAAACAGGACGAAGTACACTATGATAAATTTTCTTACAAGTTGTAAGCACAAATGTTAGTCTACAAGACGCTCCTCAATGTACTTCAACACAATAATGGCTAAAATGCACTGACAATTTAGGCGACCCTGAAGTATGAATCATATGGTCTTGATTTTTTTTTTTTTTCCTTCAATAGTATTTTTTCTTTTCATTTTTTGTCTTCACCTGTTTTTTTTTACCCCACCCATTTGTTCTGACATAAGACCTTACCCTTTAAGGTCTCTGTATTTATTTTATTATTTTTTTAATTCTTTGTTTCTGAAACATTTTTGATTACAACTATTTACAACAAATCCCAAGATCCGCCAATATTACCTATACAGTGAAACCTTGGATTGCGAGTAACGCGGTTTGCGAGCGTTCCGCAGGAGAAGCAAAGATCTTTAATAAATTTTGATTAGCGAACTGAGCCAACGGTTTTTCTCTTACTTGTGTCTTAGTTTGCGTCTCTTACTGGTATAATCAACATCCGTGCATGCGTGTACTGTTCACTATAACACTGTGACCACGTTTGTGTGCATAAAACATATTTTATTTTGTGTCTGTATGCGTGTGTGTTCACAGCGCGCGTGTAAAGCTAAAGCAAGTCTCATTAAAGATGTTACAGATTTATTTTCTCTCTCTGCTCAAGGCTCAGCCTGCTCTTTGTGTCTGTGTGAACGAGTCATTGGACACCGTGCCCCACACACACACACAAACACACCCACGTGCACACCCCTACTACTTTCGCCTTTACAAACACAGAAACACGCACACTCTTTTTCTCTGCTCTACACAAAAACACTGAAAAAAGATTGTTAGTGTGTCGCTCAGGTGAGTGTTATCAGTGAAGTTCCTTGTTAATTTTTTTCAATAAAACAGTCTTTCTGTTAATGTGTGTAGCTTTACACATATACAGAAACACACACAGTGCCTGCGCACATAAAAGGAAACACTTATCTGTCGGGATTTATTTATACTTTTTTTTAAAGGTAATTTGTTTTATTTTTACTTTATATTTTGTATCAATTATTTTTATGTTTTATTTTTAAAATATGAGCCCGCTTCCAGAATGAAGTATTTTTATAATCCAAGGTTCCACTATATCTATTTACTGTTTATTTATGGCGCTCTAAGCCAGTGAGTGATTTACCGTACTCTGAGCGTATAAGTAATTTGATGGTGCTCTGATCCAATGACGTTTGGCATTGTCAGGTCGACATTTGCCAAATGATGTTGGAGGGGCACCAGGCGGGGTCAGTCATATTTCAGGGGGAGGGGATGACGACAACGACTGCTGTTACTGAACTTGTATGTCATGGTACTCTATTTTATTGCCTTTTGATGCCACTTCATAATACTGCATAAATAAGACTTTTGCAGGAACTATTAGTCTGATTCCTAAATAACATTTTTTATATTTATTTTTGATCATATTATTACCTAGTAGCTCATTTGATATGTGAATCACGTTTTTTTCTATTTTATTCTTTATTAAAAAAAAGGATAACTCCCCACAGTGCTGCTTCATCCATACTGTTTCATAACATGTAGGGGCCCTATCAACTTCCTCAGCGGCCCCCACCCACACCAGTCAAAATATTTAATTTAAAAGAAGAAACAAATTCATTACTATTAATAATTTTAATAATAGCTTAATAGTATTAATACTATTAATTTTTTTAACATTTGTGTTAAGCATATTTTGATGAGCACATTCCCCTCAGAACTAAACTGGTATCATCTTATTTTACTGTTAAACTGGTCAATTTTATACACAGCTGTGTTATATTTAGATCATCTGTAACCATTAAATGTATAATATTTATGACTTATAAATACCACATATAAATATACAAAAGAAACTGGAAGTTATTTATTCAGACTATTATATGTTGCACATTGACATATTTATAGACTGTAAACTACAATATTTATGACATGTATCTGTCTGGAAATCATCACCTGCCGCATGCTCCACAGTAAACTGTACCGTTTGGCTTGTCCTCATCGTCAGGGACAGGACTGTATCCCTTCTCACACCTGTGATTATGGATTAAATAGATGATAAAAATAGAATTAAAACATTGTAGTAATTACATATTCTTGAATATTATTTTGTCTTTGATGATAAATATACAAATCCCTTTTAAAACTTCACTGGAAACTCACACAGCTCATTATTGTTTTTTTTCTGACCACTGTGAAAACTTATATCTATGAATGGATACAGTATGAAAACCGCAGGACAAATTATTAAAAACAATTTTTTCTTTCTTTTTTTTTTTCCTTTTAGGTCGATGCTATATTATGAGAATGAGTCAAAAATGATCCACACTCTGGTTATATTAAAATGCTGTTGGTCACAATGTCTTATCAGTGCTTTCCATTCAAGGATACTGTCTCCCCAGTCAGTCTAAAAACTTTTTTTAATAAGAGAAAACGAAAACTTGTTGACAATATGTATTGAAATTAAGTATTTGTCTTTTCCAAACGTTAATTCAAATGAATTCTATAGCCTGAGTGCGGATAATTTTTGACTCACTGCTTTATATTAGAAGGGTTACAATCCTAAGGTAGATACTAGCTAGTTACAGTAGCTGTAGTTAGCCTTTAACTTAATCGATTTGAGAGAAATTGATTAATCACTGTTTATATTTTGGGGCGTTGTTTGGCTTCTTGTGTGTGTGTGCGCGCGCGCGTGTTTGCGTTTACATTCCAGTTAACCTAATGATCGTTGCTTCTCATGATCTTCTGATATTATTTAAGCTAGCTATGTTATTTGATTAGATAAATTAAGATAAGATTAGTTGTATTTTTGCTACTGCACTGTATAACGTGTGTGTGTGTGTGTGTGTGTGTGTTTCTTTTTAGTTGTTAAAATTATTATTTTAGCTGTAGTGTTGTTTTGGGCATATTGTCTAAGCGTTTTTTTTTTACTTTTAAAATTTGTAAAAAAATAAGAATGTGCAGTGAAAGATTTAAGGACTTTTGATCATTTGCACTAACTAAATTTTATTATGTATTTTATTTCCATCAGTATCAAATGTGATAAAGTTGGAGTGAAAAGTTGTTCAGCTCTGGGCTCAGCACTCAAGTCAGAAACCTCCAATCTGAGAGAACTGCATCTGACTGTCAAAACACTGGATCTGTTCTACAGAACACTAGGAGACTCAGGAGTAAAGACTCTCTCTGCTGTACTGGAGAATCCTCACTGTAAAGTGGAAAGTCTGAGGTAAAATCATCTCTTAGAAAGTAATGCTGTATGTAAACACACAAACAACTATTGGCGTTTTCTCATAGGGGTTTGGGGATGTTGTAGCAACTGCTAGGATAGCCACAGCACCCCCAAAACTTTATGGTGTATTTATGTTATTACATTTTTAATTAATAGAAATGTAATTTTATTTATAATTAAATACAAAAAATATTAAAATGCAATAATAAAACCAATTATTTTAGACCAAAAAAATTAATAATTAAAACCAAAAACAAGACATCTGATCTAATTCCAGTCGATTTATCATCTGCTTTCTCTCATGTTTTGTTAGCCAGAGTTAAATTTTTGTAACTTAGCATAATCAATACATTGATGATACATAATGGATATTATGGTGACTGATGTTAAATGCATGATTTTTCTGCTCTGTTGCCTGTCATGAATTTCATACATTGGTGGTTGAAGAAGAAACTGTGACTCCTCATCGCTGTCTCTATGTGATGCTCCTTCACACACCATGGGACTGTTTCTTATGAGCTTAATATTTTACCTGGTATTTATCACACAACAGCTATGTAACTACAGCTACCAACTTTTCAGAAAAGCTTAAAGTGAGGTTCTGGAAATAAGAGCATTGGTTCAGACACATGATCTCCCCACTGCACATGTCCATCCTAGTGAAAAAAAAGTATATTATGCTAAGTATATTAAATCCTACGATGCCAAAGCATAATTAAGTGTACTTGCTCCAGACCAGTGTTGGGTATAGAGCAGTGGTCTCCAACCTGTTTATCACCGCGGACCGGTCAACGCATGACAATTTTACTGCGGCACTGGGGATTGGGGGTGAACCGTCAGATAAGGCTTCTGCATGTTAGTCTGCCCGCTAATACTCACAAGCTCTACTTCTTTTCAGAACACCGGTAAGCCAGTTTTGTGACCCATTCCTATTTTTAAAAGGTTTTTCAAAATAAAATATAGTTCAGACTCCGATTATACATGAAACTGAAATATTTAATTATTTCTTGTGTGGCCCGTTACCATTTGAGGACCACTGGTATAGGGTACTTAAATTACTTTTTTTTGATGTAACGAGTAATGGTAAACGCGTTAGGTCCCCCATTTAAGTACTCAGTCATTTAGTTATATTTTCAAAAATGTAATCCGTGAGCCACACAGCAGTGATTCCATTATTGTGTGTGTGTGTGTGTGTGTGTGTGTGTGTGAAAGTCATCCTACAAGCCCTGCCCCCGATAACCAACCCCCCTGGTATTCCTGCTGTTATACTCCTATCTCACCTATGCGGTTTGACTCGCGGTGAGAAGCGGCGTTAGGCACTGTGAACCGCCGCGAGTGATCGCCCAACATTCTGCAAAGGACTGCAGGGACCGACGCGCGGAAAGATGGAAACGTAATCACAGCGCTAAAACTCACAATGATTCATGATAAACCATACTTGCGGCCACCGCGTGAAACCGCGTAGGTGAGATAGGGGTATTAGTAGTTAACAGATTATGGGCCAAACTTCGCTGAGAGATGATGGTAGAATAATTATAAAGGGCTTGACTTTCTGCAATGGAAAAGTACTCTAACTAGTTACTTTTATCAGAAGTAATGCTGTAATGTAACTGCTTACATTTTAATGACAGTAATTTTGTAATGTAATTAGTTACTTTAAAAAGTAACGTCCCCCAACACTGGTCCAGACTTATGATTACGTGCAATTAAGTGCATTTTAGTTGTAATTAAATTATAGAAAAGCACAATTTTAGGTGTATTAAGTGTACTTTTGTGTGCTAAAGTGGAACAACTTTAAGTATACTTAGTACACTTAAAATATGTGGCAAATACCTGACACAGTAATTAATGAAATTAAAGTATTTAATGTATTATAAGTATATTGCAGCAATTTTAACTGTGCTGCAAATAAATGAGTAATGTACCATAAATATATTCTTATTGCAGCAGTAGCATGATTCTGCCCAAATAAAAAAAAAAAAGTACACTTTGTGGTCAAAGCAATAAGTACATAAGATACACAAATACATTCTAAAGTTTAAACTACGTACTTAATTTCAAACTACCTAACAAAACATAAAATTTACCTTATGCCGATGAAAATAAAATAATAAGAATAAGAATGAACGCACGCAATGATGCAGCTTCCAGCCTTGAATTTAAAATAGAAGCATAGAATAGCAGAGCCAATCCAGAAACAGAGAGTGTGCCCACCTTTAGTTTCTAATTGGCTGGTGTTGCCCCAACTCTAGTCTCTGGTTGGCTGGAATAGTGAAAAAGTTTTAACACTGCTGCAGTTTGAGCAAGCTTTATGATAATGAGCTTTATGATATTGAGCACACTGAAGAGACAGAGTTCAAACACACAAAAATGAGCTTGAGTTTTAGCGCAAGAACGAGTTTAAGAGTGTGCTCGCGAGAGAGATTTGGCATGCAAAAACGAGTTTGAGCACAGACACGAGAAAGAGAGTAGTGCACTAAATATAAGCATAAATTAATATATTTAAATTTAACGGAAAATATACTGAGACTGTTTAACATTTGCATGGCTCAGGTTCTGTATATTTTAGCGTTGCAGTGTTAAGGTGAAACACTCACATTTTAAATATTTACCCAAACAAAACAAATGAAATAGGGCCTAACTTACCCATGCTCCCCATGCTCTCCAGCAACTCCATGTAGGACAGTATGGGGGGGAGCACAGAACTCCTATGAAAATGATATGTCACTATTCATATTCATAAGAAGAGAGCTCACAAACCTGATTAAGAGAAAATACAACAAAAACATGCAATCTTATGTGAAATGCAACGGTCATACTGGAGACGTGGAACAACGAGAATGTATGAGAGCAGCGAGGAAACTTGAACCCACAAGGAAACCGATAAAAGAGAAGTCAAGATATTATATATTGTAGGATAAAAAAAGTCAGCCAAAGTGAATCAGCAATGTGTGTGTGTGTGTGTGTGTGTGTGTGTGTGTGTGTGTGTGTGTGTGTGTGTGTGTGACCTTTAATAGATTCAAAGGGTGCTTTATATGGTCATTTATATTGTCAAAGCTCAGGATCAAGTGAGGTGGAGGTATTCCACCATGTTGGTTCCAACCTTAGAAAGAAAGAAATGAAAGAAAGTATAAATTTTCTTACACAGCAAACATTAAACTGAATAAGACTATCAATTTAGTGTGTAATAGGATTGATACTAAATAAAAAATGACAAAGCTGTCCATTAAGATAGGGTATAGGTAACCTGAAACAAAAACATGGAGACAGTTACTACCAAAAATAAAACAGCAAAATAAGCATGGCTTTTAGAATAAAGCTCCTTAATATTATATATTTTTTTGTTGTCAGACTAGTTGATCTCGTTGTCTGCGCTGATTTTAAGCTAATTACCGAAAAAATGTCATAGCTGGTGTCTTACTGGTACATTACAATCACCCAAATATTAATACTTCCATCTAGTAGTTACCTGTTCAGCTGTGGTACTTTTTCCTGTAGTTGGCACATTGACTGATAGTTAATTTAGCCTGGATCACAAGCAACTTTGGTTAAAGAGGGCTACCTGGTTAGCTTATATGCAATTACTGGTGATACATTTTCATACTTGAAAAAGGGGCAAAGGTGTGAAATATTGTTATAACTCGGGAGAAATTTGACCGCGGAGTAAATTACTAACTAGTGAAAAACGGGAGGGTTAGCAGTTATGCATATTTGTGAGAGGGTCAGTGTTTTGTAACACCCCAGCATTTTATTGTCTCAAGCAGTGAGATTTATAAAGTTTTAATGCTAGCAACCTAACTAAATGCATGCGTCATGCTAGCACTACAGTTAACAGTTTAGAGTTCATTCATCACTTCACCATCTTCGTACACCCTGCAAACAGTTTACAGAGAAAGCTAAAAAGCTCAGACATCTTAGCCATTTCTTTCATACACAGGTGGGGTTCTTTGGCTAACTAGCAGCTATTGTCAGCTAAATTATCATAACTCAGACCAGCCTGAAAGTTTGAGTGTAACCTTAACACGGTAACAGTAATAAATGTAACATATAGTGATAATTTTTCAGTCATATGTGGCTTAGGTGAGTAAACATGTGTATACAAACCTTGTATTTAATGTCATTTTCCCTTAAATGCACGAGGAGGATGAATCGTCATCAGCGCTTAAAAGAAAAAACATGAAGCTGACAGCCGCTGAATACACCGGTGGACTTTGGGGGAGGGGCCAAGCAAACTTCAACCCAGCAGCTGGGTTACACAAAAACTACCCAACTCTCTGTAAATAACCCAGGAAAAATGACCCAACAGCGGCAACACAGCGTTTGGGTAGAAAAAATAACCCAGCATCTTTTTGTGTGTGGATCTTCACCAGGTTTGCACACACTTCAGGAGGGATTTTGGCCCCTCGTCCATACAGATCTTCTCTACATCTGTCAGGTTTCGGGGCTGTCGCTGAGCAACACAGAGTTTGAGCTCCCTCCAAATATTTTTATTGGAATTATTGGAAAAATTTTAGGTCTGGAGACTGGCTAGGCCACTCCAGAACCTTGATATGCTTCTTACGGAGCCACTCCTTGGATTTCCTGGCTGTGTGCTTTGGGTCATTGTCATGTTGGAAGACCCAGCCACAACCCATCTTTAATGCTCTGACTGAGGTAGGGAGGTTTTTGCCCAATATGTCACAATACATGGCCCCGTTCATCCTCTCCTTACTACAGTGCAGTCGTCCTGTCTCCTGTGCAAAAAAACACCCGGAGCATGATGCTTCCAGCCCCATGCTTCACTGTAGGTATGGTATTATTGGAATGATACTCATCATTCTTCTTTCTCCAAACACAGCGAATGGAGTTACTGTAAGACCAAAAAGTTCTACTTTGGTCTCATCTGACCACAGGACTTTCTTCCATGACAACTATTGTAATTCACAAATAAATTGTTAAAAAAAAATCATACAATGAGATTGTGAGTGATGAGTGATTGCATTGATGGTGTTGTTGCATTGTTGAAGTTGGCAGCTTTAATGTAACAGTCACAGAGCAGGTACTGAACACTGTGTTTTTAAATGAGTGTGCATTAGTCTAGACCTTCTTGTCATTAAAAAAAAATATCTGTCATTTTTTACATTTCTACTGACTACAGTACACTGCCCCTACGGTTTATATGCATATTGCATATTGTGAGTGGGTCACGTTAATTTCTAAGAATGTGCACAAGTTACTCACTATCAGAACCTGAAGTTAGGGGGATGCAAGTGCAAGTACAAATGTTTTTATTAAAAACACAATCAAAGGTAAACAAATCAAACATGGGTATTCAAGGTCGTAATCCAAAACAGGCAAGTAATTTTTTTTTTTAGTAGCTCTTCACTATATATAAATTTTGACGGTTCAGGGTTCTGACCCACCAAAGACTGTCTGATTTGGGACAGATGAAGATGCACTAATTAATCTTCCAAAACAACCCATTTATTGTCACCACTCAACAGACTGGTTTGTAAAATTGTAATGCGTCAGGTAACATAAATATGAGCATATAGAATAATTGCAACAATTACAATAAAATATGCAGGTAATAACATAACACAATCAGTAACACAATCAAAACAGCTGTTCTCGGAGGACTTGTGACGTCAGTCACATGATAGTTCAGGACTGGAGTTTCCTACAGTCTACCTGAGCCTCCAGTAATGAACTGGACTCCATTTTAACTTAAACACATATCCTGTTTTACTGAACTTCCAATCTCTCACAGTATGATGCAGATTAATCCCTGCTATCCATTTCACCCAAATGAGGACAGGTTTCCTGTTGAGTCTGGTTCCACTCAAGACTTCTTCCCACTGCCATGTCTGAGAGTTTTTCCTTGCCACTGTTGCCGTCGTTCTCGGCTTGCTCATCATCTTATCATCCTACATTCACATTTCATAGAACCAAATTATTTTGATTGTGTAAAGCTGCTTTGCAACAATCTCAATTGTTAAAAGCGCTATACAAATTTTATTAAATATATAGTGTATCAGTGGCGATTTCTTTAAGACTGCAAGGGAAGCTCAGCTTCCCCTATAATGTCACAAAATTATTGGTCAAATTATGTACTATTGTATTAACATTTTATTGACTAAAAATGCGTTAGAAAACGTTCATCTCAAAGACGAGTTCGTTCAGAATCAGTTAGATAAAGCAGGTCGGCTGACTTGATTTTCTTCTCATACATTCCTGTATTGCATTTCCCCGTTTGACTTCAATGCGGCTGCTTTGAACGTTTTTTTTTCAGTGCTTTGAAACTAGACGGTCATTGGCTAAACGCTGCGATTATGTCCCGCCCATGGACGCTCAGCATCTCTGGGGGGGAAAGAGGAGCAAATGAGGAGTGGGCTGGCCTGGACTCCGAGCTTCTGCGTGATGATTGGAGGGTCTGTCGAAAGATTGCATCTTCTTTTGACTGACAGCGATTTTGTACTATAAGGAATCGCTGAAGCTATTCGCGCTCAGTCCCATCGTGGATTTCTCAAGTTCCGTCGAAATAAAAACTGCTGCAACCTATTTCTTTATATTTGCTTGGCGAAATTGCTTGATTTTCATCATAAATTTCACACAATTATACACCACATTCCTTGTTTCACTTTTACAGAGTTTAATATTTTTTTAGATCGTTCATTCATTCATTCATATAGTAGGCTAGGCTAGCGTCGTGGGTGAAACTGCACACGATGGCAGACAGTGCTAATATTGTCGACCTGATTTTTAGATCAACACCTAAGATTGATTTAGTGCAAAAGATAGGAAAAAATAACAGGTCTTTTCAGCTCTCCTGGTATGACAAAGTTAGCTGGCTGACTGAAAGTGCTGTGACAAATAAAATGTACTGCTGGCCATGCCTCTTGATGAAACCATCTCACGGATTTGTTGTTTGGTCAAAGGTGGGGTTTGGAGATCTGTCTAACTTTGACAGGGCATATAAAAGACATGAAATGAGCAATGAACATGTGAGTGCATGTGCAAGATTAAATTGCATGGGAAGGATCAGGGTTGAGCATGCAATAAATGAAGGTGCTCGCATTCAAGTGGCTAAACATAATGAAACAGTCAAACAAAACAGGGCCTTCCTAAACCGCCTTATTGATGTGACATCCTTGCTAGGCCGGCAGGAGCTGTCATTTAGGGGACATGATGAGAGAAGTGAATCATCCAACAAGGGGAATTACAGGGAGTTCACAGAAACATTAGCTAAATATGACTCTGTCCTGTCCACACAATTCGTTCTCAACTGTGTTTTCTGGTATGTTCCATACTATTCAAAATGACTTGATCTCTGCTCTTGCAGCCACCATTTCTGATCATATCAGAGATGAAATTCAGGATGGCAGGTGGATAAAACAACTGATATATTCTGCCGTGCCCAACTCTCTGTCATTGTTCGCTATGTGGATAGTGCAGGTAAAATTCAGGAGCGCTTTATTGGATTTTTTTGTTTCTGGGGGGAGAGATGCCAAGTCCGTTTTTGAAATATTAAATGAGAACATGCAGGGCTACAATTTTAAGGATAAGCTTGTGGCACAGACCTATGATGGGGCTGCTGTCATGGCTTTAGATCTCAATGGTCTGCAGGCCAAAGTGAAAGCAATAGCCCCCAATGCAATGTTTGTGCATTGCTATGCACACAGACTGAATCTGGTGCTGTCACAGGGGGCTAAATGCTTGCCTGAGTGCAGAATATTTTTTGCATCACTCTCTAGATTTGCCACATTTTTTTCAAAATCCACAAAGAGGACATCTTTTCTGGAGTCTGCAGGCTGTTCAAGGTTGCCCAGAAACGCTCCTACTCGATGGAATTTCACATCACAGATAGTGAGCACTGTGGCAAACAATTATGATGGCCTCCTGCAGACATTTGAGAACATCATTGCAGATACAACAATGGATGATGATACACTGGATTGTGCCAAAGGCTTTGTGAGGAAACTGGAGGATTTTGAGTTTGTGTTCATGTTGTACACATGAACAAATCTTCTCTGAGACTGATATTGACTAGTCTTTAATATTGTCCAGCAGAGGGCGATGGATGTTCTTTACTGCAAGAAAATAATTGAATCTCTTCTTGCATTTGTCAAAGAGAAGAGGTCAGAGGGGGCTTTCCAAGCCGTTTATGCCAAAACAGCAGATCCCACATCAGACCCACGAGATGAGCCCATGAGAAAGCGCCGTCTGACCCAATTACAGGATCCCCAAGAGCGATACAGAAATCTGTACATGGCCATCCTTGATAACATCTTGGAGCAGATTCCTCGACATTTTTCAAATTTGGAAAGCATGCTCTTCTTAGAATTAGCTAATCCAGAGAAATTTGATGACATGAGACAAGTATTTCCAGAGGAGGCCTTCCAAAGTGTCCTAAATGTTATGGCCATCACTTTGATTCAGGGAGACTGAGGTCAGAACTTTAAGCCCTGTATTCAGATCAGGACTTGCAGGGTAACAGGGGAAAGCTGTGTAATTACTTGGTGTTCCTTAAAGACATGGAGTTGGACAGTGCAATGCCTCAGCTTTACAAACTGTTCTCATTAGGGGCAACAATTGGAGCAACATCTGCAGGTGTAGAAAGGAGCTTCTCCTGTTTAAAGCGGTTCAAGTCCTACACCCGAAACACAATGGGCCAAGGCCGTTTAAGCAGCCTAGCTCTGCTGGTCATTGAGAGGACACTGGTCAAGTCACTGGAAAAGACACCTAATTGGTACAACAGGGTCACAGACCATTTTCTTGAAAAGGAACGTAGGGCAGAATTAACTTTTAAATAAATAGACAATTTTATGATGTAGGCCAAATATGAGCTTCTCCTATTTGACAGACCAGTAGCCGCCACTGTAGTGTATCATAACACCACAGGCATAGCTTGTGACTGGAACAGATTAAATGTCCATTGTTTATATGTTTAAAGCTTAGACACTTACTCTTGCATTCACTCACAACGCTTGATCCAAAGGGCGATTTGTAAACAACTAACCAGTCTGTAAACAACTATTTAGCTGCAACTTTTGCGTTGGTCTCTTGTTCCCACTTCACTAAAACTAAAATCTAAGAGGGAGGGGGAGGTCACATGGCCAGAGTTTCTGGACGCTGATTGGCTCAGATGAACTGGTCTTGTGTGTGTGTGTGTCTGTCTGTGTGTTTTATCATAAACAAACAGAGGTTCAAAGGGAAAGATTAGAAAAACACCAAAGTCGGTCGATCAACAACAGGCTAAACTGGGCTAGACACAGAAACAGTAACTAACCTGGTCATACACAAGAGGCAATTATTGTAACAAAGGCTTGGTACTGGTTTGGATTTTACTCACACTATTCACTATACACTAGCGTGTACTTCACAAAGGTCATTGTTTTGAAGTGCCATTTATTGTCTGGTGTGATTGTAAGATTGGTTTCATGTGTCATTAGAATTTCAGTGAAATTGCTAGGCTGAGTTGGGAGTTGTAGTACATGAAATGATGCATGTGTGAACACATAGATGAAACTAAGTATATTTCTCCCATATGGTGAGTCTGCACAGTTCCTCACTTCCTGTTGTAATCTCTGTAGAGCAATGTCCCCAAACTGTGTTAATATTTTAGTGAGTGTTAATTATTCCTTGTGATTGGCAAGAGAGGACAGATAGTCCAACATGACAGACATCATACTTTTAACAAGTGAACTAAGATAAAATACTGCTGATGAAGAGTGTGTCATTGTGTCTCTCTACAGGTTTGGTAAGGGTGATATCTCAGATGAAGGCTGTGCTGCTCTGACTTCAGCTCTGAGATCAAACCCCTCACACCTGAGAGTACTGGATCTGTCGTGGAATAAAGTAGGAGACTCAGGAGTGAAGTGTCTCTCTGATGTACTGGAGAATCTTCACTGTAAACTGGAGACACTGAGGTAAGATCATCTCTCTGAGAGTCACATGACCTGCTCCTCAGTAAGACACATTCTCTAATAGTAAGACTGAAGCAGAAGTTTTAGGTTGATCATCAATGTCCTGAGGAGGAAGATTGTTTCTTTTCACTGCTACACTGTAACTAATCACACAAACTGCACCTGGGACACAAACTAAATGCACTGTGTGTGAGCTGTAGGGTTTAAAAGCAGCGGGGAAATGCAAATGAGAAACATTTTATTGGTCTCAAAGCGAAATCATTTTTTATATTTTG
This sequence comes from Clarias gariepinus, assembly GCF_024256425.1. NCBI lineage: Eukaryota > Metazoa > Chordata > Actinopteri > Siluriformes > Clariidae > Clarias > Clarias gariepinus. The sequence goes on from NC_071111.1 coordinate 27,075,769, forward strand.
TCAGTGAACATTCGTCTCCATCTAGCTGCTATGATCAGGGTTGACAGATCTGTATAATAGAAGCAGTATTAATACCCTGCAGTCTTTATTAATGCTCCTTTTACTGAGCTCTTAAATAGTTGTTTTCAACATTTTTTTTATAAATAAAGGCTATCTATAAATAAACTCACCAAATCAAATACACTCCTACAGTAACACAGAGCTGAAGTTGAGAACAGGGTCAATAGGTGTGTGTATGAGAGGAGATCACAGTGCATGATCACTACTGTATGTTTTAATACAGTAAATACAGAGGTACACCACATAGTTTTCATGCCACATTGCTTTTTGGGACGGCACTGCCATGTTCTGTTTTAATTCTGATTGGTTGCCATGGTGATTTCTGACACAGATGATTTGAGAGCGGCTTGTTATTTTTCTTTGATTTGTGACATGTTGTTTTCTTTTGAGATGAGGAAGAATAAACCTAAAGTAAAGGGACCTTACTGGGGGAAGTTAAATGCCAGTGCCAAGCAGAGATATTTTGAGGAACTTGTAGAGATCTGTATGAACTTGTCACAGTGCGTCAGATTTCGGCCACACATAGCTCCCCCGAAAGTAATCAGAATCACAGTTTCTCCGGTTACGACCTCACTTTATCTCTCGTTTTCGCCTCCGCCTTTACGCTTCGAATTTAACGTTGTTGGAATTACTGGTTTTGAACTTCGCCTGCTTTTGACACGAATCTGCCTTCTCTCGAATTTAACGTTGTTGGAATTACTGGTTTTGAACTTACATTTACATTTACATTTAGGCATTTGGCAGACGCTCTTATCCAGAGCGACTTACATTATTAATATTATTATTTATTTTATTTATTTTATTTTTTTTATCTCATTACACATCTGAGCAGTTGAGGGTTAAGGGCCTTGCTCAAGGGCCCAACAGTGGCAACTTGGTGGTTGTGGGGTTTGAACCTGGGATCTTCCAAACCGTAGTCCAATGCCTTAACCACTGAGCTACCCCTGACCCTTGACCCCTGACTTCGCCTGCTTTTGCCCACGAATCTGCCTGCTCTCGGATTTAACGTTGTTGGAATTACCGGCTGACCTTTGCTCACGTTTGACCACGAGATTGCCTGCCATGGATATTAACGTTGTGTGATTATCAATTTTTGGTCTCTGCTCACACCTGACTCAGAATTGAATTTCACAAGGAGATTACTGACCTGCAAACTCAGCCTCTTTATTGACTGCGATCTGACAACGGGAATCCGGATCACTGGATAAGGTTTCCCTGATGCGGATCGTGTGTGCCGCCTCCCTACTTCCCCGCGCCGGGGCGCCCTAAGCTGGCAGCAAGTCTCTTTCCTGATCTCTCTCTCTTTGCTATTGGATCTGCGTTTTTCCTCCCCCTAGTGGCGGCGTGACTGGTAGCTGAAGATGAAAAACGTCTCGGGTTACTTTGCTGTAACCCTGTTCCCTGAAAAGGCGGGAACGAGATGCTGCGTGAAAACGCTATGGGAACATCTTGTCATGTTGCCGGTTGTGAAGCATGTGTGTACCAAACACGCCAAATTTTTGGCTTTTATAACCTCGGTCAGGTGACGTCATCTGATAGGACGCACCTGCAGGTTATAAATAGGAGTGAACCGGAAACATTCCTCAGATTGATTTGTCTGAACGGACGTCCGGTCACATAGGCAGTGCGGCATTGGGATGCAGCATCTCGTTCCCGCCTTTTCAGGGAACAGGGTTACAGCAAAGTAACCCGAGACGTTCCCTTTCAAAGGCTACACTCGATGCTGCGTGAAAACGCTATGGGAACGAGAGTGCCAACGCCGCCGCACTGCAAGTGTCTGGACTCCAAGGTTGTGTAGCGTGTGCGCACAAGGCCGAGAAGGTCTCAGAACTATGTCTGGGTAGCTGACTCAAGGACCCGTGGGCCCGGAGTAGCATGAACATCCAAACTATAAATGTAATAAATGTGTGCGGAGAGGACAACCCTCCGTATCACACACTTGCTGCAGGAGAATACCTCTTGCTAGTGCAATAGATGGGGCGATCCCCCTGGTTGAATGAGCCCTGATTCCTAGAGGCGAAGTGAGCCCACGCGCCTCATAGGAGAGAGCAATAGCCCAGTGTAGTGGGGGCCACCCCTGTTGCGGCCCCAGACCATGTAAAAGCTGCTTTGACTTACGCCACTAGCTGATGCGGTGGACGTAAATCTGAAGAGCACGTACTGGACAAAGTAGGTGAAGTCTTTCCTGCTCCGAAGCTGTAAAGGCGGAGGACAGAAGGCTTCATAAACAATAGGATGCATATTGGAAAATGTGTGCGGAGAGGACCAACCCTCCGCGTCACAGACTTGCTGCAAGGGAATACCTCTTGCTAGTGCAATTGATGAGGCGATTCCCCTGGTTAAATGAACCCTGATTCCTAGAGGCGAAGTGAGCCCACGCGCCTCATAGAAGAGGGCAATAGCATCTCTCACGCTGCTTGCGGCTTCAAAAAATATGTAAAAGCTGCTCTGACTTACGCCACTGGCTAATGCGGTGGACGTACGTCTGAAGAGCACGTACTGGACACAGTAAGTGAAGTCTCTCCTGCTCCGAAGCTGTAAAGGCGGAGGACAGAAGGCTTCAAAACAATAGGATGCATATTGGCAAATGTGTGCGGAGAGGACCAACCCTCCGCATTACAGACTTGCTGCAAAGGAATACCTCTTGCTAGTGCAATTAATGAGGCGATTTCCCTGGTTGAATGAACCCTGATTCCTAGAGGCGAAGTGAACCCACGCGCCTCATAGGAGAGGGCAATAGCATCTCTCACGTAGCTTGCGGCTTCAAAACATGTAAAAACTGCTCTGACCTACGCCACTGGCTAATGCGGTGGACGTAAATCTGAAGAGCACGTACTGGACACAGTAAGTGAAGTCTCTCCTGCTCCGAAGCTGTAAAGGCGGAGGACAGAAGGCTTCAAAACAATAGGATGCATATTGGCAAATGTGTGCGGAGAGGACCAACTCTCCGCATCACAGACTTGCTGCAAAGGAATACCTCTTGCTAGTGCAATTGATGAGGCGATTCCCCTGGTTGAATGAACCCTGATTCCTAGAGGCGAAGTGAACCCACGCGCCTCATAGGAGAGGGCAATAGCATCTCTAACGCAGCTTGCGGCTTCAAAACATGTAAAAGCTGCTCTGACTTACGCCACTGGCTAATGCGGTGGATGTAAATCTGAAGAGCACGTACTGGACACAGTAAGTGATGTCTCTCCTGCTCCGAAGCTGTAAAGGCGGAGGACAGAAGGCTTCAAAACAATAGGATGCATGTTGGCAAATGTGTGTGGAGAGGACCAACCCTCCGTGTCACATACTTGCTGCAAGGGAATACCTCTTGCTAATGCAATTGATGAGGCGATTCCCCTGGTTAAATGAGCCCTGATTCCTAGAGGCGAAGTGAGCCCACGCGCCTCATAGGAGAGGGCAATAGCTGTCCGATCCTCTTAGAGAGGTAACACCATTTAGAAAAACCATCTTAAGGGTCAGAAACCTGAGGCGCTGACTCTAGTGGTTCAACAAGGGGCACAAGCCAGAGGACAAATTTTCTCTGCAGAAACTCCAGCACTGAAACAATTCGGCAGTGGACTGGGTCTACCTGCTTCGTCATGCACCAACTTTTCAAATACATTCTATTTGTTCAAGAATGTAAATCGCCCTGAGGGACAGGAATCTGGTGCGCTAGCTATTTGGCGGCGCGAGCACAGTCCGCCCTGGCGATTAATATACGAGACTGCCATAGTGTTGTCCACCCGCACTAGGACATGGTAGTCTCAACTGCTGGAGGAAGTGCTTTAGGGCCTGAAATATAGCCATGATTTTGAGGCAATTGATGTGCCGCGCAAAAAGATGGCCTCTCCAGCTCCCTTGGGCTGGACGGTCATTTAAGACCGCACCCCAGCCCATGAGGGAAGCGTCTGTCGTTAGCATCTGCGACGACAAGACGAACTTAGAGTGGGACCCAGAGTCAGAAACCGGGGTCTGAACCACATAGGAAGGGTACGAAGCACCTGGCGCGTAGCCCTTATTGGGGATTGGCCCTAGAGTAAAATCCCCTGGTTCTTAGCCACAACTGAAATGCTCTCATGTGCAGAAGGTCCAAAGGTGTCACCGTGGATACAGCTGCCATGAGAGCTAAGATCTCTGAAAGTGATGGTCACTTTCTGGTCTAGCTTGATTTCCTTGACGGTGTTGAGAATGGATTCGACACGAGCGGGAGACAGCTGTGCCCGCTTACGCTCAAATTCCATGTGACACCCAAAAATGTTGTCCTCTAAACAGGAAAGAGCATGCTTTCATGGCATTGGATCTCAATCCTAGGAAACAAAGATTAGCTAGAACGACATGCTGATGTCGAAGCGCTAGCTACTGAGACTGGGCCAGCCAGTCATGTAATTCAATACGGATGCTCTGGAGTCGTAAGAGCCAGAACTACATCCATGTATTTTGTGTATGTGCGGGTGAAAAAGCTAGACCAAATGGAAGGACCCGATACTGGTAAGCTTCGCCCCCGAAAGCGAACCTCAGGAACCTCCTGTGTTGTGGCAATATTTCCATTGATTTATTTTTAGATAGCGGTAAAGCCCGCAAAATCTAAAAAATTGGATGCAGCCCCCCGTTCCTATTGCACTTTCCGGTTTCATGGAAGTGGAACCACGCCATTGAAACGCGGAGGGTGATGTGAGAACTGAATCCTGTAGTTTCTCTGTACAGTGCTTAGTGCCCAAGGAGATATACTTGGCAGTAGCTTCCACGCTGCCAGTTTCTCAGAAAGGGGCAAAGCTCAGCGGCTTGGTTAAACGGGGGGGATGTTAGATGTTCGGCATCCTGAAACACGGCAGGAAAAACCCGAAGAACTAACATTTTATTGGAGACTGGAGTTGCCCGAAACACCAGTGGTGGCGGAGCAAGAACACCAACCTCCTGGGGGTGCCAGGGAGAACACTTCATTCTTTAAAAGGAATTCTGCGTGCCTCTCCTCATTGGGGGGCCACCCCCCACAGTCCTGGGCACATGAACCTCAGGGCTTCTTTGTGAAGACAATATAGTCTGACCTCTTTTGAGGCGAATTGCGTGACGCACCCCAATCTTGCGAGGGGGTGCTCAGCTCAAAAACACTCTCCTTGTGTGTTTCATGCCTCGCAACAGTCAGACCCGGTCGAGACTGGGTGGCCGACAGTCCCGACTCTTGAGCAAGGCGGGGAAGGAATTTCCCGAAGGCTTGTTATATAACTTCGCCTCATGAACCTAGTGGCGACCGAGTTAACGACATCGCCAAGTAGGCCGGGAGGCGAGATGGGGCATCGAGGAGGAATACACGATTCTACTCCTTAATGCCCCTGAGATTCAACCACGAGTGCCTCTCCGCGGAGACCATAGCAGCCATAAAACGGCCGATAGCACGAGCCGTCTGCTTTGTTGCACGAAGAGACAAGTCTGTGGCCCGGCGTAAATCCAATACGCCTTACCTTGCAGAGCCCCGCCAGTACTCAAGTCTCTCAGCAGGTCAGCCTGGTAGGCGTGCAAAACCGCCATGGTGTGCAATGCGCCAACCTGACCTGCTGCCTGAAAAGCTTTTCCCTCCAGGGAAGATAAAAAGTCTACACAGCTTGAAAGGAAATAATAGCTTTTCAGGAAAGATGATGTCCCAGAAGAGAGATAGCCTGGCAGCGTCTCTTCTATCTGGGTGTCATCATATAACTCCGCGTTTCTACCTCAATTATATTTAAATAAATAAATAAGTTGATGGCAGGAAAACACGGGATGAATACAGCTTACTCCATGAAAGGGTTAACTCATATGGAGATTGTTAAGGGGAGAGAGCGTCGTTGAGGCTCCGCCCCCGGCCACCCGACAGAACCTGCCGTCTATGTTTTTATTTTTATTATTTTTAAGTGCTTAGAGCCTATTACCATCTCCGCGGAGGCAAGAGAGGATGTTTATCCTTGCCCATTCACAAGAAGCGCGGCGCGCGCTTGCGAGCGGACAGAGGGATTTCCCGATCCGATGAGAACGCAAAAGAAAGGAGTTTTAAATCCGTCTCTCACTGCTCTGCCGGATGCACGAGTTTAAGCCCCAGGAATGCGCGGCGGCTCGAAGATTCTCAAGGAATGCGAGGCGCGCGCGTAGCACTTAATCGAAGCAGTAAAGTGTAGAGATCGCCCTCCGATATGGATTATACACACGGAGGGACATCTCGTTTAAACTCTGCCATTATCGGTGAGTTAAACACTTATTTTTGCTGGTTAGACACAACACGCTCACAACTAGACAAGGTGAAGACAAGAATCTGAGGAATGTTTCCGGTTCACTCCTATTTATAACCTGCAGGTGCGTCCTATCAGATGACGTCACCTGACCGAGGTTATAAAAGCCAAAAATTTGGCGTGTTTGGTACACACATGCTTCACAACCGGCAACATGACAAGATGTTCCCATAGCGTTTTCACGCAGCATCGAGTGTAGCCTTTGAAAGGGAACCCAGACACACAACCCCGTCTCACACAACCTGACATTTTAAATGGAACATAGGGTTCACTTTCTCATATGCATTGTCATCCCACTTTGCTTCTGTTCGCAAAAGGTTTAAAATGAGCCTTCAAATTCTTAAGCTTAATACGAGTTAAAAGAAGAATTACTGCTTTTGCTTCCGTCACTCCTCAATACGATAACACCTGACCCCGGACCAGGAGAGAGGTACTAACACACACACACACACGCACATTTTCTATGGGAAGTACTGTATTACCTTTAAGGGAAGAGAAAGCACAAGGAGAGGGTTGTTTTATGGACCTGGAGGCATGGGAAGATTCATAGAATATCAGAAAACCTTACAGTGCCCCTTCCAGATTTTGACAGTATCTACAGTACAAATACTGAAGCTCCTCTAGAAGCATACAAAACTGCCCAAAACATTCAGTCAATATTCTGTTCAGCAATCTGTCACTCTAGATTTCTGGTTTGTAACACTCCAACCACATGTAAAAACACTGTGCAACATCAGCTATACCTGGTCAATACCAGCCACCAACAGAACAATTCAGTACCATCCCCTACTGGACATGAATGTCAGTGATGATGCTCAGCATGGAAGCTCTCTAGTAACAGCTGGCCAAACCCATAGCAAAATGAGAATATCATCCACACACTCATTTATGCCTTTATAGTCTCTGGCATTGATTGTTGAACACTTTGTGGTGTTGACTGTGCTATAATTTCCTCTTTTCTGTTTCTAGTTCCACTTGTTGTTCGCTCTTTTTATTTGTTTATGACTTTTGCAGAACTGTCTCTCTGTTTCTCCTTAATACAAACTTCCCTGTCATATTTTATTTTATGTGTTCTATGATCATTTTCTTGACTTCTGCTTTACTTATTGTTTTTTTTTTCCTTAGCTGTTATCTTGTATTGTGGATTGTAGAATACAGTCCCTGTTCGTCCTCTACCTGGATCTTTCAGATCACAAACATAGCACAATGCATGGTGTCTGTGACTGACTGAAATGTGGTTTGTGAATAAGCCTTTTAGTGAATATAAAATGTTCGCGTTTCACTTTGCGGAGTTTTGAAAAGGCAGATGAACGCGCGTGCTGATATGGAGATTTATAAGAGATTTATTTTTAAAGGCAGTTTCTTTTTCATAATCCCCCAGAAATGGAAAAAAAACACAGATTTATACTTGCATGTGTGCAATAAGGCCGTGAGCCACTTTATTTCAGTCATAATATATTAACATATTTTTGCTGTGTATGTGTGCATAAGAATTGTATTTCAATGAAAGTTTCAGGAACCATGCTTTATTTTAGTTTATCAAAAGAAGCCCTATTTTGTGTGAGGAATCTGACTGTGACGGTGTGAACAGCTGAGACAGTAGGAGCCAGGTTTAAATAGGTCTTACATATTCATGAAAAGCAGGCACGTGCAGGGGCACCCGTCCCTTTCCTCCAGGATGCCTCAAGTGCCCTTTTCTTGGTTTTTTTTGTTGTTGTTGATGTTGTTTTTTTTAATGTGTATGTGCGTATGGAGCCCTGTCTTTGCCCCTCAACAATAAAATGTAACTATTAATCTCAATTTTGCTAAATAAAAGGATCTGGCTTGCATCAGTCACATGACTGCCATTAACCAATGCTTGCCCTTTTGGGCAGAGCGCGCTCGTTATGAGCGGTGTACGAGCTCGCAAAGTGCACATGCATTTTTTGCAGGCTGGGTGGTGCGGAGCTGGAGGAGAAGCAGGCAAATTAATTGGAAGGTGCGGACTGCAACAAAACAGTAAATAGGGTGTACAGCGCACACTATAGTCTAACAACAGATGAATTGAAAAAAATGAGCGTGCCAACAAACATTACCTGTCCTTTTATAAACTGCACAAGTAGTGGTGGTCATTAACTGCTAGCTAACTGGGTATAAGGGTGTTACAAGGAGGTATGTAGCTCTGGCCACCGTTTTAGGGAACATGTTTTGTTTTAAAGTAAGTTACAGGACTTTCTGGAGGGCTTTTATTTCACTAAAAACTATCTAGTATGGATATCCACATAATTATGGATTATTATATTTATGATATAAAAAAAACACTGCATGTGCATGTTTGTGTGTTTTATATGTATAGATTTTAAAAAATTATTACTAATAATATAACAAATATTCCAGACATGCCTCGTAAGGAGAGGAGGAAGAAACAGCTACGACAGTCATACAGTATGATGTTGTTGTTGGTCTTTCGGCTGCTCCCGGCAAGGGGTCGCCACAGCGGAATACCCAGTCCGCACAACAACTTGGCACAGGTTTTACGCCGAATGCCCTTCCTGACACAACCCTCACATTTTTATCCGGGCTTGGGACCGGCACTGCATCCAGTGGCTGGGTTTGGGCACTGGCCGGGAATCTAACCCGGGCCTTTCGCATACTGAGTTTTAGTAAACTATTGCTCAATAATTGCTTGAGTTTGGCATTTTTTATGGTGACCCTGTTAATTAAATAATTAATTAAGATTTCAGATTGTAGTTTGAATTTGATGACTCAACTCAGGCATTTGTGATTTCTCCCTAAATTAAATCTGTGATTTATTTATTTTTTTTACTTTTTTAAGGTTGCAGCCCGGATATTCTGGAATTAGTGTCATGTGTGGAGTTTGAGGCTTTGCGATTTTCAAAGACAACTAGTAAAGGAAATGCTTATCATGAAAAAATTCAAAGAAAAGTGTTCTGTTGTCCAAATGAGCACCACTGGATTTATAAAAAAAAAAAAAGTGGACCTTTGGAAAACAGTGTGAGATTTTAGCTAATCCTATTTATATTTTATCAAGTGAAATCCAACCACACACTTGTTCCACAGAGTGATGTGTACCTCCCGAAGTCATGCTGCCATCTGAAGACATACAGGTTTAAGGCTGACTAATCAAAAATTAAAATTTATCCTGAGAAGCTCACACTTAAAAACATAAAATTACTTTTTCAAACACAAACAAAACAGTTATTAGTGAAGAAAAATAAAGGCAAGGAAAAAATTATGTTTCCTATCAGGAGTAAAGTCTCCCCAAGTCTATTGTTGACCTCTTGGTCTTCTCCCTCTTCTCCTTTCCCAGAGTCTGCTCTGAGGTGATGAGAGGAACACTGGAGAGGAACGCAGCCCTCCTCTCGATCCTCTCTCTCCTCTGAGGGCTGACGGTTGACTACAGAAACTAACACAAGAAGTTTACAATACAATGTTTAAACACTTTTTATATAAAAGTTTTCTATGCAAATCTTATAATGCCAACATGACATCAAACATTCCCCATTGTCAAGAACTAACCTGAGATGACCAGAAGACGTAGCTTTAGCGGTTAGCCCTTTGTAGCGTGAATGGTAAACCCAAACGCGGATGAAACACGAGTAGGCAGGATAATCACGCTTTTAGTCTAAGGACTCTCACAGATGGGGAGTAAGGGAAAGACACAATCTAACCTGCGTCCTATAAATACACACTCGATCAGGAATTGGAACCAAAAAGGTGAGTACTCACAGTTAGAAGCAGGAATCAGACGTGGCATCGGCAAAACTCAATGACTGAGCGAGGTGCTATGGTTTGTTTACCTCTTTTATACTTCCTGGTTTGCGACCGCTTGACTTCCGGGTCCTAGTGCCGGTCGCGTTCCGAGTGTGCATGACAGTACCCCCCTGTCCAGGACCGGCTCCAGACGGTCCTGAGGTGGAGGATACCCTGTGACGGTAGTCCCGGATGAGCTCAGGATCGAGGATGAACCGTGCTGGGACCCAAGATCGCTCCTCGGGGCCGTAGCCTTCCCAATCGACCAGGTACTGGGTGCCCCTGCCCCGAGGTCGCGAATCGAGGATTCGTCGCACGGTGTAAGCGGGACCGCCGTCAATGATTCGGGGAGGAGGAGCAGGGGGGGTGGGTGGAACCAGAGGTGAAGTGATGAAGGGTTTTAGCTGTGATGTATGGAAGACTGGGTGGATCCGGAGCGCCGCAGGCAGCTGGAGCCGGTAGGTGACAGGGTTAATCCGTAACGTGATGCGGTATGGTCCGATGAACCTTGGTGATAGTTTTCTTGATTCGGTGTGCAGATGGAGGTTTTTAGTTGATAGCCATACCTTGTCACCTACGTGGTACAACCGTCCCGGTGGGTGTCGGCGGCGATGCTGGGCGACGTAGCTGGTGTTGGCTCGCTGGATGGCGCGATTCGCTTGATTCCATATCCGCCGACACCTACGGACCAACTGTTGGGCCGATGGTACATCAACCTCCGGTTCTTGATGGTCGAACATGGGAGGATGGAACCCATGGCACACCTCAAATGGGCTTAGGTTGGTGGCTGAGGAGACGTGTAGGTTGTGGGACAGTTCGGCCCATTTGAGGTAGCGGGCCCAGGAGCGCTGGCGATCGGACACGAAACATCTCATGTAGCGCTCCAGTTGTTGGTTGGTCCGTTCCGTCTGACCGTTAGTCTGGGGGTGGTAACCGGATGACAGACTACAGGTGGAATTGATCAGACGGCAGAAGGCCTTCCAGAACCGGGCTGTGAACTGGGGCCCTCTGTCCGAGACGATGTCCTTTGGGAACCCATGCAGTCGGACTACGTGTTCCAAAATCAATTCTGCGGTGTCTTTAGCTGAGGGGAGTCCGGCTAGGGCCACCAGGTGCACGGCCTTGGAGAACCGATCAACGATGGTTAAAATGGTGTCCTTACCCTCTGAAACCGGCAGGCCCGTGATGAAATCCAGGGCGATGTGCGTCCAGGGCCGTCGAGGAACTGGGAGTGGTTGGAGTTCTCCTGGAGTTGGTTGGTTCGTGTCTTTTGCCCTGGCGCACACCGGGCACGCCTGAACGAACTCGAGGACGTCTCTCCTCAAGGAGGGCCACCAGAACGCTCGTTGTATAAATGATAAGGTTCGTCACACCCCAGAATGTCCGGCGATGGTGGACGAATGCCCCCATTGGAGAACCTCTGCAGCTGTTGGGGTACGTAGAGTCGTCCAGGCGGCACACCTACCGGTTCGGTCTCCGCCGCCTGTGCCTGGCGGACCCTGGTCTCCAAATCCCAGTGGAGGGGTGCGAGGATTCGGGATGGGTGGATGACAGGCACGGGTTCCGCCCGGGGGAGGTCGTCCTCATACTGGCGTGATAGGGCGTCGGCTTTGGTGTTCTTCGACCCCGGACGGTAAGAAAGATGGAAATTATATTGTTCGAAAAAAAGTGCCCACCGTGCCTGTCGTGGATTGAGCTGCTTGAGGTTCTTGATGGTGATCAGGTTTTGATGATCGGTCCAGACGATGAATGGCTCACTGGCGCCCTGGAGCCAGTGACGCCATTCCTCCAAAGCCCACTTTATGCCCAACAGCTCGCGGTCCCCTACCCCGTATCGCTGCTGAGTGGGGTCAAATTTTTTGGAGAAGAAACTGCAAGGGTGCAGTTTCTGGTCTGGACCTCGCTGGGAGAGAACCGCGCCGGCGCCCACATCCGACGTGTCCACCTCCACAACGAAGGGTTTATTGGCATCCGGATGAAGAAGAATCGGGGCGGTGGTGAAGCGATGGCAGAGTTCCTTGAAGGCTGAGATGGCGGTAGGATTGAGCTGAAATGGGTGAGGTGAGGGCCTGGTCAATGTGGTTAATGGTGCTGCAACTGTACTGTAGCCCCGGATAAAGCGACGGTAGAAGTTCGCAAACCCGAGAAACCGCTGAAGCTGTTTGAGTGTCCTGGGTAGGGGCCAGTGACGTACAGCTTCTAGCTTCTGCGGGTCCATGGCCACACCCTGGGGCGAGATGACAAAACCCAGGAACGTGGTGGAGTGCTGGTGAAAAGCACATTTTTCCAGCTTGCAGTACAGTTGGTGAGCGAGCAATCTCTTTAAAACAGCACGTACGTGTTGGATATGTTCTTCCAGGTGGCAGGAGTAGATGAGGATGTCGTCCAGGTAGACGAACACCCATCGGCCCAGCATGTCTCGGAGGACGTCATTTATGAATTGTTGGAAGGCCGAGGGTGCGTTGCAGAGTCCAAATGGTATGACCAGGCTCTCATAATGTCCGGTGGGTGTGATGAATGCCGTCTTCCACTCATCACCCTCTCTGATGCGCACCAAGTTGTAGGCGCTCCGGAGGTCCAACTTGGTGAATACGGTGGCACCAGAGAGGGCGTCCAGGGCTGAGTTGGTGAGTGGTAGTGGATGTCTGTTCTTAATGGTGATGTTGTTTAGCCCCCGATAGTCGACACATGGGCGAAGTTCGCCCCCTTTCTTCTTGACGAAAAAGAACCCCGCGGCGGCAGGCGAGGTGGAGGGCCGGATGGTTCCCTGACGGAGGGCGTTGGTGACGTATTCCTCCATCGCCTGCGTCTCCGAGGTGGATAGCGAATAGAGGTGGCTGCAGGGAGGGACGGAGCCCGGCTGAAGTTCTATCGCCAGGTCGTAAGGGCGATGAGGCGGGAGATGGGTAGCTCGTTTCTTACAAAAAACTTCGGCCAGGTCTCGATAGGCGATAGGGATGGCGTTGTTGTCGACGTCGGGGGCCTCGGACTCCCTGGAACACGTCCCAGTCCGTGCCTGTAGGCAGAGCTCGGTGCAGGTCGGCCCCCACTGGAGAATCCGGTTCCGGGTCCACGAAATGATCGGGTCATGCTGTAACAGCCAGGGATAGCCGAGGATGATGGGCGGTGATGAGATGGTAGTAAGGTGAAATTGGATCTGCTCCTGGTGTTGGTCTATGGCGAGCGTGATGGGTTGGGTCTGATGGGTGATAGGGCTGGAGGATAAGGGCCGACCGTCGACCGAAGTGATATTTACCGGCTGGGATAACGCCTCAGTCCTCACCCCCAAATCTTTGGCATAATTAGAGTCAATGAAGTTACCCGCGGCACCGGAGTCGATGAATGCGGCACTTCGAACTCGTTTGTGGCCAATTTGGAGGTTTACCTCAACCGTGAAACGTGAGATGGTGGCGTCGATTGTGGAGGAGAGGTGGAGGGGGCCCGGTGAGTCTCTCCTTCCACTCACCGGGGCTGCGCGTTTCCCGGGCGAATCGGACAATTAGCTCGGTGGTGCGCCGCCGACCCACAGTAGGCACACAGCCCCTCTCGATACCGTCGTTCGCGTTCCGCCACGGTCAGGGAGGCGCGTCCTAATTGCATGGGTTCCCCGGCTCCGGTGTCAACCACGGCAGGAGGTGGAGATCCGACAGGTCCAGTAGTGGAGGTGATGAGAGCAGTAGGTGGTCGTGGCGTGGTGTAGGAGAAGGTGGGTGCAGGCGGCAGGGTCCTAGGGGCTGGCTTCGGGCGAGAGAGGATGCGTTGGTCGATACGGAGGGAGAGCTGGATCATCCCCTCCAGGGTAGCAGGAAGCTCTCGCCCGGCGAGCTCATCTTTGATACGTGGAGCCAGTCCCTCGTAGAAGGATGTCCGGAGCGCGGCATCTTCCCAGTCGGTCTGTACAGCGAGGGTCCGGAACTCAGCAGCGTACCGGCTCACGGACGATCCTCCCTGCCGCAGATGGTAGAGCTTGGTGTCGGTCTCCACCTCGCCCGCTGGGTGTTCGAATGTGAGTCTGAGTTGGCGGGTGAACTCGTTATATGAGTGCGCGGTGTCTGAATCCGCCCGGAGAACTGCCGTGGCCCACTCAGCTGCCTGCCCGGATAGCAACGAGACCAGAAGCGCGATGCGTAGCCGATCGGTGGAGTACCTGGTGGCATTGAACTCAAACACCAGATCAAGCGCTGTTAGAAACACATTACACTTCCCGTCCGTGCCGTCCCATTTATCCGGAAGTGCCAAAAATACATCAGAAGGAGGGGGGGGGGGGGGGGGGGTTGGTGCGGCGCCGCGGCCGCCGCGACGGGAGACCGGCTAGCCGCGCTATCCACAGCCGCCCGGAGATCCGCGTTCTCCCGCCGGAGCTCCGCGACCTCGCGGCACAAGGCCGCGACGTCTTGGAGGTCCCGGCGCAGATTAGCGATCTCCCCGGTTAGCGTGTTGATGAGCTTGGCATGCTGATCGACCACATCGCAGAGGTGCGCGTAATCCGCTGGGTTCACCGCGGAAGGCTCAGTCATTCTGTCAAGAACTAACCTGAGATGACCAGAAGACGTAGCTTTAGCGGTTAGCCCTTTGTAGCGTGAATGGTAAACCCAAACGCGGATGAAACACGAGTAGGCAGGATAATCACGCTTTTAGTCTAAGGACTCTCACAGATGGGGAGTAAGGGAAAGACACAATCTAACCTGCGTCCTATAAATACACACTCGATCAGGAATTGGAACCAAAAAGGTGAGTACTCACAGTTAGAAGCAGGAATCAGACGTGGCATCGGCAAAACTCAATGACTGAGCGAGGTGCTATGGTTTGTTTACCTCTTTTATACTTCCTGGTTTGCGACCGCTTGACTTCCGGGTCCTAGTGCCGGTCGCGTTCCGAGTGTGCATGACACCCATCTTAATATTTTAAGACTATTTTTAAGTTATTTAACTAATAGTTTGACTACTACTATTTCATTTACTTTCAAAATTACATTAAGAGCAAGATTAATAAAACTTTAAAACTAACATCAACAGCCTCCACCAAAGAGTCTGTCTCCATAGCATTGCCTCCAACAATAGCAAAGGTCACAAAACATGGAGCAATGCCCCAATTATTTGCATATTTAGAAGATACTGCACAGTGTTGGTCCACCTGTAGATTACACACCATTACTTAGTGTTGCAATATAACTAAAATTTAAGTCAAACATTTTTGTCAATGATGTACAGCTACAGATGGATTTAATGAGATGTGTTTTCTCTTATTAATACACATGAATTAATACATAAATTTAGTGTATATTTTTGACTAATTTACCTCAAGATGTAACATGTGAGGGATAACAGGATACGGTGCTCCAATTCTTCAAAAGGATGCAGATATAACTATGATGCATTTTTCTTTTTTTTATAATAAAAAAAAAAACTGAATGAGAAAACACATTAACCTCACACCTCCATATCAAAGCATTTAATTTGAACAGTAAAATACGCTTCCTCCTAAATTACTAGCATAGTAAAAATTTTGATCAACTTACCATAATATACTGAGTGGTCTAAACATGATTTAATCATAAGTGAAGAATCCAGAAAGCTCGCTAAAGTATAAACCAGCTACTGGGTCAAAATAACACAACCAGGTGTTTGTTTTTTACCCCCAAAATGATCCTGGATCAGACACAAACAGAAGACATATAAGACTTTATAATGATATAATGACATATAAGTCATTAAACATTTACATTTAGGCAGACGCTCTTATCCAGAGCTACTTAGATTTTTATCTCATTATACATCTAAGCAGTTGAGGGTTAAGGGCCTTGCTCAAGGGCCCAACAGTGGCAACTTGGTGGTTGTGGGGTTTGAACCTGGGATCTTCCGAACTATAGTCCAATGCTTTAACCACTGAGCTACCCCAATTGCTTTAGGATTACATTTAGGATTACATTTAGTAAATTTAGGATTTAGGATTTTATTTATGTGTGCTAACGAAACACATTTTTCTCATAAAATACAGTATAGCCGACTATTGGCACAGAATATAAAAACATGAGCTCTCCACACCCCCATATCAAAGTGTGATGGTGAAAAAGCAAATGAACTGAATGGAAATGAGCTTGCTCCTAACACAACTACTTACTCACTCATCATCATTACCGCTTAATCCTATATTCAGGGTCGCAGGGACCTGGAGCCTATCCAAGGAGACTTAGGGCACAAGGCGGAGTATACCAGAGTACCCGGAGGAAACCCACCATGCACGGGGAGAGCATGCAAACTCCATGCACACGGAGACGGGGAGGAATTGGCCACGACTAAATTGGGGAGAAAATTGGAAATACTCCCCCCACAAAAAAAAAAAAAAAAAAATCATATTTACTTACTATAAAACACTGCCAGCTTTAAGTGGCGTGCCCTTCGTCTCAGAAGTGAAGAATCCAGAAAGTTAGTCATGCCGTTTCTCAATTCCAAGAACGTAAAGAACGGACTTGACTTGGAAGTGCACACTCAAGGGTTTGAAGACACCGGATATATATTGCAAATGGAATGCAGAGTACAGGATGCGTTACACAGGCGCAATATATTATACCATAACTGATTATACCAAAGATTGCCAGTTAGAAATACCCAAAATAAAATAAATCCTCTGTTTTAAGTACTACAGAGACATCACAGCCAGCGGTAGTTTTCAGAGCTTCATTCCAAGGTGTGACTGGGCAGCTACATACTGTAAGTGCAGAGCGCCTGGGGGATTTGCTTGGATCTCAAATCGCCGAAAATGTTGGGGCAATTTTTTAAATAGATGCTATAAGTAATTTTTTTGGATTTTTTCCCGATTTTCTCCCTAATTTAGTCGTGGCCAATTCCTCCCCGTCACTAGGGGGCTCCCACATTAAGGCTACTTCTACCATTCAGCCGGGAGGGCTGAAGACTATCACGTGTTTCCTCCGAACCGCGTGACGCCAGCCGACCGCATCTTTTTGAACTGCTTGCTCACGCACCATTAGGGGCGAAGTAACACGCTCAGAGGAACGTGCTAGCCGCTCCTTCCGCGTGCGCGAGCTCACAGACGCCCCTGATTGGCTGTAGAGCCGTGATTAATGTGGGAGCGCAAGTGCCTCTCATCACTCATTGAGTCAAATAACCCAACCAGGTGTTCATCTGTAAATGATTCACCACGTCTCATTTGACCCAGCAATGAGCAACCCAGCAGTGTGTTTACAGAACCAGCACAGCATTTTTTTAGAGTGTAGGCATTTAGTAGAATTTTACATTTCTTGAACCAAACAATAAACATGATACCTATTCACATTTTGTATGGTCAGTAATTATAATGGTATCATACATGTTTGAAAGCTGTACATGGTCTATATTTTAAGTCTCCTGACCTCATCTGTTTCGCCTCAGTAACCTGTACTAATTAATCTGCATGTTATGCATCCTTCGCAGGACGTTTATGGTATCTGTCAGAAACAAACAATAATTATAGTCTACCATACATTAACATTACAATGACTTCAGATAATAAATATTTAACATGAAATAATAATAATGATGATAGAGGACTTACTGCAGGACTTCAATGAAGGATACCTGTAGTTTTTTTCAGGTAATTACCTGAATATAGGGCTATTTTAGGAATTAACTGTTTAATACCAAAGTTACAAAATCATATTTTAATGCAAATGCAATCCAACTGCATTGTAATGCATTGTACTTCATAAAATCTGCAGTAAAACTCGGGGGTCATTTTAAATTACATTGTTATTTAGAATAAACAAGTGATATCATACCAAATAATAAAATATATATATACAGTATATTCAAACACATCAGCTTTAAAGTAAGTCTTAAATGAAGATAAAAATCTGGTGATGAAGAGTGTGTCATTGTGTCTCTCTACAGGTTGTGGGATTGTGGTGTCTCAGATGAAGGCTGTGCTGCTCTGACTTCAGCTCTGAGATCAAACCCCTCACACCTGAGAGAACTGGATCTGTCCTGGAATAAAGTAGGAGACTCAGGAGTGAAGTATCTTTGTGCTGTACTGGAGAATCCTCACTGTAAACTGGAGACACTGAGGTAAGATCATCTCTCTGAGAGTCACATGACCTGCTCCTCAGTAAGACACATTCTCTAATAGTGAGACTGAAGCAGAAGTTTTAGGTTGATCATTAATGTCCTGAGGAGGAAGATTGTTTCTTTTCACTGCACACTGATTGTCACAGAGTCTTTGGGTCAGATGTACGTATGTGAGAAGCTGCAGAGCAAAACATGACTTGATGTGACTGCAGTGTGTCTGAAATGACTGTGAAATTTAATAAAACACTGTAACTAATCACACAAACTGCACCTGGGACACAAACTAAATGCACTGTGTGTAAGCTGTAGGGTTTAAAATCAGCAGGGAAATGCAAATGAGAAACATTTTATTGGTCTTAAAGCTGAAATAATGTTTATTTTGTCAGTAAACATTCGTCTCCATCTAGCTGCTATAAACAGGGTTGCCAGATCTGCGTCATAGACACAGTATTAAGACCATGCAGTCTTTTCTAATAGTTCTTTCACTGAGATCTTAAATAGTCTTGTATTATTTCAAATTTTGTTAAAAATCAAGAATATCTATAAATAAACTCACTGACTCAAATACACGCATACAGTAACACAGAGCTGAAGTTAAGAACAGGATCAATAGGTCTGTGTATCAGAGGAGATCACAGTGCATGATCACTACTGTATGTTTAATATACATAATAGAGTTACATCACACTGTTTTCATACCACTTTGAATTTTGGGAAGGCTCTGCCATGTTTGGTTTTAATGCTGATTGGTTGCCATGGTGATGAGAGTTGAGAGCAGCTTGTTATTGTTTTTAGATTTGTGACATGATGTTTTCTTTCGAGATGAATGCCTGAGAAACATGGCCACACATGCGGTTCACAATCCATCGTCTCACATCAGCATCATCATTACACTTTTCTCTGCAACTCCTTCTCAACCATTCATGGGAATTTAACTAAACCTTCACAGAACATTCATTAGGAAGCATAGATATGCCCTAGCTATCTCATTTTTGGAAGTAGCACATGCAGTGGGCAGGTAACATGTCTTCCTTGGAAGACTCCCATATACTGTAGACTTCTATATTGCTTACACTCTACAAGTCACTGGGAGTTCATGAACAATTTTGCCGTTGCTGTCACAGTCTAGTTGGGTCATGTGAACTTCTACACTGTAAAAAAAAAAATTCTGTTAAATATAAGTAAATTACTGGCAGCATAGACGCCAGCAATCTTCTGTAATTTTGCAGTACTCATACTTTTAAATTACTTTACAGTTTATTACTGTAAACATAAAAGACAGTATATTTCTGTAGCTCTGACAATTTACAGTAGAATACTAGCAGCACAGACACCAGCAATCTACTGTAATTTTACACTATACAGTACATCCAGTATTTATTTTACATCAATCTTCTGTAAAAATTAAATGCGTAACTGATTATTTCAGTTTAACTTTTATTTTCTCTGTTTATTAAAGAAGGGAATAATTGATAATAACTTTATCATATTAAAATTTCCAAATAAAAATAGAAAAATATTGCTCTGTAAATATCTATGAAATATACTATAAACACCACAAAAAAACTTTTATTAAAAGGTGGAGTCAAAAAATAATTTTAGGTTAAAAAAATATATATATTAAAAAAGTAAAAACAATAGCCATAAATTATTCTTAAATTTCATATCAGAGGCTTCTTGTTACATTTAAACTCAAAAACTTTAAACAAAAACAAATCATGGCAATTTTTTATTTATTTTTATAAATATTATATATTATATTTGCTTAATAATGGCTGCTTAAACCAAGGCAACACATAAAAACTTGTTAAAACATTACAAGCATTTTAAATTGTAAAAATGTTTAGTAATAATATCAGTACAAGTAATAACAAAACAAAACAAGTAACATTAACAGTACCTGTACCTGTAACAGTAAAACCTCGGATTACGAGTAACGCGGTTCACGAGTGTTCCGCAAGACGAGCAAATATTTTCAATTAATTCTGTTTTGGAAAACGAGTGTTGTCTTGGTTTACGAGCACCGAGTATCATGTATCACGCGTGCGCTTCTTGTTTTGACGCCGAGCGTCAGTGATTACAACTGAGCCAACGGTTTTTCTCTTTCTTGAGTTGCGGAATTGTGGGTAATCATCTCCTCTGCTGGGTCTTAGTGCTCGTCTCTTACTGGTATAATCAACATCCTTGCTTGGTGTACTGTTTACTATAACACTGTGTGTGTGAAACATATTTTATTTTGTGTTTGTAAGTATGTGTGTACTGCGTGCGTGTATCGTTTCTTATAACACACGTGTGCGCGCGAGTAAAGCAAAGGAAATCTCCATCTCTGTTTCAGCCTGTGTGAGCCTATGTGTGCGCCACGTAATTTAACACTTTAAACAACTTTAACACTGTGTGTGTGTGTGAGAGAGACTGCATGCGCACAAGAGAGAGAGAGAAAGAGTGTGTGTGACCCACACACACACACTCACTCTCTTGCGCGTGAGAAACAGACACACACAGAAAGCAAAGGTGCTTTTCAAAGGTAACGTGCGGTTCATTTGTTTGTTTGTTTGACTTTACAGCAGTGATTCCGTTATTAAGCGCTCACACGAGTGTCTTAGTGATGTTCCTTGTTAATTTTTTAGACAAAACAGTCTTTCCGTTAATGTGTGTTTATGTGAAATTAAAATAAGAAAGGTTTACTGTGTATTAAAGGTTTACTAGAAGGTTAAAAATCCATTTTCTCCCTCAGCCTCTCTTATGTGTGTGCGCACGCGTTGATACACTTGGTCATACATTCTCTCTCGGGACGGTAGGGGCTTTACACACACACACACACACACATTTTTTATATTTCTTAAGGGAAAATAATTTTTTAAGGGAAATTTAAATTTGGTTTATGGGTGTTTTGGAATACGAGCCCGCTTCGTGAACAAATTATGCTCGTAATCCAAGGTTTCACTGTATTTACTTTCTACGGGTCCTGTGAGGGGATACATGCCACAGTACCTGTAATCACTCCTTGGCTCATTGTTTCTCTCCAGGTTTATTTCAGAGTACCACTGCAAAAAAGCAGTAAGCAGTAATTTAGTAACTTTCTCTAGAATTGTCAAGCAACAATAACAACTCAGATAGTAACGTGATATTCACACAGCATTGACTAACAAAAACATGTCTTAACCCATTCCTAACATTACCAAGTTTGCTTAACATCTTTTATGAAATTTAAAGGTTAGCCCAAAGAGAAATCAAGTATAATTAAAAATCATTAACTATATGATTAACTCTATAGTACCTGATCAGCAGAAATAATAGTATATAGATATAAAGAACTATATAGATAGTAAATAACTTTTAACATGCAATATTTGATCAATTCTAAGAAAAGACATGAAACAATGAACACTTACATTTAAAAGACA
This sequence comes from Clarias gariepinus, assembly GCF_024256425.1. NCBI lineage: Eukaryota > Metazoa > Chordata > Actinopteri > Siluriformes > Clariidae > Clarias > Clarias gariepinus. Next base: position 27,097,291 of record NC_071111.1, read on the forward strand.
ATTTAAAACAATGTAGTCAGGCTTGGTGAGAGCAGAATCCTTGAAAATATAAGTGCCCGAGTTACTCACATTTCAGCACTAAAGTAAGTTCTAAACACATTTTCACAAACTCGACAGGCTGCTAAGCATGACCCTCATGCATTGCTCCTGGTAAAACTACCTTTATAAATAAAATACTTCCAAGAAAACAAAGAAAAAAGGTTTAAATTACCATTCAGATTGTTGGTGCAGATGAAGATGAAGGACTTCCTCATACATCCCTTCAGAATAAAAGCTATATAAATAAGTAATGACGTTTGCAGCAAGTTCACATATACTTGACTAAAAATGATCTTTTAAATTGCTGCTTCTAAAAGTTATGTTTAAGATAATAACACAAAACTAATTACTGAGATAGAACAGTAATGAAATTTAATCCGCTTTTTTATTTATTTACGCTTTTGACCAGGTGTCACATACATCCTATACCTCAAAAGAACAAAAGTCATTAATGTAAGTTACGTAATGTCAATGACGATGCTCAGCATAGGAGTCCTACAGGTACAACTGGCCAAACCTGTACCAAAATGGGAATATCATAAACGCACTAATTTACGCCTTTATAGTCTCTTTTGCATTTTAGCCAATTCCATGAGAAGTTTTGATTTTATTTGAGATATTTAACTTGAGCATAGACTGTAATGATAATGGACAGTATTGCTCCAGAGCAGGGGTTGGGAACCTTTTTGACTGAGAGAGCCAAGAACGCCACATATTTTAAAATGTAATTCCATGAGAGCCATACAATATGTTTAAAACTAAATACAAGTACATTTGTGCATTTTATGTAAGACCACACAGTAGAATAAGTCTCTGAATTCTTTTTAATAATGTTGTTATGCTGTTGCTTACCAATGATGAATAAAGTACTTCTTACCATTAATGCGACTTCAGGTGCTGCATGGCTTTGCTGATGGCTTTGTAGTCTGGTTGATACGTAGTGAGGTTAAGCTTCATGCAGACATTGAGACTTCCATCTGTTAAACGTGATCATAGGTTGGTCTTAATGTTCTTTAGATGTGAGAAAGACTGCTCGCATGAATACGTAGAGCCAAACATTGTCAATACAGCAATACTCACACGCTGCAGTGTGTGGTATGTGACGGGAACACGTTCCAAGTTTTGACAATTAGCTGGTCCGCGGGTTAAAGTTTTTTCATTTCTCCCCACTTGTGTTTGCTCGTCAACACTGCTTGCTGTCGTGCAAGTCTTTCCAAGTCTTCATTCAGTGACTTGAACTTATTCACCCACATGTCTGAGGCCTTCAGGTCAGCAGCTTGTAGCTCAAAATCTCTGACGGAAACACCGGGGATGTAACTCAGGTCGGCGCTGACCACTGCACACTCGTGTGAAAGGGTGATGAACTTAAAAAGACGAGTGCGCTCACAAAATTCTCCAAAGCGCGCTTTGAATGATTGCAGGAGATTAGATGTGAAGCCCGCTAGCTGCTGAAGATCAAGATGTTGAGCAGGGTCACTTGCTGTGCATGCATCTTTAAACTCCCCCAGTTTTTCAAAGTGTAGTAAATGATCTGTTTCAATGTCGGCGATTGAAGAGTTCTAGCTTGTTTTCAAATGCAAACACTGCTTGTTAAAGGGATAAAACTGTATTTACAACGCCTTGCATTTTCACATTGTGCTGGTTCAGATGTTCATTTATGTCCGTGAGATAGTAGAACTTCAGGAGCCACTCAGTGTTAGCTAACTCAGAATGCTCAACGTTTTTCATTTTAAGAATAGTCCAGATTTCGCTCAGCTGAAGCGGCTGCGCACTTTCGGCTGAGAACCTTCCCTCTTGACAACCAATGCACATTGCTGTGCAGAAGCAGACTAGGATAATTATTCCCAACTTCCCAGCAGGGTTTTAAATTGATGATCATTTAAAGCTTGGGCAACAATAAAGTTGACCACCTGAATGACCAGTGACATCACCTCATCGAGCTGTTCACCACATATCTGAGCACAAAGCGCCTCCTGATGTAGGATGCTGTAAAAACTTGGATGTGTCTCTTTTCATGTTCACGAAGAAGCGCTACGAATTCTCTGTTTTTCCCCACCATGCACGGAGCACCATCAGTACACATCGATATAAGTTTATCACCGGTATTTTTTTTTTTTTAGCAAACTCAGTGAAAGACTTTTATAAATCCCCCCCTCTTGTTGTCCCTTTAATAGGCAAAACAGCAAGACTTTCCTCACTTAGTGTGTCACCGACAGGATACCTTGCAATCACGCTGAACTGGGATGAATGGCTTACGTCTGTTGACTCATCCAAAGCGAGAGAAAAGAATGGTGCTGCATTTATGTCCTTCACTTGTGTTGCCTCAATTTGATTTGCCATCATGATGGTACGATCGTGAACAGTTTTTGCCAACAGAGGCATGTATTTTATTTATTTGATTATCTTGTCTTTATCCGAAAAGTCGTCAAAAAGTTCATTGGCAACATCAAGCATGAATGTTTTGGCATACTCCCCATCTGTGAATGGCTTTCCGTTTCTCACAATTGCTAAAGCACCAGCAGAGCTAGCTGAATTCCAGTCATCTTGTTGAGTCCAAACACGGAGTTGCTGTTGACTAGCTTGCACTCTCTACAGTAGCTCTTGACATGCTTTCTTCCTGCTGTCCCCCGCAGGATATTTCGATGCAAATGTAGTATGGCGCGTGTCGAGGTGCTACTTTATATTTGTATCGATGCAATTTTATTATTGCAAATTAGACACACTGCAGAACCTGCTCTCTCCACAAAGGCGAATTCTTCTGTCCATTCCTGCTGAAAAGTACAATGGTCCTCATCTTTTATTCTCTTAGCTATCTTTTTCGATAAAAGATTTTCTGCAATTAGCTAGCTGGCTACTTAATTAAAAGGAGGGAAGTTTACTGCTTGACCTCACAATGACCCATGTACGTTATGCATTATCCAATAAAAATTTGGTGTTGTCCCAGAGCAGCTGTGATTGGCTCCATCCACCCGCAAACATGAACATGAGTGATAGGAAATAAATGGATTGAAATACATAAGAATGTTTTATATTTTTAACGTTATTTTTTTTTAAATTAAAGATTTGTCTGCGAGCCAGATGCAGCCATTAAAAGAGCCACATCTGACATTTTTTACTTTCTATTAGATTTATAATTAAGCAATATCTATTTAAACATAAATTATCAGCAAATAATCTGGTTTATACAAGACATACGTTTTTTTATTTAAATATTTATACTTTACATAATATCTTTTAATTTATGATTTTTGTTTGTCCCCATATTTTACACTTTTTCATTTTTGATCATGCAACGAAATACTGTACATACACACATCTGCTTAGAGAAACGAAATATGAGACTCAATGTAATCATTTTTTATTACATTGTTAATTAGAATAAACAGTTAATGTCATTTCAAATAATAACATAATTTTATAATCACCTTAGCTTGGAAATAAGTCTTAGATGACAATGAAAATCTGGTAATGAAGAGTATGTCATTGTGTCTCTCTACAGGTTGCGTGGTTGTGGTGTCTCAGATGAAGACTGTGCTGCTCTGACTTCAGCCCTGAGATCAAATCCCTCACACCTGAAATACCTGAATCTGTCTAATAATAAAGTAGGAGACTCCGGAGTGAAGTGTCTCTGTGCTGTACTGGAGAATCCTCACTGTGAACTGGAGACACTGAGGTAAGATCATCTCTCTGAGAGTCACATGACCTGCTCCTTAGTAAGACACATTTTCTAATAGTGAAACTGAAGCAGAAGTTTTGGATTCATCATTAATGTCCGGAGGAAGATTGTTTCTTTTCACTGCACTCTTTGGGTCAGATGTACGTATGTGAGAAGCTGCGGAGCAAAATGTGACTTGATGTGACTGCACTGTGTCTAAAATTACTGTGAAATTTACTAAAACACTGTAACTAATCACACAAACTGTCACAGGTGGGGGCAGAACGAGGTGAATTCAAGCACAGATGAATAAAAGCAAAGTAGGTGGGAGCATGGTCGAAAAACGGAAGCGAGGGTCAAATACCGGTAAAGCAAAGCATCAGCGAAGCATCTGAGCCAAATCGTCAAAAGAGGGAGCGTAAGATCGGTAACAAGGAAATTAAGCAATGAAGCAACTATCCAAAAAAAAAAAAAAATTGAAACAAAAACCATGGTCAAAAACAAAGAAGCGCCAGGTCTTCCTGCAAAGGCGGACTAAGGCTTGGGCAGATGGATCGCTGACCACCTCCTCCTGAGACGGGAACAAGGTACTGGAATGGAGACAACCTGGTAGATGATGAGACTTGGGTGTTATGAGCATACTTGACCCAGGGCAGGAACCTGGAAGTGGTCATGCACCTCAGGGGGACCTTAAGAGCCTGGTTCTTCCTATCTGTCTGCCCATTGGTTTATGGGTGAAATCTCAACGACAGACCGGGATGGCACCGATAATCTTACAGAACTGTGGACCATGATCAGAGACATTGTCCTTGGGTAAGCTATGAAGCTTAAAAACATGGAGAATCAGGAATTCTGCAGTCTCCTTTGCGGATGGAAGTTTAGGCAGGAAGTGCAATCTCTGCTCTTCATGACTGTTTCGAGAACACTGACTGGAACATGTTTAGGGAGGCTGCAACTTACGTCGACTTCACCAACTTGGAGCATTACACGTCATTAGTGACCAGCTACATCAACAAGTGCACCGATGATATCACTGTCCCCAAGAGGATCATCTCACGACCCAACCAGAAATCGTGGATTACTGCGGAAGTGCGTGCACTTCTGAGGACCCGAGACTCTGCCTTCAAAGCGGGAGACAAGGTGGCCCTTAAAAGAGCAAGGGCCAAACTTTCTCGGGCCATCAGAGAGGCGAAGCGCGCACACGCCCAGAGAATCCACAACTACTTCATAGCCAGTGGCGAGACACGGCGCATGTGGCAGGCAAGGTGCTCAGAGAATGTGCGGAACAGCTGGCAGATGTTCTCATCGACATCTTCCACTTCTCTTTGAGCAGCGCTGTCGTTCTCATGGCCGTTCAAGGCCACCACCATCGTCCCCATGCCCAAGAAGTCTAATGTGTCCTGTCTCAATAACTACCGTCCCGTTGCATTTACACCCACCATCATGAAGTGCTTCGAGCGGCTCGTCATGAGACACATTAAGACCCTGCTGCCCCCCTCACTGGACCCACTGCAATTTGCGGACCGTCCTAACTGCTCAACGGACGACGCCATCTCCACTACACTTCATCTTGCCCTCACACACTTGGACAAGAAGAACACATACGTTTGAATGCTGTACATAGATTTAAGCTCAGCATTCAACACTATCATCCCTCAACAACTGATCGGGAAGCTGAGCCTGTTGGGCCTGAACACCCCTCTCTGCAACTAGATCCTGGACTTTCTGACCGGAAGGCCTCAGTCAGTACGGATCGGAAACTGCACCTCCAGCACTACCACACTTAGCTCATTTCCACTACACTGGTGCTGGTGCTCGGCCGGTGCTGGACTGGGAACCACTAAGAACCGGCCCGCATTTACACTAGACAGGAGCTCAGCGGGAGCAGCATGATAATACGTCACAGGCCACGCCCACTAAACAGAAACAAACAAGTCAGTTTACTCCAAACTATGAAAATGTATTTCAGTATCCAAAGGCAGCTTATTTAACGTGTTATCACTGCTGCCACTTTTACACAGCCGCTTTTTTTGTCCCTGTAGTCTTTCTTCAGTCTTTTTAGCCTATTACACTATTTGGTCGGTTGTTCGTGTGAAGCCTGCGACTATTAGTTCTTCTCTTATTTCCTCATACACTTTTTTTTTTTCTTAAAGCACTTCCTGATTTCTGCTGAATATCGACGGATGTCCAAATTGCTAAAAGCGCGTTTGTTTCGTCTGCGCTCCACATTAACAGACTTTGGGTCTCCGCCATTTTTTTTATGCTCCCTATAACTCCGCCCACCGCTCGTGACGTCACGGGTTCTCGCGACTAGACAGCAGAGTTTAGGGGCCGGTTCGGTGCTTATTTTAGGGCAACGGCACAAATTGTTTTCTGTGGAAAAGCGCGGCACTGGTTCCAATATTGGGAACCGGCACGGGAACCAGAGCAGTGGAAAAGGGGTAACTGAGCACTGGGGCCCCAAATGGCTGTGTGCTTAGTCCCCTGCTGTTCACACTGCTGACTCACGACTGTGTAGCAACACTCAGTTCGAATTACATCATTAAGTTCGCTGATGACATGACCACGGTGGGTCTCATTAGCAAGAAGAGAGGAACAGAGAGGAAGTGCAGAGGCTTACGGAATGGTGTAAAGACAACAACCTTAAAGATGTAAGGTGTAAAGATGGTTGTTGACTTTAGGAGGACACGAGGCGACCATTCTCCACTGAGCATTAACAGCTTCTCTGTGGAGATCGTCAAAAGCACCAAATTCCTGAGTGTCCACCTAGAGAAGGACCTCAGCTGGTTCCACAACACCAGCTCCCTACACAAGAAAGCCCAACAGCGTCTCTTCTTTCTAAGAAGACTGAGGAAGGCCCAGCTTCCACCACATTCTGCATCCGCAAAGCCACAAGCATTGTGGCTGATTGGACACACACTTTACACTTCTGCCATCTGGAAAAAGGTACCGAAGCATTCGGACACACACATCCAGACTGTTCAACAGCTTTTTTCCACAAGCCATCCGTCTTCTCAACAAAAGGGGACTGGACTGATAAACATACACACACACACACACACAAACATTATCACTCAGCTTAACTCACCTACCTCAAAACATTAAGACTGGAACGACTAATCAACACAAGCGCAAACACACCAATCTGTAAATGCTTCATTGTTTATTTCTTTTGCACAATATTCATTACTGGATTCCTTTTCGCAATAATTCCTTAATTCTTGCTGCTACATTAAGGAACGTTTACAGTTTCTCCACTACCTCAAAACCATATTATTATGTTATGTTATGTCGTGTTTGTCGCACTGTCACTTTGTTGTTGCTCTTGCTTGCACATTTGCACGTGCACTTTATGTTGTCTGTTTAAAAAAACCTGTAGATAGTCTTCCTTAGCTAGTTAGTTTTTGTTAATTTATGTTATAAGTTTATGTTGTCAGGTCAATCGGTCTTGTCTCTGCTAGCCAGCTAACTAGGCTAGCTCTTAGTTAGCTAGTTTAGTTTTTTTGTTAATTTATGTTGTTTAACGTTGTTTCGCTTCACTGTGTACTAACTGTATATGGGTGAAGTGACAATAAAGCCTACTTGAACTTGAACTTGAAGGTGGGTAATTTTGTAACGAAGTCCATGTCAAGGTTGGACCATGGGCAGTATGGAATCGGTAGAGGTCTGAGGAGGGCTGCAGGAGCGGTGTTGGCGTGTTTGCACCTTACACAGATGTCGCATGCTGACACAAATCTGGAAACATCCTCCTTCAATGTTGGCCAGCAGAAACATTACTGGACTTGGGACAGGATGCGAGCAGAACCAGGGTGGCAGGAAAGCTTGAAGCTGTGCCCCCATTCCAGGACCTGAGATCATAGTATGGTATGTTACTGAGCCCTGGTTTGTGAGACAGGGCCTGCTTGACCTTGGTTTCTATGTCTAGCTCAGCCGCTACAAGCAAGCAGGGCGAAGGAAGGATAGTGTCATAGGCGGTAGAGTCTTGGATGGTCATGAACTGTCTGACGAGGGCATCTGGTTTGGAGTTCTTAGACCCAAGATGATAGGAGAGGGTGAAGTTGAACCTGACGAAGAACAGCAACCACCGGGCCTGGCAGGACTTGAGCCTCTTGGCACCTCGTAGGTACTCAAGGTTCTTGTGGTCGGTCCAGACCAGAAATGGAACTTTCATCCCCTCTAACCAATGTCTCCATTCCTCCAGGGCCAGCTTGATGGCTAGGAGCTCTCGGTCACTGGTGCCATAGTTTGCTTCAGCAGGGGTTAAGCGGTGTGAAAAGAAAGAGCAGGGATGCAGCTTATTGTCGTGAGCAGGCCCCTGAGAGAGAGAACACCTCCTACCCCCGTGCTGGAGGCATCAATGTCCACAACAAACTGATGTGACGATCCGGCGGGGTGAGAATTGTGGCAGACGTAAACCGTTTCTTGAGTTCCAAGTAGGCTTTCTCGGTTTCCTGATTCTAACAAAACTGTGTTTTGGGAGAGGTCAGGGCTGTTAGCAGGGCAGCGATGGAACTGTAGCCTCGGATGAAGTGGCGGTAAAAGTTTGTAAATTCCAGAACCACCGTGGCATGGGATCTTTCCATGATGAACAGGGAGATCTGCTCAGAGTGATTTCCCGAGACCCACAGACCTAGAACAGGGGTTCTGTGAGTGATAAAGGGGACGGGGTCCCATTGATGGCTTGGACCTTAAGGTGGGTCTCCAAGATCAGGAAGGGGTTCCCCAGAGCCTTGGCTGAGGCTGTATTGATTAAATTACAGTCTGAGTCTGAGTCGATTAATGCCTGCACCAGGTAGGACTGCTGTTCGTGGACGAGGAAGACAGGGAGTAGCTGACATTGGTCTAGGAGTCTTTTTAATGTTGCACCATCTAGCGCTCCCAGTTGAACTACAGGGCTCCCCCTCTTTACTGGACAGATCATGAGTTGGTGATGCGACTTTCCACAGTAGAAACTGGCCCTTTCCACTCTGCATTGTCATCATTCTTTAGGAGAGATGCGGCTCCTGCCCAGTTGCATGGGCTTTTCCTGTTAGCAGGTCATGGTTTAGGAGGTCTCGGGGTGACTTTGAGTAGTGATGTCTGGCTGATGAACGAACGTGAACCTACTTGGCTGGCCAAATCCATGAGCTCTTGGAGCGAGGAGGAGAGTTTTTGAGAGACTAATTTGTCTTTGAGTGCTTCTGACAGACCCTTCAGAACATCGCTCAGTGCTCACCCACTTGAGAGAGCCAGTGTCTGGAACTCTATGGTGTAGTCGTAGGCCAAGCAGCAACCTTGGCAGAGTTTCAATAGCTTGCGGCCCGCCTCTCTGCTGTGACATAAGCCAATCTATCACTCTTCTCATCTCCTTAGAAAAGTACTCAAAGTTGGAGCAGCAAGGGTTGTGGGCATCCCAGAGTGCCATGCATTAACTCTCTGGCTCATCCTGAGAGGAGCGTTATCACATATTCCACCTTGGAGTGGTCAGAAGTGGAGGTGGAGGTCTGCAGCTCAAAAGTCAATGAGCACTGAGAGAGAAAGGAGTGGCAGGTGCCTGGATCTTATTCATAGATGGGGTGCACAGGGAGCCACGCCGGAGAGAAAAAATGGAAGCGAGGGTCAAATACTGGTGAATCAGTCAGAGAAGCGTCAGAGCCAGATCGCAAAAGGGGAGCCGTAGTCAAAAGAGGGAGCATAAGATCGGAAACCAGGAAATCAAGCAGTGAAGCAACTATCCAAAAATGTTTTAACCAAAGCCGTGATCAAAAACAGGGAAACGCGAGATCAAAGCCGGGCGATTAAACAGCGAAGCGACAGTCCAAATCGAGAGGCGAGAGATGAGAAAACTAGGAAACGAAATGAACTTGACAATGTGAAAGCAGTGGAACAAAATGTGAGAGAATCAAGGCAACAAAACATTAAATAATCCAGGAATTTAAGCATGCTTAAATCCTGTAGTAATCAGTGGAGAATTCGAGACAGGTGTGCAGACGGGAAGGAAACAGAGGCGTGAGAAAGGGCACATGACGGGCTAGACAGGGCTTGAATTACGACACAAACAGCACCTGGACCACAAACTAAATGCACTGTGTGAGAGCTTAAGGGTTTAAAAGCAGCAGGAAAATGCAAAAGAGAAACATTCTATTGGTCTTAAAGCTGAAATAAAAATAATGCTTATTAAATTTATGTTTTATGTAACAAAAGATAATAGGCAGTTTATAAAAAAATTGTGCTTATGTTCCACAATCACTTACACTTGCTGCTAGCTTTTGAAACATGGAAAGCTCATATTAGGCCTTCATCATATTTTTTTTCATTATAAATAAATTTTTTTATCATAAAAAATCACCTGCAAATACGCATGGGACTGAACTCAAATCTCTGTAGCGCTAATGTATACTTAAGACATGCTGTCAATCAAAAAAGGGGTTCCGCCCTTTAAACAGCTCCTCCAATCATCATGCAGCAGCCCAGCGTCCTGGCTCGCCCACTGCTCCATTCACTCCCAGAGAAGCTGAGCTTCCCTGAAAGTGATGATTTTGGTGCATTTATCCAATTACCATCCAGCTTTTCTGCAGTGAAAAAAAGCTCCTCTGTGCTGCCCATAAAGCTCCAGTAAAGCTGGGCATCATGAGGGTTTAATACGCTGTGCTGCACAGAAATGTATGACAAGAAAATACCTGATTCTAAACAAGCTAGTCATGAAGTTGAACGTATTCAACTTCCCTCGTAGACCTTGCGGAGCTGCCCTTGTAGTCTTAGAGCAGCCGCCAATGTTGTGTCTGAAAATACTGTAATTTTACAAACACATCAGCTTTAAAGTAAGTCATAAATAAAGATGAAAACCTGCTGATGAAGAGTGTGTCATTGTGTCTCTCTACAGGTTGCGTGGCTGTGGTGTCTCAGATGAAGACTGTGCTGCTCTGACTTCAGCTCTGAAATCAAACCCATCACACCTGAGAGAACTGGATCTGTCTCAGAATAATGTAGGAGACTCAGGAGTGAAGTGTCTCTGTGCTGTACTGGAAAATCCTCTCTGTAAACTGGAGAAACTGAGGTAAGATCATCTCTCTGAGAGTCACATGACCTGCTGCTCAGTAAGACACATTCATTAATAGTAAGACTAAAGCAGAAGTTTTAGGTTGATCATCAATGTCCTGAGGAGGAAGATTGTTTTTTTTTTTCACTGCACACTGATAATTTTTCACAGAGTCTTTGGATCAGATATATGCACAATTTTAGTCACCCCTTGATAAATTACAGATTTTGGTGATTTTTAATTGAAAAAGTGCTAACACAGTCTCTCTTGGAAATGGAAAGAATGCACAATATTTTCAGCAACTTTACTTTAACTTTACTTTTTATGTCATAAATTGAACAAGGATAAAGAATAAAAACATTATTGTGGCACTGTTCAAAAGTTTGCGCACCCTACATAATCAGTACTAAGTAACACTTCCTCTGGCAGATATCACAGCTTGCAAACGCTTTTTATAGCCAGCTAAGTCTTTCGATTCTCGTACTTGGGATTTTCTCCCATTCTTTCTTGCAAAAGGCTGCTAGCTCTGTAATTTTCTTTGGTTGTCTTGCATGCACAGCTCTTTTAAGATCTACCCACAAATTTTTAATGATGTTTAAATCAGGGCACTGTGATGGCCATTCCAAAAGCTTCAGTTTGCGTCTCTTGAGCTATTCCATAGTGGATTTTGAGGTATGTTTAGGATCATTGTCCTGTTGTAGAAGCCATCCACTTTTAAGCTTAAGCTGTTTTACAGATGGCGTGATGTTTGCTTCCAAAATTTGCTGGTATTTAGTTGAATCCATTCTTCCCTCCACCCGTGCAATGTTTCCTGTGCCACTGGCTGCAACACAACCCCAAAGCATGATAGATCCACCGCCATGCTTAATAGTTGGCAAGGTGTTCTTTTCATAAAATTCTGCTCTTTTTTTCTTCAAACATGCCTATGCTGATTGTGTCCAAAGAGTTCTATTTTAACTTTATCAGTCCACAGCACTTGTTTCCAAAATGCATCAGGCTTCTGTAGATGTTCTGTTGCATACTTCTGATGTTGGATTTTATGCTAGGGACGCAGGTAAGGTTTTCTTCTGCTGACTCAGAAGTGGAATGGTGCACTACCACTCCTGAGACTGCTAAATCTTCCTGCAGGTTTTTTGCGGTCAAATTGTGTGTAACGCTTGGATTTATTAAAATCAATAGTTACTTTGCTACGGGGTCGAGAATCAAAATATGGGCTTGTAACAGGACAACAGCGGGACAATATAAGATGCGACACAAAAACAATTACTAAACCAGACCAAAGTGTATTTTACAAAACAAACAAACAAACAAACAAACAAACAAGGTGCACCAAAACCAATATATACAAAATATATACAAATATAAACAAAGGTGTGGAGTGTATGCGTGTGTGTGTGTGCGTATGTATGAATGTCCAAGTCCATGTTATTGTAAGTATGCAATGGTGTACGGGAGAGATGGCTCGGTCTTACCGGGTCAAGATGAAAAGTCCGGGAGCACGAGAAAACGGAAGGAGATGGGAATTGATTGAGTCCTGGGAAAAATAATCCACTGCAACCACAAACAATCGCTCTCTCTCTCTTCGTGTAACCAGCGCGCTGCTTCATCTCTCCGTGTCGGGCTGTTTGCCAGTTCTGGCTTTATACCGGCACAAGTGACCCGACGCCGCTTCCGGGTTCCCTCGCGTTGCGATCGCGCATGCTCGCGAGAGCTTACCCTGTGACCAACACTGTCTATGTGGACAATTTAAACCGCCTAGGGCACTCTTCCTCGCCCAGGTGAGCAACATTAGCTCTTTAATTATTTACCCGGGTATTTAATATGCCTCTTTATGTGGCCGCGCTACAGGTGGTTTTGATTTGTCTTTCTGACCAGCATGTAAGCAGTTCTCGCAGAGAGTTTTCTTGATCTTTCAGATATCATCTTGACTTCCACCATTCCCCTGGACTGCCATCTCTTAAGTACTTTTCTCACTGTGGAAACTGCAAGCTGACAATTTTACAATTAAAAAAATTTATGTAAAAAAATCTTCAAACTCCAATTCACAGCCAAAGATATTACTCCAAAAGTAGAGCAATTACTTATTAAAACCGGGGACCTGACAACCGCTCCATCGACACTGTGTTAATTTAACATGCTTCTGAGAGGAGGACAAAATAAAGTGTACAGATCTGGCCTTTAAAAACGCACGTTTTCGGAAAGGGATCCCACGACTTGCCGCGGCTGCGCGCGGCAAGCTGTGAAAATGCCCTTCAATACCTGTAGGGGGCAGTCGTGTTTCAGTCTAAAGTATTGTGTGTCTACTGAAGCCGAAAAATGTTATGTCTCTTAGGCGCCCATTGACAGCAAGCGACAGAGCTCATAAACGTGTCAAGCTCAAACTGATATGTATTTATTCTTCATTTTCATTCAGAATTATTATTATTAGTAGTAGTAGTTCTCCGAATGTATTATTATTATTATTATTATTATTGTAACGCACCCGCGCATGTGTGCAAAAGGACTACAAAGATGTATAATATGTTAGCCTTTGTTGTTTTTATGAGTTTTAAACATAGACGGGCACTGGTGGCTCAGTGGTAGGTGATTCGCCTGCCATGCGGAAGGCCCAGGTTCGATTCCCAGCCCGTGCTCAAAATACTGGTGTTATGCGCTAAAATGCCACGATAGAGCCATTACGTTATCAAGTTATGCTTCAGTACTAAATGCATGTTTGCAATTGAGAAAAATTTTTCTTAAGCTATGAAACACATTAGCACTCACCTCACAGTTGCTATAATTTAATGATTATCATAAGCAAAAAGTGTAAAACAAAGGATTCACATTTATTACATTTTCACCCAGAGCGGGATTCGAACCAGAGTCTGGACGATTTTATAATATTATTTAAGCAACGCCACACCACGTGGAAAGCGGCGAAAATGCTTTAATTTCATTGACTGTCACTGAGTGTCAGTTATTCACGACTGGCCCCCGCGGAACGCAGAATCCCCGGGCTTTGACTGCGCTTTCTCCATTTGTTATTGCCAGGGGCGGACTGGGACCAAAATGTGGCCCTGGACTTCCACTACAAGGGTGACAAATATGCAAAGAAAAAATAAATCAGGAAGGGGCAACTACACTTTTTATGACACTGCACATGTAGTCAGATTGTTCCACTGGGATTAAACTGTGCCATGCGGAGTTGAAGCACTTTCAAAATCATACTAACTACACTGATATGAATAACTTTGAATGATATGAATAGCTTTTTACCACCCTTGTGACTCAATAAGAGACAATGCAAAGAATATTTTCTAACAGCATGTAAATGATACATTTTGGGAGTATTGTCTTGCATCTTTTGAAATACATAAATAAATTAAAAAATTACAATACTGACAAAATGTCAAAAAAACTGTCAAACTGTTTTTAAGCCTCCTGGGTCTCTGTGGGACTGGTGCTACTGAACACTGAAAATATTGTAGATTTATATGTTGTTTGACTTAATATTCTTTTCTTTGTTTTACAAATATGACCCAATATATGTTCAGTGAAACTTTGTTTTACGTTTTTGTATTGTGTTATATTTTTATAGTAAGTAGTTTTCAAAATTAATCTCCACTTTATTGAGCCAGTGTATTATGATGTGGGATGTGGTGCGCTGCTGGATCCAGCCTCACTGTCCCTGACCTGTTATAGGCAGAATCTGTTCATTTGAAGCATTTCACAGCATTTACTTCTAAAGCTTTTTCTTATTTTCGCGTAACCTTTTCTTCTTCCTCCTTTTTAGTCATGGAAATTATTATTAATTTGCTCAGAAAATTCGCTGCATCAAGAAAGGATCAATATCTAAAAATTTTAAGATGCCCACATGTGTGAACAAAGAATACAAAAGTGTATAATCTTCAATAAAGTTAGCCTAATACAATATTGTTTCCAATACTGAAGCAAACATGATTTTGTTTTAGTCTATTCTTTGAATACAACGCGACAGCGCGCTCCGAGGTGAAGCGCACCCACAGTTACTGTAATCCCCCATCTCACCTTTACGACAGGTGTGAAGTCATTAAACTGGTTTCGCTGCTGGGGGAATTCGCAGAATTGGGGGTTTTAAAACAAATTAACAAGACCGAGTAGACGTCTCTGCCTAAAATGTATTTCGCCAGCAAAACATAAACATAAATAGAAAAATAAACATGTAGATATAAAATGTTTAATGGTAACAATTAAATCAGACTTCATAGTTGGATTTGATACCGTGAGTGTAATTCATAAATTTAGCATAGTAAAAGTACCCTAGCATGAGTTAATATATACCTATATCAAATAAAATGTCATATTATTCACACACACATTGATTTATACACATCGCGCAGGGGGGTTAGAAGTGGCGATGACGGGGAAGGGGGGGCGGGAGGGAGTCTCGCCAGGGGAGCAATTCAGTGTAGAACCGCCACTGCCTATTCTCCGCCACATCACGTACTTCCCTGACCTCGGACTAAACTCCGCGCCTTGCTTTTATAATGTGGAGCAAGCCCGATCATATTAACGTTAATTATCGCCAGCCGAAACGAATAAGCAGCTCCGTCCCTTTGCCGCCTATTCAGGGAGTTAGAGCGGGTAGCGATAGTAGATTTGGGCGCACACCCATCACAGGCGCACGCCGTGACAGGTCATCACAATTTTCTTTAATAGTAAATAATGACCCCCGTTGCGCTGTACCACCGCTGGCAAAACCCTTATGAAATAGAAGTTAAACGAATTTACAAAACTTTATGCGTGGTTAAGCATAATCTAACATTCTACGTACAGTAGGAAAGTAAAGAGGAGCAGTGGCGGACTGGCCATCTGGAGCACCGAGAGTTTTCCCGGTGGGCCGCTGGCCACTGTGGGCCAGCCCAGTCAGGATGCAAAGATATGTATATTTAAAAAAAAATGACGGAAACCATAATACCATGCATCTCTTTTCTACGCATATGGATGCGCAAGTGCGCCGCCGACAAAGAGCGCGTGTTTATGTTACTGCGGATCCCAGTGGAACAATCTGACTACATGTGCAGTGCCATGAAAAAGTATTTGCCCCTTCCTAATTTTTTCCTTTGCATATTTGTCACACTTGTATAGGTGGAATTTCATCCAAACACTTTATGAGGAAAAGACAAATTGGCCTTTTTGATTAAAAACAATGCAATTTATGCTATCATACGGAAAATATCAATTTCTTCCATTCCAAGGATTAAAAACGGTAACAATGTCAACTTTAGAATCTAGAATCCAGAAGATAAAATTAACACAAATTTAAAAAGAGGCCTTAATCACTGAAAGTCTTCAGAAGAGCCTCAGATTCAAGAGGTTTTTAAAGTGTGGAGAGGTGCATTAAAGTACCTCTGAATGTATAGGTGAGAACAGCTGATTTACACTTGGGGAGAGTGAATAATTTGCATTTGAATGTTGTCTGGCATTGTAAAGCACATACACACACTAAAAGAACAACAACCCAGGATTAATAGGAATAGGAGGCACTAAAGAGGAGGATTTTTAGGCTAAAAAATAATTTTTAGGCGTGCCAGCTGCCACTTTTTAGTTAGACGTTTTCAGTACAAATCTTATAATGCCCACATGACATCAAACATTCCCCTTGTTAATATTTTAACTATTACCATCCGTGCCTAATTCCGCAGCCCCGCTGCTTCGCATATCTGATTCGCATGTCCGCATATCTGATATTCGCATGTCTGAAGGGGAGGCCGCCTAACTAGTGAGCGAGAAGCGTTATTGATTTGGGCGCACGCCGTGACAGGCTGAAAAAACTATTGTCCTTAAAAATGTAACAGATGAGGACTCAGAATAATGTGCAAATCTATATAAGACTGCATAGCCTTTATAAGACTCAACTTTTATTAAAGCGCACTCACAATAACGGAAAAAATGTGATTTTGTAAATGTTTGAAAGCAAATAAGGTGCGCGGTTCTGTATTGTTTTTGGTGAACTTGAGCGCTTTAGAAAATGAATGCAAACGTTTTTTTAAATGGTCAGAGTCAGTCTGCTAGCTGTTTTCCCGACGCGTTCATAATCATTAGTCTACTTCTGCCGATGCGCTCTGAAAAACTTTATGCATGCGGCCGAGCGCTGATTAAAACTATGTAGTAAATTAAAGAAGAGAATCACGATGCCGAATCGAAGTCCTGAGCCCAAACCTCATTTAAAATAAATTAACAAATATTATAAGTAAAAAAAACAATAGCCTATGTTTAGAAAACGTTTATAAATTCTTTCCAACATGAGTTGGCCCGGTGTTATGCGCAGAGCGCCGGGAGATTTCCTGAAGCTCCGAAATCACTGGGGCATTTTTTTCTTAATAGATGCTATCTTTAATAACTGATGGAGGTTTTGAGCTGTATACACACGCATTTTTGAGGGGTTTAAAACGAATTAATAAGTCCGAGCAGACCTACATGAAAGGAGAGAAGTAAGTAACTGCGCGCGCTGTCGCGTTGTATATACTGTACAACACACGTTTATCAACCTTTCGATAAAAACGCTGCCTTTTGTAAAGTGAAAGTACTTTACAAAAGACAAACAGCTTTATTTCAGTCATGAATTCACAATCACATCACATTCCAGCTATTATTTCCAGCCGTGGTTAAATAATGGATGAAATAATTATTCAATGCTGGACACAAACAGCAAATATGATGATTATTATAAAAAGCCCGAAGAACTTCGTGTTCATAAAATAATATTTACTTACTATAATATATATAGTTCATTCATGTCTTCTGATTGTCACACACACCCGCTCCGCGACCGGCACTAGAACCCGGAAGTAGTACGGTCGCGAAACAGGAAGCATAAAAGGAGACAAGATGGTGCTTCACATTGCTCAGTCATTGAGTTTCACCCATGTCGGTTCAGATCATCCGTCTGCCATTTCGTGAGTACTCACTTTCTTGGGTTTACTTTCTGATTCGAGTGTGTGTTTATAGGGCGCGGGTTAAATTTGTGTTCTTCCCTTGCTCTCCTTCCGTGAGAGTCCTTAGACTAATTCGCGTGGCTATCCTGCCTATTAACTAGCTTCCGCGTTTGGGTTTGCCATCCACGCTACAAAGGGCTAACCGCTAATCGCTAAGTCTTCTGTTCACTCCGGGTTAGTTCATGACCGAATGACTGAGCCACGAGCGGTAAACCCAGCGGATCACTCGCACCTCTACGATGTGGTGAACCGGCACGCTGAGCTAATCGACAAGCTAACCGGGGAGCTTGCTACTCTTCGCCGGAGCGTCCGAGACGTCGCGGCCTTGCGCCGCTAGGTGGCGGAGCTTCGGCAGGAGAATGCGGCTTGCCGCGAAGCTGTTACTAGCGCGGCTAGCCGGCCTCCCATCGTGGTGGTTGCAGCTTCGCCCCCCTCCTCTTCTCCTTTAACCTCTGATGTGTTTATCTCCCTTCCGGATAAATGGGATGGCACGGACGGGAGGTGTACTGTTTTTCTAACTGCACTAGATCTGGTGTTCGAGTTAAATTCCACCAAATACTCCACAGATCGATTGCGCATTGCACTTCTTGTTTCGTTGCTATCGGGGCAGGCAGCTGAGTGGGCCACGGCAGTCCTTCGCTCCGATTCAGACACGGATTAAAGATGAACTAGCCGGGCGAGAACTTCCTGCCACGCTGGAGGGGCTGATTCAGCTCGCTCTCCGGATCGACCAGCGCCTTCTCTCTCGTCCGAAGCCAGCCCCGAGAACCCTGCCACCAGCACCCACCTTCGGCTCCACCACTCCACGACCATCGGACCCAGCCACTTCCATCACATCTGAACACACCGGTTCTCAACCTCCTGCCGTGGTTAACACCGGAGCCAGGGAACCCAGGCAACTATTACGTCTGTAGACGGTCGCCCCCTCTCCTCCAGCCCCATTACTGCTCAGACTCATCCCATCACCCTCCTCATCGACCAGCATCAAGAACAAATCCAGTTTCACCTCACCTCCATATCATCACCTCCCATCATTCTTGGACATCCGTGGCTCCTTCAACACGACCCCCTCATCTCCTGGACACAGAACAGGATATTACAGTGGGGGCCGACCTGCACCGAACTCTGTCTAAGGGCACCGGCTGGGACGTGTTCTAGGGAGTCCGAGGCCCCCGATGTCGACACCAATGCCATCCCCACCGCATATCGGGACCTGGCTGAAGTGTTTTGTAAGAAGCGTGCCACACACCTGCCTTCTCATCACCCCTACAACCTGGCGATAGACCTTCAGCCGGGTGCCGTTCCCCCCCGCGGCCACCTTTACTCCCTATCCACCACAGAGACGCAGGCAATGGAGGAGTATGTAGCTAACGCCCTTCGTCAAGGCACCATCCGGCCCTCCTCCTCACCCGCCGCCGCGGGGTTCTTCTTTGTAAAAAAAAAAAGGCGGCGAACTTCGTCCGTGTGTCGACTATCGGGGGCTCAACAACATCACCATAAAGAATCGACACCCTTTGCCTCTTACTAACTCAGCCCTGGACGCCCTCTCTGGTGCCACCATTTTTACTAAGTTGGACCTTCGGAGCGCCTACAACTTGGTGCGCATCAGGGAGGGTCATAAGTGGAAGACGGCTTTCATTACACCTACAGAACACTATGAGGGTTTGGTTATACCCTTCGATCTCTGCAATGCACCCGCCGCATGCATGTCCTCCAAGACATGCTAGGGCGGTGGGTGATTGTTTATCTAGACGATATACTAATTTATTCACGCACAGTTGAAGAACATGGCCAACATGTCAGGGCGGTCCTAAAGAGATTGCTTGTTCATCAACTGTACTGTAAGTTGGAGAAGTGCGCCTTTCACGAGCGCTCCACCACGTTCCTGGGTTTTGTCATCTCGCCCCAGGGTGTGGCCATGGACCCGCAGAAACTGGAAGCTGTGCGTCATTGGCCCCTACCCAAGACCCTCAAGCAGCTTCAACGGTTTCTCGGGTTTGCGAACTTCTACCATCGCTTTATCCGGGACTACAGTACGGTTGCAGCACCCCTAACTGACTTGCCCATCATCCCATCATTTCACCCTTAGTCCTGCCGCCATCTCCGCCTTCCACGAACTGTGTCATCGATTCACCACCGCACCAATCCTTCTTCACCCAGATGCAAACCAACCTTTCGTTGTGGAGGTGGATGCCTCGGATGTGGGCACCGGGGCCGTCCTCTCCCAACGAGGTCCATACCAGAAACTACACCCGTGTAGTTTCTTCTCCAAAAAATTTGACCCCACTCAGCAGCGATACCGGGTATGGGACCACGAGCTGTTGGCCATAAAGTGGGCTTTGGAGGAATGGCGTCACTGGCTCCAGGGCGTCAGGGAGCCGTTCATCATCTGGACCGACCACCAGAACCTCATTACTATCCGGAACATGAAACAACTCAACCCCAGGCAGACGCGGTGGGCATTATTTTTTGAACATTACAATTTCCATCTTTCCTACCGCCCGGGGTCCAAAAACACCAAGGCAGACGCCCTCTCCTGACAACACGAGGAAGACGTTCCCCGGGCGGACCACGCGCCTGTCTTTCCTGCATCATAAATCATCGCACCACTCCATTGGGATTTGGAGACGAGAGTTCGCCAGGCGCAGGCTGGGGAGACCAAACCGGCAGGTGTGCCACCTGGACGACTCTACGTGCCACACCCCATGCGAGTTGAGGTTCTTTAGTGGGGGCACTCATCTCCACTCTCCGGACACCCGGGCACTCGTCGCACCCTCCAATTCATTCAGCGCGCCTTCTGGTGGCCATCAATGAAGAAGGACGTCGGCGAGTTCGTCCAGGCGTGCCCTGTGTGTGCCAGGGCCAAAGACAACAACAGCCAACGCCAGGGGAACTCCAACCACTACCCGTTCCGCGCCGGCCCTGGACACACATAGCCATCGACTTCATCACGGGCCTGCCGGTCTCCGAGAAAAAGAAAGAACAGCATCCTGACCATCGTCGATCGGTTCTCCAAGGCTGTGCACCTGGTGGCTCTCGCCGGACTCCCGTCAGCCAAAAGAACAGCCGAGCTGATATTAGAACACGTAGTCCGCTTGCATGGGTTCCCGAAAGAGATGGGGACAGGGGTCCCCAGTTCACTGCGCGGTTTTGGAAGGCCTTCTGCTGTCTGATCGATTCTACCTGCAATCTATCCTCTGGGTATCACCCCCAGACCAACGGTCAGACGGAGCGGACCAACCAACAACTGGAGCATATTCACGAATCAGGACATTCGCAGTTAACACTATCAGATAGCCTACTATCAGGAAATTAAATTAATTTCAACACCATTTAAACCAAGGCATTGCCATGTCTTTCACTGTTTTGTCCCTGTTAAGACATTACAAAAACTATATAAGAAACTTTTAAAGCACGAATTTGGGCATCTCATTTCATCATTGTGAAAATAATGTGAAGCACATATACACACATTCATCATGAAAGATCTGTTGTAAAACAAAATAAAATTCATGTTTGCTTCAGCATTGGAAACAATATTGTTTTAGGCTAAGTAATTATATACAATTCTTCGTTGTACAGTGCTTTGTCCGGCTTTTAGATAAAGTCCTTCCATGCGCCATCTGGCGGATATTTAGTAAAGCACAACACATTTATTTAAATTCCCGAATGTTGCTTACGCTAAATTGCGGCATCTCGCGGGAAAACACACGCAGTCTTAATGGTCTCTCCTTTGCCACTCTTTCTTTAGAATTTTTATTTACTGTGAAGTTTACTTTTAAACCAGTAGAACCCAATAGATTCAATTTGTAGACATTTTCTACTCTCCGTTAGATTATTAATTAAGCAATATCAATTTTAAAGTAAATTATTAGCAAATATTGTGGTTGACATAAGACATGGGTTATTTTTTAAATTTAATGATTTATACTAAATAAAAAATATATACTGCAGAAATATACTGTCAATATGCACACATCTGCTGAGAGAAACAAAATATAAGATTTAGCATAATCAATTTTAATTACATTGTTAATTAGAATAAACAGTGGTGGTCATTCTGAATAATATATATATATATATATATATATATATATATATATATATATATATATTTTTTACAAATGCATCAGCTTTAAAGTGAGTCTTAAATGAAGATCAAAATCTGGTGATGAAGAGTGTGTCATTGTGTCTCTCTACAGGTTGTGTGAGTGTGGTGTCTCAGATAAGGGCTGCGCTGCTCTGACTTCAGCTCTGAGATTAAACCCCTCACACCTGAGAAAACTGCATCTGACTAATAATAATGTAGGAGACTCAGGAGTGAAGTATCTCTGTGCTGTACTGGAGAATCCTCACTGTAAACTGGAGACACTGAGGTAAGATCATCTCTCTGAGAGTCACATGACCTGCTCCTCAGTAAGACACATTCTCTAATAGTGAGACTGAAGCAGAAGTTTTAGGTTGATCATTAATGTCCTGAGGAGGAAGATTGTTTCTTTTCACTGCACACTGATGATTTGTCACAGAGTCTTTGGGTCAGATGTACGTATGTGAGAAGCTGCAGAGCAAAACATGACTTGATGTGACTGCAGTGTGTCTGAAATGACTGTGAAATTTACTAAAACACTGTAACTAATCACACAAACTGCACCTGGGACACAAACTAAATGCACTGTGTGTGAGCTGTAGGGTTTAAAAGCAGCAGGAAAATGCAAATGAGAAACATTTTATTGGTCTTAAAGCTGAAATAATGTTTATTTTGTCAGTGAACATTTGTCTCCATCTAGCTGCTATAAACAGGGTTGCCAGATCTGTATCATAGAAGCAGTATTAAAACTATTCTGCTTCTATTAAAACTATTAAAAAAACTATTATTTTTTAATAGTTTTTTTTCACTAAGCTTTTAAAGAGTCTTGTATTATTTCACATTTTGTCATAAATAAAAAATATCTATAAATAAACTCACTGACTCAAATACACTCATACAGTAACACAGAGCTGCTTTTTGGAAAGGCACGGACATCTTTGGTTTTAATGCTGATCGGTTGCCATGGTGATTTCTGACACAGATGTGTTGAAGGTGACACATACAGTAGACATGAATATTAATTATTTTCAATTGTAATAATTTGTATTTGACATTATATCACTTACTTCATGAATTTTTGTTTCCAGCATGTTTCACACTTTTACGTTTTTATCATGAATCAATATACTGTAAATATATACATGTGCTGAGAGGATTAAAATATAAGATCATTTTTTTATCACATCGTTATTTAGAATAAATAGGTCAAGCCATTCCCAATAATAACATACTTTTACAAACACATCAGCTTTAAAGTAAGTCTTAAGTGAAGGTAAAAATCTGGTAATGAAGAGTGTGTCATTGTGTCTCTCTACAGGTTGCGTATTTGTGGTGTCTCAGATGAAGGCTGTGCTGCTCTGACTTCAG
Organism: Clarias gariepinus; assembly: GCF_024256425.1. Taxonomy (NCBI): domain Eukaryota; kingdom Metazoa; phylum Chordata; class Actinopteri; order Siluriformes; family Clariidae; genus Clarias; species Clarias gariepinus. Next base: position 27,120,414 of record NC_071111.1, read on the forward strand.
TTCTAAGATCAAACCCCTCACACCTGAGAGAACTGGATCTGTCTAATAATAAAATACAAGCCTCAGCAAAGAAGCTGCTCTCTGCTCTTAAGAATGATGAACATTACAATCTACATAGTCTAAGGTGAGTAATAAATGTTTTATATAATTGTTGGGGGAAAAAAACTACATTTAAGTAGTTTCTTTAGTTTGTACATTTTGTTCATTCAAAATAAATATAGGATTAGCAGGTTAGGAGTATTATCAGTGTTTTATTTAAATATAATATTTCATTAGTAATTAAATATTGTGGCATTTTACTGCCCGACGGAACTCGGAGAGACGAGTGAGTTTGCTTGCTTCCCAATGCAAATGCCTGGGAGTACATTATTTCGCAAGCACAATACAGCATATAGCAAGTATCACACATTCACCCTAGAACCTACATCCAATTTAGCCTTAGCATAAACCTGATCACATTCAATAGGTCACAAACCCACACAAACATGTCCGAAGCCACTAAGCCAAACACCCTTCCCCAACATGGTGAACACATAGCAACCCCTCCCGTAAAGCATGATGGTCATCAGCTGCCACCCCGCCTACGCCACAATATGCTTTAAGGCTGTGTTTAGAAAAATTTGTTGATTTAAAATCCATGTGAAGTCAGAAGACAGGGAGTCAGTCAGAGTCTACAAAATGTCACAAATGAGTGCATGAGAGTGATTGTAAATGAACAGCTCGTCTCCTTGTGACACCCTGCTATCTCTGACTTCATACTGCTGCTTTTGTCTGAACAAGATGATCACTGCTTTTCCCTGTTTCTGATAAGCAGCACTTCCAACTCTCATGAAGCTCAGTAAAAGTAGCATCTTTTATTCAATTCAAACAAAACTACAACAAATAACGAACATAGTTATTGGGCATTAGGCGCCCTCTAGGGGTTAACCCTTACACCGTGTCTTCGGTCATTCCTGTAAAATTCACCTCAGCTTGTTCTTAAAGTCTGCACTTAAATATAAATGTAGAACAAGAGCTAAATGACTCAGTAGTGTTGATTATTTAAAAAGCTCCAAAGCCTGTGATTGGATAAGAGCAGTGATGTGATGAGTAAATATCTGCTCATGTTCCTGTTATAACACAGATGTTACTAAGAATGAAGAAATGTTGAATGATTAATTATGAACAGGAGATGAAGATGTTTCCCTTGAAGGAGAGATGATTACATGCTGTTGATCATGAAGTACCACAGTCCAGTTCATGGACATTAATACATGTTTTTCTTTTATATTCAGGGTGTGATGAACATCTTTCTGAGATGAAGACAAGTGGAGTGACACAAGTCATCAAATCTGCCAGTTCTGTTATAAAATATATGAAACATCAGCCTTGTTGTGGTCGCTGCTTTTTCAAACACATTCATGGACCAAAATTAACTGTTGTATGATGCAGGTTTCGTACTGTGTATGACTGTGTATGTGACAAATAAAATATGAATTTGAAGGTTTGACGTGTTGTGAGATTATTATTTTTGCTTCAAATTACAGAAATTATGGATGTAGCTTGAAATTTGTAGTAAAATTATGATAAATTACCAGTTCTTGGTAAATATTGTTACAATACACAAAACAAATTATTCAATGGTTGAATGAAATTTACCTTGGCTACATTTTTAACATAAAAATATCACATTAACTGAGTCACTTTGTCTGATGTTTAGATACAATTAAAATGTTTATAATAAAGAAATCACAGTCTCATTAAACCATAGTGATTTTGTTAAAACACAGCTACATCACACTGATCTTATGTAATCTTTCTTAAAATCAAACATACATGTATTATATTAAACCAGTGTGCTTGTCCAGCAGTGTCAAAGTCCATTTTAACTACTGGGCTTTCATCTAATGATAATTTTCCAGAGGAAGATGTTCATAAAATGTACAAAAGTTTTATTATTTTATTTTCCCAATGTTGTAAAATTAACAACCTTTACTGACTCAATTACAATATAAATTCAATATACAGACCTTTAATTATTCAATTACATACTGCCTGCCTACAAAAAAGTAATCATCTGGATTTACCTAAGCAAATAGTTAAGAGCTTTCTATTGGATAATTACTGCTATTAGCTGGCAACAGATTATTCAGCTGATGGGTCTGATGAGTCCAGATTTACCCTGTTCCAGAGCGAGCATGTACCCAAAACAAGGAGGTCAGCAGACTAAATTTCCTGCATGACCAGGTTTTCTCATGAATATTTTTTTTTGTTGATGTTCCTTGATGGCATGGGCATATTCCAAAATGATGATGCTAGTGTTCCTCAGGCTCAAATCATAAATCAATGGTTCAGTAAGCATGAAAGATCATTTTTAAACATAGATTGGCCACCAGTCCGACCTTAACCCCATTAAGAATCTTTGTGATGTGCCTGAGAAGACTACGCAGTCGTCCGACGTCAAAGTTTGAACACACCTTCTCTTTTTGTGGATTTTACTTACTTTTTTTTCGATATTGTACCATAATCCTGAAGACATTCAAACTATTGTGGTGGAAATCCTGATAAACTATAACTCATTCGCTGTGTATGAGGCTGATAATTCTGCAGGACCAGTAACCGGTTTTCAGAAGTAACGAAATAAAACTTAATAACTAGATTATGTGAAAATTCTTCTGAAGAAATTAATTTATTAAATAAATAGTAATTATATAAAGGTATAGGATAGTATTTCGCTATTAATGTGGCTAATAATAATCAACACTGAACTTGAGGCAGACCAATGGCAGCACAGACACGCAGCAAAGAGGAGGTGTTGAGTTCTGGTATTTGTAACAGCTGTTCACGTGGAAGAAGCCTATCTCTCTCTTGCACATTCCTCATAAGCTTGGTATTCGCAAAATTAGGCCAGGACCAAAACACAAAACATCCAGAGGCAGTTAAACCACCCCAGGCATAATTAATAAGGCCCAGCAGCTTTTTTAATTATTGAGCTGCTTATATCCACCTATATAAAAGTGCCCTTTATGTGGCTGCGCAACAATATGACTATATTGTATATATATATATATATATATATATATATATATATATATATATATATATATATATACAATATAGTCATATTGTGACTATATATATACAGTGGTGTGAAAAACTATTTGCCCCCTTCTTGATTTCTTATTCTTTTGCATGTTTGTCACAAAAAAATGTTTCTGATCATCAAACACATTTAACTATTAGTCAAAAATAACACAAGTAAACACAAAATGCAGTTTTTAAATGATGTTTTTTATTATTTAGGGAGAAAAAAAATCCAAACCTACATGGCCCTGTGTGAAAAAGTAATTGCCCCCTGAACCTAATAACTGGTTGGGCCACCCTTAGCAGCAATAACTGCAATGAAGCGTTTGCGATAACTTGCAACGAGTCTTTTACAGCGCTCTGGAGGAATTTTGGCCCACTCATCTTTGCAGAATTGTTGTAATTCAGCTTTGTTTGAGGGTTTTCTAGCATGAACCGCCTTTTTAAGGTCATGCCACAACATCTCGATAGGATTCAGGTCAGGACTTTGACTAGGCCACTCCAAAGTCTTTATTTTGTTTTTCTTCAGCCATTCAGAGGTGGATTTGCTGGTGTGTTTTGGGTCATTGTCCTGCTGCAGCACCCAAGATCGCTTCAGCTTGAGTTGATGAACAGATGGCCGGACATTCTCCTTCAGGATTTTTTGGTAGAAAGTAGAATTCATGGTTCCATCTATCACAGCAAGCCTTCCAGTTCCTGAAGCAGCAAAACAACCCCAGACCATCACACTACCACCACCATATTTTACTGTTGGTATGATGTTCTTTTTCTGAAATGCTGTGTTACTTTTACGCCAGATGTAATGGAACACGCACCTTCCAAAAAGTTCATCTTTTGTCTCGTCTGTCCACAAGGTATTTTCCCAAAAGTCTTGGCAAAATTGAGACGAGCCTTAATGTTCTTTTCGCTTAAAAGTGGTTTGCGCCTTGGAAATCTGCCATGCAGGCTGTTTTTGCCCAGTCTCTTTCTTATGGTGGAGTCGTGAACACTGACCTTAATTGAGGCAAGTGAGGCCTGCAGTTCTTTAGATGTTGTCCTGGGGTCTTTTGTGGCCTCTCGGATGAGTTGTCTCTGCGCTCTTGGAGTAATTTTGGTCGGCCGGCCACTCCTGGGAAGGTTCACCACTGTTCCATGTTTTTGCCATTTATGGATAATGGCTCTCACTGGGGTTCGCTGGAGTCCCAAAGCTTTAGAAATGGCTTTATAACCTTTACCAGACTGATAGATCTCAATTAATTTTGTTCTCATTTGTTCCTGAATTTCCTTTGGATCTTGGCATGATGTCTAGCTTTTGAGGTGCTTTTGGTCTACTTCTCGTCAGGTAACTCCTATTTAAGTGATTTCTTGATTGAAACAGGTGTGGCAGTAATCAGGCCTGGGGGTGACTACAGAAATTGAACTCAGGTGTAATAAACCACAGTTAAGTTATTTTTTAACAAGGGGGGCAATCACTTTTTCACACAGGGCCATGTAGATTTGGAGTTTTTTTTTCTCCCTTAATAACGTAAACCTTCATTTAAAAAATGCATTTTGTGTTCAATTATGTTATCTTTGACTAATAGTTAACGGTTTTTGATGAGCAGAAACATTTAAGTGTGACGAACATGCAAAAGAATAAGAAATCAGGAAGGGGGCAGATAGTTTTTCACAATAGTTTTTCATATATATATATATATATATATATATATATATATATATATAAACCACTTCTATGATTTATTATTATTTATTATATATATTTATATATATATATATATATATATATATAAATGATATTCTTTATTTGATAAATGCATGTACACATCTAAGTGTTTAAAATGTACAGGTATGATGTACAATGAAGATGTTTATGTTATTCTTAAGGTCTTTATGTCTGTTATTTCTTTTCTTCATTTGATCGCTTCCTTTTAAGTTGATTGGCATCCTTGTGATGTGACGAGATGTTCTGGTGACTGTATTCTGGATCTGTTCAGGCCTTCCGGTGAGTCTGAGGAGGATTTGGATTGGCAAGCCTCCGTTGAATCTTTCTTGGATATTTTTTCTAAAAGAAAAACAAGTGTTTATAAACTCTACAAATGGTAGGGAATCAAATGTTGTCTTCAATTTATTTCTATCAAAGAGACAATTCCCCCCCCCCCCCCCCCTTATCGACAGCGTAGAGATATTTAAATTATTCTACACAGTATCTAAGGACTTTTTTCATTAGAGACTATGCAATTGAGTGTTGATATTGAAATTACTGTTACAATTTAATTGAAGAGTGCTTTTTTTTCCTTTTATTTGGTGTTAACTGTCATTTCATATTCAAATGCTGATTGATTTAAAGAAAAGTAAGGGTGAACAAAGAATGATAAGAATGTTTGTAAATGTAGTGGTTAGCACTGTCGCCTTGCACATCCAGGGTTCGGGTTTAATTCCTCGATTCTTGTCTCTGTGTGTTCTCTTCTCTCCGTAGTTTCTTTCAGGTACTCCGGTTTCCTCCCATGGTGCAAAGACCTGCAGATTAGGATACTTGGTGTTTCCAAAATGCCTGTAGTGTGTGAATGAGTGTGATAATCTTTAAAGGTGGTTTATCTCTCTTTTTCTGCCATTACTACACCCGGTACAATCTAAGGAGCTGATTTCCCTGTCTGCCCCAGAACAAATACTTTCACCTTTATGCATTATGCTGTTCCCTCTTCTTGTCCTGGTTACCTGTAGATGTCTCTGTTCTGTTCTGGTTATGAGGTGGTCTGGGGTGTTATTGAAACAGATTTATCATTTTAAAACAATAGTCTAATGCAGCTAATGCTTTCTTCATCTATATTGTCTGTCATGTCTGCATGAATGCAATTAATCTCAGTCATGTATATTCTTTGTCTTAGGTCTGCTCCCCCCTTACTTTAGTTCTCTACATTAACCCTATGGATAGTGCCTTGGACCATGGCATTCAAGATTCAAGAATTTTATTTCTCATACATATGGTTGTAGAAGTACAACAGTAGTGAAATGCAGTGCAACAAATTCCAGACTGTCCATATTAAGAAAAAAAAATCCCATTTTATTACATTTTGCTAATTTGTTCTTAACTGTGGTATTTTCTCTCTTTACTGCACTCCACTAGCTCGATGATATGCACCATGTTGCCATAAGTCTATTCCCAGATATTCACGGACTTGGTGGACAGCCTGGTTCATAAAAGGTCACATTGTCACTGTCATATGTAATGGAAATGTTTAAGTTGACTGAACGGGACCAACTAAGTCAAGCATTTATCTATCGTGCGCCAAGGTCTAATTGACACTCCTTTCGAACCGCTAGAGTCAGCGCCTGACAGGCTTCTGACTATTAAGATGGTTTTTCCTATGGCCATTACCTCTCTCAAGAGGATTGGGGATCTCCGCGGGGATCTGCGCGTCAGTTTCCCCATCCTGCCTGGACTTTGCCCCTGGGCTAGTCAAGGCCATTTTTCATCCTCACCTATCTTCCGAAAGTTCCATTTTCAAACATGCACCCTGTTGTTTTTGAAGCATTCTGTCCTCCGCCTTTTACAGCTTCTGAGCAGGAGAAACTTCACCTATTGTGTCCAGTACGTGCTCTTCGGATTTACGTCCACCGCACCAGCCAATGGCATAGATCACAGCAGCTCTTTATATGCTATGGAGGCCGCAACCGGGGGGCGGCCGCCACTACGCAGACCATGTCACATTGGGTGAGAGATGCTATTGCTCTCTCCTATAAGGCGCGTGGGCTCACTTCGCCTCTAGGAATCAGGGCTCATTCAACCAGGGGGATCGCTTCATCTATTGCACTTGCAAGAGGTATTCCCCTGCAACAAGTGTGTAACGCGGCGGGCTGATCCTCTCCGCACTCATTTATTAGATTTTATAGTCTGGATGTTCCTGTCACTCCGGGCTCACGAGTCCTCGAGTCACCTTCCAGACATAGTTCTGAGACCTCTCAGCCTTGTGCGCACACGCTACACAATGCGGGGTCCAGACACTTGCAGTGCGGCGGCATTAGTACTCTCATTCCCATAGCGTTTTCACGCAGCATTGAGTGTAGCCTTTGAAAGGGAACGTCTCGGGTTACTTTGCTGTATCCCTGTTCCCTGAAAAGACGGGAACGAGATGCTGCATCCCAATGCCGCACTGCCCACATGACCGGACGTCCGTTCAGACAATCAATCTTCACATGCTTCACAACCGGCAATATGAAAAGATATTCCCATAGCGTTTTTATGCAGCATCTCGTTCCCGCCTTTTCAGGGAACAGGGTTACAGCAAAGTAACCCGAGACGATTCAACGGAATGGTGTGCGCCCATGGTCCCAGTTATAAAGAAAAATGGAAACATAAGAATCTGCGTGGACTTGAAATGCCTTAATGAAAACGTGAAACGCGAGAAGTTCATCTTGCCCACATTGCTAACTTAGGGAGTAAATCATCCAAAGAGCACCGTGTTCTCCAGTTTGGATGCAGAAAGCGGGTTCTGGCAAATACCTCTGGAGGAATACAGTGCACATCTCACCACCTTCATCACACCACTGGAAAGATATTGTTTTAAGTGGCTTCCCTTCAGCATCACATCAGCACCTGAAATCTTCCAACAGAAAATGTCAGAAATGCTGCATGGACATGATGGGACAGTCGTATATATGGACGATATCTTAGTTTTCGGAGAAACGCAGGAAAAGCAAGATCAAAACCTTAAGAGGGTCATAGAGACCATACGAGCTTCCGGGGCCTGAGACTCAATAAGGAAAAATGTCGGTTCAGCCAGCCGGAACTGAACTTTCTAGGCCAAGTGGTGACCAAGCAGGGCATCGCTCCAAACCCAGAGAGAATCAAGGCAATCACAGCTATGGATTCACCCCAAAACGTCAGTGACTTGAGACGACTGCTGGGGATGATAAATTACATTGGGCGATACCTGCTGAACCTCTCCACAGTGTAACAGCCCCTAAATGAACTGCTTAAGTCCGAACGTAACTGGTGTTGGGGACCATTGCAAATGCAGGCATTCACAGAAGTGAAGCAATTAATCTCGTCAGTTCCTGTCTTAGAGTTTTTTGACCCTGCGAAGCCAACAGTCGTTAGCACAGATGCTAGCAGCTTTGGGCTTGGAAGAGTCCTTATGCAGAATCATGAGGGACAGTTAAAGCCTGTGGCATTCTGCTCACGCACGCTGACCGACGCCGAAAAGAGGTACGCGCAAATCGAAAAAGACTGTCTTGCAGGAGTGTGGGCCGCTGAGCGGTTCTATCCGTATCTGTGTGGCCTGGAGACATACAAGTTGCTTACAGACCACAAGCCATTAGTAACCCTCATCAATTTAAAAGACCTCAACACTGCTCCTGTATGTTGTCAGCGCTTGCTCATCAGGCTAATGAGGTTTAATCCAATCGCCGAATATGTTCCGGGGAAACATCTAGTAGTCGCGGACGCTCTGTCTAGACACCCCATGGCGGACATTACACCGGGTGACTTTGAAGAAGAGGTTAAAGCATACGTAAATTCAGTGAAGGAAGACCTCAGGGTAAGAAAGCCAATTATTGAACAGTTAAAAGACAAGACAGGAATGGATGGTAAACTGCAGTGCGTCCTCAGATACATCTGAAATGGTTGGCCAGAATATTGAAAGAGCGTTCCATTGAATGCGAGTGCTTACTTCAAAAAGCAAGGTTCACTCAGTGAAACCAATGGACTGGTGTTAAGAGGCAGACAAATTGTCATTCCTAAAAGTCTGAAAGGAGATATGCTCCAAAGGATTTATCGGGGCCATCAAAGCCTTACAAAGTGTAGAGAGCGCTATAGAGGTGCCGTGTGGTGGCCGTGTATTGCAAGTGATGTGAAAAGGCTGGTGTCATCATGTAAACACTGCAATATTCACAAGCCAAGCCAAAAAAAAAGAACCGTTGATCACTACACCATTACCTGACTTACCTTGGCAGAAGCTCGCTGCCGACTTGTGCAAACTTAAAAGTCACCATTACCTGATTGTAATTGACTACTTTTCAAGATAGCTTGAAATCTTGAAACTGCCAAAGACAACCTCAGATACAGTCATACAAAAGCTGACAGGTATCTTCACACACTTTGGGATACCCGAGCAGTTAATGACAGATAATGGACCTCAATTCTCAGCTGAACAGTTTAGACATTTTGCAGCGGAATATGATTTCCACCATGTCACCTCAAGTGCCCATTTTCCACAGGCCAATGGCATGGCCGAATGAGCTGTGAGGACTGCAAAATGGTTTTTGAAACAGGATGACCCACACCAAGCACTGTTGAGTTACCGGTCTACCCGTACCGAAACCGACAAAGGAAAGTTCAGCCAGACTGCTGATGGGTCGCGAAATCCGTACAACACTCCCGGTCTTGAAAGAGAGTCTTCAGCCAATGTGGCCTGACCTGGAGAAGGTCAAAACAAATGATGTGAAAGCAAAACAGTGCTATGAAAAGTACTACAACCGCAAATACTTTACCAAACCTCTTCCACCACTCAGTATTGGTGACAGAGTCAGGCTGAAGATTGACGGAGAAAAGGCGTGGACAACTACCGCAACAGGTGCAGCACCAGGAAGTAATGCCACGCTTCTTCACACTGGAGACCGAGCAAGGCGATACACCCAGGAGAAACCGGCGCCACATCCAACTGGTGAGCCAAGAGCATTCCTCACCTCCAAATATAGACTCTTCCCAACCAAAGGACCAACAAAGACAGTGTGGACCATCAGAACAAGACCTAGTGCAGAGCAAGAGTGAATTTCCTTCTGAACCGCCTTGTTCACCTAAACCTTTGAGTCAAGTTATCACCAGGTTCGAAAGAACTGTAAAACCAAACCCCAAGTATGCAAGTTAGTTGAGATGTTGGACATTTAGGGCAGAATAATCCCTGTCCCATCTCAAGGGATTGTGGTAGTCTACCCACACTCTTAGTTAGTTTGTGTTGTGTAAAGAAAAATAAAAAATAAATAAATATTAGACCCTCTTGTTCGTTGGGTGACAATAATTAAGGGGTACCCATTTAGAGGGTTAAAGTTATTGTTATGTTTACTATGTTCACTCCAGGGGGGGGGGGGGGGGTCATATTTAATGGAAATGGTTAAGTTGACTTTGTTGTGACTGTGTGGCCATTAGGGGGGGCTCTGGGTGTTGTGGTCAGGAGATGCAACAGATAAGCGTTGAAGGACTGTTGAATAAAAAAACCCTTGTGCACAGATAAAAAGGATACCTGTCGATTTGTGTGGTTAATCGGTGACGAACACTACAGTCACTACAAATTTTTTCAGGCAATCCCCACTGTGAGATAATCTCAGAAGGCAACAATTTTGCTACTGCAAAAGTGTCTTGTTTGGTTGTAGAAAGTGCTGTCAACCATTTGGAAAAAATATATCAAATAATACCAAGCAATATTTTTTCCCTCCACTTGGTGGTAATTTCACTGAGGTAGATTGGTGTGCAACCGTCTCGGGTTACTTTGCTGTAACCCTGTTTCCTGAAAAGGCGGGAACGAGATGCTGCGTGAAAACACTATGGGAAACATCTTGTCATGTTGCCGCTTGTAAAGCATGTGTGTATTAAACACACCAAATTTTTGGCTTTTATAACCTCGGTCGGGTGATGTCATCTGATAAGATGCACCTGCAGGTTATAAATTGGAGTGAACCGGAAACATTCCTCTGATTGATTTGTCTGAACGGACGTCCGGTCACATTGGGACGCAGCATCTCGTTCCCGCCTTTTCAGGGAACAGGGTTGCAGCAAAGTAACCCGAGACGTTCCCTTTCAAAGGCTACACTCGATGCTGCGTGAAAACGCTATGGGAACGAGAGTGCGTAAATCTGAAGAGCACGTACTGGACACAGTAAGTGAAGTCTCTCCAGCTCCGAAGCTGTAAAGGCGGAAGACAGAAGGCTTCAAAAACAATAGGGTGCATGTTGGCCATTTAGAAAAACCATCTTGAGGGTCAGAAACCTGAGGCACTCTAGTGGTTCAACAAGGGGGCACAAGCCCGAGGACAAATTTTCCTGTGGAAACTCCAGCACTGAAACAATTCGGCAGTGGACTGGGTCTACCTGCTTCGTCATGCACCAACTTTCAAATACATTCCATTTGAGGGAATAAGCTCTTCTAGGGGAGGCAGCCCTAGCACTTAGAATAGTCTTAATTACGTTGGCTGGAAGACCAGCTTGACTTAGTTGGTCCCGTTCAGGGACCGCCAAGGCGTCCAGACGCAGGGGCTGTAAGAGTCAGAGAGTAGTAAAGGGGACATTTGCTGATCTTGCGAGGCAAAGAGGTCCACCTCTGCTACATGAAATTTTCCCAGAATGTAAATCGCCCTGACGGACAGGAACCTGGTGCGCTAGCTATTTAGCGGCGCGAGCACAGTCCACCCTGGCAATTAATATATGAGACTGCCATAGTGTTCTCCACCCACACTAGGACATGGTAGTCTCAACTGCTGGAGGAATGGCTTTAGGGCCAGAAATAGAGCCATCATTTTGGGGCAATTGATGTGCCGTGCAAGAAGATGGCCTCTCCAGCTCCCTTGGGCTGGACGGTCATCTAAGACCGCACCCCAGTTCATGAGGGAAGTGTCTGTCGTTAGCATCTGCGACGACAAGACGAACTTAGAGTGGGACCCAAAGTCAAAAACGGGGTCTGAACCACATAGAAAGGGTACAAAGCACCTGGCGCGTAGCCCTTATTGGGGATAGGCCCTAGAGTGAAATCCCCTGGTTCTCAGCCACAACTGAAATGCTCTCATGTGCAAAAGGCCCAAAGGTGTCACCGTGGATACAGTTGCCATAAGAGCTAAGATCTCTGAAAGTGATGGTCACTTTCTGGTCTAGCTTGATTTCCTTGAGGGTGTTGAGAATGGATTCGACACAAGCGGGAGACAGCTGTGCCCACATACGCTCGAATCCCATGTGACACCCAAATATGTTGTCCTCTAAACAGGAAAGAGCATGCTTTCATGGCGTTGGATCTCAATCCTAAGAAACAAAGATTAGCTAGGACGACATGCTGATGTCGAAGCGCTAGCTACTGAGACTGGGCCAGCCAGTCATGTAATTCAAATACGGATGCTCTGGAGTCGTAAGAGCCAGAACTACATCCATGTGCAGGTGAGAGAGCTAGACCAAATGGAAGGACCCGATACTGGTAAGCTTCGCCCCCCAAAAGCGAACCTCAGGAACCTCCTGTGTTGTGGCAATATTTCTATTGATTTATTTTTAGATAGCGGTAAAGCCCGCAAAATCTAAAAATTGGACGCAGTCCCCCATTCCTCTTGGGAACCAAGAAATACAGAATGTAGTAGCCTGACTCTCTGTCTGGTAGGGGAACATGTTACATGGCCCCATTTCCCAGCAACCTCCGTCAGCAGATGCGCACTTTCCGGTTTCATGGAAGTAAAGACCACGCCATTGAAACGCAGAGGGTGATGTGAGAACTGAATCCTGTAGTTTCTCTCTACAGTGCTTAGTACCCAAGGAGATATACTTGGCAGTAGCTTCCACGCTACCAGTTTCTCAGAAAGGGGCAATGTCTCGGCGGCTTGGTTAAATGGAGGGGATGTTAGATGTTCGGCATCCTGAAACATGGCAGGAAAAAAACAAAGAACTAACATTTTATTGGAGACTGGTGTTGCCCGAAACACCAGTGGTGGCGGAGCAAGAACACCGATCTCCTGGGGGTGCCAGGGAGAACACTTCATTCTTTAAAAGGAATTCTGCATGCCTTTCCCCATTGGGGGGCCACCCCCCACGGTCCTGGGCACATGAACCTCAGGGCTTCTTTGTAAAGAAGACAATATGCCAGTCTGACCTCTTTTGAGGCGGATTGCGTGACGCACCCCAATCTTACGAGGGGGTGCCCGGCTCAAAAACACTCTCCTTGTGTGTTTCACGCCTCGCAACAGTCAGACCTGGTCACGACTGGGTGGCCGACAGTCCCGACTCTTGAGCACGGTGGGGAAGGATTTTCCCGAAGGCTTGTTATATACCTTCGCCTCATGAACCTAGTGGCAACCGAGTTAATGGCATCGCCAAGGTGGCCGGGAGGCGAGATGGGGGCATCAAGGAGGAATGCACGATCCTTCTCCTTAATGCCCCTGAGATTCAACCACAAGTGCCTCTCCGTGGAAACCATTGCAGCCATAAAATGGCCGATAGCACGATCCGTCTGCTTAGTTGCACGAAGAGACAAGTCTGTTGCCTGGCGTAATTCCAATACGCCCGACTGTACCTTGAAGAGCCCCGCCAGTACTCAAGTCTCTCAGCAGGTCAGCCTGGTAGGCATGCAAAACCGCCATGGTGTGCAATGGAGCACCAACCTGACCTGCTGCCTGAAAAGCTTTTCCCTCCAGGGAAGATAAAAAGTCTACACAGCTTGAAAGGAAGTAGTAGCTCTTCAGGAAGGATGATGTCCCAGGAGAGAGATAGCCTAGAAGCGTCTCTTCTATCTGGGTGTCATCATATAACCCCACGCTTCCACCTCAACTATATTTAAATAAATAAATAAGTTAATGGCAGGAAAACACGGGATGAATACAGCTTACTCCATGAAAGAGTTAACTCATATGGAGATTGCTAAGAAAAGGGGAGAGAGCGTGATTGAGGCTCCGCCCCCGGCCACCCGACAGAACCTGCCGTCTATGTTTTTTTTTTATTATTATTATTTTATTTATTTATTTTTTTATTTTTTAAGTGCTTAGAGGCTATTACCATGTCTGTGTAAGCAAGAGAGAATGTTTATCCTTGCCCATTCACAAGAAGCGCCAGGGCGCGCTTGAGAGCAGACAAAGGAATTTCCCGATCCAATGAGAACGCGAAAGAAAGGAGATTTTAAATCTGTCTCTCACAGCTCTGCTGGATGCACGAGTTTAAGCTCCAGGAATGCGCAGCGGCTCGAAGCTTCTCAAGGAATGCAAGGCGCGCGCGTTGCACTTAATCGAAGCAGTAAAGTGTAAAGATCGCCCTCCGAAATGGATTATACACACGGAGGGAAATCTCGTTTAAAACTCTGCCATTATCGGTAAGTTAAACACTTATTTTGCTGGTTAGACACAAACACGCTCACAACTAGGTGAAGACAAGAATCTGAGGAATGTTTCCGGTTCACTCCTATTTATACCCGACCGAGGTTATAAAAGCCAAAAATTTAGCGTGTTTGATACACACATGCTTCACAACCGGCAACATGACAAGATGTTTCCCATAGCGTTTTCATGCAGCATCGAGTGTAGCCTTTGAAAGGGAACTCCTTATTCCCCCGCTCCAGGACGCCCACTGCTGGCCGTAATTCTCTCTTTCCTGATCCCTCTTCCTCTCTGCTACTGGATCTGCATGGTTCCCTTCTAGTCATGCCCATGACAGTTTCACCCAAATGAGGATGGGTTCCCTGTTGAGTCTGGTTCCTCACAAGGTTTTTTTCCTATTACCATCTCAGAGAGTTTTTCCTTGCCACTGTCTTTGTCGTCCTCAGCTTGTTCATCAACACAGGGACAGTCTGATCATTTTGAGTCATACACATTCATATTTCATAAAAACTTCAGTAATTCTTTTGATTGTGTAAAACTGCTTTGTGACAAAGTTAAGTGTGTGTGTGTGTGTGTGTGTGCATCACATTAGATTTTTAAACAGATAGAACATTATACTTGATAAACTTTTAACCTAAACCTTGACCTTTTTATATGTGGATTTTGACCTTAAACTGTCAAAATTAGTTTGACGGTTTATAACCTATAACCTATATATGCTGACTTCTCCGTAGCCACAATGGCATTTTACCCACTTCAACCTCAAGAGCATACACTGGGAAGGTTTTAACTGCTCATAGACACTCTTAAAAGATGAGCTTGCACTATATCCAGGCCTGACAACACAGATTTAGCTGCTGATCCATATACTGTACTGCCACATGATCCATCTTTGTTCTTATAAGGACTATATATTTTTACAGAGTGCTACTGTGATGGGTGAGTGCCTAAATATTATACCGCTCCTCGCTCACTTCTCACTCACTAGGTAGGTGGCCTCCAATTTTTCAGGGGTTTTGTCCCCTTCTGCCCACTGACCAGCATGTGCACACCTTTCCTTACCTTTTCCCTCGTCTGGTGCTCGTATTTGTGGTGCCGACTGTGTGCCAATATATATATATATATATATATATATATATACACTCAGCAAAAATATAAACGCAACACCACCCTGGAATGTGCAGTTTTGTCTCACAGCAAAATGCCACAGATGCCACAAGCATTGAGGGAGCGTGCAATTGGCATGCTGACAGCAGGATTGTCAACCAGATCTGTTGCTCGTGCATTGAATGTTCATTTCTCCACCATAAGCCGTCTCCAAAGGCGTTTCAGAGAATATGGCAGTACATCCAACCGGCCTCACAACCGCAGACCACGTGTAACCACACCAGCCCAGGACCTCCACATCCAGCAGGTTCACCTCCAAGATCATCTGAGACCAGCCACTCAGACAGCTGCTGAAACAATTGGTTTGCATAACCAAACAATTTTTGCACAAACTGTCAGAAACCATCTCAGGGGAGCTCAACTGCATGCTCGTCGTTGACCTGACTCCAGCTCGTCGCCGTAACAGACTTGAGTGGGCAAATGCTCACATTCGATGGCGTCTGGCACATTGGAGAGGTGTTCTCTTAACGGATGAATCTCGGTTTACATTGTTCAGGGCAGATGGCAGACAGCGTGTGTGGCGTCGTGTGGGTGAGCGCTTTGCTGATGTCAATGTTGTGAATCGAGTGGCCCATGGTGGTGGTGGGGTTATGGTATGGGCAGGCATCTGTTATGGACGAAGAACACAGGTACATTTTATTGATGGCGTTTTGAATGCACAGAGATACCGTGATGAGATCCTGAGGCCCATTGTTGTGCCATACATCCATAAACATCACCTCATGTTTCAGCAAGATAATGCACGGCCCCATGTTGCAAAGATCTGTACACAGTTCTTGGAAGCTGAAAATGTCCCAGTTCTTGCATGGCCAGCATACTCACCGGACATGTCACCCGTTGAGCATGTTTGGGATGTGCTTGACCGGCGTATACGACAGCGTGTACCAGTTTCGACTAATATCCAACAACTTAGCACAGCCATTGAAGAGGAGTGGACCATCATTCCACAGGCCACAATTGACAATCTGATAAACTCTCTGCGAAGAAGATGTGTTGCACTGCATGAGGCAAATGGTGGTCACACAAGAAACTGACCGGTTCTGAGTCCCCAGACCCCCAATAAAGTAAAAAACTGCACATTCCAGGGTGGCCTTTTATTGTGGGCAGTATAAGGTACACCTGTGCACTACTCATGATGTCAGATCAGCATCTTGATGTGGCACACCTGTGAGGTGGGATGGATTATCTCAGCAAAGCAGAAGTGCTCACTATCACACATTTAGACTGATTTGTGAACAATATTTGAGAGAAATGGTAATATTGTGTATCTGGAATGAATTTTAGATCTTTAAGTCCATCTCATGAAAAATCGGAGCAGAAACAAAGGTGTTGCATTTATATTTTTGTTGAGTGTGTGTGTATATATATATATATATATATACTGAACAAAAACATAAACGCAACACTTTTGTTTTTGCTCCCATTTTTAATGAGATGAACTCAAAGATCTGAAACGTTTTCTACATAAACAAAATAACCATATCTCTCAAATATTATTCACAAATCTGTCAAAATCCGTTACGATGAAGAACTGGAGTCAAGTCGAGACCCCAATGAGGACGACGAGCATGCAGATGAGCTTGCCTGAGACTGTTTGTGACAGTTTGTGCAGAAATTCTTTGGTTACGCACTCCGATTGTTTCAGCAGCTGTCCGAGTGGCTGGTTTCAGACGATCATGGAGGTGAACATGCTGAATGTGGAGGACCTGGGTTGGTGTGGTTACACGTCGTTTGCGATTGTGAGGCTGGTTGGATGTACTGCCAAATCCTCTGTAACACCTTTGGAGACGGCTTATGGTAGAGAAATGAACATTCAATTCACGAGCAACAGCTCTGGTGGACATTCCTGCTGTCAGCATGCCAATTGCACGCTCCCTCAAAACTTGCGACATCTGTGGCATTGTGCTGTGTGATTTAACTGAACCTTTCAAAGTGGCCTTTTACAGGTGGCCAGTCTAAAGCACACCTGTGCAATAATCATGCTGTCTAATCAGCATCTTGATATGGCTCACCTGTGAGGTGGGATGGATTATCTCGGCAAAGGAGAAGTGCTCATTATCACAGATTTTGACAGATTTGTGAACAATATTTGTTATGATATGGTTATTTTGTGTATGTAGAAAATGTTTCAGATCTTTGAGTTCATCTCATAAAAAATTGGAGCAAAAACAAAAGTGTTGCGTTTATATTTTTGTTTAGTATATATATATATACTCACCAAAAAAAGAAACGTCCTCTGACTTTCAACTGTTTTTACTTTCAGTAAACTTAATGTACAAATATTTGTATGAACACTAAAAGAGTCAACACCTTAAGACATAAACTAAAAATGTTTCACAATGTGTCCCTGAATTAAGGGAGGCTTAAAATCAAAAGTACCAGTCAATATCTGGCGTGGCCACCAGCTGCTTGAAGTACTGCAGTGCATCTCCTCCTCATGGACTGCCTATTGCGGACAGTATGAGCACTGATGGAGGGATTGTGTGTTTCTGGTGTGACTCGGGCAGTTGTTGAGGCTATCCCGTACCTGTCACGCAGGTGGGATATTCGGACGTACTGATCCTGTGCAGGTGTTGTTACACGTGGTCTTCCACTGCGAGGATGATCAGCTGTCCTTCCTGTCTCCCTGTAGCGCTGTCTTAGGCGTCTCACAGTGCGGACATGGCAATTTATTGCGATAGCCACATCAGCAGTCCTCATGCCCCCCTGCAGCATGCCTAATGCACGTTCACGCAGGTGAGCAGGGACCCTGGGCATCTTTCTTTGGGTGTTTTTCACAGTCGCTAGACAAGTCTCTTTAGTGTCCTGCTTTTTTACAACTGTGACATTAAATGCCTACTTTCTGTAAGCTGTTAAGGTCTTAATGACCATTCCACAGGTGCATGTTAATTAATTGATTATGGTTAATTAAACATGCATGAAAAACATTGTTTAAACCCTTTACAATGAAGATCTGTAAAGTTATTTGGATTTTTAAAACATTATTGTTGAAATACACAGTCCTGAAAAAGGGACGTTTCTTTTTTTGCTGAGTATATATATATATATACTACCGTTTAAAAGTTTGGGGTCACTTTTTAACTCCATGATATTTTCTGATTTTTATTTCTTTCTACAGTGTAAAGGAATGTAAAAAGAAATAAAAATCAGGAACAATCATGAGTTAAAAAGTGACCCCAAACTTGTGAACAGTAGTTTATATACACAACAAATTTCTGGAGTTGAATAATCTGGAGTTAGACATAAAAATGTGAAAGTGTAAGATTTGGGGAGTTTATTTTCTAATTTTGACTATGGGTGGTGTTTAGAGTTACTCTGAAGCGGTGTAATATTTTGGTGTTCATTTTGTGGGTGTTGCGGAGCCTAATTCAACTCCCCCTGGTGTTGTTTGAACTGCGTCGTTGCTGCGCCTTGATGCATTCTGTTGGACTGTGTGGTGGATTTTTTATTCTCCCCACATTGAAGTTGCCCTAATTCAAAACATTAAACAAATACTGTAACTTTAGTAAAATAAATCAAAGAAAGACTTCAGACTCCGTGCAGATCTAGATGAAGTAAGAACCAAGTTTTATTGCAGCAACAAAACAAAATGAGCCAGCCCTGAAAATGCTTAGGATGTAACTCCAAGCATCGCCAAGAAACAGACTGATTTAACTGTGACATAGGTACCTCTTTTATACAATTTCAAAAGGGCGGAGCACTTACCTAGCCACCTCCTTTGTACATTTTTTTTTATTTCTTATCAAACAATTTTTACCCAATAAAAATACATTTTCTATACTACGTCATATACCTCGTCATCTGACTCCACCTCCTACTGATATTATTTTCTATTATAACTTATTTTTCATATGAATAGATTTCTATTATCTTTTCACTTTTCTTGTTAAACTTAAAAAAATATGGGGTGGCGCTTACGTCAACTATAAATTCTTGGTGCTTCCGGTTCATTCCACAGCTCTCAAGACACAGGCCATGGGTAAGCACCTCCTTCACATTATTTTTAACTATTTGTCTTATTTTATCAATTTTGTTGTATTTACGTGTTTTATTTTATTTTCTATAGCTAATCGCATCTGCACGAATGATCATTACGTCCCTCCAAACGACTCGGACAGCCAGAGCAGTCCGGTTCACAGCCCTACTGACTACACTCCTACTGAACCTGTCATGGACCGGGCCTCGGTGAGTTTTGCTGAGGATGAGCGCGAGCCATCTGGATCGCTATTGCAGTTTCTAGAGGAGACAGGGCTTACTTTTTTTAAAAAGGATGACTCCAAACCTGGTCCTTCTAAAAGACCTCGTGTGGATAGCCCTTATCCATTTTCTTTTAGGCCCGTACGGCCCGAGTCTACTACTCCGGCTCCGTCGGTCCTAAAACCTGTTTGTCATGTTAATGTTGGTACCCAGACCGCTTCTACTCCCGCACCTGTGCCAATTTTAAATCGCGGTGTTTTTGTTCCTCTCACTGACCTTCAAATTGGTTTTGTCCTGCCTCAAAGGAGGTCAGATACTTAAAATTTATGCATTTCATTATGCTATTGATGCTTACCCAGGCCCCCTATATTTTGTACTTTTATTTTGGGCCTTAAACTTTGTATTTTTATATTTCTTACTATGTAGATGCACATACTATTCCACCTTTGTGTCTACTCTTATTAAATCTATTATTCATATAACTGTGTGTGTGTGTGTGTGTGTGTCTTTTTTGGCTATTTATCTGTGTCTCTTTGATTTAACATATTGCATGTGTATCCAATGCCTGTTACATCACAGTAAGGTCTGCTGAGCTTGTGTCGTGTCTAGGTTACTATGACATCATGTGCATCTCATATCTAAGATGGCTGCAAGTCTAATTGTTACTGTGACATCACATTGTCCCTGCCTTAACTCTGTTATCCTCACCTCACCTCTATAAGTCTTAACAAAATACAAGTATTTTTAATTAAAATACGCTTACATATTTCCCCCTCTGAGACTTTTAAGTCACACAAAGAAAATAATGCATCGAATAAACCGTACATATTAGAAAGAAGAAAAAATTTAAACACTAGTAGTTAGAACGAAGGAAAAATTAAACTACTAGTAACAAGAAAAAACTTAACTAGTAACAACTTAACTAGGAAAAACTTAACTAGGAAACTAGGAAAACTTATAAGAAAAACTTAACCTCATACCTCATATATCCCTTACATATTACCCCCTCAGCAAACAATCAGTCTAGGAAAGACAAGCAAAATGAGTGAATATAAGTAGGAATACGTATATATGAGTATAATAAACATGCAATGGTTATGATAGGATGAGTCCAGAGGTGGGCGAAAAAACCTTCAGTACAGCCAATTTAGAAGGAAAAATTCCACACCTTGCCAGCTTTTCATGCTCGACAGTGTATTCATCACCAGGACTTTAATCCTTATATTAAACATATATGACAGAAACATTTTAATTCGTCAAAGCCACTTAAGGAGTCCGTTAGCATCTCTGTAAATTAAAGATAGTGTGTCAAGAGCTTCAGTCCCTTCTTCAATCAATGTCTTACGGTCCTCCTTGAGTGAATTCAATCACATACAGGTCCTCACAGTTCCCCAGCTGTGATAGTGGAATTCGGTTTATCCTGCCCGTCTCCAGACGCAAAAAGTCTAGCCACATTTCATCAGCTTCCGGAAGAGTATCCAGTGCACGTTGCAGGGGCATCGGCGTATTTGTCCATAAAATGTCGTCCCCCAACATCACTTTAGCTATGGTCTTAGTTGCTGCCATGTAAACATCGTCAAATTCAACTACTCCACAGATATCATATCCAGCCCACTCTTCTTCAATCCCAATACCTCTATACACGCCTAGCTTCAGATGTCTCCCAAGCTGATATGTAGTTGTTTCCAGACGAAGTCCTGTGCTCATGTCCAGGTCGAAAGCTTCCTGTGTCTTTGCCTTAATCCATTTGAAGTCCTTTGTCAAGACGTTAGCCATGGTGATGAACTCCTTGGTCCCTATTGGGTGTTGCGGATGCCAGTCAACCAGGTTATGTCTCAATTCTGCCCATCTTTTCGTTGGAGTCTTTTCCATAACCTCTTTCCATGCACCACAGCAGACTGAACAGGAAACTATCCACCTTGGGTCAGGTACCGGTTCCATCCTGCAATACATACGTGTACAGCAGAAACAAAACACAAAAACAAAACAAAACACCAAACATAAAACATACTTCTTCTATACTACTTTTTCTCTGATATAGTTACTTAAGCATGGGTTAAATATGTTAGATTAAAATATGCTGCTACGCTAAACAAGTTTTTTTTTTCAATGTACATGTGATTCAGTTAGTAGTCAATTGTTATTTATCCAGTGTTGTACTTCATTTCCATATAAGTGGATTCCTCCTCCTCATCTTCATCCGGTGTAATCTGGTCATGGTATTCCACAACAACAGTGTATTGTCCTACCATTCTCTGAATGCTTGCTCTGGCCAGGGGAATAATGCAGCATGACAAAGTGAGTAGGGTGCCTAGCACTATCAAAACTATTGTTCCCAATTTCACAAGTAGTCCATACCAATTAGAAGGATTAAGCCAGTCAAACCAAGAGGTCCACGCGGTAGTTTTCTGCACGTCTTGGGTGACTCTAACATGTTCATCTCTTAGTTTCCGCATGGCTCTTAGTATTTTGGTTATATTACCCTCTGGGCCTGTGTGTCTTGGAATATATGTACAGCAGTCTTCTCCAATTAATCTCTTCTGCTCTTCCCATGGCAACCCTTCAGTGCGTTCGTATGGATCTGGTGCTTGTTGTCTGGGTCTTTCCTCGTCTCTCTGAGGATCTGATTGCAAACCCGAAGGTCCCGCTCTTGGAGAATCAGTGTCCTCCTGAGGAAACCTGTCTCTTACTTGGTCCGGATTTGGCGCCTTGCAGCAATGATTCAAATGGTACCATACGTCTTTACCTTTAACTTTCACAGCAGTTGGAGTTGCCAACACCACCTTGTATGGTCCTTCCCTTCTAGCTTGATCCCACTTTCTTTTGAACACTCGGATGAATACCCAGTCACCAGGCAGTACAGTTCTTTCGTCCTCTGCCTCAGCGTCCTCAGCTTGATCAGCTGCTCTCTGTCTGGTGTTATCGTGTATTGTTGCTCCCTTAACCTGTTGGAAAATAACTTTGTGTATTTCAGATAAGTGTTTCACATAATGATGAAACTTTGCAGTTGTTCAAGTGTGGGGCCTTTATAGGGCCCGCGAGTAAAGGAAGTAAGCATAGGTCTGCCAGTAAGCATTTCATGCGGAGTTAGATGCGTGTTACGGTTAGTTTGCGATCTCATGCCCATTAAGGCTAACGGCAAAGCTTGAAACCAGTTCATGCCTGTCTCCGCACATATTTTAGCCAATTTCATCTTTAGAACTCCATTTGCTCTTTCTACCATCCCCTGAGATTGGGGGTGATAAACACATCCGAATCTGTGCTTGATTTTTAACCACTGAGTAATTTTCTGTACTATCTTATTTGTGAAGTGTTTACCATTGTCTGAACTGATTGTGTCTGGAATTCCAAATCTTGGTATCACTTCTCTACACAAGAATTTTGCTACTGCCGTTGCATCTTCCTTAGCTGTTGCCACAGCTTCTACCCATCTGCTAAATCTGTCTTCAACCACTAAGATGTATCGTTTTCCTTGTATCCTAGGTTCCCCCATGTCCACATAATCAAACATTATATGCCTGAACGGCCCATCTGGCTCTGGGATGTGTCCTATCGGTGATGTGAAGTGTTTTCTAACGTTAAATCTAGCACAGATGTCGCAAAACTGCGATAATGTTCGATGAACCATAGGACCTAGATAAGGCGACCACCATTCTTTTTGGATTCTCCTTATCACTTCCCCTTTTGCTACGTGATCGTTACCATGAACTTGTCTTATCAGGGTTAAAAGAAAATTTTGTGGAGCTACAAACCGCCCATCTGCGCTTTGCCACATGTTAGTATCATTATTTTTTGTTGCTCCTCTTGCGAGCCATTTGCGAATCTCTTCTCCTGATGCTGCTGCCTGCATGTTCGCTAGTGAGGTTAAATCTGGTGTAGGGGGCGCATAGTCTTCAGGTATAAGTAATAATCTTTCCTCTGGCTCTGGACTTGCATTCTGCTCTTCATCAGGAGCTCGGTTGATTATCTCCCTGCGGTTTAGGTTCTGGTTGTGTTGCTGTCTCTGGCATCATATTTATTTGGTTTACTGCTGCTTTCTTTGCTGCTTCATCTGCTGCTTCATTTCCATCACTAACAAAAGTACCGTCCTTTTTGTGTGCTGCACATTTGATTATGGCTAATCTTGATGGTAATTTGATTGCATCTAACAGTTTTGATATTGCTTCTCCATGTACTACTGGTGTTCCGTCTGCTCTTTTGTAACCTCTTTGTGCCCATATGGGGCCATACAAATGGCATATTCCATATGCGTAAGCTAAATCTGTATATATCGTACATGCTTTGCCTTCTGCTAGCTTACAAGCGCCTGTCAAAGCGAGTAACTCAGCTAACTGAGCAGAACAGGGTTGTGGCACATGTTCTGCTTGTGCAATTCTAAACGTTTTCCCATCTAAATCTGGTGTTACTATAGCATATCCTGCTTTATTGCTATCCCCATCTCTAAAACATGACCCATCCACAAAATATATACAATCTGGATGTGACAGAGGTTGGTTCTCTAAATCTTGGCGTGTCTTTAGATATTCTGCTGACACTATTTGACAATCGTGGGGATCTCCCTCTGCTGGGGTCATTATTCGATCCGCTGGGTTTACTGTCTGACACCTTCGTATGGTCAATTCTGGTGCAGAGAGTATTACATCATATCCTGTTCTTCTGGCGTTTGTAATCACAAACGATGGACTAGTCAAGAGTGCATGTAATGCGTGGGTCGTATACAGCGTTACTGGGTGTCCCATAGTAATTGATGTTGCCTTCTCATAAGCAAATGCTGCGGCTGCCACTCCTCTGTAACAGGGAGGCATGCCTTTTTTAATATTATCAAGCGCTGTACTATAATAAGCAATTGGTTGTTTACTAGGGCCTTGTTGTTGTGTCAGAACCCCTGTGGCAAAGCCGCCACGCTCTGAGACATATAGGTGGAATGGCTTGTTATACTCTGGGCTAGCAAGTGCTGGTGCTGTACAGAGTTCTCTTTTTAGTTGTTCAAAAGCTTCTAGTGCTTCAGGTGTCCATACTAACACTGCACTATTTTTTGTTTGTCCCACTGCTTTGACTAATGCTCTTAAGGGTGCTGTTTTTAATGCAAAGTCACATATCCAGTCTCTGCTAAATCCTACCATACCTAGGAAGGATAGCATCTCTTTTACGGTTCGTGGTTTAGGTGCTTTTGATATTGTTTCTATATGTTCTGGAGATATGTGCTTAGATGTTCCTTTCAACACTCTGCCTAGGTACTCTACCTCCTGCTTACAGAATTGCAATTTTTCTCTGCTAACTTTATGTCCATTTTCAGCTAGTACTGTCAGGACTCTTAATGAATCCGCTATACATTGTTCTTTCGTTGGACTACAAATCAAAAGATCATCACAGTACTGAATCAAAGTGCTTTTAATATTTATCGAGGCTAGGTCTTGAGTTAATACTCGGTTAAATATTGATGGGCTCTCGCAGTATTCCTGCGGTAAGCGATTGTAAGACAGCTGTTGTCCCTTGTAGGTAAAAGCAAACAAGTGTTGTGACGCTGGATGTAGTGGAATACTAAAAAATGCTGAACATAGATCTATGACTGTGTACCACTGAGTGTCTTCTGGTATATTAGACAGTAGTGTATGTGGATCAGGCACTACAGGTAATTCTGCTTCTACAATTTGATTTATGGCTCGTAAATCATGCACGAGTCTCCATTTATCTGAATTGGGCTTTCTGACAGGAAATATAGGAGTATTACAAGGACTCTTTGTTGGTTTTAATACTCCAGCTTTTAATAATCCATCTATGGTCGGTTTAATCCCTGCTATAGCTTGAGGTGTCAGTGGATATTGTCTTTGATAAGGCAATTTTGCATTTGGTCTTATTTTTATTAAGGCTTGTCCTCCAGACTTAACTAATCCCACATCTGTAGAATGCTTTGTCCATAGTTTTTCTGGGATTGTTTTCAGTAATTCCTCTTCTAATGCTAACTCTGTTTCATCTATCTGTCCTAACATCTTAACTGGCATTTGTGTATGCGATGACAACGGTATATTACACACATCCCCCTCTGAGGGTGTGTTGACAACGTCATGTTCCCATCTATCTCTGTGTGTGTTGCCCTCATTCTATCTATTCCTGAAAATGTTAATTTCAAAAATCTCTGATCTTGTGAAATATGTACAGAAGGATTAGAGGTCTGTTCCCAGTTAGTCACTTTAGCTGCTTGCTTAACCATCAGTCCTAATTCTTTGGATTGTGTCTTTTCCCCCATTAATAAGGAAATATGAGGTGCTGCATTATGTACTTGATGCCAGTGTTCCATTTGTTCAGTCAAATGTACAGTAATGGCTGCTCCTGGAGCGCCTACAATTATGTCTCCTAGGGACACATCAGTGACTGTGTTTTCTATCACATCTAACCACAATTGGGCATATTCTTCATCTTGACTTCCTTGATCATAGTACATAGTACAGTGAAGTGGTAAGGTTACTCTTTTGCAATCTGGTCGACATTGCATAATCCATTCTTCCCATAGAGTCTGTGCATGTTGAGCTCCTTTGCCCTCGCAAAGTAACCAGTATACTGTATCTGAGTTGTTTTGTTTCTCTGTGATCTGTAAGAATTGTCCTATTGTTACATACAATCCTTTAGTATTACATTGATTTTTTGCTTAATTAATTTTTGCTTTGAGTTTACACAATAAATCTCTTCCCAGCAAATTAACTAGAGTAGTAGGTGAAAATAACAAGGGTGCTGTTATAGTGGTGTCTTCTAATGATATTATTTGGGGCTCTGTAAAATGCAATACTTGTGATAGTCCCGAGAAGCCTGTGGTTTTTATCGTATTGCTTGAGAGGGGGAGCTGTGAGCCTTCGCGTCCTATACATGAGTATGTGGCACCTGTGTCAATCATAAATGGAATTGGTCGTGAATTATTTATAGACACCATTACAGTTGGTTCCTGCTGTGGATGCAGTGTTGAGACGTACTGCATCTGCTCCCCCTCTGGCTCCTCTGGGCCTCGTCAATTCCAGTTCTGTGGCCCCATCCAGGGACCTGCCCACTGATTCTAAGGCTGTCCTTGTGTCCATGGTCCAGTGGGTTGTCTTGGACCAGGAGGTCCCATATTTCCTCGGGGTGCTTGTATTGCTCCATAGGGCCCCTGAGGTTGAGGTCCATTTTGGATTCCCCATGCCAGCTGTGGACAGTTTCTTCTAATGTGTCTTGCTCCTCCACACTGCCAGCACTGCATGTCTTGAGTATTAGGACCCATTTGTCCTGGAGCATTCATTCTGAATTGTTGTCTTCTTGGTTGCTGTTGATATGGTCCCCTTTGTCCCCTGCCTACAAAAGGTCTGGGGCCTTGCCCTTGCCACCTCATGGGTGGATTTTGTCCTTGTTGGTTTCCAGTATGCACATATGTTGGAGGGGCATTAGCTGCTGTTGGTTGTTGTGTTTGTTGCGCTGGTCCAGCGGGGGGCGGTGCTGTCTGGTTTTCAGGCACCATTATCGCTGCTTGGACTTGACCCTTACTTTTCTCTTTTTCCTTTTTCTTTGCAGCTGCGAATTCTCCCAGTTGTATTTTGTGTAACTGGGTCGCAATTGACTCAGCAGTTTCTTTGGCCTCCTTCTTCTTCTTTTGATGTTGGTCTACATAATGTACAACGTGTGCTTGGAATGTTTCCCATGGTAGGGTATTCAGCCCCACTACTCCTTCTAGGGTTGCTTGGACTTCTGGAGGCATGCACTTTTTCAGCATCATTCGGAACAGGCTCTTACTTGTATCTGTTTGATCCCAGGAACCTCCAGTTTCTTCTCTCCATTTAGCTTGGAAGTTATTGATGAACTTTACAGCATTCTCATCTTCTCCCAGTATCACTGATTCTAGCTTTCCTGGATCCATTTTGGTAGGGTAAGCTTTTCTCAGGGCATCCCATATTCTGTTTCTGAGAGGCCCAAATGCTAGGGTATCTCCTCTGTTCTGTCCTGTTAATGTGTGCAGATTAGCTTCATCCAGTATTTCTGTGGTTTTCACTTTCCCAATGGTTTGTGCTAGAATAGCTTTAACATCTCCCAGTGCTAGGAGGTGTCCAGTGGTTTTCTCTTCAAACTGTGTTATCCATCTTTGTGCTCCATTGCATAGATCTGGTAGTTGATTAGCCAGGTCTGACATGTCCATGAATGACCATGGTACATATTTGTACTGATTCCCTTTTTCCACGCGTGGGTAATGTCCAAACGAGGTGTAGCCTTGTGAGCCAGGCATGTGTTGTCCATTAGAGCGAGTTTGTCTTTCATTTTCTCCTTCATCAGGCCAGGTCGAGAGCACCTCCCATCTTAATGGTCTTTCTGATGTAGATAGTTTTGTTGCGGCTTTTTTAATTTTCTTTTGTGAATTCTTTATGCGTTTTTCAATTCGGTTTTCTATTTGACTGATTGCTTCGTCGAGGGCGTCACTGTCGTCATCTTCTTCCATTGCCTTGGAACCTTGCTGCTGGCATTCGCTTCTGCATTGGTCACTGCGTCGTGGTGTGCTTGTCTTTTCTTTTCTTCCTGTTCTTTCTCTTGCTTCTTTTTCCGATTCAATGATCAAGTGCCCTTTTACTTTTCTTTTTACTGGTTGTTGTTGATCTATCTCGATTACCTCATCTTCCTCTGTTCCTGTTTCATTTCTGTCAGACTCTTGATGCGATGATGCGTGTGATTCTTCGGAACATGAGTTTATGCAGCTCTCTCTTTCCAGGTCCTCTCCTCTTCATCTCTCGAGGGACAGCTTTTCTCTATGGTGTTTCATCATCCTTCTTTCAGATGTAGCTTGTTTTTCATTCCTGTGTCCCTTTATTTCTGACAGGAATTGTGCGTTTCGTTCTTTCAGTCTTTTCATTTCTTTTCCACTGTTTTGTAGTTCTTTAGGTTCTCTTAGTTCACATGGTTCTGTTTCTCCCTCTTTACTCCATTCTCTTTCGTCGTCACCACTCTGTTTGTGAGCCATTGATTCCTGTTCTGTTTCTTCAACTTGTCTGTTCATCCACTCAGAGTCACATGACGTCACTTTTATCTGTCCCGTCACACGTCCTTCAAATCCCCATGCTCCTTCATTTTGTTCTTGCAGCTCTAGTTGTGGGTACATTCCTCTATCCATCTGTTGCATGTGTTCCTCAGTGTATGGTGGTGGTCTCTCTAGTTCTAAGCTTGTTTTCTCTTTTCTACCCTTCTGGGCTCTTTCTTTCCTGTCTTCACTTCTCTCTGACTTCTGATCCTTTTTTCCTTCTTTAGCTTGTTTTTGTCTCTCCTGTTCCTTTCCTTCATTTTCGAACCATTCTACAATTTCTAACTTTTGTTTAATTTAATTTTTTCCTTGCTGCCCTTTTCTTTACTTGTGTGTCTAAGCATTTCTTTTACTTCCTTACAACATTCTTCATTAAAGGCTCCCTCTTTAGGCCATTGCAACTCTCCTGATGTCCTGTCATGCCATTTCATCATGCATTTTCTAATGTATTTTTCGTCTTCTTTATGTTTAGCTATAATTACGTCTACAGGTGTCGCTGGCTTTGGCCACGCACCTTTGCGGCAGAACAGCTTCCCCATCACACACTTCTGTCCTGATTTATAATGTAGATTCTTGTGTCTCTTCTCTCTATTTTTTACTATAGTTCTCTTGCTATGTGTTTTATGACCGCTGCCAATTTTCAACAACTGTCTTTTCTCTATATATTTTTTAAGCATTAATTTTCCACTGGCATCAATATCAGAGGCGTAACGATTTTGTCAAGGGTCTGAAAAATTATTCTCCCGTCTGGTCCAAAGGGTACTATCATAAATTTACTATTGTTGTCAACCACCCACATACGACTCAGCACTGCCGGACTTGTCTGTGTTCCTGTTAGTCTATACCTTTTTACTTTTCGTCCATCCGTACCTTCTTCTAAATACAATATATCAAACTCTGGGTATGTTTGCAGCAGCGAAATGCGCGGGGTTAAGCTGGGAGGTCCTCCTATTCCTCCAAATTCTGTTGTGGTATTTATTACTTTCAAATGAATCTCTTTAGGAACTAAGCCAAGGAGATAACTCATATCTTCATTCTAAAATATGATGTAACAATTAAGGTGTGCGTGTCACAGTTAAGCTCTAACACATCAGGTATTAGGGAAAGCCTAAGCGTCCACTCTCCCTTATCACACTCTTTTACTAAAAGTAGATCCTTTCCTGGATTATTCAGCAACCATCTATTTGTTCCACTCCGATCTGACTCCAAAATTCTAAACTCCCTTTCACACTTGGTCAGAACTCCTTCTTCACTTATCTGCTCGTCCCAGTTAACCTCTCTAACTTCACTTATCATCTAGTCTCCTTTATTCGTTATACTTGTTTCATGTGTAACATAAGTGCATTTATTATTTTATGCACTATATTTATTGTTATTAGTATTGTGTCGTCGACTACACAACACGTAAAGGTACCTTTATATCTTACTTAAGCTTAGCTTCAATAACTAATATATTGCTGCGCATGTGTACACTAGTTCAAAAAATTATTATTTTATAATACTACTATGCTGACTCATTCAACTCCCGTACCACTTTCGTGTCACAGTGAAGCTTATGTCACAGAGGAAGTTTATGTCACAGTGAGCTTACAGTGATGTATGATAGCGCATCACAGATTGCATCACAGACAAGACCTATGTCACAGTAAGCTCTATGTCACAGTAAGCTCTATGTCTAGCAATGTGTACTATTACTTTAATATTATTTTATTCTTATTATTAATTAAGTCAAGACAGAAAAATCTTTAATGCCGTATCTCTTATTATCTATACATTATATTTTACACATACACATAAATTCAACAAAAGACTTCACACATAGATATAACACTCATACACAGTTAAAAGACTCACATACAAGACATAGGACACATGAAACAAGCGCTTTAAAACAATTAAGAATTTTAAGTACTCTAAACAATTTCTTCAATAAAGCAATTTATCACACAACACAACCTGGGCCCAGAAAACTTCAATACCACCTAAAGGAATTTCAAAATTGCAATCGCTTTATGTTCCCTAGCGATACCTCATATACATGGGTTCTAGCCCTAGGAAACTCGATCGCAGTACTGCTCCTAGCGATACCTCACACAAGTGGGTTCTAGCCCTAGGACTCAGCACAACCACCTACAGGACTTTTTCACAATAAAACCTAAAAAATAACACCTGGCTGCACTCGCGTCTCAGAACGGTGAGTCACCTATATGTTCTGTGCCTGACGGCGGACTCAGGAATTTTTCACCTGCCACGTCTGGAGCCTCAGCTCCTACTTAGTGTATTGCAGGACTTTATCGTGGGTCCAGCCCCACTGGTTGGCGATTCCTCGTCAGGTCTCGACCTAACACAGTGGCGTTACCTCACTTATCACACAACGTATAAAATTATAAAATGTATATAAAACAAAAATCACACCACAAACATAAAACACACGGAGATCTCCTAATGTGTCGTTACTTCATCCAGTCTTTTTACGTTAAATAAACATAGCGATTTATTTATCAATTTATCAATTTTCTGGCAACTTTAAAATGATTGTGTTCAATATACCTTAGGAGTTACCCCCTCTGGCTGGAACACGCACACTAACAGACCATGAACTTCTAATGCAGAAATTTGATCAAACAGGTTTTCTGCTTACCTTTTTTATGCCGGCACAAGTTGATGGTCTGTCAGCCCGCGGTGGTCTTAGGTCCCCGGAGGGGCCCTCCGTGAAGGCAATCGCAGTCGGGGTCACCAAGAACTGTGGTGGATTTTTTATTCTCTCCTAATAAAAAAGTTGCCCTAATTCAAAACATTAAACAAATACTGTAACTTTAGTAAAATAAATCAAAGAAAGACTTCAGACTCCGTGCAGATCTAGATGAAGTAAGAACCAAGTTTTATTGCAGCAACAAAACAAAGTGAGCCAGCCCTGAAAATGCTTAGGATGTAACTCCAAGCATCGCCAAAAAACAGACTGATTTAACTGTGACATAGGTACCTCTTTTATACAATTTCAAAGGGGCGGAGCACTTACCTAGCCCCCTCCTTTGTACATTTTTTTTTATTTCTTATCAAACAATTTTTACCCAATAAAAATACATTTTCTATACTACGTCATATACCTCGTCATCTGACTCCACCTCCTACTGATATTATTTTCTATTATAACTTATTTTTCATATGAATAGATTTCTATTATCTTTTCACTTTTCTTGTTAAACTTAAAAAAATATGGGGTGGCGCTTACGTCAACTATAAATTCTTGGTGCTTCCGGTTCATTCCACAGCTCTCAAGACACAGGCCATGGGTAAGCACCTCCTTCACATTATTTTTAACTATTTGTCTTATTTTATCAATTTTGTTGTATTTACGTGTTTTATTTTATTTTCTATAGCTAATCGCATCTGCACGAATGATCATTACGTCCCTCCAAACGACTCGGACAGCCAGAGCAGTCCGGTTCACAGCCCTACTGACTACACTCCTACTGAACCTGTCATGGACCGGGCCTCTGTGAGTTTTGCTGACGATGAGCCCGAGCCATCTGGATCGCTATTGCAGTTTCTAGAGGAGACAGGGCTTACTTTTTTTAAAAAGGATGACTCCAAACCTGGTCCTTCTAAAAGACCTCGTGTGGATAGCCCTTATCCATTTTCTTTTAGGCCCGTACGGCCCGAGTCTACTACTCCGGCTCCGTCGGTCCTAAAACCTGTTTGTCATGTTAATGTTGGTACCCAGACCGCTTCTACTCCCGCGCCTGTGCCAATTTTAAATCGCGGTGTTTTTGTTCCTCTCACTGATCTTCAAATTGGTTTTGTCCTGCCTCAAAGGAGGTCAGATACTTAAAATTTATGCATTTCATTATGCTATTGATGCTTACCCAGGCCCCCTATATTTTGTACTTTTATTTTGGGCCTTAAACTTTGTATTTTTATATTTCTTACTATGTAGATGCACATACTATTCCACCTTTGTGTCTACTCTTATTAAATCTATTATTCATATAACTGTGTGTGTGTGTGTCTTTTTTTGCTATTTATCTGTGTCTCTTTGATTTGACATATTGCACGTGTATCCAATGCCTGTTACATCACAGTAAGGTCTGCTGAGCTTGTGTCGTGTCTAGGTTACTATGACATCATGTGCATCTCATATCTAAGATGGCTGCAAGTCTAATTGTTACTGTGACATCACATTGTCCCTGCCTTAACTCTGTTATCCTCACCTCACCTCTATAAGTCTTAACAAAATACAAGTATTTTTAATTAAAATACGCTTACAACTGCGTCATGAGGAAGGTCAAAGAACCGTTTTAAATTATTTAACTACATTTCATGCTGTAAAAGGATTTTTAAATAGTAATGACCTTGTATGTGTTTTTTGGTTACATGGATGCTTCAAATGCTGAAGTATGGTAGTAAGCTAACTCCATGTGTCCTTGGCTTGAACGGTACTTATGAGTTTGTGCGCACTGTTAAATCCACATAAGTTTTTTTTTTTTTTTTTTTTTCAGGTAACGTTGGCTTAACTAAATTAATATACACAATTATTGTTACTAACAACGTTTCTGTTTCTGTCCTTTAGCGGTGTTAGACCGTAAGAGTGGTAACGAATGAGATACGTGTGCTGCACTGTATAAACAACAAAATAATGTCTTAATTTAGCATTAGTGAATTTACCTGCATGATACTCATATCATATCATAACAGCCTAATCAGAACGCAACCCTGTCTCCAGTGTTGACAAGATATGTTTACAAGTAAATGGCGGACACATGGCTGTGTAGGTTGCTAAACTTTGTCTAGCTAAATAGCAAAAAGTTGAGTAGTCTGGACAGGCTACCACAATACATAAATGTTTATGGATAAAGTTATACGTTGTATAACAGCTACACAGTACACAAGTTGGTTTTATTAGTAGTAAAAGTATTTTTTAACATTAGGTGGTCAAGATGTTAATAAAGGTAAAACATGGAGAAACAAAGAAATATGTGAAACTGGAAGAAGGCAGTTTCTCAGATTTTGTTAGCATGGGTAAGTTATGCATAGTTTGTAACCTTAGTAATGTTTATTAAAGTGGAAATAACGTTAATAATACGTCAATGGAGTATTGATTGTTTCAGTCCAGCAGAAGTTTTTCATACCAGAAAATACAGTACTAAAAATCACAGGCAAGCATTGTATAGAATTGGATGAGGATGTCTTTCCAGAACTTACAGCAGTCAATGAAGTGTGTTTTGTCATCTAGACTGATAAGGGTAAGTAAATGCAATGTTTTGTTCTGTTTGTTCTGATACACAAGATTTATATGTTCACTCTTGAAGAAAGAAGTTAAAGTTTCAGTATTGTCTGATATTCTGTGCTAAATAACAATTACAAAATTAGTTAAAACTCCTCATTGAGTTGGATTTATCATGTTAATTTCAGATCTCCTAACAGCAGAATCATTTAAGAACATATCCGACCGCTCAGACCTAACAGAATTTATGACAGTCACATCTTGTGGTAAGCAGGATTGTTGTATTATAATCCTGTTCATTATTGTTTATTGTTTAGAATGAAGTATGGAATAACCATCTGTTCTCCTGGGTCAAATTGTCATCTGGAAAACAAAATTTTTGCCTTATTCTGCTAGCATACAATTTTTTTTTTGCCACATACAAGTGACTTTTTAAAAATATTTTAATATCTTCACTAGGTAGAATTTAAATATGATAAACTCAAAATGTTTCATAGAATTTACACTTTTACTAATATCTGTAGGGATAAAGAAAAGCACAGACTGAAGCAAGATTATTTTAAGGATGACTGTTTGAGAAAGTTTGGATGAATTTGCCAGTGAAATCAAAAATCCAGGGTTAAAAATCCAGCCTTATGTACAAAGACTTGCGTTGAATTCATACTCAAACATTGCTTATGGACAAATGTAAATGTGCGTACGCAGTAAAAAAATCTGATGTAAAAAACACTGCGTACACGGAATCCCACGCATATTCTCTTTGTACATCCGAATTAACGTGCAATTGAGCGCATGTGCACGAGCGCAAAACCCCTCCCTGCCTTCTCCCCCGTATAAATATGTTAATGACTCCACTTTGGCAAAACCAGACAAAAAAGCAATGGCAAAAACAAGCAAGAAGAGAAACTTCACAGAATGTAAATTGGAGCTGCTCCAATCGGAGGTACATGTAGACCGGAGAAAAACTGTTATTTGCAAGTTTGTCCTCCGGAATTAATAAGAAAATAAAAAAAAAACGTAGCTGGAATAACATCTTTAAATACATCACTCACCAAAAAGCCACCCATCGCGCACCCTGCCACCTTGGAGCCTCATCCCAACCATGCTGTTTGTGAGAATGAATGAATCATGGGTTGTCCCAGGCCACCTTGCCACAATATTTGTTAGGCGCATTTGAGCATCACATATTATTTGCACATTTATTAATTGGAAATGTTTCAGATTCACGTATGCAAATTCGCCTTAGGATGGCATCTTTATGGCAATGTGCATGCAGTCGATCGCTCCGATTACATTAGGAAAACCGGCGATCACTGCAAATTGCGCTTTATTGTTTGGCTGGTCAACTGCATGGTATGGAAACCTTATATACCTGCTAGACATGCGGATGATCCCATCCCATACAGCTGGCATTGCACGGCTCAAAGACGACTGGCTTAACCCCGAGCGGTCTGCCAGTTCCCTTTGGAAAGGACCAGTTGCCAGGAAACCAAGCGTTGTCAGCACCTGTAAGGGAACAGGTAATGCGTGGCTCCTCGCTGTCTCTCTTTCCAAATTTGGACCCAACTCAGCACAGAGCTCCAAGAGGATAGCTCTTGAAAAACTTAAACGGCTAATAAGCCAGTCATCATCGTGGGCCAGAAAATCACTGTGATCCCTAAAAACGTGTTCCCTTTGGATTCGGCCACTGACAATGTCCTCTAATAAGGCCCACACTGCCATTGCCATAGAATAAGGGTTGTATACATTTGCAAATGCTTTTATATGTTCTAAATTAAATAATTGGTAGAAAAATATTGTGTTAATTAACCCATTTTATCAATTATAAATTAATAGCAATGTTTTTCACGTGATGGTGCGATACTTTGTAGTGTGCAATTTAACATAATTGCCTCTAGGAGTCGCCAACAGAAATAAAACAAACACACACCAGAAATACACATAAAGTTGGCGTGGAAAAACGCACATTCTCACGTTAATTTCACTGTTAGTAAATCCGACCGTGAGCGTGAAAACTGCCGTAAGCAGTTTTTGTGCGTACGCAGCGTTGATACATGAGGCCCCAGGTGATTTGTTGGACTGAAAATGTCCTATTTACACATGCATAAATGGTGGTTTTGTGTGGGTTGATTTGTTTTTATTTTTTTGTATATGCCTTGAATCCAAAAAGTGGTTATTTGTGATCCTCAGATTTGACTGTTCTGTGGCAAGATGGTGAAAGGCCTCCTCCCAGGTTTAACAAATACATTGTCTGTCTCAACGATCAGCAGTTAGTGCAGTGACACAAGTGATGTTGAATGTCAAATAATTCAACCTGTCATGGACAGTACCCATGCAAGAAATGTAATTTTATTACTTACTTACTTTTGCACATAGCTTTTGAGTTGGCAATACTTGAAAATCAAGCTTAAATACAAAAATAATAATACAAAAGAAAGAACTAAAAATAGCAATTTATTTAGTAAATAATTAATCTTATGTAGTCAATGGACTGAAAGAGTTGTTCTGATTAAAAATTATTGTTTTGTTGTTAAATATTGTTTTGTATTTTATGTGAAATGTATTTAGACTGGAGCAGATTCTGACTTCCAAACCAGCAGGAATTACTGTCATCCAAGAGTATGAAGAAACTGGGAGTTTTAAAAGATTCCATCAGGCGATTAATGTTGAACATCATTGTAGCTCACATGCGTTAAAAGGAAGGGTAATCCTATAAGTTTCTTATTTTTAATAAAAATCTGTAATAGGAATCTTATTACAAACTATACTCATGCTTATTTAGGAGAGCTGTAAGTAAAGCAACAAAGGAGTTTCATGCCCTTGGAATTATGTCACTCTTTCCATCTTTGAAGCACCCATACTCAAAAAAAGGGATAAGTGAGTTTGCATTGTAACTGTGGTGTGAAATAATGACAGTAGTTAGACTGTGGTTGTTTGATATTTTATATATGAACATATACACCCTAACCAGGACAAAAACTTGATATTGTCTTCACTCAAATTAGGACTCATATTTTTTCCTTTTTTCTTCTTTCTTTTTTAGGAACATTTCTATGACATTTAGAGCAACAAAGTGGCGTGTCAGTCCAAAACCACCACTATATTCCAGAGCAGATTGGAGCTAAAAGGGGGCCCACATCACCAAGAACATTTGGTTGCACAGATGACCAGCGATCAGGAGATGAATGTATGGAGGCTGTGTCTCTTCTTTTACCACACCACTGACCCTAACATAGTCTTTCAGAAGATGAGAGAAACATTCCATTATCCATATTCTTGGACACTAAAGGACTGGTGGGTAATACATACGAATTTGAAAAAAAAAGTTACAATAGTTAAGGTATTGTAATGTAAGGTAATGGTAGTACTTCCCTTTTTTGTAGATATTACAAGACTTCACAATGATGTTTGAAGCAGATGCTGCTTCCAGATTTCTGGAAAATGGAGCAACAGTTTTAAAGACAAAATCATCAGGAAGGCCAGGGCCCTCAAAGAGACTCATCTTCTGAAAAAACTGCTGAAAGCAACCTTAAATGAATAATGTGACACTGCTGATGAGCCAGGTAGTATTACAAATGTAACACTTTACTGGTGTAGTCATTTGCAAAGATATCATCAAATCAGCATCTGTCAGGATGAACTAACCTCCTGGACCAGACGACGTAGAACCGACACGGGTGTGCATGACAGCAACTTGCACAATGTGTGTATGGATTACCTCTTGTCTATTTACACACTCAACCAGTCATTAATGAAACGAGTGACTAGTGAAAGTGTAGTACTTAATTTATAACATATGGTTTCAAATATTAGTATTGAACTCCTTAACACTGTTTGCAGAGTGGGACAGTGACATGGATTCTCTTCCTGTTTTGCTGCATCTTCTCACTCCTCAACCAACTGGAAGAAAACGACCCAAAAAGATCAGTGTTGGAGAGGTAATAGACCATTTTGTGGTATTTCACAAGGTTTGTCAAACCATTCCGAATATTGCAGTCCAAAATTTGTTTAAACTAATGGCTTATACAAATATTGCTTCTATTATGTTTTAGTCCTGAGTTGAGTCTTGAGAATCATCTTGTAAACATTAAGGGAAATCCCCAGCCATATCTCCTGGCGAGAGGCACTTCAAAAGCACAGGTGTCCAGCTTCTACAAAGTCTTGGATAGAAAGCTTCTTCTACTGTATGTCAGTCATGCACATCCTTGGGTGCATTTGATGAGCTGTTCAAGTCCCACATTGTGTTCAGTGTAAAATATGATGATGCCCTGTCCAGGCTGTACACATTTTTGCAGACTAGTGTTTACAATAATGATGTAGGTACAACAGAAGAAATTCCAAGAGTCAGAGAGGCGAGAGCAAGGCTGTTAACCAAGCAGTAACTAGCTTAGGCAGCTAAAATTCTGATGTGTTTTCTCTGCACTCCATCCTTCGGTACAGCTTTACTTTTGTTCAAGCACCTAAAACTAGCTCATGGAATGTATCCTGGAAAAGATTTGAGACTGAAATGTGGTCAAACAGGATGTTTTTTACAATTCTCAAGTTATTCTGGATTTAGAAGACATTTGAATAAGATTTATGCTCCTACTGTGCACTTAACGCATACTCCTTAACGCATGTGGCAGTAGGAGCATAACCCAACCCAAGTAGGAGCATAAGGAGCATTCTGACCATGACACCCAACAGCACAGTAATTCTCAGATCTTAAATGATAAAACACCCTCAACTTCATCTCAGTGCCAAAATGTTAAAGCAGGCCTTTCATGGGCAACTCACTGCATGGATATTTGTGCGTCCTAGTTAGACTTCTCGTGAGTGCTGTAACAAATACTGTAGTTCTTTCTACAATTGAGAATTTACAGGAATTAGTGGAAGATTTGCAGTCTAACATTCAGGAAAAAGTACTGAACTTACTACCAACCCACAGTCCCTGCAGATCAGCACTAGAGTTACTGTATTTAAAGGTTTGCACAATCCTTTTAGCCAGCTGAATGGAAAATAGTACAGCCTGTTGAACTGCACCTAGGAGTAAGGTATGACACCAGACGATGTAGTAAAACCAGAGTGTATGAGCAAGGTTCAATTAGTGACAAATTCATATATTTTCCCATATTGAAAACACTTCAATTCTGTTACTTGGTGCGGTATGGAGAGCCAGCACTGTAATGCCTTCATCCAGCACTGCAGGATGAAGGCATTACACCTCTCTGACTCGCCCGCGTACGGCTGTGGCGCTTATTAATCCCACGCATCTCCGAAATTAACGTGGTTAGTGCTTCCTCATTCCTATTAAGCACTCTCGCTTGACCCTCAACTATATCCTGCATCCTCTCCATTCCCGCGGGCTCTGCTGATGGTGCGAATATTCTGTTACGTGGTGCGGTATGGAGAGCCGCACCACGAGATGTTATAAGGGTTTTAAGAGCCCTGACGCAGGGCTTTAGAGGGAATCTGTGAAATAGGAGGCTGTGAGAGTGCTTGTGATACGCACGGAAAGACCTTCCCGTTTGGAGATAGCGTGGGATTATTAATTAAGAGAACTTAAAATGAAACAAATGAAAACTAATAACACAAAATAAACAGAGCTACGCCGTCAACTTAAGAATGGACGGGGCTCTGGAAAACAAAACAAAAACTATATCCTCTCGGGGCGTTTGCCCTTACCGAGGATTTATGAGGAGAGAGGGGTTGTGTTTTATGCACACTAATACTTAACCGGAGAGCGAACGCTACACGGCTGCGTGACGCTCTCTATTTCTCTCTCTCGCCGGCGTCTTAAGGAAGCAGAGATTGGGACTTTGCCTCTGTCTTCCTCTGCGCGCTTGTTTGCGCTTTTCTTTTCTTTGTCTGATACATTACCGGTGCTACCTAATATTCGCACGAAGTGCGGAGGTATCAGGACCCTTATATAGACGTGCTGCCAGGTGCGGCTCGTTCAGGCTAATTGCCTGACAACGGCGTTGCCTGGCAGCCGTGTGCATAAATGGCCGCGTCTTTGCCTGTTCAGAACCCCGCATGGTAGCAGCCTGCAGATCTGCCCGTTCTGAACAGTTTAAGAGCGGCTCTGCCTTTTGCGCGAGCCTCATCCTTACAAATTCATTTTCAAAAATGAAACTATTTGTAAGATGATTCAAATATGTACTCAGTCTGACAAATATGAGGACTCCTGATGGAAGCTACTTCAAAACTCAGTCTTTGTTTTTAAGTAGTAAGTTTGCCGTCGAAATCCAGTTATACTATGATGAATTTGAGTGTGATAATCTGTTAGGCTCAAAAAAGGGCATACATAAGGTTGGCTGCCTTTACTTCATTTTTCGAAATCTTCCACCCAGTGTGAATTCTGTTTTAATGAACATTCACCTGGTATCACTGTTTTATGCACAAGATGCTAAGAAATTTGGAATTGATGAAATACTGAAACCCTTAGTCAAGGACCTGAAAATGTTAAAGACAACTGGAGTTGCTGTTCCATTTGCTGAAGTTTTTGTATATGGCACTCTTGCACAAATTACCTGTGATAATTTGGGAAAGCATAGTATTCTTGGATTTTTGGAATCTTTTAGAGCAAATTATTTCTGTAGATTTTGCTTAACTGATAAATCTTCAGCTCAGTCAGTTTTTTCACCCATCTTTGACTTTAAGATCTGCATTTCTGAATGATCATACTATCTTAATTTAGTAGCTCACCCAACTTTAGCCTCTTTATTTGGCATCAAAAGAAAGAGTATACTTAATACATTGCAATATTTTAATATTGCAGAAAATTATGCTGTTGACATCATGCATGATATTTTGGAAGGGGCTGGTCAGTATAAGGTGAAATTGCTATTTGAATATTTAATTGAACATTTCATTTCTAAAGAAAGGTTGTTAAATACAATATATGGTTTCAATTATGGTTATTTGGAGAAGCGAAATAAGCCAACAAATGTTAAACTTGATTGTGGAGGTCATGGAATAGGGCTAAATGCATCACAAACACTGTGTTTGATCACAAACATACCTTTGATATTTGGTGACCTGGTACCAGAGGATGATCTGGATTGGCATTTGTTGCTTTTGTGTTCTCATACTTGATCACTGAAGGGATGGCTGTTTATTTAAAGCACCTTATTATTGAACACCATTACTTCTTTAAAGAACTGATCATACAACCCATAGTACAACTAAATTCCAAAACATTATTTTTGGGTCCACTATCCCAGGTGCATTCGAAAGATCAGTCTACTAATTCATATCTGGACTATGAGATTCAAAGCCAAACACAAATGATTTATTATGTATCATTGGGAATGCATGACTTTAAAAGCCATTGAGTCTGGTCCAGTTTAAATGTGTTTACTCGAAACACAAGAATGTTTAGAAGTTTTATCTGCATATCTTCACATTAATTTAAAGCCATTATTAATCTTACAAACTGGGTGAAATGTTGTGGAGTTGAATATTGTGTTGGCCTCTTCGTTTGCACAATCATTGATGAAGACATGCCAGTGTTCAGCAGAATAACCTCTATCATTTTGCATGATGGTGAAGCTGTTTTAGTTTTGGTTGAGCATGAAACTTGTTTCCATAACCATTTTCATGCTTTTCAAGTAACTGAAAACATCCCTAAGAAGATCCTGGTTAGGGTTAGGGTTAGGGTTAGGGAACAACATCGAAAAGTTGGCCCCGAGTGAATTAGATTACTGAGAAGCTGGCCCCCGATGGGCGCTTTGGCTATGTTGGGCCCGCCATCCATTCATTTTCAATGGGGTCCAGCTTAGCGGTTCCCGCTTAGGCGATCCAACTTCTCCGTACTGTGTCCTTACTCTTTCGTCCACAGAGTGGCGCCAGAGAGACCCTTCCCAGTGTTTCTTCTTCGTTGGTGGGGCCAGGTTGTCGGGGTCCAGCATGTCCGTGGACCCTTTAAGCCCCCACTTTGCGCCCAGGGTCCGAGGGGCCCCAGAGGGGTTCCCATGGCCCCTGGGGTCCCCGGGCACCCCCCCGAGGGGTCCCAGGGGCCCCAGGGGCTTGGCCATGTAGAGTAGCCCCGATCTGGGTTCCGACCTGGGGGATGGGACCCCTGGGGACCCCCGGGTTGGCTGCAGGGCCCCTGGGACCCCTGGGGCTCCCGGACCAAGGCAGCATCCTAGGGGGAAGGCGATGTGATTTCTGGGGCCTGGGGCTCACCCTGAGCCGGGCTGTGGTGGTCCTGGGTCCCTGGGTGGCCCCTGGAGGGAACTAGCCCGGGGAAGGTGCTAGGGGCCTGGGGGTGGTTTGCCCCGGGTGCCCCGGGCCCTCTGAGCTTGCTGCTTGGGTCTGGGGCTGATCCCTCGAGTTTGGCTGAAAAGACCCAAATTGAGAACCTGGGCCCCGTAACACTGCTGTACCGACAACTTGGTCCCGAAGTCGGGGTGTGGCCCTAGGGGCCCCTGGGGGCCCCACCCCAAAAATGCTCCTAGAGGCCTGGGACTGGGTTTCTGGGGCCTGGGGCTCATGCAGAGGCCGGCTATGGGGGTCTGGGGCTGCTGGCTGGCCCCTGGGGGAAAGTAGCCCGGGAGAGGCCTGGGGTTCGAGCCCCCAGTCGCCCCAGGCCCCTGGGGTCCCCTGGTGAAGTCTGGGGGCCCTCCCCATGTTTTGGTGAAAAAACCTGCCTAGGGTCACTGACAAGCTGGGCCCTGGGGACCAGCTTGGTGTTACCCGGCTCTCCATCCGTGCCCGGGCACCCACACTTAAGCCCTCCCCCCACTGACTAAACAGCAATACCCCGCCTTGTAAAAACTCCAAACCCCTGGGAGACCCGAGGACTTTGAAAATATTCGCGAAAAATACCTCGGGTCTCCCAGGGGCCTGTGTTAAAAAAAGGCTGAGGTCTCCCAGGGGCCTGTGTTAAAAACGCGGAGGTATCCCAGGGGTCGGGTCTTTTAAACTTGCGTCGGGAAGGGGTTTAGTCAGTATAGGGGGGCTTAAGTGTGGGTGCCCGGGGCCCCCTGGTGCGCCGGGTTCACTGGGGCTAAGATCCAAGGGGCCAGGCCGGTCCCAGGGCCCCGGGCAGGGGTGCCTGAAGGCCGGGCAGTGGAGGGCGCTGTTCCCCCTTGGGGTTGGC
The DNA here is from genome assembly GCF_024256425.1 of Clarias gariepinus. NCBI lineage: Eukaryota > Metazoa > Chordata > Actinopteri > Siluriformes > Clariidae > Clarias > Clarias gariepinus. The sequence goes on from NC_071111.1 coordinate 27,163,202, forward strand.
CGGGTGTATCTCGGCGGCCGTTGGGCTGGGGGAGGGCTCGTTGGATAGGTCCCGGCGAGCCCCAGAAGGCTGTCGAGTTTGGCGGGGGTGGGTCGCTCGTAGCGCCCGCTAGCGGCCGGCAAGTCCCGGGGCCTTTTCGGGTGTATCTCCGCGGCCCTTGGGGCTAGCGGGCTGGGGGAGGGCTCGTTGGAAAGGTCCGGTGGAGCCCGAGAAGGCTGGTGAGTTTGGCGGGGCTGGGTCGCTCGGGGCGCCCGCTAGCGGCCGGCAAGCTCCGGGGCCTTTTCGGGTGTATCTCCCCGGCCCTTGGGGCTAGGGAGCTGGGCGAGGGCTCGTTGGAAAGGTCGGGGCGAGCCCTAGAAGGCTGCCGAGTTTGGTGGGGCTGGGACTTGAGGGGAGTCCCATGGGCGTTTAAACCTATTGGGTGTCCAATATGGTCAAAGCCTAACCCCAAGAGGCTAAGGGTTAGGGGGTGTGGGTGACTAGTGTTGCCGACCTGAGGTGCCTGTGGCTGGGGTAAGTCGATTTCCTCCAGGCGGGCTTGGCCTGAGCCTGGGCGAAAAGCCCTAGTCGACTTAATCAATCAAATATTCAAAGTCCACCCTAGGGTTTGGGCGGGTGTATCTCCCCGGCCCTTGGGGCTAGGGAGCTGGGCGAGGGCTCGTTGGAAAGGTCGGGGCGAGCCCTAGAAGGCTGCCGAGTTTGGCGGGGGTGGGTGGCTCGGGGCGCCCGCTAGCGGCCGGTAAGCTCCGGGGCTTTTTCGTGAATATCTCCCCGGCCCTTGGGGTTAGAGAGCTGGGGGAGGGCCCGTTGGAAAGGTCCGGTGGAGACCGAGAAGGCTGTTGAGTTTGGCGGGGGTGGGTCGCTCGGTCCGGCCGGTAAGCGGCGCTAAAGTTCCCGGGGTTCGAGCGGGTGTATCTCCGCGGCCCTTAGGGCTAAAGAGCTGGCGGAGGTCTCGTTGGATAGGTCGGGGCCAGCCCTAGAGGACTGGTGAGTTTGGCGGGGGTGGGTCGCTCGGGGCGCCCGCTAACGGCCGGTAAGCTCCGGGGCCTTTTCGTGAATATCTCCCGGGCTCTTGGGACTAAAGAGCTGGGGGAGGTGGCATAGGGTCCGGGCCCTCCTCCCGGACTCCGCTATGAAGTTTAGGGTCGATGGGACCTAGGGCGGCCGAGATACAGGCGGATGAACATCACTGTAAATCCCCCATATTATTCAAAGTGCTGAAAAATTCAAAGTCCCCAAGCCTGACCTCCATGGGTGTTCCCACGGGTGTGGGTGACCCATCTGGCCGGCCTGAGGTGCCTGGGGCCCGGCTGGATCCCCACCCTCGGGTCGGAGTGGGCCTTTACATGTGGAGACACTACCTGAGTGGAAATTCCCCTATGTCCCAATGGGGCAAAACCCCTTTGGTTTTTGGGGCATATCTCCGCGGCCGTCGGGGCTACGGGGCTGGGGGAGGGCTCCTCGGATCCGTCCCCGGGCCCCAGGCACTCCTGTCCCGGTCTGGCGGGGCTGGGTCGCTCGGTGCGCCCGCTAGCGGCCGGAAGGTTCCCGGGACTCATCGGGGCATATCTCCCGGGCCCGTGGGGCTAGAGGGCTGGGGCTGGGGTCCTCGGATGCGTCGCGGGCTAGGGCACGTTAGGGTTATGGGCTGCGGGGATGGGGCGCTTTGCCGGGCCGGTAGGTGGCGTAGAAGGACCGGGTGTCTGAGCTCCGCGGGTCTTCCGGGCATATCTCCCGGGCCCCTGGGGCTAGAAGGCTGGAGGAGGGCTCCCTGGATTCCCCCCGGGAGCCCCTACGAGGCAGGGCCGGTGGCCCGGACGGGGAACGCCCTAACCGGCCGGGAGCAGCGCTATTTCCCACTTACGGTTTGAACCTCCATATCTCGGCGGGGGTTGGGTCTAGAGAGCTGGGGGAGGGCTGGTTGAATTCAGGGGGTCCAGCCCTACTAGGGTGTGGGACCTGAGGTGAGTGGGGCTGGGGGAAGGTGTTGATCCCCAATCTTGGGGCAAGGTTTGGGTTAGGGCAAGTCCCCCCAGCCCAGCCCACTCAAGGTGGGCTTGAGCTGGGAGCCCTGATGAGCTCCGACCCTGAAATGTCCAAGCCCCATGGAGGCTAAGCCCTAGGGGGTGTGGGTGACTAAAGTGGCCGACCTAACCTTATCCTGGGGTTAGGCAGGGTCCCTAGCCCCAGGCTGGGGCTGGGGCTGGGGCAGGCCCCCAAACCCTAGGGGCCGGGAGCCCTAATATGCCATAACCTTAAGACGTCAAAGCCCCAAAGAGGCTAAGCCCCAGGGGCTGTGGGTGACCTGTGTACCCGACCTAGGGGTGCCCGGGGCTGGGGAGAGTCCCAAGCCCCAGCCCCCTAGGCTGGGGCAGGCCCCAGACCCTAGGGTCTGGGAGCCCTGATATGCCCAAACCCTAAGATGTCCAAGCCCCATGGAGGTTGAGACCCAGGGGGGGTGTGGGTGACCAGTGTGGCCGACCTAGGGGTGCCTGGGGCTGGGTAGAGTCCCAAGCCCCAAGCCCCAGGCCCCAAACCCCAAGCTGGGGCTGGGGGTCCGAAACCCTAAGAGCCGGGAGCCCTGATATGCTGCAACCCTAGGGTGTCCAAGCCCCATGGGGGCTGAGGCCCAGGGGGGTGTGGGTGACCAGTGTGGCCGACCTAGGGGTGCCTGGGGCTGGGTAAGGTCCAGAACCCCAGGCTGGGGCTGGGGAGGGTCGGATTCCCCCATCAGGACCTTCCCTGAGATTTTTGAAAAGTTTTTATAGTTAGTGAATTTTATTGAGATGTTGGCCCCCAGAAATGTTGGGCCCTTAGGTCCAGAGCCCCCTTTAATATGGAGGAGTACTGCAATTTTTACAACTTTTGATAGGAAGGTCGTAGAGAGCTGATTTTTTTTTCTAAATTCATGAAAAAATTCAGGGGATTCGAACCTGGGGCCAAGGGATTTTTGTGACCCCTCCAAAGGGGAGTTCAGGGTCGTATCTCAGGCAGGGAAGGGGTTAAAATTCCGGGATCCCCTGCCCCAGGCTCAGGGGGCCTCAGGAGCAACTTTGGTAAAGGCGAAAACCGCTAGGACCAACTTCCCGGTAAAACTTTGCCAGCATCCCCGTATAAGACCCTTTACGGCCCTAATTCTAGAAAGGGAGAGACTAAGACATTTCAAAAGTTTTGATATCCAGATGTCATATGGGTGTGATTCGCAATTTTTTTTATTATATTTTTATTGACATTTAACAACAACAAAAAAGCAGAGCCAGATCAATATACAATTGACACCCACAGCAAACATTTAAACACAAACAATAATTTGTTAATATAAGATTAAACATGGAAACACCCAAGGGCAAAACAGTTCAGTAAAAGAAAACATAACAGAAAGACAGAGTCATGATTGTTCAAGTACAGTAGATCCCACAAAGGGGCCCATATCTGCCAGAATAGTTTTGAATTGTTCTGTAAGTCGTATGTAAGTTTTTCCAATGGTAGAAGATTACCCACTTGTGCCAAACACATCTTTACAGTTGGTACACGAGATGATGACCATAAGATAAGTATACATTTCTTTGCCAGATAAGTAATGAAATTAAATAAACAATTTAAATCAGAAGAAAGATCTAGTGATATTTTACAATTTACCAGGTATATAATTGGAGACATAGTGAATTTTCTAGCCAGTATTTTCCCAACCAGATCATGCACTTCATACCAAGAATAGATGCATCAATGTTCCCGTTTCTGAATTACAATTAAAACACAGCTGAGATACATTTGGATACATTTTGTGGAGGCGTACAGGGGTGAGATATGTTCTATATATGAATTTCAAGTTTTGCTCATGCACAGAAACTGAAGTTGATTTGTAAAAAAACCTCCTCACATATAGAGAGCCATTCATCATCAGTGAATGATCGGCCCATATCCTTTTCCTAAACCTTTCTTAAAGGATTAAAAGGTGAAGGGGTTTCTTATAAAGGGAGCCATACAAATAGGAAATCTGACCCTTTAATGCCCCTGGAAGAAGTAGATGATTTTCAACATCAGACAATTCAAAGCAAATTTTGCCCTGTCTAATTTCAGATTGAATAAAGTGACACAACTGGAGAAATTAAAAAAAAAATCTGTTCTAGGAAGTTTATAATCCATTCTAAGTGTCTCGAAAGATTTGACAACATTATCTGTAAATAAATTGGCTAATTTAAAAACACCTTTCTCCACCCAGAACCAAAGGCCAATATTAGCCAAGGAAGCAGGAAAGTCAGGGTTCAAAATGATTGGGGATTGCATGGTTAAATTTCCGGGGAGGTGGAGATATTTTTTGACATCTTCCCAAGCCAAAAGGGTATTTAATAACAAAGTTTTCAACAACTGGCCGGATCTCCTTAAAATGATTAATAAATGGAAGAGATGTTAATGTTCTCAGGGCACAGGCAAAAGATTCCATAGTGACCCACAAAGAGCCTGTATCATTTGAAAACCATCTAAGCATTTGTTTGATTTGAGCAGCCCAGTAATAAAGCTGTATGTTGGGCAAAGATCCGCCTTCACATTTCCTTGGCCTGAGGAGAGAAGTGAATTTAATCTTGTTTTTTTTTTTCATTATTCCATTTAAACTTACTGATGGCTGTATTTAGACCCTTAAAATAGTTTGAATTTAAATAGCAGGGTATGCACTGAAATAAATAAGGTAAACGAGGAAGCACATTGATTTTAATTGTGCTAATTCTTCCAAAAAAAAAAAAAGAAATTGGCAAAGAAGTCCACTTATTCAAATCCTGTTTGAGTTTTGTCATTAAGGGTAACTAATTCTTGGAGAATAAATCCTTTAAGTCAGGGGTTATGTGTATGCCCAAATAAAGAAACCCAGAGTCAGTGATGTGAAAGGGACACTGTAAATTAACATTCTGTGGGGCATTAAAAAACATGGGTTGGGATTTCCCCAGGTTTATTTTGTACCCACTATACTGGCTATACTGATTAATTATCTCCAATACCCAAGGAATTGATGATTGTGGCTGCCTTAAGTATAGAAGGGCATCATCTGCATATAATGATACGTGTTACGTCCCACCTGCCTCAACGCCCCTGACGCCGCCATGCATGTGAATGCCTTCTGCCAAGGGTTCGATGAACAAGGCGAACAGGAGCGGCGACAGAGGGCATTCCTGACGGCAGCTTCTATTAATTGAGAATTTACTTGATAATAAACTATTAGTGTTAACCACAGCTGTTAAATCAGAGTAAAGAAGCTTGACTAGTCTGATGAAGTTAGAGCCCAAATTGAATTTGCCCAATATTTGAAACAAAAATCTCCACTCGACCCTATCAAATGCTTTTTCTACATCCAGAGATATTATAGTGGCCGGGTCACCATCTGTATTCAACTGATGTATTATATTCAGGAGACGACGAACATTGTCTGAGCCATAGCGAGATTTAACGAATCCAGTCTGATCAGGTTTAATGATCTTAGGCAGAATTCTCTCCAGACGATGAGCCAAGGCCTTGGCCACAATTTTAAAATCTACATTAGGTAAACTTATTGGGCGATATGAAGCACAGTCCAATGAGTTCTTTCCTTTTTTAAGAATCAAGCTAATAGAGGCGGTCTTCCAGGAACCTGGAGTGAGACTGTCTTCCAAAAGGTTATCAACTACAGGCATGAAAATAGGGGAGAGCTCGTGCCAAATTTTAAAATAAAATTCCAGAGGGAAGCCATCCAACCCTGGCGCCTTCCCACTAGGCATAGATTAAATAGCCGCAAAAAAAAATTCCTTTGTAAGAGGAGTGTTAAGAAAAGCCTGATCCTCCTCTGAAGTTGAAGGTAGCTGCATCTTATCCAAAAAAACTGATGGGGTCTTGGGATGCACATAAGGAAGTGTACAGGTTCTCATAAAAATCTTTGAAACTGGAATTAATTTTAATCGGATCATATGAAATTACTCCTTCAGTACCTCCAATAGCCTTTATGGATCTTTCAGCTCATTCACAGTTGAGTTGATATGCTAAAAGATGACTAGGTTTATTTCCATATTAATAAAACCTTTGCCTACTAAATGTTATTAATTTTTGTCCATGTTCTGAATAGTTCACGTTTCATTTAGATCTAGCACCAGTTAGAAGATTCCAATTGTTTTGTGTAGGTGAAATTTTATGAAGCAGTTCTAATCTTTTTACCTCTTCTTCAATTTTTTCCTATTCCCAGCCTTTTGTTTTTTATGGCAAGTAGTAAAAGAGATAATGTCGCCTCTTAAGGTGGCCTTGGCTGCATTCCATTTAGTGGCGCTATTTACTGGACAAAATTCATTACCCGGCCAGTATTGGGATATTTTTTCTTTAAGGAACTGGCAAAACAAATTGTCATTAAGGAGAGTACTATTAAATTTCCAATAAGATGATTTAGGAGTTGAAAATTCTGTCAAACCTAAATAAACAGGGTTATCATCAGAAAGAACCATTGAACCAATTTCACAAGATCTTACACAATTAATGTATCTGGAAGGCAGGAATAGATAGTCTAATCTGGAATAGGAATTATGGGGAGGAGTATAGTCGTTGACACCTGGATGTAGTTCTCTCCATATATCCACCAAGCCTGAAACACGACACATATTCTGAAGAGTTTGTGAAGAACGAGACGTTGATTTTACAGAGGATGACCTGTCCAACTTGTTATTCATGACACAATTAAAATCCCCAGCCATATTTCTCAGACCATTACAATGATGATTAAACAATAGGATCATATTTGAGATAAAATCAGGACTGTCCTCATTCGGGGCATACACATTTAAAACAGTTAAGGGTTTCCCCAAAGATGTGACCGGTAATCAAAATAAATCTACCATCAGGATCCTGTTCAGTCTGCTTTAAGATAAAAGGAACGTTTTTTATGAATCAAAATAGCAACTCCCTGCTTGTTTGATGAAAAAGAACTGAAATATACCTGACCAATCCAATCTCTTTTGAGCTGTAAATGTTCCCTATCTGACAAATGTGTCTCTTGTAGAAGTGCAAAAAATACAAAAATAGTCAGGCTGGACATATGTTAGTGCAATACAAAATATTTGGATGCTGTACGATCAGCTCTGCTAAACACAAACAAAATCCCCCACAAGCCCTCCCCCCTGTCCCTATCCCCAAACAATAGGGCTCAAATAACCCAAAAAACAAGAAGTCACACACACCTTCCCCCAACTTCTCCATTGACCGACCAAAAAAACAACAGCCAGAGAAGACCGCCTCAAAACTCCCCATTAAAAAAACCTTAAGTCCACTGTAATAATAGTACTAATAAAAATATTTAACTAAGACACAAAAAAAAACAATGAATAAATAAGTAAATGGCAGATGACAAATAAAAATATGTAAATAAAAAAAATAAATCAACGTTTGTGCAGATCCGCCACCACAGTCAAAAAATATACAGCCTGAAAGGGCCTTGTGCATGCAAACCTAATTTTACCGGATAGCTGCATCATCTTAAAGAAGCCATTTATTCACTAATAAGTTCAATAGCAAAAACACCTTCAAATTGTTTTAGGAAAGAAAAACACCACAAAAACTGTCTTAAAGTTGACGCCAATTAGTCAGGAAAGCTCACTTATCCGGAACCTCCAGGAATTTAGTAGCCGATTCAACATTATCGAATAGAATTACCTTTCCGTTATGTAAACAGCGGAGTCTAGCCGGGTACGCAAAACCCCGATAAACACCTCGTTCTACCATAGACTTGCACACCGCCCCAAACGCCCGCCGCCTCCGCACAATCTCCGCAGATAAGTCCGGGAAGAAGCGTAATGTGGCACCTTTATAACTTACTTTAGTTTTCTTAGCTGCTTGCAAAACTGCCTCCTTAAAAGACGTAAGAAACACACAATAACACTCCTCGGCAGTGCGCTTGGCGCAGACTGGGATAGAAGCAGGGCCCTGTGCGCTCTCTTAATCTCAACAGCAGGGAAATCTGCGGGAAGCTGTAACCACACTGGTTACACATTTCTGTTAAAATTAGCGAGGTGTCCGACTAAAGACCAGCGCCGGCCTCTTCCCCTTTTCCATCACGCCCCTCCATCCTTCCCCTTCTCCATAAAAATAGGAATGTCTTTATCCCCTTCACTTTCCATTTCTAAATATGTTATTAACTAATCAGAAAGTAGGTAAAAAATAGGGCATAATAAGAAAAATACAGAGTTTTGATACGGAGCAAAACTCCTAGGCTGTCATCCTGCTTCGGGTCACGTGACCGTGATTCGCAATTTTGTGTTGTGTCGGAAAGTTGTATACTTTAATTTGCAGATACTGTTCGCTTAACAGAGTCTAATTGGAATTGATCTCTGCTTTAATGTACATGTTTATGCACTTTACAGATTTTAAAGTCAACAGTCTGCCACATATTAACAATTCTGCATTAGAATTTTTTATTATTATTATTATTTTTTATAGTATTTTTTTCTTAGAGAAGTGGTATTGACACTGTGCTTTAAGTTTTTTAAAATATGTAATTTCCTTTAATTAAAATTAATCTGTCAATTTCCTTACGTTTTAATCACACATTTCCCAAATGTTTACCTGCTATTATAGCAGCTGTTTTATGGGTAATTGTTTGCTGTTACGCTGTAAGTGAAGACAGATATGAAGCATTCATACAGTGTGCATTTTATACACTGTATTTATATACACTGAATACAGTGTGTATTTATACTCAATACATTTATTTTGATAAATAAAAGTAAGCCATTCATAGTAACCAGTATGGTGGAACCATTTTAGTGTTTTGGATTTTTTAACACTATGAATGAGTTACTATTGCAAGTAACTCAAGTTAGGAGTTAAACTTTACTCTATATGGTAATAAAATTTTAACTCCACAGGAATTTAGTTTAATTTAGTTTACTCCTGAAAAGAGTTGAAAGATCAACTCCCAGAAAAGAGTTAATTTAACTAGAGTTTATTCGATGGTCACGCATGATGGTTCATGTAGAAACTAAATTTCTATGGAGTTAAAATTTTACTACCATATAGAGTAAATTAAACTTCTAACTTGAGTTAATTTTAATAATAACTCTTTTATTTTGTCAAAAAATGGTTCCAGGTGAAAATAATTACACACAAAAAACACCATACTGTACACACACACACACACACACACACACACACACACACACACATAAACACACACAAAATACTGTATTTTATTGATTTGCATTTTAAATATCAAGCATGTTTACACTCATTACATTTATTATACCTATATTGCAATACAGTATCTTTTTTTGCACTTTACTCACATTAGAACTTTGTATTGGTCAGCTTTGCACTCTAAATGAACTTTGTACTGGTCAGCTTTTTAATGTTTTGCTCAAACTATGCTCATTGACACACTTTCACTTGTGCACTTCATGTAGTTTGGGATTCTTTTGGTATAATTTAAGATACATGTAGTCTCAGTTGTGTTGTTATATAGCTTTCTGGAGGAATGTTATTTCATTTCACTGTAACTATGGTATATGGTTGAAATAACAATAAAAGCCCCCTTCTGACTTTGGCTTATCTATAAACATGCATTCCATCACACAGAAAGCACAGTTTATTTATTTATAAAGTTTTATTTATTTATTCATTTGGATTCATACTAGACTTTAGCAATGTTTTCTTTATGTGTATGGAAATGCTCTTCACTATTAAATACACTGTAAAAAAAAAAAAAGCGAATGACTTGCAGCAATGGCTGCCAAACAAAAAACGTAAAATTAACGTAGAATATTGTAATCCAAATTAAGTGCAAAAACATTACATTTACAGAAATTGATATTTAATCTTTTACAGAGAAACACTTATTTTACAGATTTTCCCTAAATTATTACAATCAAATACCTTCAATAAAATGACAGCACTAGACATTTATCGGCGAAATGCTGTTATTTTACAGTTTTTTATTTTATTATAGTTTTACAGTCAAACACATTCAATTAAGCAACAGCCCTACACTTTTAGCAGATAAATGCTGTTATTTTACAGATTTTTCTACTATATTATTACAATCAAACATGTGGGACATCGCTAGGTCCAGGCTCCTGGGTCAGGGCTTGCCGAACCTTGCTCTCTATGTCCAGTTCCATGGCGGCGACGAGGCAGTGGGACGGGAGGATAGTGTCCTCCGACGTGGGTTCCTGGGAGGGTGAGAACTGGCGTGAGAGGGCGTCTGGCTTGGAATTCCTTGAGCCTGGCCGGTAGGACAGGGTGAAATTAAACCTGGAGAAAAATAGTGACCATCTGGCTTGGCGTGCATTGAGTCTCTTGGCTGTGCGTAGATACTAGAACACTAGAAATGGGAGCTCAGTCCCCTCTAGCCAGTGTCTCCACTCCTCCAGGGCTAGCTTGATGGCCAAGAGTTCTCGGTCTCCCACGTCATAGTTCCTCTCAGCTGGGGTTAGCCGACGGGAGTAGAATGCGCATGGGTGCATCTTGTTATCTTGGGTGGACCTTTGGGAGAGGATCCCACCCACCCCAGTATTGGAGGCGTCAACCTCCACCACAAACTGAAGAGATGGGTCAGGGATAGTGAGAATGGGAGCAGAGGTGAATCTTTGCTTGAGCCTAGCAAAGGCTTGATCAGCTTCCTTATCCCAGCGGAACCGGGTCTTTGTGGAGGTTAGCGAGGTCAGGGGAGCGGCGATGGTGCTGAAACCTCGTATGAAGCGGCGGTAGAAGTTTGCAAACCCCAGGAACCGTAGGAGGTCTCGCCGTGAGGTTGGTGTGGGCCAGCTAGTGACAGCCTGGACCTTGGCTGGCTCCATCTCCAACATGGACGGGGAGATGACGAACCCCAGGAAGGTGGTGGAGGATGTGTGGAACTCACACTTCTCCGCTTTGACATAGAGGTTATTCTCTAAGAGTCTCTGGAGGACCTGGCGAACGTGGTGACGATGTTTCTCCAATCCTTGGGAGAAAATTTAAATGTCATCCAGGTAAACAAATACAAAGGAGTTGAGAAAGTCGCGGAGAACATCATTAATGAGAGATTGGAAGACGGCTGGGGCGTTAGTGAGGCCGAAGGGGACCACCAGATATTCATAATGTCCCGTAGGGGTGTTAAAGGCTGTCCTCCACTCGTCTCCCTCACGGATACGGACAAGGTGGTAAGCATTTCGTAGGTCAAGTTTTGTAAATGTGTCGGCCCCCTGGAGCAGTTCGAAGGCGGTCGCCATGAGTGGAAGTGGATAGCGGTTCCTGACGGTGATTTCGTTGAGGCCCCTGTAATCTATGCATGGACGAAGGGACCCGTCTTTTTTTTTTACGAAGAAAAAGCCTGCCCCCGCGGGAGAGGAGGATGGGCGGATGATTCCGGCAGCGAGGGCCTCTGTGATGTAGGTGTTTATGGATTCTCTCTCTTGGCGAGACAAGGAGTACAGTCGGCCTTTGGGCGGAGAGGTGCCGGGGAGAAGGTCGATGGGGCGGTCGTACGGGCGATGAGGAGGAAGCGACATGGCTCGGGTCTTGCTGAAGACCTGCTGGAGGTCGTGATAATGAGCAGGGACGTTGGCGATATCTGGGGTGTACTCGGCCCTGGCAGAGTGAAGACATGATGTGGCGCAAGAGGGGCTCCAACCCGTGATCACATGTTTGATCCAGTCAATCTGGGGACTGTGAAGGGCTAGCCACGGAAGACCGAGAACTAAGGCGGCGTGGGACTTGTTAATAACGAAGAAGGAGATCTCCTCAGAGTGGTTCCCAGATGTTCTTAGGGTGAGTGGAAGGGTTCTGTGAGTGATGGCTAGAAGGGGGCTTCCATCTAGAGCTTGGACGGACAGGGGATGATCCAGCGGCGTGCAGGGGATCCGTAACGCCTTGGTCGTCGCAGAGCTGATCAGATTCCGATCAGAGCCGGAGTCGATGAGCGCCTGAATGGGATGAGTCTGGCCGCTGATGACTAGGGTTACCGAGAGCAATGGGCGTGGTTCTGGGAGTTTATCGGGAGGAGCGCCCTCTAGGGCTCCCAGTCTGACTAGAGGGCGCCTCCTTTTAACGGACAGTCCCTCAGCATGTAACCTGAGCCCCCGCAGTAAAAGCAGGCTCTTTCTAGGCGGCGGCGACGTCTCTCCTCATCGGAGATGTGGGTTCTGCCCAGCTGCATAGGTTCCTCCTGATTAATCTGCGCGCAAGGAGAGGAGGGACGGGGCGCCCTGGGGGGCGAAGGTCTTCTGGTTGATGGCGATCAGAGAACATTGTGACAGGAAAGATCTGCATGTACCTGGCTCTCCGCCATAAGTGGGAGGGGCTGGCAGGCGTGGCTCATCTGAAGACGTTGCATTTGGGCGGTGACGTCAGCGAGCGTCTGTCTGGTAGTGACCAGTTCCTCCTGATGTTTACCAAGGAGAGCGCCTTGATTCTCCAGCGCCTGCCTCATCCTGTCTAATCCTGCTGGATCCATCGTATGGCCAGATTATTCTGTCAGGACGATGATCACGGAGAAGGGAGATGTCCGTCGGTGCGTAGAGGCGGGTGCCAGATGCAGGTGCAGGAACGAGGCGTTGTCTGGTTGAGGATGAGAGAGAGCGAGCAGAGCAGGGAAATCCGTCAGCGTGGCGTTTGTGCTGAGCGTGAAGATAAGCCGTGGTCGTGGAGGCGCGCGTTGGGTCGTGAGCCGTGAAGTCCGTCAGCGTGGTGTCTGTGCCGAGACGTGAAGATAAGCCGTAGTCAAGAGAGCGCGCGTTGAGTCGGGAGCCGTGTAATCCGTCAGCGTAGCAATCAAATCAGAATCGAAAGGCGAGCAGGGGAAAAAACGAGAATCGGAAACAAACTTGGCAACATGAGGGCTATCAAAGTAAACGCGAGAAAACTGGTACAAGAGACACAATAATCTGGCAAGGATCCAGTGCGCTGCGCTTCCTTATAAGCACAGAGAAAACAGCGCTGAATGGGAAACCGGTGTGCAGGCGGGGCGGGGGCGTGGAAGCGACATGACAGCGTGGGAAAACAAGGGCGCGTGATGAGGAGCTTGACAGCGTGGGAAAGGAAATGTCAACTGACAAGAGCGGTCTTAGATCAGCGCGGAGCGCTGAGAGCATGACAGTTGGACTGTGGACTAGTGTTGGTGGAAGAGGCATAGGCGCAGAGGGGATGATGGCAAACAATCTTTTAATAATAAAACAAAACAAAACATGAACCAAGGCTGTTGGCTTTATTTTGGAGCATGCTATAAACAGAATTAATCAAATTATACACAGGGACTAACCATACAAGACTAAACAATCAAGACTAAACATACTAATACAAAACAGACAAGGGATACAAATCAGACTAGACAACCTAAACAGACTTGGGTCTAAACACAAGGGACTAAACATGCAAGAGACTTGGCTAGGTCTCCTAGCTGCTATAAACACTAGCTGCTAAGCTAGATGTTAGCTAAATAGGCTAGTTGCTAAACAGGGGTGCGTTTCCCAAAAGCATCGTTAGCCAACTATGGTCGCAAGTTCCGTCGTTACCAACATAGTTCAACAATTCGGTGTTTCTCGAAACCATAGTTCAAACGAACATTCGCAAACAGCGTCGCAAACTTGCGTGGTTGGAGCTACAGCCTTCGACCTGTGGTTAGAAGCATAGTTCCCTGCCGCGGCTGGTTGTGTTCTATTCACAGTTCACGACCCTATGCACTATTAGTTTCTAAAAATTTTCCCAACCACTTTGAGCAATTTGGACAACTTAATGCTTTGGTGCTCAGATATTAGGTTATTAATTTTTCGGTTATTTTGATTACAATTTTACTTTGAAACGCTATAACAGCGGTACCATCGCAATTATTCTTCCTTCGAAGTGCCCTACGAAAGCATTATTTATGCCTGTTGGAACACAGCCTTGGTTTCATTTGTGCGAAGAAAAGGTGAGTTTTTAAGTGAGTATCTTTGTTGTGCTCTCAGAAGTAGAAGTAGAATATGGACTATTCATAGGTTTAAAAAAATAAAAATTATATATATATATATATCATCAGAAGTGTCATCTTCCTCATCCACAGCAGCATCAGAAAGACCTCCTCTTCCTCATTAAAAAGCGGGAAATTTTCCTTGACTGCAATGTTGTGGAGAATTGCTGTAACTACAATTACATGTCAGCTTTCGGAGGGGTTCAGTTTCAGGCCACCACTGGACTTGCTTGTTTCGTCACACTTGCAAAGTCCCTCCACTTGTTTCTGACTTCCTCTGGGCTTCTCTCATACCCATTTCCAGAGCATTCATTTTTTGTGCGATTTCATTCCATGTTTTTTTTTTTCCCCAGAATTTGTAACTGTGTTTTTAATTTGGAGAAAAAAGCAAGATTTGATTGTTTCCGACCTCCAAAAGAACTGCAAGCTCTTTTGTAGTAAATTGTGGTTTCTGTGTCATTTTTTCACATCAACTCTCATTAAAACATGGCTGTATGTAAAAGAACTTATATAGGAAATGATCTTGAGCAAAATAGGTAACAGGTGTTCACAACACAATCCCAGCATTTTCAAAACCCATAATTTATTTTTATTTTAATTGTACTTATGTATTAATACCAAATAAAAATGAGTTCAAATGAAATATAACTAAAAGTTATAGAATTTGTTATTCGAAAAGAGCACATTTAAACTGTGTATGCCTATATATGTTTTATTGTACAAATAATGAATGTTGTGTTCGTGACATTATTACACCACTTCTACGTAACGTCACTGCGAAAGCGCATTGAATGCGAGTCAAAGAGAGAGAGAGAAAACAGTAGGGGGCGATATGTGCCTATGGCACTACTCCGACATTGTATCGAAGGAGAAGAAGAACGAAAGATTAAACCAACATGGTTCTAACGATGGAAGTGCGACACAGGTACTATGGTGTTGGGAAACGTTGCATCGTACAACGGTGGTTAAGTAAAGAGCTACATCGTTGTACGGGAAACGCACCCCAGACTAGTAGCCACCCAGATAGCACAGGTACGTCACGGAGACGTCTGCTAAAGAGCGTATCATCTGATAAACATTGCGTTCGTTTTTTTATAGTCGTATTTTGATCATCTGTAGATTACCTGTTTGAGCTGTTAAATGATACAGCGGCTTTACATCTATATGATGTCTTTACGACGTATCTTTATCATTCAAAATCTGCGGGTATGTGGACAAGAAGCTGCAGCATCAGCTATGCCTTAAATGATTTAAGGGGAAATACGTGATTTTTTTTTATTTTATTTAGTGGCGGAAACGGACTTCCATAGGTTTATTCAGAAGAACTACATCTGACGTTAATAAAGTGTAATTGGAAAAAGACTGGTTTATATTTATTAAATTATTGTAATTGTTTCTTTTAACGTACGGCTTCAGCTATAAGGAATCCAATCCTTTAGTCTTTTTTTTTTATTATTATTATATTTTTTTTCCAATTTTCACCCTAATTTAGTCATGGCCAATTCCTCCCCGTCACTAGGGGGCTCCCACATTAAGGCTACTACTACCATTCAGCCGGGAGGTGAAGACTATCCCGTGTTTCCTTCGAACCGTGTGACGTCAGCCGACCGCATCTTTTCGAACTGCTCACTCACGCACAGTTAGGGGAGGAGTAACACACTCGGAGGAAAGCGCTAGCCGCTCCTTCCGCGTGCGCGAGCTCACAGACGCCCCTAATGTAGAGCCGTGATTAATGTGGGAGCGCAAGTACCTCTCATCCCTCCCCCCTGAGAAAGCTCGGCCAATCAGCTCTCTCTGTGCCTCCGGCTGTGAGAGGAAAACAGCATCACCCGGGGTTCGAACTAGCGATCTCCGGATGAGCCAATCCTTCAGTCTTCAACAAAAAATTTATCAAAGATTTCATTCGCTTGGCTCCAGCGGGGATGTAATTTTTTTGTTATTTCTTATGCATGTACACACTAAAAAATGCTGTTTTTTTTTTTTCTACCCAAACGCTGGGTTGCCTCTTTTGGGTCATTTTTCTGGGTTATTTACAGAGAGTTGGGTAGTTTTTGTGTAACCCAGCTGCTGGGTTAAAGTTTGCTTGGCCCCTTCCCCAAAGTTCACCGGTGTATTCAGCGGCTTTGTGTCTTCTCTCTTGAGCTCCCACACCGCTGATGACGGTTCATCCTCCTCCGGCATTTAAGGAAAAGGATGTTAAATACAAGGTCTGTATACACATGTTCACTCACCTAAGTCACATATGACAAAAAAAAAAATATTACTTTATGTAACATTTATTACTGTTACTGTGTTAAGGTTACACACAAACTTTCAGGCTGGTCTGAGGTATGATAATTTAGCTGACAATAGCTGATAGTTAGCCAAAGAACCCCACCTGTGCATGAAAGAAACGGCTAAGATGTCTGAGCTTTTTAGATTTCTCTGTAAAATGTTTGCAGGGTGTACGAAAATGGTAAAGTGATGAATGAATGCTAAACTGGTAACTGTAGTGCTAGTATGACGCAGGCATTTAGTTAGGTTCCTACAGTAGCGTTAGCAACCACATATTTTTTTAAATAGAAACGAAATGCTGAACATAAATGTCACCTGCTGTTTAGCAGTGTTCAGTCACGTTATTCTGGTTTAAGTTATTTCTTGTACTTTTAATTACACTTAAAATACTGACGGTTATATGCGCGTGCTTAATCTGCGGTTCGGTTCTGGTTTTGGTCTGTTCCTATAAGTTGTGAAATGAGAGGAACAAGGTATAAATATTGTTCATTTGCTAAATTTTATTTGAATAGCTATCTCTGTATTTTTTTTTACAGCAGTTTGTGACTGAAAAGTGTTCTGTCTGCATCTGACTTTAGGAGTTTCCTGACCAACCGTATCTAACTGTGAGGGTTCAACACTAGAGGGCAGTATGTTTGGGTTGTAGTTTTTGTTGGTAGACTCAGTTTTCCAGAAGGCACCTGAACGAGGTAGCCTATTAGTCAAATTATAAATAGCTGATTGTTCTGGGAAACTGGGTCGAACATTAATTTCAATTACAGTTCTGTTAAGTGGGTCTTGTCTTGTTTAAGTTTGTTTAAGTAGAGTTAGCATTTGGTTTCTGGAGCTCTTTAGGTTAAGTTTATATCTGTCTTGATTTAGTTTATGTCTCTTTGTCTCCTAGCAGGATTAGCCTCTAGAATAATTAGCCTTGTATCTATAGTATACCCTCATGTGTGAGTAACCTCCTTTGCATAGTTCTTAGTCTGTATAAATACTAATCAGTGCACTACTACCCTGCTTAGATCTCAGTTTGTTCTGGTTGGATCTTAGTCTGTTTAGGTACTAACGTATTTAGCCACTAACCTTTAGAGTTCTTAGTCTGTTTCATACCTAGTCTGCTGTGTACCTAGTCTGTTCATCGCTTGGGTCTCTGGCTACTAGCCTGTTTAGCAATTAGTCTGTTTGGCCACTAGCTTAGCAGCTAATGTGCATAACAGCTAGTAGGCCTAGCCAAGTCTGTCTGGTGTGTGTTTAGCACCTTGTGTTTAGTCCACTAAGCTGTTTAGTATCGTGTCCGGTTTGTATTCCCTGTCTGTACTGTATTAGTTTGTGTAATCCCTTGTCTGTGTACTGGTTGATTATTAGTTCTGTTTATAGTATGCTCCAAGTTCAAGCCAACTTCCTTTGTTCATGTTTGTTTGGTTTTGTTATAATTAAGACTTTCTTTGTTGCAGCTCATCCCCTCTGCATGTATGCCTCATCACCATGCCCACAACACCTAACCGTTTGTGACACTAATGGTCATAATGTACAGATAAATTACAAAACATTTCTGTTGGTGGTTGTTGTTTTTTTACTATAATTTTTTTTTGTGGTGTTTTGTACATCTTCTCAAATTTGTAATTTGTAAGTTGCTGCTGGTGTAAAACATTAAATATATAGTAAAAATCTCAGTTTTATCCCGTTTGTCTTATGCTTCCTTCCTTCACAGAATTCTGTTGACCATGGTTAATTATAACTAACCAAGGGTATTTAATTAAAATAATGTGAGTTTTTTTTTTTTTATAAAATGATGTCTATTCTACATGAATCAGCCATTTTGGCAGATGTATGAACATCTGATTAACATTGTCTAAAGAGCGGATCAGGGACTTTAATTCATTTACGTCTAAAATACGTGTGCTATGCGTCGTTCATGGATGTCTCGGAAACATCTGCCATATAAACAAACGCCATTTGCCAGATGAAAAAGATGACATCGCATAGATGTCTCCGCGACGTGTATGTGCTATTTGGGCAGAGACCCAAGGGACGAACAGACTAGGTACACCGCAGACTAGGTACGAAACAGACTAAGAATTCCACAGGTTAGTGGCTAAACAGACTAGGATCTAAACAGACGAGGAGACTAGACAGACTAGGATCTAAGCAGGTTAGCAGTTCAATGGTTAGTATTTATACAGACTAAGACCTAAACATCCAAGGGAGGTTAATTTCACACAAGAGTAAACACAAAAGGCTAATTCTCCTAGAGGCTAATCATTCTAGAAAACACAAAGAGACATACTAAAAACTTACACTAAATCGAGACAGATACAAACTTAACTTAAACAGCTCCAAAAATCAAATGGCAACTATACCTGAAACAAAACACAAAACAAATGCCCTCTCGACATAACTAAAAAATAATGCTCGACCCAGTTTTCCGGAACAAACTGCTATTTATACAAAGATCTAATGAGCTACTTTGGTTCAGGTGAGCACCCGCATCACCTGACCAAAGTCCCCTTTGGAAAACTAAGTCTACAAACAAAAACTACAAAACAAAACAGTGCCCTCTAGTGGTAAACCCTCACAGGTTTTTCCTAAAATTATACAATTAAACACCTTCATTAAAGCGACAACAATAAGTTTAGAAGACAAATGCCATTTACAGATTGTTTATAAATTCCTATGAACACACATTCAATAAAGTATTATTTTCTTAAATACAAAATAACATGAATAACTCTAATACAGTATAGTAAAGTATGATACCAAAAACAATAGAATATTCAGGTCCTAAATCCTAAAATGTAATATTAATATTATTGTGTTGTAACAGTGACGTGACGTGGAACAGTCTCTCACTAACTTAAACATTAGAAAGAAATATTTTTAAAAAATCATACAAGATTCCCAGTGTTCAATTAAAATTGTATTGAAACTTTACAAATGAAGTATGATGTGGTTTTATCTTTCTCCTATTCTCCTGCCCCTAGGTGCTTCATGTAGTTGACACTAAATGTAAAAAAATCTGCAGCAAAACTGACAGTCCAGTGTATCCAAGAAAGAACAATCCTCTTCCAAACGAGTAAACAACTAGATCCTTGGTGCATTAGGGTGGGGTGGGAGAGAGAGAAGAAAATAACACATTAAGATATCAAATAAAATAAAGAAATAAAAATTATATTTGCTATATTTGCCTTTTAAAGATCAAAGTAGTCAAGAAATCATATTGAGAAAAGCACTGCAGTGTAATCCAATGAGATATGCCAATATTCCCGCGTTTTTTTGTCATTTCCCCTCAAAGTTATTGACCCTGTTTTGTTATTGACTTCGTTCTTGCCTAGCATTTTGTATTTGTTGCACGTTTGGATTTCCGGCTTTTAACTTCCACGTTGTATATTGACTGCGAGACTGCCTAGCGTTTTGGAATTACTGCACATTTGGATTACCGGCGTTTGACTTCCGCGTTGTATACTGACCACGAGACTGCCTAGCGTTTTGGAATTACTGCATGCTTGGATTACCATTTTTTTACTTCTGCGTTGCATACGACCACAAGACTGCCTGGCGTTTCGGAAATACCGCATGTGTGGAGCTATTGTACGTCTGGGTTGCAGATGCTCACCCTCAAAACCATCTGGAGCTCCTCTGCATTTTTACAAAGACTGTAAATGCACACGATTTTTATTCCTGCTTTTGGATTCTTCTTTTCACTTCTGCTGCTATACCCAGTGGCGTGACAGTATAATCTGGCCAGTTATGGATCCAACAGAAATTGCTCGCTTGAGATCTGCACTAGAAAGCCAGGGTGCTCTTCTTGGCGCGCATCAGCAAGACATTCAGCAGGTCGCTGATAACCTTAGAACCATAACTGACACCCTTACCTCCCTAACGGCTCAGATTCAGCAGATGCAAGCTTCACAGACCCCAACTCCAATTGCTTCTGCTCCTGTTGCTACTCTTCCCTCACCCAATGAGCCACGCCTCTCCGCTCCACCTACCTATGATGGTGACCCGAATACCTGCCGCTCCTTTTTATCCCGGTGTTCACTTGTTCTTCAATTACAAGCCTCATCTTGTCCCACCGAACGGTCTAGGGTGGCAGACATAATAACTCTCCTGTCTGGAAAGGCAAGAAAATGGGGGACAGCAGTATGGGACGCACAAGATGCCTGCTGCGCCAACTTCAGGAAATTCCCTAATGAAATGAAGAAGGTATTCGATTGCTCTTCTTTTGGACACCATTATGCCATTGTTTCGCACCCTGGCAGCCTCATGCAGCTCGGATGACCAAGCCTTGTTTGATGCATTTCTTCACAGACTTTCGGACCCAATAAAGGATAAGCTATCTGCACAGGAGCTACCTTCTAGCCTTCAGGACTTCACTGACCTTGCTGGACGCATCGATGCTCGCAAACGTCTCAGACAACAGGAGCGAGGTCTGGGCACAAGGACATTCTAACCACCAACCCCTTCTTGTTCTTCAGAACCTACTGCTGACCCCATGTTGGTGGACTGTACATAAATTTCTCCAAAGGAACGCCAGCGACGACGGGATGAAGGGGCCTGCTTTTATTGTGGCCAGCCCGGTCATCTATTACAGACCTGTCCCCTAAAAGGCAAAGCCCCTCGTTGATGCTGGGAGCAAAGGGTGTCCCAAACCATGTGAGTTTCCCAGATCACGGTTCTTGTTTTCCAGTATCCCTAATTCATAATAAGAAGCCTCATGCCACCCATGCCTTTGTAGACTCTGACGCTGACCAAAATCTTATCTGTTTATCTATGATTAACCTCCTTAAAATTCCCTCTCTATCTTTGGGCCATCTATTCTCCATCCAAGCCCTTGATGAAAGCAACCTAGCCCCAATCACTCACAAGACTGCTCCAGTCCAACTTCAGTTCTCTGGGAACCACTCTGAAACAATCTTTTTCTTTATTGTCAAGAATTCTCATGCCCCAATCATCTTGGGCCTCCCCTGACTAGCAGTACATAATCCACATATTGACTGGGCCAGGAAAAAAATACTGGACTGGAGCACATCCTGCCTGTCGTCTTGTCTCCATGCTGCTCCTATTAAGCTCCTATTAAGACCCCAACTCCCTCCTCTAAGGAGGAGTTCCCCAACCTATCTAATGTCCCATGACCTCAAGCTAGTTTTTAGCAAGTCACACGCTACCTTACTTTCTCCGCACTGACCATATGACTGCACAATTAATCTTGTTCCTGGCTCAACCCCACTCAAGGGACGACTTTACTCTCTCTCCTGGCCTGAGAGAGAAGCCATGGATCAGTATATCTCATTGATATGAGTCTCATTCTGCTGGAGTAATCCGCCCCTCCTCCTCACCTGCTGGTGCCGGTTTCTTCTTCGTAGAGAAGAAGGACAAGTCCCTCAAACCCTGCATAGATTACAGGGGACTTAATGAGATAACATTCAAAACTCGTTATCCCTTGCCTCTTATGATTTCTGCCTTTGAACTTCTGCAAGACGCCTGATTCTTCACAAAGCTGGACCTAAGAAATGCCTATCACTTGGTCAGAATCAGGGAGGGGGATGAGTGGAAGACTGCCTTTAACACACTACCTGGTCATTATGAATACCTCGTGATTGTTTTTGAATTAACCAATGCGCCGGCCATCTTCCAAACACTAGTTAATGGCATCTTAAGAGACTTTCTGAATGCCATTGTTTTTGTTTATCTTGATAATATTCTTATCTTTTCCCTCTCCCTTGGAGAACACAAGCATCATGTACGTCAGGTTCTTCAAAGACTTTTGGAGAATAAACTTTATGTCAAGGCGGAAAAATGTGAATTTCACCGCGATTCCACATCTTTCCTGGGGTTTGTAATCTCTCCTTCAGGTATCCAAATGGACCCATCCAAACTCAAGGCAGTCATGGAATGGCCACGACCCTCACCTCCACAAAACTTTCTTTTCAGTGGAACCCTGCGGCTGACAAAGCCTTTTCGGATCTTAAACATCGCTTCACAACTGCCCCCATCCTCACATTCCCTGACTGCTCCCCTCAGTTTGTGGTGGAAGTAGATGCATCGGAATCGGGAGTAGGGGCTGTCTTTTGTCAAAGGTCCCACAAGGACAATAAACTTCATCCTTGCTTCTTCTTCTCTCGTCACCTCTCTTTGACTGATGGAGACCGTGCATTACCGGCTGTTGACTGGCCCTGGAGGAATGGCGGCATTGGCTGGAGAGAGTGGAACACCCCTTTCTGGTCTGGAAAGATCACAGGAACCTTGAGTACTTGAGGTCAGCCGAAAGACTTCATTCACGTCAGGCAAAATTTAACTTTACCCTTTTTACCGCCCTGGTCCAAGAATGCCAAGCCTGACGCCCTCTCCCGCCAGTTTTCTCCCCTTTTCAAACCCTTCATCCCCGGAAGATATCCTCCCACACCACTGTCTTGTAGCTACAGCTTGTCTTGAGGTTGAGAACCAGGTCTGCCTCCACACGCTCCTTGGTGATAGAATAGTGTCACAGCTCCAGACTTGCGTGTCATCCAGGGGCCATTTGAACCTTATTCCTCATACATCAACGCTTTTGGTGGCCAACCAACAAGGATGATGTGAAAAGGTTTGTAGCATCTTGCGACACATAAACCAGGAATAAGGCCACCAATCGCCCCACCGTGGCACTTTTGAGGCTCCTTCCAACTCCACACCGACCTTGGTTACACATCTCTCTTAACTTTGTCACCGGACTCCCCGTTTCTAAAGGAAATACCTGAATCTTGACAGTGGTCGATCGTTTCTCGAAGTCTGCACACTTTATCCCCCTACCCAAACTTCCGTCTGCCAAGGAAACAGCTATACTTTTAATACTTCATATCTTCGACTTCCTGGCCTTTCGGTGGACATAGTGTCTGATCGGGGTCCTCAGTTCTCTGCACAGTTCTGGAGGGCTTTTTGTGGACTTATAAGCTCTATACCAAGTCTTTCTTCCCATTTCCTAACTTCTTAGGAAACTTCTTCCATCAAACTAAATTGCTAGTATTTCAAATAGCATGGAAGGAGAGCATCTTGAATTATAGAAAAGCTCTTAGTGTAGCTAGATCAACATATCTCTCCACTCTTATAGAAAATAACAAAAATAATCCTAGATTCTTATTTAATGCTGTAGCCAAATTAACCAGAAATAAGACCACTGCAGAAATCTCCACAACAACATCATGCAATAGTGAGGACTTCATGAACTTTTTTAATAATAAAATTGTAAATATTAGGCATAAAATTAAGGTTTTGAAACCAAACAATGTAATTGATACAGATGTTAATCTAGCCATGTCAGATCAGAACCTAGAATACTTTACTCCCCTTGAAAAAAATGAACTAATTTCACTCATCTCTTCTGCAAATTCATCAACCTGTATATTAGATCCTGTACCGACACATTTTCTTAAACAGATAGTACCAGCAATAACAGAACCCCTGTTGAGAATAATTGATTCTTCACTCAGCATTGGTTATTCAATTCAATTCAATTCAATTTTATTTATATAGCGCTTTTAACAATGGTCATTGTCCCAAAGCAGCTTCACAAGAAAAAATGAAAGATTTTTTTTTTTTTTTTTTAAGAAAGAAAAGAAAAGAAAATATTTGGAAGTGTGTATGTGTGAGAAAAATGTGTCTAGATAATAATTAAATGAATGAATGATGAATGAAATGTCTCTGATGAGCAAGCCAAGGGTGACGGCGACAGTGGCAAGGAAAAACTCCCTGAGATGGCAATAGGAAGAAACCTTGAGAGGAACCAGACTCAACAGGGAACCCATCCTCATCTGGGTGATAACAGATAGAAATAACATCAAGTGTGTTGTGCAGGTAAAAGTTCAATATATCAGAAGTTGTGTAGATTCAGTTCAGCAGTAGGTGCAGAGGGCAGATGGGGTCAGATCACTGGAAGCACAGGAGCAGGATGTGTAGCTCCAGCCATCATAAAGCAGAATCTAGCTGGAGCAGGTCCTTCTCAAGATGCTTTAGAAACCTCGCAGGGTTGGCCTTTGTCTACTGAAGCTGGCACAATCTCCAGATGTCTCAGGATGGGTAGAAAAATACAGAAAAGATGGAGAGAATTAGCATAGTTGCCATTCAGGATAAGTGTAATGGAGTATGAGGTTATGGGTTGAGTTACGCGTATGCCAGATTAAAGAGATGCGTCTTGAGCCTACTTTTGAATTGGGAAACCGTGTCTGCTCCCCGAACAGTGTCTGGAAGGCTATTCCAAAGCTTTGGAGCCAAATATGAAAATGCCCTGCCCCCTTTTGTAGATTTTAAAATTCTGGGAATTACCAGAAGTCCGGAGTTTTGTGATCTTAAGGGACGTGGTGGATTATAGCGTATCAAAAGACTGGTTAGGTATGAGGGAGCTAAACCATTTAAAGCCTTGTATGTAAGTAGTACTATTTTGTAATTAATTCTAAATTGTACAGGTAGCCAGTGCAGGGATGATAATATAGGTGTTATATGATCATATTTTCTGGATCTAGTGAGAACCCTGGCGGCTGCATTTTGGACTAACTGTAGCTTGTTTATTGAGGATGCAGGACAACCACCTAGTAATGCATTACAATAGTCCAGTCTGGAGGTCATGAATGCATGAACTAGCTTTTCTGCATCAGATACGGATAGGATACTCCTAAGTTTGGCAATATTTCTAAGATGGAAAAAGGCTGTTTTTGTGATATTGGAAATATGATTTTCAAAAGACAAGTTGCTGTCTAATATCACGCCCAGGTCTTTTACTGTTGAGCTAGTAGTAACAGTACATCCTTCTAAACGCAGGCTGAATTGTGAAAGCTGTTGTGTGCTGGTTTTTGGGCCGATGAGCAATATCTCTGTCTTATCTGAATTTAGTAAAAGAAAGTTTTACTAAATATGTTCCAAAATCTTTTAAATTAGCAGTTATCAAACCAATAATTAAGAAACCTGACCTCGACCCCTGTCAGCTGTCCAGTTACAGGCCAATATCAAACCTCCCCTTTATCTCTAAGATTCTGGAAAAGATAGTAGCGGAGCAGCTATGCTCATATCTACATAGAAATGGCATACATGAACTGTATCAGTCAGGATGTAGGCCTCATCACAGTACAGAGAGAGCATGCCCCCATCCTGTGTCATCCTGTGTCCCCATCCTGTGTCAGGATGTCATTTAAAGTAGTAAATGACATCCTATTGGCCTCTGATCAGGGTTGTGTAACTATGCTTGTATTACTTTACCTCAGTGCAGCTTTTGACACCGTTGATCATGCTATTCTTCTTCACAGATTGGAAAATGTAGTAGGAATTAAGGGTACAGCCCTCTCCTGGGTCAGATAGGATCGTTATTAGTATGTAGACTTAAATGGTGAGTATTCTGCATGTTCTCTAGTGGAGTTTGGCGTTCCGCAGGGTTCAGTTTTAGGTCCACTGCTTTTTTCCCTTTACATGGTTCCCCTGGGCAACATAATCCGTAAGCATGGTATTAGTTTTCATTGTTATGCTGACGATACACAGTTATATGTCTCAGCAAAACCTGATGAGAAAAACCAGCTTACTAAAATTAAGCAATGTGTGCAGGACGTAAGAAATTGGATGCTATTTAACTTCCTTCTGCTAAATCCGGATAAGACAGAAGTTCTAGTCATAGGACCGCATACAGCTAGGAGTAAAATTTTAGATCACACCGTAACTTTAGATGGCCTTTCTGTTCCATCAAATGCAACAGTGAAAGACCTTGGTGTGATTATTGATTCCAGCCTTTCATTTGAAGCTCACGTTGATAATATTACCAGGATAGCATTCTTTCATGTCAGAAATATTGCCAGGATAAGAAATTTATTGTCGCTAAACGATGCAGAAAAACTAGTTCATGCTTTTATCACCTCTAGGTTGGACTATTGTAATGCCTTACTGTCTGGTTGTTCAGCTAGATGCATAAATAAGCTTCAGCTAGTCCAGAATGCAGCAGCGAGAGTCCCCACTAGAACCAGAAGATATGAGCACATCACCCCTATCTTATCTTCACTGCATTGGCTCCCTGTAAAATTTTGCATTGATTTTAAAATACTACTCTTGACATATAAAGCATTAAATGGTCTTGCGCCGCAGTACCTGAGCGAACTGCTAGTGTCTTACGAACCGCCACGCCTACTTCGATCAAAGGATGCAGGCTGCTTGTCAGTACCGCGTATTATGAAAAATACCGCTGGGGCAGAGCTTTTTCTTACAAAGCCCCAAAATTATGGAATAGTCTTCCAAATAGTATTCGGGACTCAGACACAGTCTCAGTGTTTAAGTCCAGGCTAAAAACCTATTTATTTAACCAAACATTTTTATAAATAGATTTGCCATAGGTAAAGGAGCAGATCTGGGGGACTCATGGACGTAGAGTATTATGGTGAACTGGTATGTTTGGATGCTGTCTTCCTCACTCTCATTGATCACTCAGGTTTGCTGACGGTGAGGTGATTGTTTGCTTTACATCTCAGGAAGCCCTCATGTTTGTGTTTCCTTTTGTCTCTCCCTTTTAGTTATGCTGTTATAGTTAGTCCTGCCGGAGTCTCTGCTTGCACTCTACAGTTAATATACATTCACATTATACATTGTGTGACCATACCTAACTGCCATCTCTCCTCTTCTCTCCCCCCCCCCTTTCTCTTTTCTCTTTCCTCCTGTCTCCCCCTTTCACTCTTTCTCTCGAGCTACACATGTCGTTCCTGAGCTGCCAGTGATCCAGACTCCCTCTGCCCTCCGGACCTGTCTGACCCATCCTGGTGCCCCGCTTCTGGCTGAAGATCTCGTCACATGGATGCCCCGTGTGTCTCTCTGGGATGCCTCTGGTGTCTGGGGATGGTTCTCTCTACCTAGAAAATGGTTCTGGCCTTGACTGGTGTTGGCAACTGTTTCTCTGGGGACTTGACAGTTCGATAGTTCAGGACTGGAACTTCTTACAAGTCTACCTGGTTCTTCAATAACTACCTGGACTCCATAATAACATCAATTAACATCAGCTATTATAACTGAACTGCCTCCCACCCTACACACTGTATAAATGCAGATCATTTACTGCTTTCTGTTTCACCCAAATGAGGATGGGTTCCCTGTTGAGTCTGGTTCCTCTCAAGGTTTCTTCCTATTACCATCTCAGGCAGTTTTTCCTTGCCACTGTCGCCCTCAGCTTGCTCACCAGGGACAAACTGACCATTTTGATTTATACAAATTTACATTTGACATACCCATCAAAACCACTTCTCGGGATCAACCCTACATTTCACGTCTCTCAAAACAGATGGCTGGTTGCTTGTCCTCTGTCCCCTGCCCGCCAGATTTATCCTGGATTTTACAAACTCCACCCTGAAGCACCGTCTAGAACGTCCAGTGGCGTCCGTAGATGAGGGGGTACTGTCACAACCCTCCAAACCACACCTACACTATAGATGAGCCCGACTCCTTCCCGTTCTTACCCCAGTCCGCGCCTTACCTTTCGCCGCCTCAGTCACTGCTCTGAACACACCTGCTACCTGTTTACTCTCATCATCTCCTCTATTTTAGACGCTCATAAAGCGCTGCTCCTCACCAGATTATTGTGCTGTTCATGCCAATATTACCACATTTGTTTATCAATCGCCCACCGTGTTATTGACCCTGTTTTGTTATCGACTTCATTCTTGCCTAACGTTTTGTATTTATTGCACGTTTGGATTACCGCCTTTTGACTTCCGCGTTGTATACTGACAACGAGACTGCCCAGCGTTTTGGAATTACTGCACGCTTAAATGTAAGGAATTGGCTTGCCCTGCAGTAGAACAATAAACATCACCATAGTCAGCGAAGCTTAACTCGTCCGAGGACGTCAGTGGAGGTTCCACCTTTGGCTACACCTCTTCCGAGACCCTCAGTGGAGATTCCACACTCGCCCACACATCGACCTAGAGTCTTGAATAAATTCTCCATCCCTTCAGAGTGCCTACATGGAGGTTGCATAACCTCCATGTCTCAGTGCTGCATCCACCACCCGGCTTTGAGAGCAATTCGGTACTGCATCAGCCACCCTGATTGGGGGACGACTCCGCTGCCCGGCCTACTACATCGATCAGGTGCTGCCTTAGCCGCCCGGTTTACAAGGAGAATACAGCACTGCCTCTATCACCCGGCTTCAACGTTGAGCGTCCACCGCTGCACGGCTTTGAGGACGAATCAGTACTGCATTGGCCGCCCGGTTTGGAGGACGACCCAGCGCTGTATAGGCTGCTCGACCAGCGAGAGCAACACAGTGCTGCCTCCACCACCTGCCTCCTACACCATCGATCTGGTACTGCCTCATTCGTCCAGTCTACAAGAAGAGCCAGCTCGTAGGTGTCACCAGTCACCAGGGTGAACGGACCCAGGACAATGGGGCCTGAGACCTCCGATAAGGGGGAGGTGTGG
This sequence comes from Clarias gariepinus, assembly GCF_024256425.1. Taxonomy (NCBI): domain Eukaryota; kingdom Metazoa; phylum Chordata; class Actinopteri; order Siluriformes; family Clariidae; genus Clarias; species Clarias gariepinus. The sequence continues at coordinate 27,191,790 of NC_071111.1, forward strand.
GGGACCTGTAAGGAATCGCCACTAGAGGGTATTGTTTAGTTTTTGTAGTTTTAGTATGGCAGACTCAGTTTCCCAGAAGACACCTCGGTCACGTGATGTGGGAGCTCACCTGAACTGAGGCAGGTCATTAAATCTTCCATAAATAGCTGGTTAGTCTGGGAAACTGGGTCGAGCATTGAATGTTTGTTAGTAGTTGACTGTCATCTATGTGGGAACTTTGTTTTGTATTAAGGTTTATTTATATTTTGGTTTTTTTATATTGGTTTTCTTGATTTAGCTTTTACCTTAACCTAGAAACATGTCCCAAGGCCCTAGTTGTGTTAATAGACTAGTCTTTTATGTTTAAATGTGTGTGGAGTTAACTCGGTTTTGTGCAGTCTTGTGTTTATCTCCAGGTTGTGTCTCTCTGTGTCTCTGGTCTCCCTAGTCTCTGTGTCTCCCTTGTCTCTCTGTGTCTCTGGTCTCCTTAGTTTCCCTGTGTCTCTGGTCTCCCTAGTCTCTTTGTGTCTCTGGTCCCCCTAGTTTCCCTGTGTCTCTGGTCTCCCTAGTTTCCCAGGGTCTCTAGCCTTTGTGTCTCTAGCCTCTAGTTCCCCCCTGTCTCTAGTCTCTAGTGTCGCTGTAGTCCTTTGGATGTTTAGCTATCTGGTAGGTAGGCTAAAGACATGTTTAGCTAATTGCCATGGGTAGCTAATCACCATGTTTAGCTAATCACCATATTTAGATATTTGTCATGTTAAGCTGACTTCCATGGCATTAGCCCTTGTCCTGTTTCTAGTCCCGTCTCTCGTCCCCCTGTGTCTCTAGCCTCTTGTCTCTAGCCTTTGTGTCTCTGGTCTCCCTAGTTTCCCCGTGTCAGCTCCATGATTAGCTTGTCCGCAATGTCCTATGTTTTCGTCCGTAAGCCTGTGTTTCACCATAGGGCTTATCTTCTGTGTACCAGGTATTAGAGCCTGTGTGTTCGTCTGTAAGCATGTGTTTCGCCATAGGGCTTATCTTTTGTGAAACAGGTATCAGCGCCTGTGTGTTTATCTTTAAGCCTGGGTTTTGCTATAGGGCTTATCTTTTGTGTATCAGGTATTATAGCCTGTGTTTTCATCTTTAAGCTTGTGTTTCACCTACTGTATGTGTCTCGCCACAGTGCCTTGGTGATGTCTAATGCAGGATATGATGCGCAAGTGTTTGTTATGTTTCTTTGTAACAGTAAAGCCTTTTTTTGGTTAAAACACCCCTCTGTGCCTATGCCTGCTTTTTATACCTATGGCAACACCATCAGCCATTACCACCCTAACGTGACATTGGATTACTCGTTTTTGACTTCCGCATTGCATACTGACCACGGGTTACAGATGTTCACCCTCAGAACCAGCTGGACTTCCTCTGCATTTTCACAAAGACTGTAAGTGCACACTATCTTTATTTCTGCTCTTGGATTCTTCTTTTCACTTCTGCTGCTATACCCAGGGGCGTGACAAGTATTGGTTTATCCTATAGAATCCTTTGCTATAGGTTTCAAGTCAAGTTTCAAGTTTCAAGTTTATTTGTCACATGCACAATCATACAGAGTACAATATGCAGCGAAATGATTTTTGCGACCACAGAGTCGCGACGGCAGCCACCTAGGGCGCCATCATAGAAAATAAGGAATAAGATACATTAGGATAACGAGGGTAAAAAATCCCCTCCCAGACTGTCCTTCGAAAAGGGCAGTGTGCGATCAGGGGTACAAAAAATACCTCAGCAACAAGCACAGAAAAACATGTAATCACAAGACATAAACATTGCAACGATGAGGGTACAGGGGATAGGACATGTCCAATGTAGGCAAACAGCTCCAGTCCCTGCAGCTAAAGAGCGCTGGTCCCGATTCCGCCTGCCCACACTGAAGGGAATAAGCACACAAAGGCGTTGGATATGGGGAAGGTAGAGTGTCTATCTGTAGCTGTTCTGTGAGTGCGTGCGTGTCAGTTTGTAAGCCTGTAACATCCCGTAATAGTCTGCGCCAGGTGTCCTTGAAGGGGGGGAGTAGGATTCCAGAGCGTCTCGTTATCTTGGTCTTCGGGGAGTTTATGTCTCCAGCCACGGCCTTGAAATGCAGTAGCTGGAAAGAGAAAGGGCAGCCGAAAAAGAAAAAAAACATTTTCCAGGTTTCGATCAATATCTGCCAATTTCACAGATATTTAATGTCCATCACTGGTCTCCAGGTCTGTCCAAATCACGTTGCATAGCTGCTAGTCTCACCAAGATGTTATCCAATTTGCGGTCCAGAACCACAGTCTGATTACTGACAGCTCTCGTCACCACTATTTCCCAGCCAGCCAGTCTCTTGGGGTTGAGACTGACTGCTTTTAAGATTTTTCGATATCCAAGTATCCCACCTAATCCAATCAGCAGAATCCCAGTTATCAGAGTTCCGAATAGGTAGATATCTTCAACATCCTCCAGAGACAGTGCGGCCAGGCACACAATGCGCCACTTCTCCCAACCATCCATCGTGTATCCAGCAGCAAACGTCCCAGCAGGACAAGTAGGTTCCCCAGAACCCACATTTCTCGTCGAGAATATCGTGTCAATTGCATTTAGAGACCACTTGATCAAATCCATATTCCTTTTTTATTTTCAAGAGCAAGACGAGGAGAGTCTCTGAATAGTATTCACAAGACAGACAAGAGAAGCAAGCGGGGGGAGATAAGGGAGGGAGAGCAGATGCGACCGCCTTCGTTAAGAGCAAGAGAGGAATATGATATATGATATAATACTATTTTTCTTTTCATGAAGTGTGTGTGTGTGTGTGTGTGTGTAATGTCTTGCAAAATATTCATACCCCTTGAACTTTTTCACATTTTGTGACATTACAACCACAGATGTATTTTCTTATGTATTTTTTGTAGGGTGGAAAGGAAAAAAATAAATAATTTTCAGTCTTTTTTTTTTTTTTTTACAAATTAATATCTGAAAAATGTGCCATGTACAGGTCCTTCTAAAAAAATTAGCATATTGTGATAAAGTTCATTATTTTCTGTAATGTACTGATAATCATTAGACTTTCATATATTTCAGATTCATTACACACAACTAAAGTAGTTCAAGCCTTTTAATTGTTTTAATATTGATGATTTTGGCATACAGCTCATGAAAACCCAAGATTCCCTGGGACCTAGGAGGTGATACCCCTATCTAACCAGGAAGGTTAATTTAACAACAATTTTGCAGTTGATGATAATAAATGTAGTATTGTTCATTTTAACAGTGTAGCAAAGTGGTGAATGAATAGAATCACACAGCTTACTACATGATGGCTTCTTAGCAGTGCCTCACAGGCCAAGTGACCTGGGTTTACAACTAGCCTGACATAGTCAGACAAATTCTCAAATATGAATTAGTCGGGGAGGTTTCAGGTCCATTTTAATTGTAAAGAGGCGTTTCCAGCTGATTGGACCAAAATGCCATTGGATACAACCTGATGGATCTATAACCAATTAGACCAATTTGACTTACACTGTCGTTAAAACAACAAACATAGACTTGGGGCAAGAGGTGGGGTACACTCTGGATGGAGTGGCAATCCATCACAGTGATGTGCACATTCACTTACGCACTCACTCACTCACTCAGACATACCTGCCAGAGTGTGTACAGGGTTGCATGCTTGCAAGAGGAGCATTTTTAATAACATTTATTTAAGAAGACCACATTTGTCCTCCAGCATCTCGGACCTGTTGCTGCTACTGTGTAAATTTCACACTACTAAAAATAAATATTGACCAAAACAACAACTGATAGCATTAGAAAATGTACACTTCTGTAATGTGTGTAATTCGTGAATAAATAATATGGTTAAATGATATACAGTAGGGAGAAAAGCAGGAAAGCAGGAGAGGAACTACCAGACCCCCATCATCAACAGGAGCCCAGTGGAGAGAGTGGACAGCTTCCGATACCTCGGTGTTCACATCACGCAGGACCTGTCATGGTCCTGTCACATCAACACCGTGGTAAAAAAGGCCCGGCAGCGTCTCTACCACCTCAGACGCTTGAGAGACTTTAGACTGCCCTCTAAGGTGCTCAGGAATTTCTACTCCTGTACCATAGAGAGCATCCTGACGGGAAACATTACGACCTGGTTTGGGAACAGCACCATGCAGGACAGACGAGCTCTACAGAGGGTGGTGCGATCAGCTGAGCGCATCATCCACACCGAGCTCCCTGACCTGCACTTAATCTACAGCAAGCGGTGCTGGACCAAGGCCAGGAAGATTGTGAAGGACCTCAGCCATCCCAACAATGGACTGTTTTCTCTGTTGCGGTCTGGGAAGCGATTCCGCTCTCTGAAGGCCAACACAGAGAGACTGAGGAGGAGCTTCTTCATGCAGGCGATAAGGTCTCTCAATCACATCACACCACACAAGAGTAATGTCTTTTAAACATTGACACTGACTGGACAATCATGGACGCATTCATGCAATACATATTTACATATCTGATGCCATTGCACATGTCACTTTATACAATACATGTTTACCTGCCTTTGCACATGACACTTTAAGACATTTTAATGCCACTTTAAAACATTTAAATTTTTTTATATATATATTCCCCCCCCCATATTCCCATATTCTATATTTTGTGATATTTTTTACATGCCCTTATTTGTACAGTTTGTTTATTTTACTAGTTACATTTATTTTCCTTTGTATTTTATTTCTTTTATTAATATTTATTCCTTATATATAGTTTTTTTTTTTTTTTTTTAAGGTCACCAGCGGTCGTATAAGCATTTCACTGCATATCGTACTGTGTATGACTGTGTATCTGACAAATAAGATTTGAATTTGCTTATTTGCTTATTGTCCCTTTTTACAGATTACTATTCTATGTAATAAGAATTTATTGATGATAATATCTGATGTCTAGATTGATGTCTAGATTGCCATAGTGATAATTCAGAACAAATGTCATCAAAACAAAAAATATATATATTTGTGGCATTTACAACATGTGCAGGGGTACTAAACTGAGTATCAGTCTCCTACATTCTCTTTACATTCTTTAAAGGCATAAAGCAGATACTATAGCCTACATCTACTGTAAGTGTGGGAATTCATGTGGATAATCTTTTCAAATGTCATGAAAAAAAGCTAAATTTGCATCTAAAACTTGAATGTCAAAGTGTTATAAAATATGGTTTTCCTAAAATTACAAAGAAAAACATTAAATTTTTAATATGGACATTAACCTTTCATAACTTAAAGTTTCATATTTATTTATAATGTATTATCGTAATTTTACATACAAAGTTGTATGTAATTTACAAAAAAAAAAAAACAGTAAAAATTATATGGTATTTTTACTGTTAATGTGAAAAAAAATACTTAAACAGTCGACTTAATAATTTATTAATAATGTCTGTTATTTTACAGAGGTTTGTTTGTATTTTTTTTTTTTTTTTTTTTAATAAGAGTACTATAAAATTTTAAAGTGATTTTCTGTAAAATTAAGCTTTTTTTTTTTTTTTTTTTTTTTTTTACAGTGTACTCAAACTCATTCTGAAACATTAGCATAGCATTTGTGCCATCATACCCATGGACTTGTAAAGCAGGTGCTCAGCATCAACTTGTGTATGGGTAAATCTAATCATTTATACCGCTTTATCCTATATTCAAGGTCATGTGAGGCCTGAAGCCTATCCCAGGAGACTTAATCCATTGCAGGGCACACACATGTACTCATTCACACACTACGGGCAATTTAGGGAACACCAATTAGCCTAACCTGCAGGTCTTTGGACTGTGGGAGGAAACCAGAGTACCCAGGGGAAACCCACCAAGCACAGGAAGAGCCTGCAACTCCATGCACACAGAGATGGGAATCGAGCCTGGCCGGGAATCGAGCCTGGCCGGGAATCAAACCCGGACCCTGGAGGTGCAAGTGCTAACCTCTAAGCCACCGTGCCGGCCCATGGGTAAAGCTATGTTTTAGAAATATGTCTATGTACATGTAGTGTGTCCTTTTTTTTCCTCAAATGACATTTTTTTTTTTAACATCTGCAGCTCCTTTACAGATCTGGCCTTTAAAAACGCACGTTTTCGGAAAAGGGATCCCACAACTTGCCGCGGTTGCACGCGGCAAGCGGTGAAAATGCCCTTCAATACCTGTAGGGGGCAGTCGTGTTTCAGTCTAAAGTATTGTGTGTCTACTGAAGCCGAAAAATGTTGTCTCTTAGGCGCCCATTGACAGCAAGCGACAGAGCTCATAAACGTGTCAAGCTCAAACTGTTATGTATTTATTCATCATTTTCATTCAGAATTATTATTATTAGTAGTAGTAGTTCTCCGAATTTATTATTATTATTATTGTAACGCACCCGCGTCTGTGTGACATATAAGAGTGGAGGCAGAAGCACTCAGGTCGACTACATCTTGTGTCGACGTTGTAACCTGAAAGAGATCAGTGACTGCAAAGTGTTGGTAGGGGAGAGTGTAGCCAGACAACACAGAATGGTGGTGTGTAAAATAACCCTGGTGGTGAGGAAGGCGAAGAGGACAAAGGCAGAACAGAGGACAAAGTGGTGGAAGCTGAGAAAGGAAGAATGTTGTGAAGTCTTTAGGGAGGAGTTGAGAAAGGCTATGGGTGGTCAGGAGGTGCTTTCAGTTGACTGGACAACTACAGCCAATGTGATCAGGGAGACAGGTAGGAAGGTACTTGGTGTATCATCAGGTAAGGGGAAAGTGGACAAGGAGACTTGGTGGTGGAATGAGGAAGTCCAGGAGTGTATACAGGGAAAGAGGCTAGCTAAGAAGAAGTGGGACACTGAGAGGACTGAAGAGAGTAGACAGGAGTACAGGGAGATTCAGAGTAAGGTGAAGGTAGGGGTGGCAAAGGCCAAACAAAGAGCATATGAGGACATGTATGCTAGGCTAGACAGTAAGGAAGGAGAGGGGGATCTGTACAGGTTGGCAAGGCAGAGAGATAGAGATGGGAAGGATGTGCAACAGGTTAGAGTGATTAAAGATAGACATGGAAATGTACTGACAGATGCCAGGAGGGTGATGGGAAGATGGAGGGAGTACTTTAAGGAGTTGATGAATGAGGAAAACGAAAGAGAACAAAGAGTAGAAGAGGTGACTGTTGTGGAACAGGAAGTAGCAATTATTAGTAGGAGTGAGGTGAGAAGGGCGTTGAAGAGGATGAAGAGTGGAAAGGCTGTTGGTCCTGATGACATACCTGTGGAGGTATGGAAGTGCTTAGGAGAGGTGGCAGTAGAGTTTTTGACAAGTTTGTTTAACAAGATCTTGGAGAGTGAGAGGATTCCAGAAGAATGGAGGAGAAGTGTATTGGTGCCAATTTTTAAGAACAAGGGAGATGTGCAAAGCTGTGGCAATTATAGAGGTATAAAGCTAATGAGCCAGACAATGAAGCTGTGGGAAAGAGTAGTGGAAGCTAGGTTAAGGGCAGAGGTGAGCATTTGTGAGCAGCAATATGGTTTTATGCCTAGAAAGAGTACATCAGATGCAGTATTTGCTTTGAGGATGCTGGCGGAGAAGTACAGAGAAGGTAACAGGGAGTTGCATTGTGTCTTTTTAGAATTAGAGAAAGCATATGACAGGGTGCCAAGAGAGGAGCTGTGGTATTGTATGAGCAAGTCTGGAGTGGCAGAGAAGTATGTTAGAGTGGTGCAGGACATGTATGAGAGCTGTAAGACAGTGGTAAGATGTGCTGTAGGTGTGACAGAAGAGTTTAAGGTGGAGGTGGGTCTGCATCAAGGATCAGCTCTAAGCCCCTTTTTGTTTGCTTTGGTAATGGACAGGATGACAGATAAGGTAAGACAGGAGTCCCCGTGGACTATGATGTTTGCAGATGACATTGTGCTCTGTAGCGAGAGCAGGGAATAGGTGGAGGAAAATTTGGAGAGGTGGAGGTATGCTCTGGAAAGCAGACGAATGAAGGTTAGCCGCAGCAAGACGGAATACATGTGTGTAAATGAGAGGGACCCAGGAGGATCGGTGAGGCTACAGGGAGCAGAGGTAAAGAAGGTGCAGGATTTTAAGTACTTGGGGTCAACGGTCCAGAGCAATGGTGAGTGTGGAAAGGAGGTGAAGAGGCAGGTACAGGCAGGTTGGAATGGGTGGAGAAAAGTGTCAGGTGTGTTGCGCGATAAAAGAGTATCAGCGAGAATGAAAGGAAAGGTGTACAGGACAGTGGTGAGACCAGCGATGCTCTACGGCTTAGAGACAGTGGCGCTGAAGAAAAGACAGGAGGCAGAGTTGGAGGTAGCCGAGCTGAAGATGTTGAGGTTCTCTTTGGGAGTGACAAGGATGGATAGGATTAAGAATGAGTTTATCAGAGGGACAACCCACGTTAGATGTTTTGGAGATAAAGTCAGAGAGGCCAGATTGAGGTGGTTTGGGCATGTTCAGAGGAGAGATTGTGAATATATCGGTAGAAGGATGCTGAGGTTGGAACTGCCAGGCAGGAGGTCTAGAGGAAGACCAAAGAGGAGATTTATGGATGCAGTGAGAGAGGACATGAAGTTAGTTGGTGTGAGAGAAGAGGATGCAGAGGATAGGGTTAGATGGAGGCAGATGATTCGCTGTGGCGACCCCTGAAAGGGAACAGCCGAAAGACAAAGAAGCAGACCCGCGCGTGTGCAAAAGGACTACAAAGACTATAACAATATTTTTGCGCTTTAAACACGGACGGGTACTGGTGGCTCAGTGGTAGGTAATTCGCCCGCCATGCGGAAGACCCGGCTTCGATTCCCAGCCAGTGCTCAATATGCTGGTGCTATTCGCTAAAATGCCATAGATATAGCCATTACATTATCAACTTATGCTTCAGTACTAAATGCATGTTTGCAATTGAGAATTTTTTTTTGCTTAAGCTATGAAACACATTAGCACTCACCTCACAGTTGCTATAATTTAATGATTATTATAAGCAAAAAGTGTAAAACAAAGGATTCACATTTATTACATTTTCACCCAGAGCGGGATTCGAACCAGGGTCTGGACGATTTTATAGGATATACGGATATTATACGGATATTATTTAAGCAACGCCACACCACGTGGAAAGCGGCAAAAATGCTTCAATTTCATTGGCTGTCACTGAGTGTCAGCTATTCACGACTGGCCCCCGCGGAACACAGAATCCCCGGGCTTTGACTGCGCTTTCTCCATTCGTTATTACAGGGGCGGACTGGGACCAAAAAGTGGCCCTGGACTTTCTGGCCCACAGCAGCCCACACCATAATACATTGGCTCATTAATGTAGAGATACATTTTTAACACCAGTTACTAGTATAAAAATATAACACAATACAGAAATCAATGCTATTTAAACATGTTATTTGAAGTATTACTGAACATATATTGGGTCAAAGAAACAAACAAAAAAAAAGAACATCAAGACAAACAACATATAAATCTATAAAGACAATATTTTTTATTTTATTCTTTAATTATTATGGTAGTCAATATTAACACGAAATAATGCTGAGAAACATTATTTCAATTAATATTGACCACCATCATAATAACTAGCACAAGTTAATGCTGCTACTAATTTTATTCTGTTTGATTGCCATTCTTTTTACTTGGCTCTGGTAGATCAGGGGAGACGTGTTGGTCATCATCAGCATGTATTATGATGTGGGATGTGGTGCGCTGCTGGATCCAGCCTCACAGTCCCAGACCTGTCATAGACAGAATCTGTTCATTTGAAGCATTTCACAGCATTTACCTCTAAAGCTTTTTCTTATTTTCGCGTAACCTTTTCTTCTTTCTCCTTTTCATTCATGGAAATTATTATTAATTTGCTCAGAAAATTCGCTGCATCGAGAAAGGATCAATATCTAAAAATTGCCCACGTGTGTGGACAAAGAATACAAAAGTGTATAATCTTTAATAAAGTTAATCTAATACAATATTGTTTCCAATGCTGAAGCAAACATGATTTTGTTTTAGTCTATTAACTGAATACAACGCGACAGCGCGCTCCAAAGTGAAGCGCACCCACAGTTACTGTAATCCCCCATCTCACCTTTACAACAGGTGTGAAGTCATCAAACCGGTTTCGCTGCTGGGGCAATTCACAGAATTGGGGGTTTTAAAACAAATTAACAAGACCGAGCAGACGTCAGACAGGGGGTTTGGTTGGTTAGAAGTGGCGCTGACGGGGGTGGGGCGGGAGGGAGTCTCGCCCGCGGAGCAATTCCGTGTAGAACCGCCACTGCCTATTTTCCACCACATCACGTACTTCCCTGATCTCCATCTCCGCGCTTTGCTTTTATAATGTGGAGCAAGCCCGAGATCATATTAACGTAGCATTCATCATTCAAAGTTATTCATATCAGTGTATAGTAAGTTTGATTTGAAAAGTGCTATAACTCCACCTGCTACAGTTTCAGCCCAGTGGAACAATCTGACTACACGTGAAGTGCCATGAAAAAGTATTTGCCCCTTCCTATTTTTTTTCTTTGCATATTCGTCACACTTGTATAGGTGAAATTTTACCTAAACACTTTAGGTGAGAACGTATAGGTTAATATGTATAGGTGAGAACAGCTGATTCACACTTGGGGAGAGTGAATAATTTGCATTTGAATGTTGTCTGGCATTGTAAGCACACGCAGTGACACTAAAAGAACAATAGGATTAATAGGAATAGGAGGCACTAAAGAGAAGGATTTTAATTTAGACTATAAAAAAATTAACCTGCGTCTATTTTTAGGCGTGCCAGCTGCCACTTTTTAGTCTTATAATGCCCACATGACATGCTGGTACAGAGCTGGACATAGCTCATCCATGCCAATGATCCCGGGTTTGCACCCTGCGCTATAAAATACGAGTACGACGGCCATCCGCGGACAGCAGCCCCTGCCTCCGTCCGCTCGCGCTGGCTATTCTATGAAGTCTCTGGGGCGCGTTCCATTTGCCCCGTTTGCATGCCGCACTTCTGCGTTGTGTGCGCGCGTCTCACTCACACCGCGTAGTAAAATCCACTGTAAACCAACAAACCCCGAGTATTTTATAGCGCGGATGAACCCGGGATCATTAGCAAGGAGAGCTCTTCTTCACTATTCGTGCTTAATTCCGCAGCCCCGCTTTTTCGCATATCTGAAGGAGAGGCCGCCTAACTAGTGAGCGAGGAGCGATATTGATTTGGGCGCACGCCGTGACAGGCTGAAAAAAAAACTATTGTCCTCAAAAATGTAACAGATGAGGACTCTGATTAATGTGCAAAAACTATATAATAAAACTATATGAGACTACATGCCTTTATAAGACTCAACTTTTATTTAAGCGCACTCACAATAACGAAAAAACGTGATTTTTTAAATGTTTGAAAGCAAATAAGCTGCGCTGTTCTGTATTGTTTTTGGTGAACTTGAGCGCGTCAGAAAATGAACGCAAACGTTTTTTTAAATGGTCAGAGTCAGTCTGCTTGCTGTTTTCCCGACGCGTTCATAATCATTAGTCTACTTCTGCCGGTGCGCTCTGGAAAACTTCATGCATGCGGCTGAGCGCTGATTAAAACTATGGAGTAAATTAAAGAGAAGAATCACGATGCCGAATCGAATTCCTGAGCCCAAACCTCATTTAAATTAAATTAACAAATACTATAAGTAAAAAAAAAACAATAGCCCACGTTTAGAAACTGTTTATAACTTCTTTTCGACATGAGTTGGCCCGGTGTTATGCGCAGAGCGCCGGGAGATTTCCTGAAGCTCCAAAATCACTGGGGCATTTTTTCTAAATAGATGCTATCATTAATAACTGATGGAGGTTTTGAGCTGTATATACAGTTATACAGTTTTGAGGGGTTTAAAACAAATTAGTCCGAGCAGACCTACATGAAAGGTGAGAAGTGAGTAACTGCGCGCGCTGTCGCGGTGTATATACTGTACAACACACGTTTATCAACCTTTTGATAAAAACGCTGCCTTTTGTAAAGTGAAAGTACTTTACAAAAGACAAACTGCTTTATTTCAGTCATGAATTCACAATCACATCACATTCCAGCTATTATTTCCAGCCGTGGTTAAAAAATGTATAAAATAATTATTAAATGCTGGAAACAAACAGCAAATATGATGATTATTATAAAAAGCCCGAAAAAGTTTGTGGTCATAAGATAATATTTACTTAATAATATAATATATATACACTGTAAAAAACTACCTATAGAATCTACCCAAAAAATGTGAGGTAACAATTTGCATTAACTTTGTTTGAGTACATTTCACCCCATATTTTTCATACGAAGTACCTAAATAAATTAGCTATAACATGCCAATTGAAATTAGGTAAGTCTACTCATTGCATCACATAATGAATTACTTATTAAAATTAAGTAACATTATGTTCATGCAATGAGTAGGCTTTACCTATTTTAAATTGGCATGTTATAGCTAATTTATTTTGGTACTTTTTATGAAAAATATGGGGTGAAATGTACCCAAACAAAGTTAATGCAAATTGTTACCTCACATTTTTTGGGTAGATTCTATAGGTAGTTTATGACTAACTAGCCAAAGTTTAACTTCATTTAAAAAGTTCACCCGACACAGTATCATGATTATATATATATATATTTTATTAAATAATCAAATAACAAAGAAACGAGGTACAAAACTATCTTTTATAAAAATAGCAGAACAAGAGAATAACACTGAATAACCGTACTTGTGTAACTGTCCCCAACATAAAGCAAGGAAGCACTCTATCCCATTCAGTGTGGAGTTTAGCTAAGTTTACCAGTCAAAGGCAGACAAATGCACCTCATGCAGACAAATGAGTCCAATTCGTAAAGACAGGAAAGTTCAAATCCTACGGACAGACTTGTATAAACATTTCAAATTGTAATATTTCATTTAACATAGGATTATAACGATTCTTTATTATTAACACATATATGGCATTGATCTAATCATAGCTCATAAAAGCACATCTAAAAGTCAGTTATATTCATGTTACAAAAGGAAAATGTTGTGTGACTGTCCTAATTTTAATTAGTTTGTATTAAACTTTTTAATTTTAATAAAGAAATGGATTAAAAACATAATTTAGAAAACAAGTGTTCTAGATTTCAACACTATGTTAAACTCAATATCAACAACAGCACTGTTAGCATCATATACTGGACAATTGTAGTTTTAATTTATGCAAGCTTGCTAAAGTAAAAATTTAACTACAATTAAGTTAATATGTCTATAATTTTTCCAACACAAAAATAACATTTGTTTGAGCGACAAACATTTCTTAAACACATCTTTAATATCAGGCAAGTGCATATTTTAAATGCTGTAGCTAAAGCTTAACTCCAAACTTCTTGTTTTACCAGCAAAAAACACAAATACTTGTATTTAAACGTTAGCTTTCTGTAATTAAAGTTATTTCTATCTTTTTCGTTAACTTTATCTGTTAGACTTGGGCTAAGGCAGTCACTAGCTAGTTATAAGAGTTGTCTGTCTTACTAGCTAATGTTTCGGTAACAACAAATTGTGCTTTATTACTTTACAGGCATAAAATACGAGACAATATTATATTCCCGGTAAAATGTTTGAAAACGTGTTTTTTTACGTACCACTTATACCTAACTAATGCGGGGAAAATACTTTTTCTCCTGTACATTACCATTAGCTAAGCTAGCTTGTTATGACAAATGTTTGCCTAAAGAAAGCTACAAATGTAAACTCCTCATCAAACATACAACAATGACCACAAATCTTATGAGAGATAAGAATAAATGTTACCCTTTGCTTTCATGATATGATAAATAGACAGCATGTTACAAACATATCTTACATTCAGCCCAGAAGCTTGACAAATGAACATGTGCCTCAAATAGCTCATGCTTACAACAGATCCAATGTTTTGGGGTATATATTACAATGTTTTTTTAGGTTGCAGTTATTACTATAAATAATTAGGTAGCGTGGGTAAATTTTACTCATTATTATATAATTAAACTTGATGACGAAAATAATAGGTAAATGGTAGACTATTTGCAAGGGTAGTATTTACCACCCACCAAAATCATTTTTTACAGTGTAGTTCATTAATGTCTTCTGATGATGTCGACACATTTTTTACGTTTTAAATAAGATATGTTGGCATATTCACGAATCAGGACATTCGCATAGTTAAGACTATCAGATAGCCTACTATCAGGAAATTAAATTAATTTCAACACCATGTAAACCGAGACATTGCCATGTCTTTCACTGTTTTGTCTCTGTTAAAACATTACAAAAAATATATAAGAAACTTATTAGGAATTTTAAAGCACGAATTTGGGCATCTCATTTCATCATTATGAAAAAAATATGAAGCACATATACACACATTTATCATGAAAGATCTATTGTAAAGCAAAATAAAATTCATGTTTGGTTCAGCATTGGGAACAATATTGTTTTAGACTAAGTAATTATACACAGTTCTTCGTTGTACAGTACTTGGTCCGGCGTTTAAATAAAGTCCTTCCATGCACCATCTGGCGGATATTCAGTGAAGCACAACACATTTATTTAAATTCCCGAATGATGCTTACGGCAAGTTGCGGCGCGCCGCGCGCTAAATTGAGGCATCCCGCGGGAAAACACGCGCAGTCTTAATGACCACATCTGAACATGTACTGAAGAGGTAAATTTCACTATACACACATAAGACATTAATTGGCCCAGAGCTACACTGCTCATTAGAGCCAGGCCACATAGCATTATAATGGATAAAGAACCATGTACACACTGAGGCACAAAATGATCTTGATCAATGTCCATGCTCTAAGCCTAAGCACCATGTCCTAACTCCTACACATTCCATCAAAGAAATAAAACCACTGTAGGCCTGTCACTGGGCAGATACTGATGGACTGTCACTGAAGATAAGCAGGTGATGTGTGTTGTGCTGATAAGTAGATCATAAAGGTGTGTTGTTGTGATTTTTAGGGTGCCCCTTTGGGAAAATAAACGTAAGTTTATTTATTTATTAATTTTTTCTATGAGTTTTATGTTTAATAGTGGAAGTAAAAGCCATGCACACAATGTTTGGGATTAAACAGCTGTGTGTAAATGAGAAAACCACATGAAAAAGTTTCATGTGGTTCGTATTGTGACATCATTTCATGAGTTGTTCTGTGACATCATCTCACAGTTATGTAGCTGCATGTCTATCACGCACGTTAGTTGTTAGTTGTTAGTTGTTGTTAAGACACGGAAGGATACAGAAAGTTGACCGTGAGACAGTAAGCTAAAAGGAATACAGTAAAATGAGTTGTTATAACTGTAATCTATCGAAGCTACAGAACACAGCAAGCGACTTGTCGTGACTACAGTGGATTTATGCAAGAAACTATGACAACCATTGTACTTTGATGTTAAAAATAAACAAGAGACAAAGAAATCAACGAAACGTCTGGAGTCGTCAGTGACACTGTGTAACAAAAGACATGCATCAGAACTTGTGAATAACATGCACGTACATGTAAACTCAAAAGCTTGCTCCGCTGCAAAAATGAAGATAAGTGATTTAAAAGTGTGAACGTGAAGTGAAGAGCGCGCGTGCGATTTCCAAAACGCGCATCGACTGCCAACGAGCAACCGAAACCGAAAGCGACAAGAGGACTTGCCTGCTTTAAACTTCACCATGTCACACGGCGAGGACAACGTCGCTATCGTAGAATCTGAGCAGGTGATGGTGCGCGGCGAAAATGATTCTCCAGAAAAGCTTCACAAACTGAAGAACGCCAGAAAAGGCAAAGTGGAGTCAGTTGACTGTATTATACGACGATCTAGAGGCGCTTATGGACAATCCTTGTAATTTACATGACGTCAAAGCCAAGCACCGCCAATACGAAGGGCTGTTAAATGACCTTATTGAAAGCAATGTAAAAGCGCGATCGTGCGCAAAGGATGAAGAGCGTGAAACCGATCAGCACCACTGGCATTACCCTAGATTGACGCGCTGCACAGAATTCATGGTAAGAGTGAAGTCGTGGATTGCGGAAACTAGTAATCGCTTTAAGTTGCCCCAAACAGTTGACGAGTTTCGCCAAACGACAGTGTGTCAGTGCTGGAGCGCAAGACGCCTGCCCCCCAAAGGCACGGAAGCGTAACATCAGCGGCATCCAAGAAGTCCTTAAAGTCAGCAGCATTTGAAGCTTGACTAAAAAAGGCAGAAGCCAACAGAGCAGCTTTGCTGAGATCGGCAGGCGCTGGAACTGGAGGAAGCACAATTAAAGGCACGAAAAGAAAGGCTGGAAATGAAACGGCGCTTGCAATAGCCGATGCTAACCTAAATTCTTACCAGGACCGTAAAAAACAACATCCTGCGAGACGGAACGAGTGGTGCATGCCCCCCGCCCCCGAACCGGAGCACAACGACCACTACGACCACAGTTTGGCAACGGAATACCTCGAACTGCCATCACGCCTCTGAGCAACCCACTTAAGCATGCCCGTCAGTGCCAAACCCATAATGTCAAGCACCCTAATGGAACGGCCTACCCAAGGTAACGAACACTCACTTTACAACACTGACATAGTGGAGCCTCAGGGTAGGATGCCACTTCAGGCAGATCTTACAGAAATATTTGCGAAGAGTCAAAGGCAACTTTCCTTACCTCCGCGCAACGTTTCTTCATTTGATGGTGACCCTCTTGAGTTCACGTCCTTTGTAAGAGCCTTTAAACATGTCATCGAAACCAAAACTGATAGCAATCTGGACAGGCTGTTCTTTCTTGAGCAGTATACTAGAGGACAGCCTAGGGACCTTGTGAAAATCTGCCAGCTCATGCCAGAACATCGCGATTACGCAGAAGCTATGAGACTGTTACATGACAAGTTTGGAAATAGACAAATAATCGCTACAACGCTGATGCAAAACGCACTTAACTGGCCGGAAATAAAGTCAGAGGACGGGAAGTTGCTGACCACATTCTCCCTGTTCCTGGTAAACTGTCACAATACTATGTCAAGCATCGACTACATGGATGAGTTAGATAATGCCACCAACTTGACCATCGTCTCAAAACTGCCCTACAAACTGCGTGAAAGATGGAGGAACCACGCATACAAGCATGGCGCACTCAAACAAAAGCCAAGTTTGTGCAGTTGATGGAGTTCGTAGAGCAAGAAGCAACGGTCATGTCCAACCCACTTTTCGGCGACCTGAATGTTTCAACTAGCAATAAAAAACACTGCAACAAAACCTCCTCCAGGGCTCAAGCAAAAAATGGAAGGAAAAAGGGGTAGCAGCTTTGCAACCGGTGTAAAACAGGTTGGTAAAAATCATAAAGACTTAATTACAGTAAAGAGTAGTGGTGCATCAATTATCAGTGCCTTCACTAAACCTTGTGCATTCTGTGTAAAAGATCATACCCTAGATCAGTGGTTCCCAAACTGGGGTGCGCGCACCCCTAGGGGTGCACAGTCTGACCACCAGGGGTGCGTGATAGAATGTTTGTAATGGCGGAAAAAATATATTTTATTATTTTTATGTATTTATCTTGGGCAAACCTAACATGTCATATTTTTGAGAGAAAAGAAATTCTCAGAGAAAGAAAAAAATCACATTACAAACATTGTAATTTACAACCTTTGCATTACTCATCTCGCGGTTTCACATCTGCGTCACAATTTCACAGTTCACATTAGGCGCTAAGTGATAGTACATTTGTAATTTTTTTCACTTACCAAATTCATCAAAATGGACACCTGGTTAAAAACTGACACTTGAAGGAGGCCAAGTAACCGTAGGTATGAACCATCAGCCTCTTCTATTGAGATGTGCAGCGGCCTTGAATATATGGACTCGGAGGATAACAAATGAGCTGAAGAGGCACAGGCAGGAACAGAGAAATCCAGCAGAGATGTACTGATAAAGAAAATTAAGCCTACGCTAGAAAGTGAGAAAAAGCCAAGTAAGAAACGCAAATAGAACCACAGTTAAATTGGTTTCGGGTTTACATGGATTGGAGATGCAGAAAATCCAAATCCGCAATGTGTAGTCTGCGGTGAGGTTTTAGCTAATAGCAGTCTTAAGCCCTCATACTGTAGATGGTTCTGCACTTACAAACAAGACACAGCAAAAGACATGCCTGCAAGTTTTTTTTTCAAGGAAATTTGGAGGAACTGCAGAAGAAAAAAAAATTATCCACTTCCATTCTAGCTTAGGGCTTTCAAAAATGCTCTGAGAGCGTCATATTTGGCGAGTTACAGCATAGCTAAAAGAGGTCTTCCCCATTTTCTAATATACAGAAAATATGTGTATATAGTTATTGTAGTTAGAAAATGTGGAGTTTAGTCGAAGAGGTGCTTGACCGGTGTCAAATATTAGAAAGGGGTGCACACAGCAAAAAGTTTGGGAACCACTGCCCTAGATGAATGCTACCAGTTTAACGATAAGACATATAAGGACAAATTGGACTTTTTGAAAAGGAATGAATTCTGGTTTGGATGTTTAGTAAAAGGACACTTAAGCAAAGACTGCACAAAGAAAATTCAATTCAATTCAATTCAATTTTATTTGTATAGCGCTTTTAACGATTTACATCATCACAAAGCAGCTTTACATAATCAACAGAAAAATTACATGTCAGTTGTGCTTAAAGAAACATCCTCGCATGCTACACATCGCAGCACAAAACACAGCTCAAGCGATCGTAAAGGCTGACGAAACTGAACCAGTTAGAACACCGCCTGTTACAGTGAATCATGAGACAAGCGCGTGCACCGGGGCTGGAGATGATTGTGTTCTCTTCTTTGTACCTGTTAAAATAAAGTCCAAGAAAGGTAATAAGACAGTAGAAGTGTACGCCTTTATGGACCCAGGTAGTTCTGCTACTTTTTGTACCAAGTCATTAGCAAGGCGATTGAACGTACAAGGTAAAAAAATTGACATCATGTTAAGCACCATGAATGCGAGGAAACAAGTAGAAAGTTACGTGCTTACTGACTTAGAGGTTAGTGGTCTGGAAGAAAACACCTTTGTTGAACTCCCCAAAGTGTTCACACAAAAGAGTATCCCAGTCTCAGTGGAAAACATTCCACAACAGCACGACATTGATAAGTGGCCATACCTCAGCAAAGTAAAATTGCCTCAGATTAATGCTAAAGTTGAAATTATTATAGATAACAAAGAGCATAGGCTCCTAAAACCATTGCGAGTAATTAACAGCAGGCACAATGGGCCATATGCAGTAAAGACCGCTCTTGGATGGACGATAAATGGACCTCTTCGAGAGTCGGTCGAAGAAGGCACGTGCGACAATGAGCAAGCGAGCGTTGCAGTCAACAGAGTTTCCATCATACGAGAGTCAACAAAGCCACAGCAGTGGAGGTACGTCAACACTTCAAAAAACCCAGCCGACGCTGCTTCCAGAGGAGTTTCCTGTGAAAAATTCATGAAAAACAATAATTGGATCCATGGTCCCTCCTTTCTTAAAAAAACAGAGAGTAAATGGCCTGAGAACAGTCATGATTTGTCGACGAAAGAGGATGACATTGAGATTAAACACTCAGCCTCAGTGAATTTCGTAAAGACTACAGAGAGCACAGATGCCGTGAGTAAATTGATTAACTATCACTCTGACTGGTATAAGTTAAAAAGATCCGTTGCCTGGATTCTTTGCGTTAAGGATATGCTTAAACAGAGAACAAAAAGGATTAAGGGACAGGCAAATAACTCAATAACAGAAAGCCCTGGGTCTCTAACAATTAAGGACTTAACAATGGCAGAAAACGAGTATTTAGTAACAAGTCATTAAGTTCATTCAAAACCAAAAATTCAAAGATGAAATTTCCATGTTACAAAAGGGTAATGCATCCGTAAAAAGAAACAGTTGTCTCTCCAAACTAGACCCAATACTGCAGGATGGAGTGCTAAGGGTCGGAGGACGCCTTGGTAGGTCTGCAATGCCTGAGCATGTAAAACACCCAGTCATTGTACCCAAAGACTCACACATCACAACTTTAATCTTAAGAGACATTCACAAACAGGTTTTGTGGAAGGAATTATATGCTTTCAAAATTGCGGCGGGAAATACTGGATTCCGACTGCAAATTCCCTTGTGAGAAAGTTTCTGTCCAGTTGTGTGACATGTAGAAAGATCAGAGCAAAGACTAGTGAACAAAAAATGTCAGAACTGCCACGTGATAGAATAACACCAGATCACCCACCATTTACTAATGTAGGAGTAGACTATTTTGGACCCTTCGAGGTCAAACGGGGTAGAAGTAATGTTAAAAGATATGGCGTATTGTTTACTTGTCTGATAACAAGAGCCGTGCACATTGAAGTTGTGCAGTCATTAGATACAGACTCCTGCTTAAATGCTATTCGACGCTTCATGTGCAGAAGAAGCCAGGTGTCAGTTATGAGAAGTGTTAATGGAACAAACTTTATAGGTGCTGAGACTGAATTGCATAAAGCTATCCAACAGTGGAATCAGTCAAAAATTGAAGGCGTCCTTATACAATGGATATTTAATCCTCCTGCTGGGTCTCACTTCGGTGGAATATGGGAAAGGCAGATAAGATCAGTTAAAAAATCTTGAGGTCCGTACTAAAAGAACAAACACTAAACGATGAGAGCTTGCATACATTCCTGTGTGAGGTGGAAGCTATAATGAATGACCGTCCCCTTACCACTGCTACGGACGATCCCACAGACCTGGAGCCCCTGACACCTAACCACCTGCTGCTGATGAAAAAACAGCCAAACTTGCCTCCTGGACTTTTCAAAAAAGAGGACATTTATGCACGTCGCAAGTGGAAGCAAATTCAATACCTTGCCGACATATTTTGAAAGCGATGGGTGCGTGAATACTTGCCCTTGATTCAGGAGCGCCAAAAATGGTCTCAAGTGAGAAAAAAGACTCAAAAAAAAGACGTAGTCCTAATAATTGACGAGTCTTCTCCAAGAAATTCATGGGTCGTCGGACGGATAACGAAAGTGTTCCCTGATAAAAAGGGACTTGTGAGATGTGTGCTGGTCAAAACTAAAACCAGTACCCTGGAAAGACCCATCGATAAGCTGTGCCTCATATGTGAAATGGACTGTTAATTACCTTATAAAGTAGTCATGTTCCTTTCATTTGGTACGCAACGATAAGAATACCTTAAGTTAAACCGTTAACAAATGTTTAAAGTGTTAAGAAAGTTAATTCAAATTTTAATCTAATAGTAAATGTTGTGGCTCAGTTGTAAAAAAAAAAAAAAAAAAAAAAAAAGATGTATGTAATTGTCAGTCTTCCTGCCTGTCAATTAGGGGCTGGAAATGTAAGGGCCATATTTCATTCTTGTAATTTGTTGTTGTGTTTATTTTATTTTAGTCTATTAGTTAAGCATCATACTCATAATTTGTATTGTGACATCATTTCATTAGTTGTTCTGTGACATCATCTCAGTTATGTAGCTGCATGTATATCACGCACGTTAGTTGTTGTTAAGACACAGAAGGATACAGAAAGGTGTGGAGCACACAAGCTTTTGATCGTGAGACAGTAAGCTAAAAGGAATACAGTAAAATGAGTTGTTGTAACTGTAATCTATCAAAGCTACAGAACACAGCAAGCGACTTGTCGTGACTACAGTGGATTTATGCAAGAAACTGTGACAACCGTTGTACTTTGATGTTAAAAATAAACAAGAGACAAAGAAATCAACGAAACGTCTGGAGTCGTCAGTGACACTGTAACAAAAGACACGCGTCAGAACTTGTAAATAACATGCACGTACAAATATTTATTGTAATAAATTAAAAGTCAGGAACCATTTAAGAGTTTAAAAATAAACATTAAATAAGTTGTAGCATTTTTTTTTTTATACATAATTTACTTTTTAAAGCCTGCTATTCTAAAGCTAATGGAGTCAGAAATGAAAATAAGTCGATTAAAAGAATCGACTCCAGTTGTCCGAATTGTCACGTGGCAGGTGCGACGGCTGTTGTAATCGCCGTGGGCTTAAGGACGGCAGGCATAAACGCAGGGGGGTTTAACACAAAGTATTTTATTTAAACAAACCATACTCAAAATAATAAACAAAACACTGGCTCTTCCAGCATACATGTCCAGGAGTTCTTCAAGTACAACACATGGTACGAGAGCTCTAGAAACACACACACAAAGGGTGCTCTAGAAACATAACACATGGAGGACTGAAGCTCAAGTTCGTAACACAGGCTTGATTGACCACAGACAGGCTCTAATACCTGGGACACTTAACAAAAGTGCTATGTAGTGACACAGGCTTTAACACATACGGGCTCTAATACCCTGAGACATTTGTTTTACACAAGCTCTATGTGGTGACCCTAGCTTAAAGACATACAACCTCACATACGTTTAACATAAAACTTAAGCTCTTTAAGATGGGATAAAACCTATACGCCTATGAGCGATACGCACGCACTCAACACACACGCGTTCCTATGAGCGATACGCACGCACTCAACACACACGCGCTCAACACACACGCGCTCCTATGAGCGATACACACACAACACACTCGTAGAACGTACACAGGCTTAGAGCTTTGACTGACGACAGGGAGTGACACTAGAAACACGAGGGAGAAACAAACAGGAGTAACTGGAAATAATATGACACTACTCACTCTCAACAACACTCACATAAACACAGGTAAACCCAAAGATAGATTTAAGTACATTTAACCCAGAAAACAAGCCTTCAGAGCCAGCTCTACATAAATAAACAAAACAAAAGGCCCTCTAGACAGTATTAGAACTAACAGCTTTTTATAATGTCTCTTATTGGCTGCCTCTGCACAGGTGAGCTCCTTCCTCACCTGACCGAGGTGCCTTCTGGGAAACTGGGTCTTCCAACAAAACTACAAACAAAAATCAATGACCACCACAGTGCCCTCTAGGGGCAGTCCCTTACACGAATGACTCCTCACCTGTAATGTATCATTTTTTCTAAAGTGAAAGTGTTTCAGCCTCGACTCTATGTCGGGAAGCGTTGGAAAGGTGAAATACAATATTTAAAGCAGAAAGAGAGATATTTATGTAACCCAAAAGGGACGGGTGACTAAAGGTAAGAGATTTATGTATTACTAATGACTTTATATATGAACATTGCAGATATTTGTAAATAAAACTTGTGTAAAACTCAGATGATGAAATGTGTAATGTGTGTACAGTGTATAGGTACAACCTGAAACAGGTATTGTCAGGTTTTTGCTGTTTCTGTGAAAGTAACAATATTGTACCAGACAACATACTGTAATGTGCTGCACTTCTTACAATAGTTTTAAAAATAACATATTATGATAAAAATGATCTGTAATGTAACTCGGGGACAATACTGTACATCTGAAGCAATGTTTATGTTTAATATTGCCCCAAATAACTAATTTAAAATAATAAATGGTAATGTTTCTATTAAAATTTTAAATAAATCTGAAAAGTAAAAGGACATGTGATCACAGTGAGCAGATTTTAAAGTGCATGACCTGGATGTTATTGAAATGAAAGTATATTCTGTATATTAGAAATGATTCACTGGCAACTGTTTTCTTAGTTTCCTGTTTTGCCATAATTTTTCAGCAAATATATAAACTTAAAAAAAGCTTCTTGTTTATGAAATGTATTGATCTATTTTAATATTTTTAAGAGTATTTGGTACAAAATAATGATTTATTAAATAAATAATCAGCGGGTTAATCATTTATTTTTAGTTGCAGCTTGGGTATTGAGGTGCACTGATTCATTTCAGAGATCATAAGTAATTAATAAAGTGGTTCCTTGTTAATGTGTTAATGTCTAAACCCAATATCTGACCATTATGGTTTTGTTTAAAAATGTTTGTGGAAATATAATAAAAGTATTATTTTAGAAACATAATTTTTTACCCCCCGCATTTTCTATGTTAATAACACAATGTTACCCTGAGACTATAAAAGTAGGGCACAGGGGTTAGAGGTTGAATAAATAATTACTCAATGATGATCAGAGGGCCCCCACTAAATGAGAAATGCATAAGTCAAAATATTCAGTAATATCCATTATACAGTTTTTAAGTCGCTTGGTTTAAACATTTCTTGAACATTAACATTAACATCCTGAACATTAACATTAACCTGTAACTGAGCTTCTTAAAACAATTAGTTCAAACAACGCAACACAATAGAATGGATTTCCTAAGGAAATCTATGGATAATATTTGATGAAAGTGATTGAAAATGCACACGTTTATCAAGACAAAGTACAAAGTTACGCATTACTGTTTCTGGAAGGCTGATATTGGAAAGGATTCATTTTTACACAATTGTAAAGTAATTTACTGACAGATGATGTCTTTGTTATACAGAAAAGAAAAAGACAAGACTGTTTAGTTTTTTTTTTTCACCGTATAGTCAAGTCAAGTCAAGTAAGCTTTTATTGTCATTTCAACCATATACAGTTCAGTATACAGCAAAACGAAACAATGTTCCTCCTGGACCAAGGTGCTACATACATACAAGAAAATTTAACAACATAAATTAACAAAACTAACTATCTACCTAAGGCACCTAATTAGCCGCCTAGCTGAGACAAAACAGATTTATACCATAAATGAACAACCATAAATTAACATAAATTATCAAAGTACTATACAAATGACAAAACAAAAAGTTTTTTTGTACTTTAAAAATAAAATAAAAAATAGAAGTGTAAATATGTGAAATATTTTTAGGCAGAACTATACATGAAGTGGATTATGGGTAATTACAGTACAATGCTGTTATTCTAGACTTCCTGAATTTCCTGTCTGTCAGGTCACAAATCACAATGCAGCACTTGACATAATCTTTAGGTGTGTCGTACCCGCCCTCTGCAAGTGTCTGCAGTGACGTCCTCACATAACACATCCATGGCAACCAGGTATTTTAGAAAACTGGTTTATGAGGGTTGATTGGTTTAAACGTTCCTCTCTGTTGGTGAAGTCAAGATTTCCCTGGCAGGGTTTCATGAATTCAGGACACATTTACAGAACAAAAAATGTCTAATAGAAATTAGAACTCTGGAAAATATGTGTGACAGGTTGTGACAACTGGTTCAACCATTTTGTGTGTAATGACTTATACAATGAATATACAGCATGAAATAAGCAGTTAATAATGTAGAAAACAAATGTGTATATTATTTGCATGAATGTACAAAGTATTTGCAAATTATTTATTTTAATATTATTATATTATTAAAGCAGTGCGCCTTACGCAGGACAAATACTTACACATTTTAAAATATATTTTATACCAGTAGGTGACATGACTGTAAAATCTTTTACTTCTATCACAAACTAATAATGAAAATGCGCAAAGTCATAATATCCAATGTATTACATTTTAAAATTACTTTTAAAACAAAAGATCACATGGCCTGGAATGCTAAATAATATTATTCAATAACCTAATTTTATTCACATTTGCAGGGCATGTAGTCACAATTAAAAAAAAAAAAGTATTAATATACAAATTATAGTTTTATATATTATTGATATAGCACCATCGCCTTGCACCTCCAGGGTCCGGGTTCGATTCGAGTCCCGTCTCTGTGTGCATGGAGTTTGCGTGTTCTCCCCATGCTTGGTGGGTTTCCTCCTGCTACTCCGGTTTCCTCCGACAAGCCAAATACAGTATATGCAGGTTAGGCCAATTGGTGTTTTCAAATTGCTCGTAGTGTGTGAATGAGTGTGTATGTATGTGTGCCCTGCAGTATATTGGCACCCTGTCCAGGGTGTACCCTGCCTTGTGCCCTAGACCTCCTGGGATAGGCTTCAAGTTCCTGCGACCCTGAATACAGGATAAAGAGGTATAGAAGATGAGTTAGTGAGTGATTGTGTTCTCTGTAGAGTACACAATCACTCACTAATTTATCTACACATTTTTCAACTGATTTTAAACAAATAGCACTGTGGTCTCAGACCACTGGGGTAGATGGGTCAGGCCGCGCCTTGTGTGAGTGGAATTTGCTTATATAGTATTTTAGTCTAAAGTCATGTGTAAAAGGGTAATTGAAATTTCCAAATTGCCCGTAGTGTGAGAGTTAGTGTGTGTGTGCCCTTTGATGGATTGGCTCCCTGTCCAGGGTGTACCCTGCCTTGTGCCCGGAGTGCCCTGGAATAGGCTCCAGGCCTCGTGACCCTGTAAAGAATAAGCGGTATAGGAAATAAGTGAGTGAGCGAGAGGTCACATGACCTAAAAAATATTGTAATAACATTATACATTTTCTTACATTTTTATTGAATATACCACTATAAATTAAATTGTCACTAACAGTACCAAGTTGTAACTTAACTGACTAACAAGTGTAACATTTTTAAATATTTAGATTTTTTTCAATGTCATTCTTCATGCATTTCAGAATATAGGTTTTATAAAATAGCTAAATCATACAGTAATTCAGTTGGACAGTGATTAACAGATTTACCATTAATTCCCAAATTCAGTGCTATTATCCATGGGGTAGTTACTGTACAGTAGGTGCTATAGTTGGATTCTGTTAGCCATCACTCAGGACCAGCTGGTGAGTACAGCACTAGAGAGCTGAATGTAGGGCCTCATGATACTTAACAAAATGTGAATCACGATTTTTCTCAATGGGAATTGACATCATGATTTTCTCATACAATTCTCTCTTTGTTTTTTTTTTCCAACAAAAGAAAGAAAGAAAAAAAAGTGTTTTTCTATTTTAATGTAAATAAAATTAATAGTTGGTGAATTTCAAAGGTCTGTCAAGGTGATTATTCAGTTTAGTAACACAGATTTGCCAAATGTTCTTTAGAGCAAAGATGTGAAAATGATTGTGTGGAACTTTAACTACACATTTGTGCTTGTGATTTCCAGGACTGTGATATTTTAGGACTCTCTGGGTACTTTACAAATATTCAAAGATGGAGACTGCTGATCTTGACACTGATAAACAAAGGTAGAAGTAATGTAAGAGTGTAAATAGTAAAGTGGTCACCATAACATTGATTCTGTTCACTGCAAGTAAAATTTATCTCTCAATAAATTAACAAGTTTAAATAATGTTGTGCAGTAAACTCCAGGGAAAGAGATCAGAATCAGCAGCACCCAGCTGTATCTCCATGAAGAGTGATGAGTCTATGGATCATCCTGAGAAGGTTAAAGCTGGAGACTCCTCACCTCTACACAGGTAACGTCTCCTCTCTGTTAGTGTCACTGCTAAAGTCACAGTTAAAGGGAAATTCATCCAGATAAATAGGATGGGAAATTTAATACCAAAACACAATATCTGTTATCTTTAATGAAGCCACTATTAGGTGTCCAATAATTATGTTATCTTATTTAAAGGTAATTTTTAGAAATATTTGCTTAAAAGTATGTTTGTGGTATCTTTAAAATAAATGTTTGTCATGTTGTTCTTAAGTGTCCAAGTACTTTTTTTTTATCGCTGTATGTTAAGTCACTGTAGGTTAGATCATCACTTAAACTAATTTAGGCCCTTATAAGATACCATGGAAAGAGAATCTTTTAGAATTGCCCTATGTGAAAGTGTAAGTTTCCAAATTGCACTTTTTGTGTTGTTTAAAACAATAAATAATACATGGTTCCCATGGTACCTAATGTCAGTCCGATTCCTCAATAAATTGGTTAAGAGATACTGGTCAGGTTTTAGCAAAGTAATAAATTTGCTGAGCAAATCGTGTGTAAGGTTAAAAATCTCTGTCTGCAACCATGAATGTAGGAGTTCTTGACGGGACAGGTATTAACACAGAATTAAAGACAAAGTAGTGGAGGAACACTGGTACTCTTTTATTTACAGACTGTGATAGTTCAGAAAGGGGAATATGAGGTTGTGTGCCATAGTGTGAGATGTACATATCCAAGCACAGACAAGTACAGGTGTGAGAGCCGCAGACAGGTGATGGTCACTTGTTTTATCTTTGTTTGAGGAATGAGGAGCGAATATTCATAAATATAAACATAGTTTACCACCATCCCAAAAAGTCTTTCTTTATAAATCTTGGTTTATGTGTGAAAGTTTGTATATGCACATGCCAGAATATTTTGTGTATTCACACTTTTAATAAGGCCCCATTTAGGCATTTAACAGATGCTCTTATCTGGATAGATTTACACTAGTACTTTTAAGTTTCCATCATTGGAAATATCCTTACACTGGTTTCTAACCAAGTACCAGTCAAACACTGTTTGGAAGGTTTGAATCTCTGTGCTGAAACACTACCTAAAATCAATACCTTGTCTACTGAATTTGGTATACGTCACACTAGCACACATGAATTACAATTATCATTGAGTAAATATTTTACAGTACAAACTACTTTCAGGCTACAATGTCATAATAACAGCACTGCTTTAAAATTCTTTGACCTTTACACTGAAATAATTAAAATAACATGCAAATGAATTCTGCACTACTTTTGTTTTCCTCTTAAAACAAAAAACTTCAGCAGGTGCAGTCAGTACTTTACTTACACTGATATCACTGTATATATGCTTAAGTTCATTGCCCAGGAAGTTCCAGAAACCGAAAAAAAAACAAATGATCCGAGGTGGTTAATCATTTTTCCTTCTTATTCATGGATTCATTAAAAAAGTGAAGTATCTGAAAAAAGTAATGTATACACAGGACTTAATATACTCAGCAAAAAAAGAAACGTCCATTTTTCAGGACTGTGTATTTCAACAATAATGTTGTAAAAATCCAAATAACTTTACAGATCTTCATTGTAAAGGGTTTAAACAATGTTTTCCATGCATGTTCAATTTACCATAATCAATTAATTAACATGCACCTGTGAAATGGTCGTTAAGACCTTAACAGCTTACAGAAAGTAGGCATTTAAGGTCACAGTTCTAAAAACGCAGGACACTAAAGAGACTTGTCTACCGACTGTGAAAAACACCCAAAGAAAGATGCCCAGGGTCCCTGCTCATCTGCGTGAACGTGCATTAGGCATGCTGCAGGGAGGCATGAGGACTGCTGATGTGGCTAGGGCGATAAATCGCCATGTCCGCACTGTGAGACGCCTAAGACAGCGCTACAGGGAGACGGAAAGGACAGCTGATCATCCTCGCAGTGGAAGACCACGTGTAACAACACACAGAGTCACACCAGGAACACACAATCCCTCCATCAGTGCTGTGGACTGTCCGCAATAGGCAGTCCATGAGGAGGAGATGCACTGCAGTACTTCAAGCAGCTGGTGGCCACACCAGATACTGACTGGTACTTTTGATTTTAAACCTCCTGAAACATTTTTAGTTTATGTCTAATGGTGTTGACTCTTTTAGTGTTCATACAAATGTTTACACATTAAGTTTACTGAAAGTAAAAACAGTTGAAAGTCAGAGGACTTTTTTGCTGGGTATATTTTGGTGTTTTTTTTTAATCTACCATTTAACAAACAACAAAGGTACATTTTACTGAGCACCAAGTATCTCTGTCATTCACCATAATTATTATTTCTAAACCTAGCAAATACAGTGGAACCGTGGATTGCGTGCAACTTGGTCTGTTAGTGTTTTGCAAAACTAGCAAAATTTAAAAATAAATTTTAATTTGTTAAACAAACACGATCTTAATATGCAAGTGCTGTACTATGTATACCTTGCCTAGTGTCACAGAATTACAGGTGAACCAATCATTATTCTTTCGCTCGCGCTAGAGGATCATGGGTAATCATCTCGCATACTTAGTCTCAGTGCCCATGCATTACTCATATACTTAACATTCATGCATTTCGGCCATGCGTTGTTCAAAACTTAAATCTCCACACTTCAATTAAAGGTATTCACTAGAGTTTGGTGTGTAGCTGAGGGAATTTGTGCTAATTTATCTACAAGAGCAGTAGTGAGGTCAGGCACTGATATTGGGTGAGGAGGCCTGGGTGCAGTCAGTATTCTAAGTTCATCACAAGGGTGTCCAATGCGATTGAGGTCGGGACGCACCCTTGGTGCTGTGTGTTTTCATGAAGCTCACTTTGCATAGAGGCAGTATCATGCTGAAACAGGTTTTGACCTCTTAGTTCTGGTGAAGAGGAATTTTACAGTTTCCATATGTATTTATTATAAACACATAAAATTAATAATTTAACAAAAGTTTTTAATATTAATGAAAAGCTAATGCTTACAACTTATCATAAAATTGTTAGAATTTATTCACTGAATGAACAATTATGTCCTTATTAAATTGAAAAGGCGCTTAAAACAGTAAGTTATGTAAGTAAATAACTAAAGGACTGTCTGTAATGTTGTGCAGTAAACTCCAGAGAGAGAGATCAGAATCAGCAGCACCCAGCTGTGTCTCCATGAAGAGTGATTGGTCTATGGATCGTCCTACAGGGTTTAATGCTGGAGACTCCTCAACTCTACACAGGTAACGTCTTCTCACTGTTAATGTCACTGCTGAAGTCACAGTTAAAGGGAAATTCATCTAAATTCAATTCAATTCAATTTAATTCAATTTTATTTGTATAGCGCTTTTAACGATTTACATCATCACAAAGCAGCTTTACACAATCAAAAGAAAGTCAAGACAAGTTTGTATGAAATGTGAATGTGTATGAATCAGAATTATATGATTGTCCCTGATGAGCAAGCCTAGGACGACGGCGACAGTGGCAATGAAAAACTCCCTGAGATGGTAATAGGAAGAAACCTTGAGAGGAACCAGACTCAACAGGAAACCCATCCTCATCTGGGTGAAAACAGATAGCAGGGATTGATGTGGAATATTTATATGCGAGACTGGAAGTTCAGTATAAGAGGAGATGTGTAAGATTAAAGTCCAGTTTGTTCCTGGAGGCTCAGGTAGACTGTGAAAAATTCCAGTCCTGAACTATTGAGCGACTGAAGTCACAGGTCCTCAGAGAACAGCTGTCTGCATCAGTCGAGGACAGGACCACCTTAATGGAAAAGTGGAACCAACCCCAGTCACCACACGCATTCCAGGCAG
Source organism: Clarias gariepinus (assembly GCF_024256425.1). Taxonomy (NCBI): domain Eukaryota; kingdom Metazoa; phylum Chordata; class Actinopteri; order Siluriformes; family Clariidae; genus Clarias; species Clarias gariepinus. Next base: position 27,222,737 of record NC_071111.1, read on the forward strand.
ACCACACGGGGGCATCCATGTGATGAGATCTCCAACCAGAAGCAGGACTCCAGGATGAGTTAGAGAGGTCCAGCGGGCAGAGGGGGTCTGGATCACTGGCAGCTCAGAAAAGCCACATGTATAGCTCGACAAAGAGATAGGTAGAGGAAAAAGGAGAGAGGGAAAGAGAGAGAAAGAGAGGAGAGAGCAGAAAAGGAGAGAGCAAAGAGATGGAGAAATAACAGTTAGGTATGGTCACAGTCCAACAATGTAAAAAGTGAATGTATATTTAGTGCAGAGTGCAAGCAGAGACTCCGGCAGAACTAACTATGACAGCATAACTAAAAAGGGAGAGCCAGAAGGAAACACAAACATGAGGGCTTCTAGAGATGTAAGGCAACCAATCACCTCACCGTCAACAAACCTGAGTGATCAATGAGAGTGGGGAAGACAGCATCCAAACATACCAGTTCACCTAATACTCTACATCCATGAGTCCCCCAGATCTGCTCCTTTACCTATAGCAAATCTATTTATAAAAATGCTTGGCTAAATAAATAGGTCTTTAGCCTGGACTTAAACACTGAGACTGTGTCTGAGTCCCGAACACTATTTGGAAGACTATTCCATAACTTTGGGGCTTTGTAAGAAAAAGCTCTGCCCCCTGCTGTAGTTTTAATAATACGCGGTACTGACAAGCAGCCTGCATCCTTTGATCGAAGTAGGCGTGGCGGATTGTAAGACACTAGCAGTTCACTCAGATACTGCGGCGCAAGACCATTTAATGCTTTATACGTCAAGAGTAGTATTTTAAATTTTCATAGGAAGCCAATGCAATGTGGATAAGATAGGGGTGATGTGCTCATATCTTCTGGTTCGAGTGAGGACTCTCGCTGCTGCATTCTGGACTAATTGAAGCTTGTTTAAGCACCTAGTTGAACAACCAGACCGTAAGGCATTACAATAATCCAACCTAGACGTGATAAAAGCATGAACTAGTTTTTCTGCATCGTTTAGTGACAATATATTTCTTATCTTGGCAATATTTCTGAGGTGAAAGAATGCTATCCTGGTAATATTATCTACATGTGCTTCAAATGAAAGGCTTGAATCTATAATCACACCGAGGTCTTTTACTGTTGCACTTGATGGAACAGAAAGGCCATTTAAAATCACAGTGTGATCAGAAAGCTTACTTCTAGCTGCTTGTGGTCCTATGACTAGAACTTCTGTCTTATCAGTATTAAGCAGAAGGAAATTAATTAACATCCAATCTCTTATGTCCCGCACACATTGCTCAACTTTAGTAAGCTGGTTTTTCTCATCTGGTTTTGCTGAAACATATAATTGTGTGTCATCAGCATAACAATGAAAACTAATACCATGTTTACGAATTATGTTGCCTAGAGGAAGCATGTAAAGGGAAAAAAGCAGTGGGCCTAAAACAGAACCCTGTGGAACACCAAACTCAACTTGAGAACATGAGGAATGGTCACCATCTAAATCTACAAACTGATAACGATCAGTCAAATAGGATCTAAGCCATAAGAGGGCCGTTCCCTTAATTCCTACTACATTTTCTAATCTGTGAAGGAGAATACCATGATCAATAGTGTCAAAAGCTGCACTGAGGTCGAGTAACACAAGTATAGTGACACAACCCTGATCAGAGGCCACTAGGAGGTCATTTACTACTTTAACGAGTGCTGTCTCTGTGCTGTAATGAGGCCTAAATCCTGACTGATACAGTTCATGTATGCTATTCCTATGTAGATATGAACATAGCTGTTGTGATACTACCTTTTCCAGAATTTTTGAGATAAACGGAAGGTTAATATCGGCCTGTAATTGGAAAGCTGACAGGGGTCAAGGTCAGTTTTTTGATTAGTGGTTTAATAACTGCTAATTTAAGGGATTTAGGAACATACCCACTGCTGAGTGAACAGTTAATTACTTTTGACAGGGGTTCTGTTATTGCTGGAACTATCTGCTTGAGAAAATGTGTCGGTATAGGATCTAATTCACAGGTTGATGATTTTAAATAAACAGGATGGCAAACTAAATACTAAAACATCATAACTGTTATCTTTAATGAAGGCACTATTGAGTGTCCAAAGATTTTTTTTGTCTTACTTAGATTGTTTTTGGTTAAAAATGTGTTTGTGGTTTCTTTAAATAAATGCCACTTGGTTGGACATGCTGTTTTGTGATGTTGGTAAATTATTATGTTTCTTAATATGGCTTAATTGTCCAAAAACATTTTTCTTGTTGTATGTTCTGTCATGATACTGTAGCTTAGATTACTGCTTAGCACAATTTACTGTAAAGACTAACAGGACACCAAGCCAAAAGTATCTTCTAGAGTTACATCAGTCCCTCACTGAAAATGCCTTAGGCTGTTCTGCGAGCCACAGATGCACATCTGTCTTCACTTATTTATCAGAAGTGACTCTTCGTCCTTGTAGTGCTGCTTTCAGGGGATGAAATGGATGAATCTCTGATGGAATGAGCACTGTTGATTGTTAAACCTTTTTTCTTATAATGTTCCAATACTGGCACTTAAGAATGCCAATTTAAAAACACAGAAAACTGTAAGCATCAATTTTACAGCTGATAGTTGACTTTTAAACTTTTTCCATTCCATACCCTGCCATTTACTCTCAGGCTCATAGTAATGAATCCATGTTTCATCAGCAGTAATGATTCTTATTAAGAAACTTTCACCTTTCTTTCACCTTTCTTAGAGTATCAGTCCACATTTTGTTTGAAGATAAAGTAGTTGATCAATTTGAATGGTTATTACCGTCGCGCTCACCGCCGTGTAAAAACGTCAGCGGCCAAAATAAATCAGTTGCATTTTAAAGTCTTTCGTAAAATGGCCGCCAGGTGGCGCAAAGTGACATTTTCGCTCGTTGCAGTAAATACAATAGTGACTGTTATACAGCGTATCTCTGTATCTGTTTATTGTTATTTAAGTTCTGGATTATTTCAGGTACTTTAAACACATTGTTGGGTTGCTCATGTTGGCTCATATGAGATGTAGTTTACAAATGAACACCTGGTTGGGTTATTTTGACCCAACAACTGGTTTATTCATTATTCTTTCGTTTCTCCAAATATCAGCCTGCAGAATGTTCGAAATATTACTGTTATTGTGTCACAGGTGTAGTTTTAAGAGTTGTTTAGGCAGGAATGCGTGTGTATACAGCTCAAAACCTCCATCACTTATTAAAGATAGCATCTATTTAGAAAAAATGCCCGCGATTTCGAAACTTCAGGAAATTTCCCGGCGCTCTGCGCATAACACCGGGCCAACTCATGTCGAAAAGAATTTATAAACGGTTTCTAAACATGGGCTATTGTTTTTTTACTTATAATATTTGTTAATTTAATTTAAATGAGGTTTGGGCTCAGGACTTCAATTCGGCATCGTGATTCTCCTCTTTAATTTACTCCATAGTCTAAATCAGCACTCATGAAGTTTTCCATGAAGTTTAATTATGGATGCGTCGGGAAAACAGCAAGCAGACTGACTCTGACCATTTAAAAAAACGTTTGCGTTTATTTTCTGACGCGCTTAAGTTCACCAAAAACAATACAAAACAGCGCACCTTATTTGCTTTCAAACATTTACAAAATCATTAAGTTTTTTCGTTATTGTGAGTGCGCTTAAATAAAAGTTGAGTCTTATAAAGGCTATGTAGTCTTATATAGTTTTATTATATAGTTTTTGCACATTAATCTGACAACAGTTTTTTCAGCCTGTCACGGCGTGCGCCCAAATCAATATCGCTCCTCGCTCACTAGTTAGGCGTCCTTCCCTTCAGACATGCGAAGCAGCGGGACCGCAGAATTACACACGACTGGTGAGCTATCGTTGCTAATGGTCCCGGGCTTGCACCCCGCGCTATAAAATACTCGGGGTTTGTTGGGTTAAAGTGGATTTTACTACGCTCTGTGTATGCAACACGCGTGCAACAACGCGGAAGTGCGGCATGCAAGTGGGGCAAATGGAACGCGCCCCGGGGACTTCAAAGGAGCGAGAGGTGGGAGGGGCCGGTCCGGCCATCCGCGGAGAGCAGAGTCAGCGCGAGCGGACGAATGGCCATTGCACTTACACCGCGTAGTAAAATCCACTGTAACCCAACAAACCCTAAGTATTTTATAGCGCGGGGTGCAAGCCCGGGATCATAATAAGCCGTGCCTTTATTCTGTCATGTCATGTGGGCATTATAAGATTTGTATTGAAAACTTCTAACTAAAAAGTGGCAGCTGGCACGCCTAAAAATAGACACAGGTTATTTTTTTTTTATAGTCTAAATAAAAACCCTTCGCTTTAATTTCCTAAAGTCTAATCGGCGCTCAACCGCACGCATAGTTTTCCCGAGCGCGAGGAATTTTTTTTGTGCTAAATAATAATTATGCAGTATAATAATTCCTATTAATCCTGGGTTGTTCTTTTAGTGTTCACTATAGTGCTTTACAATGCCAGACAACATTCAAATACAAATTATTCACCCTCCCCAGGTGTGAATCGGCTGTTCTCACCTCTACATTCAGAGGAACTGAAATGCACTTCTCCCCACTTTAAAAACCTCTTGAATCTGAGGCTGACTTTCAGTGATTTAAATTTGTGTAATTTTAATCTTCTGGATTCTAGATTCTAAAGTTAACATTGTTGCCTTTTTAATCCTTGGAATGGAAGAACTTGAGATTTTCCTTATAATAGCGTAAATTGCATTGTTTTTAATCAGTCTATACACAATAATCTTCTTTGGTATTTTTATTTTAAAAAAAAACGGGTATGGGGGCTATCTTGTTTTATTAATCCTTGTGCCTGGTTTAGGTTTGGTATTTAGTGCGCATCTGTTATATTACAACTAAATACCTTTTATTGGGGGTTAAGTGACTGATGTGCCTAACATTTTTCAGCTGAGCCTTTGTTTCACTGAATAATCAACCACCGCGACACCCCTCTCTCTCTCTCTCACACACACACACACACAGAGCCGACCAAATCATTAGCACCTTCCTCCCCCAGCACAGCCATTTACTTTCTATCCATTTACTTCCATCTGAACTGAGTCGTTTGGGTAACATGGGTTGAACCCCTTACAAATCATAACAGTCTACTGCATTTCATTCTTATAATAACGCAAAAACACAAGCGGGGCTGAAAGACCGACATCTGCTGACACAGTAGAACGTCCTAACACTGTTTTAATTTTATGGTCATTTATTTCAGTTAATAAATCTACTATAAATTTAAAGAACACAAAAAATAAGATGACACAAAACCCTACATGCTTCTTTTCTAATTACAAGTGATAAAATCTAAAGGCTCACTGTGTTAACATTTATTGTGCTAAAATTTGATCCTAATAAGATTTTATTTAATTTGAATTCTAGAACAGTGGCAGCTGGAACACCTAAAATAGATGCAGGATTATTTTTTATAATCTAAATAAAAATGCTTTTTTAAACGTGGGCTATTGTTATTTACTTGCAATATTTGTTAATTTAATTTAAATGGGGTTTGGGCTCCGGAATGTTGAGCATCAGGAGCCTCTTCTTTACTTTCCTACGTAAAATCAGCGCTTAATCGCACGCATAAAGTTTTGTAAATTCGTTAAATGTTTAATAGTAAATAATGACCCCCGTTACGCTGTACCACCGCTCGGAAAACCTTATGAAATACAAGTTAAAGACAATTATGATGATCTGCCACGGCTTGCGTCTGTGATAGGCTTGCGCCCAAATCTACTATCGCTACTCGCTCACTCCGTAGGCTCCCTGAATAGGCAGCAAAGGGACGGAGCCGCCTATTCGTGCTGGCTGGCGATAATTAACGTTAATATGATCTCGGGCTTGCTCTGCATTATAAAAGCAAGGCGCGGAGTTTTGTCCGAGGCCTGGGAAGTACGTGATGTGATGGAGAATATGAAAGAAGCATGTCAGTGGGGCGATGTGACGCGCCCCAGGGACTTTAAACAAGGACACTAGAATTCCGCCCTTTGCTCTCCACGCTGAGGACAGCGCGAGAAAGAGCTGCACGAGCTCCCGGGGCATCTTCACTCCTACACCGTGCCCGCCCTCGCAGCCCCGCTGCCGAAGAGGAACAGGCTGAGAGGACGTTTGTGTTAAGTTTTTACGTCAGCGAGGACTCGCGCCGGCCATCGACAGCGGGAGAAGCGCCGTCACGAGGGAGTGTGCAGGAGCGCTGCCTCCGCGTGCTCAGTTCTGCCACTCCATGCGCCAACACTTATTGTCAGCTGTGTGCCCGCATGCCAGTGTGGCACAGCCCCCGGAACTGCACATGCACAACCTTTATCCCATTCTTTCCATTCTTCCTCCTTCAACACTTTCCTTCCCCATTTTACCTAAATAAATTGCCCTTTTCCCGTAAGACCTCGCCTCGTGTCCGTGCTTTATGGTGCCGCCCGTGCAACATGGGTCGAACCCGTTACAGATCATAACAGTCTACTGCATTTCATTCTTATAATAACGCAAAAACACAAGCGGGGCTGACCAACATCAGCTGACGCAGTAGAACGTCCTGACAATGTTATAATTTTATGGTCATTTATTTCAGTTAATAAATCTACTTCAAGTTTAAAGAACACAAGATATAAGACGACGCAAAACCCTACACGCGTCTTTTCTAATTACACGTGATAAAATCCAAAGGCTCACTGTATTAACATTTATTTTGTTTAAATTTGATCCTAATAAGATTTAATTTAATTTGAATTCTACATTTGTACTGTCATTTTAGTTCTGTGATTATGAAATAGTTTAACTACAATGTTTTACTTGATTTTATCCGCTACTACGCGCAGTTCTAAAACTCCATGTCTCATTAATCCAGCAGAGAATGAACTAAGGCATGAGGCGTCAGTCTGTAGTTATATAGCGCCACTCAGCGGTAAAAGCCAGCAAACGCACAAAGCCAAACGGTACCGCCGAGCGCCGCGACGGTAGAACCTACATTCCGATTGAGTAACCACTGTATCCAAATGCTTCAGTTTATGCTTTTCTGTGCGTTGTTTCTGTACCCATTTTACACAAAGCATTGTTCAGTGCAGGCTGCTTTTCTTTTGTGCAATTTACGTCCACTTTTGCTCGCACCACAGTTACAAATAAACTCATGTAACCCATTCACACCTGCACAGCAGTGACTGGTGAGACAGTAGCCTTGAACGGAAAGCACTGATTAGACAGTGCAACCAACACAAGTTTTAATATAACCATACTGCAGATAATTTTAACTTACCCTCATACTTAGACAAAAAAGAAGACAACCAAACTGACAACAAAAACAACCCTCAAGTGCAAATAATTAACTAAAGCAGCACACCGACTACTTCTCAGCAATGTGCTAGTATAAACTTTTGCAAGGGTTGGCATGTCATTCAAGTAGGCATGAGGATCATCATGGTAAACGTTAAAAATACTGGTAGCAAAACAGCAGCCATCAGAAGTCATTCAACAGCTTGACAGATAATTGTTAAACTCCACTCATAAAGCCTGAACAAAGAGAACTTTCCATAATCTTGGCTAAATTGCAAATAGCAACGACACCTAGAATTTAATACAGGTAGAGTAATCCATGTACAGAACACGGGAAATAAACACTACTGATCCTGATGAATGGAAGAACAAACTTTCACAAAACAAATCCTCAATGTCTGCACAAAATGATTTACATAACTTACCAGCTGGACAATGAGCCTGTCAACGGCTGCTAAATAATTTCCATGTCATTTTAATAATGATGTCACCTACAAGTTAATGCAGGCACCTAGAGAACTTAGCCAATAAATCTCCTGTGCTGATGAAAATAAATAAAAAACTTCCATTATCAAAGCTCTGACGTCCACAGGACATGACTTAAATGCTTTTAAAAACTGCTGATAAGTTTCGAACAAGAAAGCTGCTAACTAAATTGATAACTTCTGTAGCTTACATCTTTGTTAATTTGTTCATTTCATCCTTCTAAATTAGATTAACAATAACTCCCAGTTATCAAAATGTCTAGAATCTGCACCCTGGAGCTCCATGCTTTCTACATTAGCTTTATTTGGTAAAGCAAATATACATTGTTGGGGTTATGTGTTTTTTTTGTTCCTATAAGGTGTAGGGTTTCAGCTTTTTTTTGTCAGAGGTGAATCAAATCTTTAAGGATACGGGTTGATTTTATTAAACTGATTAAACTTATAACCTGCACTTCATCTTCTATCCGTCCAGCGTCTAGCTCGAATCAGTGTATTTTACCAATTCTTTTTATCCCATGGCCAACAATGATAATACAAAATCTGATATTTATCAATTATGAGCATGGTAATGTAATATTTGCGGTGCTCTGGAATGTTTTTCTGAGGATTTCTTTGCTGCAAGATGTTGGAATTTTGGCCTGAAGTTTTGTTGAGAGTTCTTGGAGAGCAGATGACTCAGGCGATTGGTTCAGAAGAGCCCGAAGAGTCTCAGCGAGAAGTACGAGGGGCGAAAGAGTCCAAAGAGCTTGGTTTTGACTCCGTTCAGTCAGTACGTCCCATGGGTGTTTGTCCCAATCAGATGTGGTTGCGGGGCTTAGCCATACCCTACATGATTACCTGTTTTTCATGCACACAATAACCCAACGTTTGGTCTGTCATGTGGAACATCCTGTTGGAGTTTTAGTACTTTTGATAAAGTGTATTAACATGAGCCCTGTTCATCTTCTTCTTTGTCTTTCGGCTGTTCCCTTTCAGGGGTCGCCACAACGAATCATCTGCCTCCATCTAACCCTATCCTCTGCATCCTCTTCTCTCACACCAACTAACTTTATGTCCTCCCTCACTGCATCCATAAATCTCCTCTTTGGTCTTCCTCTAGACACCTGAAACTTTTCTCCACCCATTCCAAGTTCCAGTCCGTTACTCTGGACTGTTGACCCTAAGTACTTAAAGTCCTGCACCTTCTTTACCTTTGCTCCCTGTATCCTCACCGTTCCTCTTGGGTTCCTCTCATTTACACACATGTATTCTGTCTTACTGCAGCTAACCTTCATTTCTCTGCTTTCCAGAGCATACCTCCACCTCTCCAATTTTTTTTCCACCTGTTCCCTGCTCTTGCTACAAAGCACAATGTCATCTGCAAACATCATAGTCGATGGAGACTCCTCATCTGTCATCCTGTCCATTACCAGAGCAAACAAAAAGAGGGCTTAGAGCCAATCCTTGATGCAGACCCACCTCCACCTTGAACTCTTCTGTCACACCTACAGCACATCTCACCACTGTCTTACAGCTCTCATACATGTCCTGCACCACTCTAACATACTTCTCTCCAGACTCTCGCCACTCCAGACTTCCTCATACACCACCACAGCTGCTCTGTCGGCACCCTGTCGTACACCTTCTCTAAATCTACGAAGACCCAATGCAACTCTTTATTACCTTCTCCACCAGCATCCTCAAAGCAAATATTGCATCTGATGTACTCTTTCTAGGCATGAAACCATATTGCTGCTCACAAATCCTCACCTCTGCCCTTAACCTAGCTTCCACTACTCTTTCCCACAGCTTCATTTTATGGCTTATTAGCTTTATGCTTCTGTAATTGCCACAGCTTTGTACATCTCCCTTGTTCTTAAAAATCAACACCAATACACTTCTCCATTCTTCTGGAATCCTCTCACTCTCCAAGATCTTGTTAAACAAACTAGTTAGAAACTCTACTGCCACCTCTCCTAAGCACTTCCATACCTCCACAGGTATGTCATCAGGACCAACAGCCTGTCCATCCTTCATCCTCTTCAACGCCCTTCTCACCTCACTTTTACTAATATTTGCTACTTCCTGCTCCACAACATGAGCCCTGTTCATAATTTCAATGTTTCATACACATCAATGTTCTTTGAATTAAAACAAGCATTTATTAAACTCCAAACATGACATACCTTGTATACTCATAAATACCTTCATCTACAGAGAAGGGTTATACATGTTGATTACACTTTCTAAGTTTTGGATAAACACGTTGAACGCAACATAAAGACATTGAACATCCTAAATAGGTATATATACTGTGTATAATTTAATATTCACCTTACTGGAACACCTTACTGATTATCTTGGCTCTTGAGCAAAGACATGTGCTCTGGAGATCTGCACGTGAGTCGGAAAGGGTTGTGAAACTGTCTCGTCCTTATTCAACAGCTTGCTTGCTGACTTACACTCTTGGAGTGAAGTTGTAAAACTGTCTCTTCCCCTTTTTGCCTGGGTTAAGCTTCCCGCTGCTTTTGGGGTAACCCTGTTCATTCCTACAAAGGGAAGCGTAAGATTTTGGGAATTATCATAGCAGCTTATTCTTTTCAGTCTTACAAATGGACCAAACAAATTTTCCATACATGTTCCTCACATGTTTAGCGTGTCTTCTTTTATTGTGTTAAATTGCAGGCCCTATGTATCTTTCAGTATGGCTAATACAAATTGCATTAATGAAAATTATCTTGTTAGTCTCAAACAGTGGAACCCTGGATTGTATGTAACTAGGTCTGCGAGCATTTTGCAAGACAAAATTAAAAAAAATAATTTTAAGTTGTTAAATGAGTTTCCATTATTTCTTATGAAAAAATTCACTTAAATATGTGAGTATTTTGATATACAAGCATGCTTACAGCACAAATAGTGTTTGCAATCCAAGATTTAACTAAACTTTGAAATGTAAGAAAAAAAATAATGGTCCTATCAAAAAAGTTAAAGTTTTTTTAACTTTAACAGTTTATACTGTATACATTGTATACACAGTGTGTATATATATATATATATATATATATATATATATACACATATACACACACACACACACACACACACAGGGCTTAGTCTGATTTTTCACTTGAGATTTAATTGTGGGTCCAGAGCTGTTGCAATAAAGAATATAGCTTATGCCATCTGATGTAGTGAATATAATGGACATTTAATCATATTTTCTGGATCTCTGTATTTTTTAAGAAAATTGTGTCTTATCAAATTTTTAAGCTCTTAATTATAATGGTTTCCACTTTGCAAGAAATGTTTTCTGAACATACCAGTAACCTTTTCAGAAGATCTGAGCTGTAGGTGCATGTTATTCACAAGTTCTGACGCGTGTCTTTAGTTACACAGTGTCACTGACGACATCAGACGTTTCGTTGATCTCTTTGTCTCTTGTTTATTTTCAACATCAAAAACAATGGTTGTTACAGTTAAATCCACTGTAGTCACGACAAGTCGCTTGCTGTGTTCTGTAGCTTCGATAGATTACAGTTACAACAACTTATTTTACTGTATTCCTTTTAGCTTACTGTCTCACGGTCAAAAGCTTGTGTGCTCCACACCTTTCTGTATCCTTCCGTGTCTTAACAACAACTAACAACTAACGTGCGTGATAGACATGAAACTGCATAACTGTGGGATGATGTCACAGAACAACTCATGAAATGATGTCACAATACAAATTATAAGTATGATACTTAATGCTTAATGCTTAACTAATAAACTGAAATAAGGTAAACATAACAAATCACAAGAATGAAATATGGCCCTTACATGAGCTGTGTTACTGTATATCACTTACTTGTGATGTTTTTTTTTTGAGACATTAAAAAATGACAACCCATTTTGCTTTACAATGAGAAATTTTGCAGTTTTCTATCAACTAATATGGATATACTTTACAAATTGTTTTTCTGAGAGGTTAAATATAATCTTGTGACTTAAATACCAATAAAGAGTGTAAAAAGTCAAATTTAAATTTTATCACAAAGCATTTCGGATCTAGACAGATAATACTACGAAGCACCCACTGTGGAACTACAAAAAAAAAAAAAAAAATCTAAATATTATATCACTAGAGTTAGTACCGATCATTGATACTTTTAATGTCATCAGTAATATTATTATTTCAGGTTCAAGCCCAAGTACATGTCTCTCTGTCTGTACAGCAGAGCTCTTTGTCTAACTTATTAATACAAGGAAATAAAATTTTGTAAGGTTGAGTATCTTACGACTTGTTTACGCCAAGTTGTACTTCTTTCATCGTCAGCCAAATACACTCCCTGTTTAAAGTAGATTATAAAATCTGACACATGACTGTTCATAACATCACTTATACTCAACATTTTTATTTCAGCACATAACACTCTCAGTTTGCGGAATTTATACGCTCTCACCTTGGAGTTCTGCGTATCTGTTTGCTCTAAGGATCAGTGTTTTATCTTATAGTGGCATTCCACATCACTGCAAGAATTAGAACCACGATGATATTGACATTGTGATATGGACCAGGAAAGTACAGAGGGAGGAGACAGTGGTCAAGGTCCTTCTTTGACAAAAAATGTTTAAGAAAAAAAAAAACTCCAGGACAAATATTTCATTAGTTTGAACTAGGACTAGTGAATTCATCTGCCCCTGCAGAAATAAAGTTTTACTTGAAAATTGGGACTGCAGAAGTTTCATATGGGCTGAGCTTTGGAATGTATTTTTGCACAGAGTGAGGGTTTAACAGGAGTGTATGCCTGGTTAGTTACATTAAACTTACTCTCTGGTTGACAAAATTCATTGGGACCATGCAGAGCAGGAAAATCTACAATGTTTATAAAGTCATATTTTGATCTACTTATATGCACTTATGCACCTCATGCATCTCAATTCTGATTTATTACTGCTTTGAAAACACCCAAACTATGCCTTTAAACCCGATATTTAGAATATCGTGGAAATGATTAACTAACACTTTTGTTCACAGTGTTCAACAGAAGGCAAGAGATACAACAGCAAAGAACACCATCACAAATACAGGGTAAGTATGATTAGATAATAGAAACATACAGTAGAATATATTTTAGCAGTGATAAACAGTCAGAAAAATAAGACCTTAAAGATTAATTATTGAACCCCATGTCTCACCACATTCTACTTCACCATCTCACAGGCACGACCCAAAATCTGATGCTGTAAATGAATTCCAGAAAAAGTTCAAATTAAATCTAATGAATAAGTTTAAATTCTTGAATGAAGTGATAATAAACCTGGGAACCCAAACACTCCTGAATGAGATCTACACAAAGCTCTGCATCACAGAGGGAGACAGTGGAGACGTCAATAAGGAACATGAGGTGAGACAGATCGAAGCAGCGTCCAGGAGAATAACAAAAGAGGAAACACCAATCAAATGCAATGACATCTTTAAGCCCTTATCCAAACAAGACAAACCCATCAGATCTGTGCTGACAAAGGGAGTCGCTGGCATCGGAAAAACTGTCTCTGTGCAGAAGTTCATTCTGGACTGGGCTGAAGGGACAGCAAATCAGGACATCCACCTCATAATTCCACTTCCTTTCAGAGAGCTGAATTTGATGAAGGACCAGAAACTGAGTCTGATGGAGCTCCTTCATGTCTTTTTTAAAGAAATAAAAGAAACCGAAATGTCCATTTGGGAAAAGGGTTTGTTCATTTTTGATGGATTGGATGAGTGTTGTTTTCCTCTAGATTTCCAGAACACCATGAGAGTGTGTGATGTAACTGAATCAGCATCAGTGCCTGTGTTGCTGATAAACCTGATCAAAGGGAATCTGCTTCCCTCTGCTCTCATCTGGATCACCTCCCGACCTGCAGCAGCTGATCAAATCCCCTCTGAGTGTGTCTATCGACTCACAGAGGTACGAGGGTTCAATGACCCACAAAAGGAGGAGTACTTCAGGAAGAGGATCAGTGATCAGAGCCTGGCCGATAACATCATCACACACCTGAAGTCATTAAGAAGCCTCTACATCATGTGTCACATCCCAGTCTTCTGCTGGATTTCAGCCACTGTTCTAGAGAGAATGTTGGGTGAAGCAGAGAGTGGAGAGATCCCCAAGACTCTGACTCAAATGTACACACACTTCCTCATCATTCAGATAAACATCATAAGAGAAAAGTACTTAAAGAAGCAGGAGACTAATGAAATATTTCTTAAACTGGGACAACTGGCTTTTAAGCAGCTGCAAAAAGGGAACCTGATCTTCTATGAGGAAGACCTGAGAGAGTGTGGCATTGATGTGAGAGAAGCAGCAGTGTACTCAGGTGTGTGTACACAGATCTTCAGAGAGGAGCTTGGGCTTCACCAGAGTAAAGTGTACTCCTTTGTTCATCTGAGCATTCAGGAACACCTCGCAGCTCTGTATGTGCACCTGATGTTCAGGATAGACAATAAAAATGTTCTTAAAAAGAGTCAAGCTTCAAAACAGAAGAAGGAAGAAATTACAGTTTTACACAAGTGTGCTGTAGATGAAGCTTTAAAAAGTCAGACTGGACATCTGGATCTTTTTCTTCGCTTTCTTCTGGGTCTCTCACTGGAGTCTAATCAGAAACTCTTACAGGTCTTAGTAAATCAGACAGGAAGTGGCTCCCAGAGCACAAAGGAAACAGTTCAGTACATTAAGAAGAAGATCAGTGAAGAGCATTCTACAGAGAAATCCATTAATCTGTTCCACTGTCTGAATAAACTGGGTGATAATTCTCTAGAGGAGGAAATCCAACGCTACCTGAAATCTGGAAGACAAAATAAACTCTCTTCATCACAGTTGCCTGCTCTGGTGTTTGTGTTACTGACATCAGCACAGGATCTGGAGGAATTTGACCTGAGTAAATATATCAGTGAAGATAAGATAACAGATGATGTTCTCCTGAAGCTGATGCCTGTGATTGCAGCATCCAGAAAAGCAATGTAAGTAAAGCTGAATATAACTGTTCTACTGTTACAGTGTAAGAAAGAGAGAAACTGAAAACATTTCCACTATTTTTTGGTGTGGGATGCTTTGACCTTAACATGATTCAGGGTATACTTGTAGTAAATAGTAAATAAAGAATAAAATATATATTTAATTTATATTACTTTTAAAGCAAATAGACAAACAAATGAGCTTGCCTGTGATCCTAATTCTGTGTGAATTGGGCATGTCTGTAACTTGTAAAGTAAAAATCCCCTCACAAATGACCTACAGTACCATATTTCCCTGAACACTGAGGACATTTTCAAGGTTTTTATTTAGTGTGCATAATAATGGAGGCTGCATTAAAATGCTTTAAAGTATTTTCAAGGAGGCAGATGGGGTAAATTTGGTGCATTGGTTAAGCAATTACAAAGTTGCAATGGCACCATCATGTGGCGCTCTTTTAATGTGCACTTACAAATGCAAATTGGAATTTGACATAGTATCACCAAGTGCCAAAATTGTACAAAATCTTTTGTGTACCTTCAGGGCCAGGTGATCATGGAGATATACAGTACACTTCCTGTTTAGTGTTTGACACTCATTTGGGTGAAACACAAAGTGATAGCTTTAGTTGTGTGTGTGTGTGTGTGTGTGTGTGTGTGTGTGTGTGTGTGTGTGTGTGTGCTTATCTTTTGTATATCTGTTTAAACTTAGAGGCATTACACATACTGTATAGAAATAAACCACCCTGGAGATGTTCACAGAAAATGTAATGATTGTTAAAATGACATTTTAGCTGTATTGTCTCTTTGAGCTTATTGTCTAACTGGTGTTTGTACTTTTAAAAATTTATTATATAAGAAGGTTCAGTGAAAGATTTGCTCATTTGTTTGATTATTTGCTCTAACTCTATTTTTATTATGTATTATTTTATTTTATTCAGTATCAGGTGTGATAAAATTGGAGTAAAAATTTGTTCAGCTCTGGGCTCAAAACTCAACTCAGAAACCTCCAATCTGAGAGAACTGCATCTGACTGTAAAAACACTGAATCTGTTCTTCACTACACTGGGAGACTCAGGAGTAAAGACTCTCTCTGCTGTACTGGAGAATCCTCACAGTAAAGTGGAAAGTCTGAGGTAAGATAATTCCTTTAAAGTCACATAAACTATCGGTGTTGTCTCATAAGGATTTTGGATGCTGTAGCTACTACTAGGATAATCATAGCATCCCTCTGTACTCTGTACTCCAACTAGGGACTGTAAAGGCCAGTGGTGACTTGTATTTATTAGCCTAATCTTAGTATTTTGACTGTGGGAGTACCCAGTGGAAATCCACAAAGCACGAGGAGAACATGCAAACTTCATGCACACAGACCCGAGGCAGAAATCGAACCCGGACCCTTGAGGCCAAGGTGTTAACAGCAGTGCTAACCACTACGCCACCGTATTGCAATGGTTTGTTAAGAAAATTTAAATTAAATAAGTGAAACTAAAATTATTAATAAAATTATTTTAAACCAAAAAATACATAATTAAAAACAAAAAAACAACATTTATGATCTGATTCTAATGGGTTTATTGGAAGCCAGTCGGTTGATCTTTTGACCTTTCTCTAATGCCCTGTTAGCCAGTGCACAATTTTTGTAAATTAGCATAAATTATGCATTGGTGATAATATAATGGATGTACTGGTAAATGCCAGATTTTTCTTCTCTGTTGCCTGTTGTATTTCATTCATTGGTGGTTAGAAAAGCAACTGTGTCTCCTCATCGCTGTCTCTACAGTATGTGATGCTCATTTACATACAATTACGCCTGTGGGACTGTTTCTTATGAGCTTAATATGTTACCTGGTATTTAACACAGAACACATTAACACAGTACCTGGCATGTAACTACAGCTGCCAACTTTAGAGAAAGGCTTGGAATGAGATTCTGGAAACATGGGCAGTGGTTCACGCACACAACATCCCCACAGCGCCATTTTGGCTAACTCTAATTATACATCTTAATCTGCATTGCAAGTTCTGTATATTTTAATGTTTCAGTTTAATGTTGCAGTTAGTATAACTGACATTTTAAATATTCACCCACCCAAACAAAAACAATTAAATAGGGCCTACCTTAGATCAAAAAGAAAATGCACCCACCCCTCTTGCACCAACCCTGACACGTACACATTAAAAGCAGGTGTAAACAGTCTTGTTATTTGCCTAAAATAGCACGACCCATATAATGATGCTATAGTCAACCAGGAAAGTCATAACTGTATTTGTTCACATACAGTACTTGCTCATATCCTCATGCTCTCACAAGATGTAATATGCATGTAAATGGCAGGGACAGTGTATTTAGAAGGCATGCTTAAAAAGGCAGATAGTTTCAAAAAGGTCTGTAGTTACCCCCATCTTTATGATGTACCTTTACCAATGCACAGTGAGAAGTATGCATTTCATACTGTAACAATTGGTAGGAGATAAGTACTACTCGTGAACTAAGATTAAATCCTACTGGAATCCTCTGGTTGGACGCAGAGGATATTCAATTAAATTCAATTAAATTTTATTTGAATAGCTCTTTTAACAATTGCCATTGTCACAAAGCAGCTTTACACAATCAAGAGAATTATTTAAGTTTGTATGAAATGTAAATGAAAGAATACGAATGGTCATCATCGACCTGGTTTGTGGTGAGATTCATTGCACTTATGTGCCAATAGCATTCTAGTGATGCTGCTAGGCTGTTGGGAGTTGTAATCATTTCCTGCCATGTTTGTTGATGTTGGCCTGGCTCTGACGAGAATAAATTCAGGCATGTATGTACACCAAGTTAAAAGCATCGAGTAATGCGATTTGCGAGTGTTCCGCATGACGAGCAAATATTTTAAATAAATTTTGACTTGAAAAACAAGCAATTCTTCGTTCTTCTTAACAAGTACACTTGCACTTTTCTCCTGAATAAACAAAAGGGTTCTAGCAGACAAGAGACATTTAGATGTATCCTCGTCTGAATAACTAACTGGACTCCATAATAACATCAGTTAACATCAACTATTATAGTTGAACTGCCTGCCACCCAACACACAGTGTAAATGCATCAATTCCTGCTTTCTGTTTTACCCAAATGAGAATGGGTTCCCTGTTGAGTCTGGTTCCTCTTAAGGTTTCTTCCTACTACCATCTCAGGGAGTTTTTCCTTGCCACTGTCGCCCTCGGCTTGCTCACCAGGAACTATCTCACCATTTTGATTCATACACATTCCCATTCCATACAAACTTAAATAATTCTTTTGATTGTGTAAAGCTGCTTTGCGACAATGACAATTGTTAAAAGCGCTATACAAATAAAATTGAATTGAATACAGGATATAGAAGGTGTTACCACATAAGGCATGAGGAAGCACAGTGAGGGGTCTGTTCTCAGAGCACAGGAATCTTCTTATTAGATTACAATGTCTTACAATATTATACAACCTTACAGGTTTAAGTTTTCAGTGTTATTTGTAAAGAGGGTTGAGAGAAACATAGTTTCGTTTCTCTATATGTATGCACTGTACATGTATCAGAGCTGACAATAAAGTTGACTTTGACATTGCCTGATAATTACAAATATGGTTCATAGAACACCACAGTACACTTTAGTTACCTTTGAAGTGGCACTAATTTAGTTAACAGACACAATTTTAGCCAGTAAAACATTTAATTTAGAGCCAGAACTGCTCCATTTAAGAGCTTGTCTTCACAATTAAAAAAAGAAATTGATAACCCCTCCACCCAATGCTCATTCATTCATGCTGTCGACAACAATTAAATAATGAAAATAAAGAAAAAAATGATTTATATTGACTAACCACACCAGTCCTTACCGCCGCCATGTTCCCCCACACTAAACTAAAGGTACTTACATATAAATAGGATCACCTCTGATTGGCCAACGCAGAAGCTCCTTTCACCAATGAAAAAACTTTCGACATGCCCACTTCCTTTCGAGACACCCCCTACCTTTCGGCACGCTGATTGGCCAACACAGAAGCTCCTTTCACCAATGAGAAACCTTTTGACACGCCCCCAAACCTTTCGGCACGCCCCAACCTTTTGGCACGCCTATTGCTCCAGCCTGCAGTTATCCCTACTTGCCTCTGTCTAAACGGACAGAACCGCACGCGGGCAGAGAGTTAATTAACTTTGCGCAGGTGTAGTTTGAATTGTCTTGCTCTTCTGTTTCATTAGCGGTTCATGACAGCTGGGGTCTCGCTACTGCCCCCTGCTGTACTGTGAATAAAATGTTGACTTAACATAAATGGTTTGTGTTTACACAACATATTAGGAATTTGTACAGTCAAGTTGAGACAAAATTATGTTAACCATAATTTAAAAAAATACTTTAACAAATACCATTATTTTTGGTACACTGAAAGTAATTATATTATTTAAAGTGCACAACCTGCCTTGTTAATTTGTTTTGTGTGGTTATGGTTCTTTAAAACACTATAATAAAATATTTTATGATAACAAATAAGTATATTTTTCTAATTTGTACAGATTACAAAAAATTCAAAGCATAAATATGTTAAAACGCTTTTTTCCAGGACGTTTTTTAGAGAGCATTGACTGAAATAAACACAAGCAGGTTTCATTTTTAACAAAATAATATCATGTTTATCTCATGGGTTTTCACGTGATCCCATGGGTTTTACACAAAAATGTTACACAAACATTTTTGCATATGTAAAAACATGTGAAATTCATGTCTTTTCTGTAAGTGATAATACAGTATATTGTTAATTTTACTGCAATAAACTGTATTTTCATATGTTTTTAACTGTTAAATGTAAGGTCTTACTCTAAGGTCTTAAACTAATTTATGGTTTTTCATTGTAAATTTTACGGTTATCGCATGTTTTGTGGAATATAGTTTTATCCTATATTTTACCGTAAAATTTACGGACATTTTTTACAGTGTATACCTTGTGACTGGTCAAGAGAGAAGAGATAGTCCAACATGACAGACACATCATATTTATAAAAAGTAAACCAAAATAAAGATCTGGTGATGAAGAGTGTGTCATTGTGTCTCTACAGGTTGTGGGATTGTGGTGTCTCAGATGAAGGCTGTGCTGCTCTGACTTCAGCTCTGAGATCAAACCCCTCACACCTGAGAGAACTGTATCTGACTAATAATAAAGTAGGAGACTCAGGAGTGAGGGGTCTCTGTGATGTCCTGGAGAATCCTCACTGTAAACTGGAGACACTGAGGTAAGATCACCTCTCTGAGAGTGCAGAAGTTTTAGGCCCATCATCAATGTCCTGAGGAGGAAGATTCTTTCTTTCCAGTCTTGGGTCACATTTTTGTCAGTGAAGATTTGTCTTCATCTTGCTGCTATATACAGGGTCTGTATCATAGAAGCAGTAAATAACCTTGAATTATTTCACATTTTGTTATGAATAAAGAATATCTATAAAAGTCATTCTCAAATGCACTCAAACAGTAAGACAAGGCTGAAATTGAGAACAGGATCAATAGGTGTGTGTATGAGAGGAGATCACAGTGCATGATCACTACTGTACAGTATGTTTAATATAGAGAATGTGGAGTTACTTCATGTTTTTATACCGCGTTGCTTTTTGGGAAGGCGCCACCTAGTTTGGTTTTAATGCTGATCAGTTGCCATGGTGATTTCTGACACAGATGTGTTGAGAGTGACACAGAGTTAACAGCGGCTTGTTATTGTTCTTAGATTTGTGACATGGTGAAAATGAAAATGTGAAATATGTAGTGAAATAATTGCATTAAATTGTTTATATTGTTAGTAGTATATTGTATATAGTAGTATATTGTCACTGCCTAGGAAGTGTTTTTTTTATTTTTTATTTGGTGATGGGAGCTTCTGGGTGGGTGAGCCCAAACAAGAAAACATTTTAAGCTTTTGGCCAGGTGTTCTGTGTCCCATATATCCTATACTTCAAAAGAAAAAACTTTATTAAATTCTTTATCATATGGAAACTTTAATGTCCCTTAGATCCACGCAATGTCAGAGCCCTTAAAGTGCTCCCTGAATTTTGACAGAATCTACAAATACTGCAGTTTCTCTAGATGCACACAAAACTGCCCAAAATATTCTGTCAATTTTCAGTTCAGCATTCTGTCACTATAGACTTTTGGTTTGTAACACTCCCACCACATGTAAGAACATTGCACAACGTCAGCAGTTCAAGTCAATACCAGCCACGCAGCAGAACAATGCAGTACCACCCACTATTGGACACGATCCTCAATAATCTGGCTCAGCCTGGGGGGTCTCCAGTTACAACTGGCCAAACCTCTAGCAAAATGAGCAAAATATCATCCACACACTCATTTATATGTTTATTTTCTATGCCAATGACATGTCATTTTCAAACTTGCATTTTGATCAATTCTTTGATAAGTTTTACTTTTATTTTGGACATTTAACTTATATAATATAATGATAACAGGCAGACATTGCAAAACAATAAAAGCAATACTGTCAGTACTCTAAAATAAAGCTAAACCTGTCCCAAGTCCCTGGAGGAAAAACCTTACTGACTTTAGCTGAGACTAAAGCTAACTAAAGGCAAAGAATTGTCTTGGGTTACTTTGCTGTGACCCTGTTCCCTGAAAACAGGAAAAACACACCCAGCTGCATTAAAACGCTATGGGAATATCTTTTCATGTTGCCGGTTGTGAAGCATATGTGTATCAAACACGTCAAATTTTGGCTTATATAACCTCTGTCAGGTGACGTCATCTGATTAGACGCACCCGCAGGTTATAAATAGAAGTGGACAGGAAACATTCCTCAGATTGATTTGTCTGAACAGACGTCTGGTCACGTGGGCAGTGCGGCATTGGGACACAGCATCTCATTCCCGCCTTTTCAGGGAACAGGGTTACAGCAAAGTAACCCAAAACGTTCCCTTTC
Organism: Clarias gariepinus; assembly: GCF_024256425.1. Lineage (NCBI taxonomy): Eukaryota > Metazoa > Chordata > Actinopteri > Siluriformes > Clariidae > Clarias > Clarias gariepinus. The sequence goes on from NC_071111.1 coordinate 27,244,380, forward strand.
AAAGGCTACAGTCGATGCTGCGGGAAAACGCTATGTGAACGAGAGTACCAACGTCGCCGCACTGCAAGTGTCTGGACCCCGAGTTGTGTAGCGTGTGGGCACAAGGCCGAGAGGTCTCAGAACTATGTCTGGGAAGCTGACTCGAGGACTCGTGAGCCCGGAGTGGCATGAACATCCAGACTATAAAATCTAACTAATGTGTGCGGAGAGGACCAGCCCGCCGCATCACACACTTGCTGCCGGGGAATACCTCTTGCTAGTGCAATAGATGAAGCAATCCCCCTGGTTTAATGAGCCCTGATTCCTAGAGGCGAAGTGAACCCACGCGCCTCATAGGAGAGAGCAATAGCATCTCTCACCCAGTGTGATAAGGTCTGTGTAGTGGACCCCGGTTGCGGCCTCCATAACATATAAAGAGCTGCTCTAATTTACGCCACTGACTGGTGCGGTGGACGTAGATCTGAACAGCACATACTGGACACAGTAGGTGAAGTTTCTCCTGCTCCGAAGCTGTAAAAGGCGGAGGACAGTAGGCTTCAAAAACAACAGGGTGCATGGTAGAGAATGAAACTTTCGGAAAATAGTTCGGGTGAGGATGCAAAATGGCCTTGACTAGCCCAGGGGCAAAGTCCAGGCAGGATTGGGAGACTGACAAGGCGCGTAAATCTCCAATCCTCTTAAGAGAGGTAATGGCCATAAGAAAAAAACATCTTAAGAGTCAGAGACCTGTCAGGCGCTGACTCTAGTGGTTCGAAAGGAGTGTCAATTAGACTGTCGAGCACGATAGATAAATCCCATGAAGGGATCGAGCGGGAGACAATTGTGCCCGCATAGTGATCGAATCCCATCTGACACCCAAGTATGTTGTCCTCTGAGCCGGAAAGAGAATGCTTTTGTTAGCATTGAGTCTCAAACCCAGCGAATGGAGACGAGCTAGGATGACATCGCAATGTCGGAGCGCTAGCTGCTGAGACTGGGCCATGATTAGCCAGTTGTCTATGTAATTGAGAATACGGTTGCCCTGGAGTCGCAAGGGAGCCAGGACTGCATCTATACATTTTGTATATGTGCGGGGTGACAGAGCTAGACCGAATGGAAGGACCCGATACTGGTAAGCTTCTTCCCCGAAAGTGAACCTCATGAACTTCCTGTGTTGTGTCAAAACTTTTATGTAAAAGTATGCATCCTTTAGGTCTTTCGTCACAAACCAATCTTCCAGTTGGATTTGCGAAACAATCATTTTGATAGTTAACATTTTGAAACTGTACTTTTTGAGATAGCGTCTTCAACTTTTTCAAAAATTTTCCAAAAGTCTGTTCATACAGCTTAGCTTCTCTGAACCTAGTGGCGACAGAATTCACAGCGTCGCCAAATAGGCCGGAAGGTTAGACAGGGGCATTAAGGAGGAATGTTTGATCCTTGTCCTTGATGCTTGTCAGATTCAACCACAAGTGTCTTTCAGCGGTCACCAAGGAGACCATAGAATGGCCGATAGCACGGGCTGTCTGTTTAGCTGCACGCAGGGATAAATCAGTAGCCCGGCGTAATTTATTAAGTGCTTCGTGATTCAGTGTGCCGCTCGTGCTCAAATCTTTCAGCAGATCAGCCTGATACACCTGCAAAACTGCCATGGTGTGCAAGGAAGTGCCGGCCTAACCTGCTGCTTGGAACGCTTTCCCTACCAGGGTAGAAGAAGTTCTACACGGCTTGGAGGGAGGTGTTGGTTTCTTTAATGAGGATGAATTCCCAGGAGAGAAATAGCCCGCAAGCATCTCTTCTATCTGGGGCATCACGCTATAGCCTCGTGCTTTTGCATCAACGATGTTCGAATAAAACAAAGTTGATGGTACAAAAATACAGGAAGAAAAAGAACGAGATAATTCGTTGTGGAGGTCATCAAAAAATGGGAGAAAGCGGTGTTGTGGCTCCATCTCCTGGCCACCTGGTAGAAATCTGTCATCTAATTTAGATTGTTTTGGGTGAGCTTGCTCCTGTGGCCAGTCGATATGCAGTCGTTCGGCTGCACGCGTTATGACTTCGAGCAATTCCTCATATTCTCTATCATCTTTAGATGAGCGTTCTGAGGAAGCTACTTCCATTTCCACAGAAGCAGGAGAACGAGTCTCTTCAACACACCCACGAGAAGCACCGGAGTGCGTTCGTGAAGTGGAAGGAGAGACTTCGGGATCGAGAGGGCGAGAGAAAGGAGGGACTCCGTCTCTCATGCCTTGGCCAGATCTGCTTGTAAACCCCATGAGTGCAGCGCGGCTCGTGGTTTCCTAAAGAACGCGAGGCGTGCGCGAAGCAGCTTCATGGGGAGAAGATCATAGTGCTCACACTCTCCATTAAGCCCTTCGAAAGCATGCTTCTCACCCAAACATTTGAAGCAGAACGTATGCATATCGCCCTCCTAAAGGAAATTTGATACACACATGCTTCACAACCGATGGAAAAATAATAAAAAGAGAAAAGATATCCATCCATGATACTTTCACAGAAAAAAGATATTCCCATAGCGTTTTCACACAGCATCGAGTGTAGCCTTTGAAAGGGAACATATATTTATTCAATGGTCCTTTTCTCTGTATGCTTCAAAAAAGCAGTAATTTGGCTCACACAAAAAAGACAATTACACACAACCACTGACAAATGACAAAGCAGCTTAAAACAGGAAAATATAATCAGTTCACACATGCATAGAATCACAGGGAATTGATAGAATACACACACAAAGATAATATGCAGTAATACTTAACATGTTTCATATTACACATAGTGGGATCCTACCTTTAGATGCAGAACAAACTGTAGGGTGCACATTGAACATCTGGTAGAAAATCACAGCTGGACATTTGGATGCAACTTTGACCTCTTTAACATTTTGACCACCAGTTAGTGCTTTAGCTCTCTGACTGATTTGTTATAAAACACCACGGCTTCTTCTTCTTAGAGTTTTTTTGGTAGTCTATCAGTATTTGTGTCTCTATTTGCCCATAATATTTACATTCCCCAGTGTGTTTGTCTATTTCACTAAGACTGTGTGGATTAATTCTGTGTTAACTGTGCTATTATTTATTTATTCATTTCCTTTTACTCCTATATGTGCTGGTATCCATAAGAAAGAGCTCCTTACACCCTTCCCGTATAATTCTGACACTATTTGTAAGATGTTAGCTAGATGGTTTTGTCTGCATGAATTTCCTGTTTCCAGCCTAGTAATGGTTGACATGCTATCTTCACTAACCTACATACATGAGTAATATACTATGAATATATTCTTACTGCAGCAGTGGGATGCTGTTAAACCTTATGACAATTTCAAATGCTAAAAATGTACACTTTGTGGGTAATAAAAATATATTTTGTTATATTACATGGTACACACAATTGTCTATACTATTGTATTTCAAATGTGTTACCAGAACACTAAAGGAGATTAGAAGCTTTTATGAATGGTACATGCATTTTTTACACTATAACATGTTTTTGAAACACGTTACACTAGCAACAATGTAGTAGATTTTATTAATGAGTCCAGCAGATTTGCATGAGGTTACAAACAAATAATAATAATAATAATAATAATAAAACAGTACTATTGTTCATTTGTTGTCTCACAAACAGGGTGAGAGCTACAGAGCTTTATACTAGAAGTAAAGTGCATAAGATTTAGCACTAACAGATTGGACAATACATTATATAGTTTAAACTATGTACTTAATTTAGAGTTACTTAACAAAACAATAAAATTCACTTCCTGCAGATAAAAATATTAATAATATGAATTAACACACACAATGATGAAGCTTGCAGCTGCTTAAAGTTTAGTAAGAGCGTCTGCCAAACATCCCGTACATCAAAAGAACAAAAGACATTAGCATGTTATAGACAGACATATGAGAAAACCTTACATGTTAACTCCACAAGCTTTGTAGAAATATGATTAAGATAATGTTTGTAAAAAAAATTTCAGACTCCAATCCACAGCCCAAGATATTAATCCAAAACTAGAACAATTCCTTATAAATTCTGTTGATCTGGCAACCGCTTCAATAACACTGGGCTAATTTACTTCTGATTTTAAGAAGAGGACAAAATAATGTGTAAAACTGATGAGTTTTTGTTTTTCGACATTTTTAAGACTTCTTGTTTTGTTCGTGCAGCAATTTACTGTAAATGTACACACATCTGCTGAGAGAAACAAAATATAAGACTCATTGTGATCACAAACACATCAGCTTTAAAGTTAGTATTAAATGAAAATAAAAATCTGGTGATGAAGAGTGTGTCATTGTGTCCCTCAAATCGTCAACCTGCGACCTTGACACACTTCCTACATCTTTTCTCAAAAGTGTGTTAAACTGTTTGGAAACAGATTTATTAGAAGTGATGAATGCCTCACTTCTTTCTGGGACTTTTCCAAACTCTCTGAAAACTGCAGTTGTTAAGCCACTTTTAAAAAAGAATAATCTTGATAACTCCGTATTAAATAACTACAGACCAATATCAAATCTTCCTTTTACAGGTACGATTATTGAAAAGGTTGTCTTTTATCTGGTGAACAACCATTTAAACTCAAATGAATACCTAGACAGTTTTTAATCTAAAGATAAAGATAAAGATAATAAATGACATTCGTTTAAATTCTGACTCCGGCAAAATATTAGTGTTGGTACTGCTAGATCTTAGCGCTGCGTTTGACACTGTCGATCATAACATACTAATAGAAAGACTGGAATACTGGGTCGGGCTTTCTGGGATGGTACTCAAATGGTTCAGGTCATACTTACTGTAGAAGGGAGACGTTATTATGTGAGTATAGGAGAGCACAAGTCCAAGTGGACGTCCATGACATGCGGAGTCCCACAAGGCTCAATTCTTGCACCGCTCCTGTTTAGCCTGTATATGCTCCCTCTAAATCAGATAATGAGAAAGAACCAAATTGCCTATCACAGCTAAGCTGATGATACCCAGCTTTACCTAGCCTTATCTCCAAATGATTTTAGCCCCATAGACTCCCTCTGCAAATGCATTGATGAAATTAACAGTTGGATGTGCCAGAATTATCTTTAATTAAACAAGAAGAAAACTGAAGTCATTGCATTTGGAAACAAAGATGAAGCTCTGAAGGTAAATGGATACCTTCACTCTAGGGGTCAGATAACTAAAAATCAAGTCAAGAATCTTGGGGTTATTCTGGAGACAGACCTTAGTTTCAGTAGTCATGTCAAAGCAGTAACTAAATCAGCATACTATCATCTCAAAAACATTGCAAGAATTAGATGTTTTGTCTCAAATCAAGACTTGGAGAAACTAGTCCATGCCTTTATCACCAGCAGGGTGGATTATTGTAATGGTCTCCTCACCGGCCTTCCCAAGAAGACCATTAGAAAGCTGCAGCTCATCCAGAATGCTGCTGCCAGGATTCTGACTAGAACCAGAAAATCTGAGCACATCACACCAGTCCTCAGGTCCTTACACTGGCTTCCTGTATCATTTAGGATAGATTTTAAAGTACTTTTACTTGTTTATATATCACTTAATGGCCTAGGACCTAAATACATTACAGATATGCTCACTGAATATAACCCTAACAGACCACTCAGATCGTTAGGATCGAGTCAGTTAGAAATACCAAGGGTTCACACAAAACAAGGGGAGTTCGCCTTTAGCCCTTATGCTGCCCGCAGTTGGAACCAGCTTCCAGAAGAGATCAGATGTTATGTGTTATGTTATTTAAGATGATGTTAAAACATTAGTCACATTTAAATCTAGACTCAAAATGCTGTGCATTTATTCAATGAGCACTGTGCTAAGTCCGAACTGACTGTACTATTTTGTACTATTTTATGTTTATCTAATTTCTTAAACTGTTTTATTTTTATTTTAAATTATGTTTTTATTAGTTTTAATTAGTCTTTTATTTTTTTTTATTAAATTTTAATTAGTTTAAAAGTTTTGTTGCAAACTGCATTTATTTTTATTTTAAATAAAATTTAAAAGTTTTTGTTAAAATGTCTTATTGCTATTATCTTTTATTTCATTTCATGTTTATTTTCTTTTCTTCTATGTAAAGCACTTTGAATTACCACTGTGTATGAAACGTGCTATACAAATAAACTTGCCTTGCCTTGCCTCTACAGGTTGTGTGGTTGTGGTGTCTCAGATGAAGGCTGTGCTGCTCTGACTTCAGCTCTGAGATCAAACCCCTCACACCTGAGAGAACTGGATCTGTCTGATAATAAAGTAGGAGACTCAGGAGTGAAGTGTCTGTGTGCTGTACTGGAGAATCCTCACTGTAAACTGGAGACACTGAGGTAAGATCATCTCTCTGAGAGTCACATGACCTGCTCCTCAGTAAGACACATTCCCTTATAGTGAGACTGAAGCAGAAGTTTTAGGTTGATCATCAATGTCCTGAGGAGGAAGATTGTTTCTTTTCACTGCACACTGATGATTTGTCACAGAGTCTTTGGGTCAGATGTACGTACAGTGGTTAATCAATCGGACTGTAGGTCCTACCGTCGCCGCGCTCGGCGGTACCGTTTGGCTTTGTGCGTTTGCTGGCTTTTACCGTTGAGTGGCGCTATATAACTACAGGCTGACGCCTCGTGCCTTAGTTCATTCTCTGCTGGATTAATGAGACACGGAGTTTTAGAACTGCACGTAGTAGCGGATAAAATCAAGTAAAACATTGTAGTTAAACAAATTCATAATCACAGAACTAAAATCACAGTACAAATGTAAAATTCAAATTAAATTAAATCTTATTAGGATCAAATTTAAACAAAATAAATGTTAACACAGTGAGCCTTTAAATTTTATCACGTGTAATTAGAAAAGACGCGTGTAGGGTTTTGTGTCGTCTTATATCTTGTGTTCTTTAAATTTATAGTAGATTTATTAACTAAAATAAATGACCATAAAAATTATAACATTGTCAGGACGTTCTACTGCGTCAGCTAATGTTGGTCATTCAGCCCCGCTTGTGTTTTTGCGTTTATTATAAGAATGAAATGCAGTAGACTGATATGATCTGTAACAGATTCGACCCATGTTGCACGGGCGGCACCATAAAGCACGGACACGAGGCGAGGTCTTACGGGAAAAGGGTCATTTATTTAGGTAAAATGGGGAAGGAAAGTGTTGAAGGAGGGAGAAAGGAAAGAAAGGGATAAAGATTGTGCATGTGCAGTTCCGGAGGCTGTGCCACACTGGCATGCAGGCACACAGCTGACAATAAGTGTTGGTGCGCGGAGTGGCAGAACTGAGCACGCGGAGGCAGCGCTTCTCCCGCTGTCGATGGCCGGCGCGAGTCCTCGCTGACGTAAAAAAAAAACTTAACACAAACGTCCTCGCAGCCTTTTCCTCTTCGGCAGCGGGGCTGCGAGGGCAGGCACGGTGCGGGAGTGAAGATGCCGCGGGAGCTCGCGCAGCTCTTTCTCGCGCTGTCCTCAGCGCGGAGATCAAAGGGCGGAATTCTAGTGTCCTTGTTTAAAGTCCCTGGGGCGCGTCACATCGCCCCACTGACATGCTTCTTTCATATTCTCCATTACATCACGTACTTCCCAGACCTCAGACAAACCTCCGCGCCTTGCTTTTATAATGCGGAGCAAGCCCGAGATCATATTAACGTTAATTATCGCCAGCCGGCACAAATAGGCGGCTCCCGTCCCTTTGCTGCCTATTCAGGGAGCCTACGGAGTGAGGGAGTAGTTATAGTAGATTTGGGCGTACACCCATCGCACGCGCACGCCGTGGCAGATCATCATAATTGTCCTAAACTTGTATTTCATAAGGTTTTCCGAGCGGTGGTACAGCGCAACGGGGGTCATTATTTACTATTAAACATTAAACGAATTTACAAAACTTTATACGTGCGATTAAGCGCTGATTCTACATAGGAAAGTAAAGAAGAGGATCCTGATGCTCAACATTCCGGAGACCAAACCCCATTTAAATTAAATTAACAAATATTGCATGTAAATAACAATAGCCCACGTTTAAAAAAGCATTTTTATTTAGATTATAAAAAAATAATCCTGCATCTGTTTTAGGTGTTCCAGCTGCCACTGTTCTAAAATTCAAATTAAATCAAATCTTATTAGGATCAAATTTAAGCACAATAAATGTGTGAGCCAGTGAGGCAGTGAGCCTTTTGATTTTATCACTTGTAATTAGAAAAAAAGCGTGTATGGATTTGTGTCATCTTATTTCTTGTGTTCTTTAAATTTATAGTAAATTTATTAACTGAAATAAATGACCATAAAATTAAAACAGTGTTAGGACGTTCTACTCCGTCAGCAGATGTCGGTCTTTCAGCCCCGCTTGTGTTTTTGCGTTATTATAAGAATGAAATGCAGTAGACTGTTATGATTTGTAACGGGTTCGACCCATGTTACTCAAACAACTCAGTTCAGGTGTAAGTAAATGGATATAAAGTAAATGTCTGTGCTGTTTGGGGGAGGGACGTGCTAATGATTTGTTCGGCTCTGTGTGTGTGTGTGTGTGAGAGAGAGAGGGGGGTGTCGCGGTGGTTGATTATTCAGTGAAACAAAGGCTCAGCTGAAAAATGTTAGGCACATCAGTCACTTAACCCCCAATAAAAGGTATTTGAGTGTTATGATAGTTGTAATATAACAGATGCGCACTGAATACTAAACCTAAACCAGGCACGGAGATTAATGAACCAAGATAGCCCCCATACCCGTTAAAAAAAAACAAAAAAAAACAAATAATATTATTGTGTATAGACTGATTAAAAACAATGCAATTTATGCTATCATAAGGAAAATAAGTTCTTCCATTCCAATGATTAAAAAAGGTAACAATGTCAACTTTAGAATCTAGAATCCAGGAGATTAAAATTACACAAATTGAAATCACTGAAAGTCTCCAGAAGAGCCTCAGATTCAAGAGGTTTTTAAAGTGGGGAGAAATGCATTTCAGTTCCTCTGAATGTATAGGTGAGAACAGCCAATTCACACCTGGGGAGGGTGAATCATTTGTATTTGAATGTTGTCTGGCATTGTAAAGCACTATAGTGACACCAAAAGAACAACCCAGGATTAATGGGAATTCTTATACTGCATAAACATTATTTAGCACCAAAAACTTCCTCGCGTTTGGGAAAACTATGCGTGCGGTTGAGCGCTGGTTAGACTATAGGAAATTAAATCGGAGGGTTTTTATTTAGACTATTAACAAAATAAGGCGTGCCAGCTGCCACTTTTTAGTTAGAAGTTTTCAATACAAAGCTTATAATGCCCACATGACATGACGGAATAAGGCACGGCTGGTGATGATTGGGGTTTGTTGGGTTACAGTGGATTTTACTACACGGTGTGAGTGCAATGGCCATCCGTCTGCTCGCACTGACTCTGCTCCCCCCTCCCACCTCTCGCTCCTTTGAAGTTACTGGGGCGCGTTCCATTTGCCTTGCTTGCATGCCGCACTTCCGCGTTGTTGCACGCGCGCTGCATACACAGCGCGTAGTAAAATCCACTGTAGCCCAACAAACCCCGAGTATTTTCTAGCGCGGAGTGCAAGCCCGGGCAACGATAGTAACGATAGCTCACCAGTCATGTGTAATTCTGCGGTCCCGCTGCTTCGCATGTCTGAAGGGGAGGCCGCCTAACTAGTGAGCGAGGAGCGATATTGATTTGGGCGCACGCCGTGACAGGCTGAAAAAACTGTGTCAGATTAATGTGCAAAAACTATATAATAAAACTATATAAGACTACATGCCTTTATAAGACTTAACTTTTATTTAAGCGCACTCACAATAACGAAAAAACGTTGTGATTTTGTAAGTGTTGTAAGCTGTGCTGCTCTGTATTGTTTTTGGTAACCTTGAGCGCGTCAGAAAATGAACGCAAACGTTTATTTAAAGTCTGCTTGCTGTTTTCCCGACGCGTTCATAATCATTATTCTACTTCTGCCGGTGCACTCTGGAAAACTTAATGCATGCGGCTGAGCGCTGATTAAAACTATGGAGTAAATTAAAGAGTAGAATCACGATTCTGAAGTCCTGAGCCCAAACCTCATTTAAATTAAATTAACAAATACTATAAGTAAAAAAAAAACAATAGCCCACGTTTAGAAACCGTTTATAAATTCTTTCCGACATGAGTTGGCCCGGTGTTATGCGCAGAGCGCCGGGAGATTTCCTGAAGCTCAGAAATCACTGGGCATTTTTTCTAAATAGCCGCTATCTTTAATAACTGATGGAGGTTTTGAGCTGTATACACATGCATTCCTGCCTAAACAACTCTTAAAACTACACCTGTGACACAATAACAGTAATATTTCAAACATTCTGCAGGCTGATATTTGGAGAAAGGAAAGAATAATGAATAAACCAGTTGTTGGGTCAAAATAACCCAACCAGGTGTTCATTTGTAAACTACATCTCATATGAGCCAACATGAACAACCCAACAATGTGTTTAAAGTACCTGAAATAATCCAGAACTTAAATAACAATAAACAGATACAGATATACGCTGTATAACGGTCACTGTTGTATTTACGGCAACAAGCGAAAATGTCACTTTGCGCCACCTGGCGGCCATTTTACGAATGACTTTGAAATGCAACTAATTTATTTTGGCCGCTGACGTTTTTACGCGGCGGTGAGCGCGACGGTAATAACCATTCCGATTGATCAACTACTGTATGTGAGAAGCTGCAGAGCAAAACATGACTTGATGTGACTGCAGTGTGTCTGAAATGACTGTGAAATTTACTAAAACACTGTAACTAATCACACAAACTGCACCTGGGACACAAACTAAATGCACTGTGTGTGAGCTGTAGGGTTTAAAAGCAGCAGGGAAATGCAAATGAGAATGTTTATTTTGTCAGTTAACATTCGTCTCTATAAACTGCTATAAACAGGGTTGCCAGATCTGCGTCATAGAAGCAGTTTTAAACCATGCAGTCTTTCTTAAAGACTTATGGTGTGATATCCCGGTCAAAATTCATAAGGAATTGCAAATTACATTTGCAATTGCGTTTTCCATATGTGGACACACAAAGTGTGCCATAATTCGAATGCAATTGCAAACTTTACATTACCGTTTGCTTTTTCACCTTCGCGAGCGCACACTGCCAAATTTAAAATAAAAAAGAAAAGTCCATTTACATTTGTATTTCCTATGTCTTACAAGGCATGAGCCTGTCATATTTAAATAGCAAAATCAATTACCACGTTTGCTTTTTCACGTCAATTCGGCCAAAGTTTAAACGCAATCGCTAATCCATTTGCAATCGCTTTTCCAACACGTTACACGGAAACCTGTCAATCAGCAACAGGGGCAAGTCTATACTGTGGGGTGGGATTGTGTGGGGAGTGACGTCACTCGCAGTCGCCGACCAAGAGGGGGGAAATTTGAGCAATGGAGGTGATCCGAGATTATCTCATTTGTTTATTAAGAAATAAACACACAAAAATGACAAATTTTCTTACTCTGGAGTGGACAGAGAAGCTGTTACAAATAAATATATTTTTAGATCTTCTCCTGTTACAGCCTGCTGGAGCTAAATCTGTCATAAACGCTGCTTACAGGTATTCCGGGAAATTCAGTGTCCCTATGTTTCCCCGGTCACACACAGTACGCACACCGATTCAAATCATGACGTCACTCGCTACCTAACGCTGAGAAGGCGAACTAGGATTTTAACAGTTTTTCTCTCGTTTTAAAGTGTTTTCACGAACTTTGTGAATTAAACAGATAACCTATGCAAAATAATTAAGTGTCTTTTCGCTTTTTTTGTATATTTGAAGATAATTCAGACGTTTTAAACAAAAAAGGCTAGTTTGCTGGGCAAGTACTGACATCGCGACTACTTTTATTTCACATATACAGTACATTAGCTGTGTGATGATGGATGTGATACTGATTTATTCTAAATATATTTAAGGTTATACTTTGTAATTTATTATAGCATGTAACTCAAGGGTAGAGTGCCTACTCGTGATAATCACGATAGTTTTTTTTTTACCCACTCAAACATCCAGTTCAATTAAATCACCTGGTTACATGTCAAACACAGATACAGGAATTATAAAACACCAAACTCATCGTTATTCATGTTATTCACATCTATCTATCTATCTATCTATCTATCTATCTATCTATCTATCTATCTCTGTCTGTCTGTCTTAGCACTCGCATATGATGGGGAAACATGATATCCTGAAATCCATGATATACCTTTTCGATATCCATGATAAAACAGACATACATAATTGGCACAGCACATATTATAATAGCATTTTTACATAAAATAGTGTATCTGAATTGGTTCTTTTTTCTTAAATTTCACAAAGTTTCACAAATATGAAAACTTGAAGTTTATTACAAATGTTAACTAGATGAATTGATTTCCAGGAGTCTCCTGTTAAAAATAGTGTTTTAAAAAAGCATCATATATCACTGTATTACCTTTGCACACATGTCTCTGAGTCAGTTTCAGACATCCCTGATACTTCCACAGCCAGTAGGAGGAGGGAAAACGATTTTCCTGATGCCCAGGAAAATATGTTCCCTTTCAAAGGCTACACTCGATGCTGCGTGAAAACGCTATGGGGACATCTTTTTGTGTTGCCGGTTGTGAAGCATGTGTGTGCCAAACACGCCAAATTTTTGGCATATATAACCTTGGTCAGGTGACGTCATCTGATGAAGTGCACCTGCAGGTTATAAATAGGAGTGAACCGGAAACATTCCTCAGATCTTTTTGTCTTCAAAGGACCGAATATTGTGTTTGCGTGTGATGTGTGCAAGCAAATTTAAAAATATTAACTCACCGATATGGTAAAGTTTGTTAGGAGATCCATGCCTCCGCTCTTTCGGATCGCGATCTCCACACCGTTGTTTCGGCGCATTCCTGGGTTAAACAGTGCAATCTGGCAGACGTGCACGAGACGGGAATCCCCCTTTCTCTCGCGTCCTCGCCGGATCAGGAAGTTTTCCGTCCACTTCTCAAGCGCGCTCCGGCGCTTCTTGTGAATGGATAGGAAAGACTTACTCTCGCTTCCGCAGGTAAGTAACGCATGCGATCAAGCGATCGCGTTTCGTATTTCGCCGCGGAAGCAGGATTTCCCTAAGCGCTCAAAAAAAAAAAAAAAAAAAAACGACAAATTGCTGTCGGGTGGCCGGGGGGAAAGAGCCTCAGATAAACGGCGCTCTCTCTCTCTCCCTTCTTTCTTGGCAACCTTCATGACGAGTTAACCCTTTCATGGAATAGCCTTATTTATCCCATGTTTTCATGCCATCATCTTCAAATTATTCTAATGATGTTGATGCGAAGGCGTGGTTATAGGATGATGTCCCAGTTAGAAGAGACGCTGGGGCTATCTCTCCTGGGACATCATCCTTCCTGAAAAGAAGCATACACTCCTCACCAAGCCGTGTAGACTGACATCTTTCCTGGTGGGGAAGAGCTTCAGGCAGCTGATCAGGCTGGAATCATCGTTCCTGGAATTACGTTGAGCCACAGACCTGTCTCTTCGTGCAACAAAGCAGACAGTCCGACCTATCGGCTGTTTTTATGGCTGCTATGGTGTTCCACAGAGTTACCTGTGGCTAAATCTTACTGGAGAATCAAGGATAAGGATCGTGCATTCCTCCTTGATGCCTCATTTCGCCCTCTGGTCGGTTTGGCGACGCTGTTAACGTCGCCACTAGGTTCGGGAGGCGAAATCATATGAACAAGCCTTCGAGAAAGTCCTTTCCCGCCATGCTCAAGGGTCGGGACTGTCGGCCACCCAGCCCCGACCGGGTCTGACTCTCGCGAGGTGCTAAACGCAGGAATAGAGCGTTATGAGCCGGGCACCCCCTCATTAGACTGGGGTGCGGCGCGCCATGCTTTGCAATCAGCTTTGAAGAAGTCGGACCTACGTACTGTCTCCATCACAAAAAAGAAGTACTGAGGTCGTCCAGGACCGTGGGGGTGGCTCCCCCCGGGGCGGGGCACGTAGAATTCCTCTCAGGGATGAAGTGTTCTCCCTGGCACCTCCAGGAGGTCGGTGTTCCTGCTCCCCCACCACTGGTGTTTCGGACAACACCGGTCTCCAAGAAATGTTAGTTTTTCGGTTTTTCCTTGCCATGTTCAGGATGCCGAACAGCTAATAAACCCCCCCCGTCTAACCGCAAAGACTCTGCCCCTTTCGGAGAAACTGGCAGCGTGAAAGCTACTGCCAAGTATATCTCTTTGGGTACTGAGCATTGTAGTGAGAACTACAGGATCCAGTTCTCACATCACCTTCCGCGTTTCAACGGCGTGGTCTCCACTTCTGTCAAACCGGAAAGGGCGCATCTGCTGACTCTGGAGTTACAAGACGTTCCTGGGAATAGGGGCCATAGAACTTCTATCCCAATGCGTCCGATTTTGGATCTTTGCGGGCTGAACCGCTATCCAAAATAAGACAGGTTCAAAATGTTGCCTGTCAAAGTGATTGCTCTTAATCCAACCAAGGGATTGGTTGTGACAATCGATCTGAAGGACGCATATATTTCACACGGAAATATTGCCACAACACAGGAAGTTCCTGAGGTTCGCTTTCGGGGACAAAGCTTACCAGTATCGTGGTCCTTCCATTTGGTCTAGCTAACCCGCACATTAGACGACTAGCTATGCTGGCTCAGTCTCAGGAGCTAGCGCTTCGACATCGGGATGTCGTTCTAGCTCATCTCTGTTCCTGGATTGAGACTCAACGCCATAAAAGCGTTCTCTTTCCTGCTCAGAACACAACATTTTGGGTGTCACCTAGGATGCGATCGCAATGCGGGCACAGGGGTCTCCTGCGCGTGTCAAATCCATTCCAACACCCTGAAGGAAACCAAGCTAGGCCAGAAAGTGACTGTTCATCACTTTCAGATATTTGTAGGTCTCATGGCAGCTGTGTCCACGGTGAAACCTTTGGGCCTCTGCACATGAGATTGTTTCAGTTGTGGCTAAAAGCAAGGGGATTATACTCAGGGCCATACCCCCGAGGCAAATAAGGGTTACGCGCCAAGGGCTTCGTACCCTTTCTATGTGGTTCAGACCCCGGTTTTTGACTTTGGGTCCCACTCTACGTGCGTCTTTTTGTCGTCGCAGATGCTAACGACAGATGTTTCCCTCACGGGCTGGGTTGCGGTCTTGAATGACCGTCCAGCCCGAAGGGAGCTGGAGAGGCCATCTTCTCGCGTGGCACATTAATTGCTCCGACTGATGGCTTTATTTTGCCCTGAAACACCTCCTCCAGCAGTTAAGAGGCTATCATGCCCTAGTGCGAGTGGACGACACTAGGGTAGTATCGTACATAATCGCCAGGGCAAACTGTGCTCGCGCCGCTTGAATAAGCTAGCGCACCAGGTTCCCCTTTGGGGCACAGGACAAGTTCCTGTCCCGCAGGGCGATGTACATTATAGCTAAAAGCCAGGGGATTACTCAAGGGCCAATCCCCGGAGGCAAATATGGGTTAAGCGCCAGGTGGCTTCATACCCTTTCTATGTGGTTCAGACCCCGGTTTCTGACTTTGGGTCCCACTCTACGTGCGTCCTTTTGTCGTCGCAGATGCTAACGTCAGACGCTTCCCTCACGGGCTGGGGTGTGGTCCTGGATGGCCGTCCAGCCAAAGGGAGCTGGAGAGGCCATCTTCTCGCGTGGCACATCGATTGCCCCGAACTGATGGCTTTATTTTGGCCCTGAAACACCTCCTCCAGCAGTTAAGAGGCTATTATGCCCTAGTGCGAGTGGACGACACTAGGGTAGTCTCATATATAATCGCCGGGGCAAACTGTGCTCGCGCCGCTTGAATAAGCTAGCGCACCAGTTCTGCTTTGGGCACAGGATGAGTTTCTGGCCCTCAAGGCGATGTACATTTTGGCCCATGATCGCCAAAGCGCACTGTGCTGCGCCGCTTCAATAAGCTAGCGCACCAGTTTCTGCTTGGGCACAGGATGAGTTTCTGGCCCTCAAGGCGGTTTGGGCTTCAGGGCATATGGAGTTGGGAGCCCTGGTACCTTCAACGCACTAGAAGAACGTATGCCCTCAAGGAGAGGGTATTGGAAAGTGGTGCATGGCGTAACATGTAGACCCAGTCCACTGCCGAATTGTTTCAGTGCTGGAGTTCTGCAAGAAGTTACTCAGGCTTATGCCCTAGTACCCTCGGAATGTACGTAGCCGCTATTTCGGCTTGTTATGTTCTGACGGATGGGGACTGGCTGACACCCCTCCCAAACCACTAGAGTCAGCGCCTGTCTGGCTTCTGACCCTCAAGATGGTTTTTCTTATAATCACTTTGGGAGATCTGCAGGCTTTCCTTCCTGCCTAGACTTTGCCCCTGGGCTAGTCAGAACTATTCAGCATCCTCACCCGAACTATTTCTATTCTTGACAAATGCACCCAGTTTCCTCGAAGCCTTCTGTCCTCCGCCTTTACAGCTCCGGAGCAGGATAGGTTTCACCTACTATCTTCAGTATGCACTCTTCAGATTTTACGTCCACCGCACTATCTAATGGTGTAAGTCAGAGCAGCCTTTTTTCATCACATCAGGGAAAGATGCTATTGCCCTAGCCTACGAGGCGCGTGGTCTCACTTCGCCTCGAGGAATCAGGGCTCATTCAATCAGGGGGATTGCCTCATCTATTGCGCTGGCAAGAGGGTTTCCCCTGCAGCAAGTGTGTCATGCGGCAGGTTGCTCCTTTCCGCACACATTTGTGAGATCCTATGGTCTGGATGTTCATGCTACTCCGGGCCCACAGGTCCTTGAGTCAGCCTCCCAGAGATCGTTCTGAGACCTCCTCGGCCTTTTTGCGCACACGCTTCACAACCTTGGGGTCCAGACACTTGCAGTGCGGCGGCGTTGGTATTCTCGTTCCCATAGCGTTTTCACGCAGCATTGAGTGTAGCCTTTGAAAGGGAACGTCTCGGGTTACTTTGCTGTAACCCTGTTCCGTGAAAAGGCGGGAACGGGATGCTGCGCTCCAATACCGCACTGCCTGCGTGACTGGACGTCCTTTTCAGACAAAATTGATCTGAGGAATGTTTCCGGTTCACTCCTATTTATAACCTGCAGGTGCACTTCATCAGATGACCTCACCTGACCGAGGTTATATATGCCAAAAATTTGGCGTGTTTGGCACACACATGCTTCACAACCGGCAACACAAAAAGATGTTCCCATAGCGTTTTCACGCAGCATCTCGTTCCCGCCTTTTCAGGGAACAGGGTTACAGCAAGTAACCCGAGACGTTACCCATACTATAGTTTAAAAGACAGTGTTTTTTAAAACATTTTGTGCATTGTGTTACCTGTGCCCCATATACACATGTCTCTAAGGCAATTTCAGACATCCCCAATACTTCCACAGCCAGTAGGAAGAGAGAAAACCGATTTTGCTGATGCCCAGGAAAATACGTTTCCCATACTTTAATTTAAAAGACAGTGTTTTTAAACCATTATGATCACTATTTTATCCTTGCTATGGGCACACATATCTCTGAGTCAGTTTCAGACATCCATGATACTTCCACAGCCAGTAGAAAGAGAGAAAACCGATTTTGCTGATGCCCAGGAAAATACGTTTCCCATACTTTAATTTAAAAGACAGTGTTTTTTAAAAAAAACATTTTGTGCATATTGTGTTATCCGTGCCCCATGTATACATGTCTCTGAGGTTTTAATTTAAAAGACAGTGCTTTTGAAACATTATTTTACTGTGTGTGTACAGTATGTATATGTGTATACTGTATATGCACACACACACATGTATATATTGTATGGTTGTGTGTTGGGGTATCTGTTCAAAAGGCTTAGTTACAGTGGGGCAAAAAAGTATTTAGTCAGCCACCAATTGTGCAAGTTCTCCCACTATAATGTTCATCATAACATTAGGTATACCTCAACTATGAGAGACCATAGAAATCCAGAAAAACACATTGTAGGATTTTTAATTAATTAATTGGTAAATTCCTCGGTAAAATAAGTATAAACAAGCAAGATTTCTGGCTCTCACAGACCTGTAACCTCTTCTTTAAGAGGCTCATTTGTCCTTCACTCGTTACAAATTGCATATTTTCCTACTCTGGAGTGGACAGAGAAGCTATTACAAATAAAAATATTTTTAGATCTTCTCCTGTTACAGCCTGCTGGAGCTAAATCTGTCATAAACGCTGCTTACAGGTGTTCCGGGAAATTCAGTGTCCCTATGTTTCCCCGGTCGCGCACAGTGCGCGCGCCAATTCAAATCATGAACAAGAATTTTAACAGTTTTTCTCTCGTTTTAAAGTGTTTTAACGAACTTTGTGAATTAAACAAATAACTTATGCAAAATAATTGAGTGTCTTTTCGCTTTTTTTTTTGTATATTTGAAGATAATTCAGACGTTTTAAACCGCTAAAAAACGCTAGTTTGCTGGGCAAGTACTGACATCACGACTACTTTTATTTCACATATACAGTACATTAGCTGTGTGATGATGGATGTGATACTGATTTATTCTAAATATATTTCAGGTCATACTTTGCAATTTATTATAGCATGTAACTCAAGGGTAGAGTGCCTACTCAAAATAATCACAATAGTTTTTTTTATTTATTTATTTTTTACCCACTCAAACATCCAGTTCTATTAAATAACCTGGTTATATGTCAAACACACAGGTACAACAATTATAGGACACCATACTCATCGTTATTCATGTTATTCACATCTATCTATCTATCTATCTATCTATCTATCTATCTATCTATCTATCTATCTATCTATCTATCTATCCATCTATCGACCTGTAACTTCTTCTTTAAGAGGCTCCTCTGTCCTCCACTCGTTACCTGTATTAATGCCATTCGTTTGAACTCGTTATCAGTATAAAAGATACCTGTTCACAACCCCAAACAGTCACACTTCCAACTCCACTATGGCCAAGACCAAAGAGCTGTCAAAGGACAACAGAAACAAAATTGTACACCTGCATCAGGCTGGGAAGACTGAATTTGCAATAGGTAAGCAGCTTGTTGTGACGAAATCAACTGTGGGAGCAATTATTAGAAAATGGAAGACACACAAGACCACTGATAATCTCCCTCGGTCCGGGCCTCTACGCAAGATTTCACCCCGCGGGGTCAAAAAAATTACACAAACTGTGAGCAAAAATCCCAGAACCACACGGAGTTTACTAGAGAGCATTTGGACGATCCAGAAGAGGATTGGGGAGGACAGTTAGTACACGATGAAACAAAACAACATTCCTCCAGGACCAAGGTGCTACAGTACATACGACATAAAGTTACAACATCAATTAACAAATCTGACTGGCTAAACTAACTAGGAAGAGACAAACCAGATTAACCTTATAAATCACAGAAACTATCCTATCTAAAGTCCTATACAGACAAAGACAACAAAATGCACATGCAAATGTGCAGACAAAAGTAACGACACAACATACTGTAATATGTTTTGTACCACAATGCTCTGTGGTAGTAATTTGAGGTAGTGCAATGAGAAATAGTAAACATTTACCTGTAGATAGCAGCAGAAAACAGTTTTTTGTGCAAATAACAAATATTGTGCAAAAGAGCTGTCCTCACTATCCGCTGTAGGGAATAGCGGGCTGATATGGCACAATTCCCAAACCAGACAGTGATGCAGCCGCTCAGGATGCTCTCGATAGTTCTTGTAAAGGTGGTGAGGATTGGTGGTGGAAGCTGGGCCTTTTTTGTGCAGAGAGCTGGTGTTAAGGGACTAGGTGAGGTTCTGCTCAAGGTGGACACCCAGAAATTTTGTGCTCTTGACGATCTCCACAGAAGAGCCGTCAATGCTGAGCGGGGAGTGATCGTCCTCCTAAAGTCAACAACCATCTCTTTTGTCTTATCGACGTGCAGCCTCTGCACTTCCTCTCTGTACGCTGACTCGTCGTTCTTGCTGATGAGACCCACCACGGTCATGTCATCAGCAAACTTGATGATATGATTGGAGCTGTGTGTCGCTACCAGATAAAAACTAAAATAGAACTTTTTAGTAAAAACTCAACTTGTTGTATTTGGAGGAAAAAGAATGCTAAGTTGCATCCAAAGAACACCATACCTACTGTGAAACATGCTTTGGGGCTGTTTTTCTGCGAAGCGAATGAGACGACTAATCCATGTAAAGGAAAGAATGAATGGGGCCATGTATCGTGAGGCTTCGTAAGAAGCATTTCTAGGTCCTGGAGTGGCCTAGCCAGTCTCCAGATATCAACCCCATAGAAAATCTTTGGAGGGAGTTAAAAATCCATGTTGCCCAGCGATAGCCCCAAAACATCACTGCTTTACAGGAGATCTGCTGGAGGAATGGGCCAAAATACCAGCAACAGTGTATGAAAACCTTTACAGAAAATATTTGACCTCTGTCATTGCCAACAAAGGGTATAGAACAACGTATTGAGATAAAATTTTGTTTTTGACTAAATACTTATTTTCCACCATAATTTGCAAATAAATTATAAAAAAATCCTACAATGTTGATTTTATGGATTTTTTTCCAGATTTTGTCTCATTGTTGAGATATACCTATGATGAAAATTATAGGCCTCTCTCATCTTTTTAAGTGGGAGAATGTGCACAATTGGTGGCTGACTAAATACTTTTTTGCCCCACTATATAACATTTGTATAACAGATACTGTAACACTGTACCTAAGCCTTTTGATGACAACATGTGTACATGGGGCAAAGGTAACAATGCACAGAATGTTTTAAAACCACTGTCTTTAAAATTGAAGTATGGGGAACTTATTTTCCTGGGCATCAGGAAAATTCGTTTCCCCCTCCTTACTGGCTGTGGAAGTATTAGGAATGTCTGAAACTGACTCAAAGACATGTGTGCCTGTAGCAAAGATAAAATAGTGATCAGAATGTTTTTAAAAAATGCGGTCTTTTAATTAAAGTATGGGAAATGTATTTTCCTGGGCATCAGGAAAATCCGTTTCCCCCTCCGTACTGGCTGTGGACGTATCAGGGATGCTTCAGAGACATCTACATTTTTTTTTTTTTTTTTTTTGTGTTATTGTAAGGAGGAAGAGAGAAACATAATTCCGATTCTCTATATGTATGCACTGCACATGTAGCAGAATTAACAATAAAGTTGACTTTGACTTTGATGGGGCACAGCTAACACAATATGCACAAAATGTTTAAAAAACACTGACTTTCAATTTAGGTATGGGAAACGTATTTCCCCGGCATCAGGAAAATCAGTTTCCCTCTTCCCACTGGCTGTGGAAGTATCAGGGATGTCTGAAATTGCGTCAGAGACATGTATACATGGGGCAAAGGTAACACAATGCACAGAATGTTTTTTTAAAAAAACACTGTCTTTTAAATTGAAGTATGGGAAACATATCTTCCTAATCATCAGGAAAATCAGTTTCCCTCCTCGAAGTATCAGGGATGTCTGAAACTGCCACAGATACATGTGTGCAAAGGTAATACAGTGATATATGATGCTTTTTAAAAACACTGTATTTTTCATCTAGTTAACATTTGTAATAAACTTCAAGTTTTCATATTTGTAAAATTTTGTGAAATTAAAGAAAAAAGAACCAATTAAGATACATTATTTAATGTAAAAATGCTATTATAATAAGTGCTGTGCCAATTATGTGTGTCTGTTTTATCATCATATGCGGGTGCTAGAACAGATAGACAGATATGAATTAGATGAATAACTATGAGTTTGGTGTCCTATAATCCCTGTACCTGTGTGTTTGACATGTAACCAGGAGGTTTAATAAAACTGGATGTTTGAGTGGGTAAAAAAAAAAAAAAAAAGTATTGTGGTTATTACGAGTAGGCACTCTACCCTTAAGTTACATGCTATAATAAATTACAAAGTATAACCTTAAATATATTTAGAATAAATCAGTATCACATCCATCGTCATACAGCTAATGTCTGTGAAATAAAAGTAGTCGCGATGTCAGTACTTGCCCAGTCTTTTGCAGCAGCTTAAAAGGTCTGAATTATCTTCAAATATACAAAAAAGCGAAAAGACACTCAATTATTTTGCATAGGTTATCTGTTTAATTCACAAAGCTCGTAAAAACACTTTAAAACGAGACATAAACTGTTAAAATCCTCGTTCGCCTTCTCAGCATTAGATAGCAAGTGACGTCGCGTTAAATCGGCGACCGGGGAAACATAGGGATGCTGAAATTCCCGAAACACCAGCGCTTTATAGCGATGAAGTTACTAAGGGACCGTCTAAAAAGTGCATGACCAAGATCCAATCATTTGTTTACAGAATACACAAGATTACAGAGAAATACCTCACAGGACATCAAACATATTACATTGTTAGGGTAAAACCAATTGTACCATAATGCACTTTATCCTTGCTAATAACTACAACCCTTACCTTTGCAATATTTAGTTTGATATTAATTCAGTAAATTATGCGCTAAAATACCTCCCTGCCATGCCCCCCCCCCCCCCTTTCAAAACCTTTATCAAATAGTATATTAGAACATAAATTGATAGGTTTATTATTTACAAATTGCACCAAACGAATTTGATTATAAAATAAGCAATATAAAAAAGACATGTTGTATAGGGAAAAAAAATATAAATTATATATTTTTTTCATATACATGTATATTTTTATATTGCTTATTTATAATAAAAATCCCTAAGTGTAAGTTTCCACGTAGTATAAGTTTTCACTTTATTTAGTGTAAACATTTTTGTATTACATGACAAACCTCTGCAATAAATGTGCCACAAAATAAACATTATATGAGAATTTGTATTACGTGTCTTAATTTTCGTCTATTAATTTGTCACGTGCCTAGGGTTGATTATAATAGTAATATATTTGATAATAATAATAATAATAATAATATGAAATTTTGATTGTGATGTCCTAATATATTTGATAGAGATTTTGTGGGGGGTGCAATCCGTGACAGGGGGTATTTTAGTGCATAACACAACTTTACTGCGGTTCACCTCCATTGCTCAAATTACCCCTTCTAGGTCGGCGACTGCGAGTAACGTCACTCCCCATACAATCACTCCCAAAAGTATAGACCCGCCCCTGAGGCTGATTGACAGGTTTCCCTATAACGCGTTGAAAATGCAATTGCAAATGGATTAGCGATTGCGTTTGAATTTTGGCCGTATTGACGCACAACGCAGAGAAAGTGAAAAAGCAAATGTGGTCATTGATTTTGCTATTTAAATATGACAGGCTCATGACTTGTAAGACATGGGAAATACAAATGCAAATGGACTTTTCTTTTTCATTTGAAATTTGGCAGTGTGCGCTCGCGAAGGCGAAAGGGCAAACGGTAATGCAAAGTTTGCAACTGCATTTGAATTATGGCACACTTTGTGCGTCCACATATGGAAACACAATTGCAAATGCAATTTGCAATTCCTTTTGAATATTGTCCGGGATATAACTCCATACTTAATAGTTCTTTCACTGAGCTCTTAAATAGTCACACCGCTACCTTTAGGTTTTAATGTTGATCAGTGATTTCTGGCACATGTGTTAAGAGTGACAGAGTTGAGAGTGGCTTGTTATTGTTCTTTGATTTGTGACATTTCATTTTCTTTCGAGATGAAGAAGAGTAAACCTAAAGACCCAGACACACAGCCCCAGTACAGTACTGTACCTTAACATTTAAAATACCTGGTTCTGTGACCTGCCTGAGAAGCATAGGAGACACATAGGGTTCACTATCCATCGTCTCACATCAGCATCATCATTACATATTTCTTCTATTCACAACTCATTCTAAAGCATGCATAGGAATTTGACCAAACCTTTACAGATCCTTTATTAGGAAGCAGAGATGTGCCATTGCCAATTTATTTTTAGATGTAGCAGGTTGAGTGGGCAGGTGACACGTCTTTCTTGAAAGACCCCTGTACTTTTTTTTTTTAAATAATTGCTTACACTTTATTAGAGTTTAAAAAAGTCACTGGAAGCTTATAAACAATTCTGCAGTGGCTTGGTGTAAAATCTACTCATCCACAAACCAGCGATATGTGAGAGCACAGTCGTACTGTAATTGCTAAGGTAAGGTAAGGTGACACTACCCTTTTGAACTGGGCTATAAGCTATTAAACCAAACAGAAATGCAATAGTTTGTATTTAAACGAATAGTTTGTTTAAATGATCATGTGATCTACTATGGCTGTTACGGGAACACAGACTCAACAGACAACGATCTTAGTAGTGAACCCAACTGGGCGTTTTATTGAAAGTGGGTGAAGTATAGTAAACACAGAATGAATGAACCGGAAAGTCTTAGCTGTATTGAGAGTGGAGCTGGTGGACGTGAGTCGGCGAACTGGTGGAGTGACGAGTGAATCTGGAGCACAAAAAGGGAGGCAGAAACAGGAACCAGAAGACGAGGAAAAATGGACGACACGGCACGGAAGGATGACCAGGTGCGTGACGGAGTCTGTAGCCTCATGGGAAGTCAGACACTGAGTGAGGGGAAGTGAGGTGTATATAAAGTGTGGTGCTAATGAGGGTCAGGTGTGTGCTCACACTCAGGTGATCGGGAACGAAGGTTGAGGGCGGAGCCTGGTGTTTCCGTGACAGAACCCCCCCCTCCACGGACCGCTCCTGAGGGCCGCAGGAACCGTCGTCGGGGCGGACGTCCTCTTCCCCTGGGAGCTGGCATGAGCGGGTGTTGTTGGTGAAACCAGGCCGTAGCCCTCCCAGTCGACGAGATTTTTCGAGGCGACCCCCTCGACGGCAGGACTTTCGGATCCCTTCTACGGCGATGAACTGGCTCCAGTAGTGTTGGCGGTCATGGCAGAAGGTACGGAGGTATCTACCTATCTCCTGGATCTTACGCTCGGTCTGACCGTTACTCTGAGGATGGTATCCAGAAGACAGGCTTACGGTCACACCCAGGAGATTGAAGAATGCCTTCCAGAATCTGGAGATGAACTGGGGTCCTCTGTCGGATACGAGGTCCTCAGGGATTCCATAAATTCTGAAGACCTGATTGAACAGTGTTTCGGACGTCTTCTTGGCTGAAGGGAGTTTCTGCATTGGGATAAGACGGCAGGATTTAGAGAATCTATCCATAATTACTATAATGCATGTATTACCTTCTGAGCAAGGGAGATCTGTGACAAAATCCACTCCTAGGTGTGACCAGGGACACCGGGGAACGGGAAGAGGTAACAATTTCCCCGCTGGCAGGTGTCTGGACGACTTGGTGGTAGCACAGTCCCGACACCCCCTTATGTACCTTCTGACTTGTTCTGCCATGTGGGGCCACCAAAAATGTTTTTTTTAGTAGTGAGAGGGTTTGATGCATTCCAGGGTGACCAGTGCCCATTGAAGCGTGTGCCTGATGGAGGAGGATATCCCTCAGAGTGGTTGGGACATAAAGGCGGTCCGTTGGACAGTCTGGTGGAGAGGGTTCATTAATTGTAGACTAACGAATTTCTTCTTCGATCTCCCACTGAATCGGAGAAACAAACAGGGTGGAGGGAAGAATGTTTTCTGGGGCGTCTGGAGTTTCTTCCGAGTCATAGTAGCGAGAGAGAGCGTCAGCCTTGCCATTTTTTGTTCCAGGTCGGTAGCTGATGGTGAAACTGATGGTGATGGTGATGGTGATTCTAGATTCCGGTGGTTGGTTAAGACCAGGAAAGGGTGGACCGCCCCCTCCAACCAGTGTCTCCACTCTTCTAAAGCCAGTTTGATCGCAAGTAGCTCTCGATTCCCTATGTCATAATTTCGTTCGGTGGACGACAGTTTGCGGGAGAAAAAGGCACAGGGATGATACTGAGGAGGATTCCCCTGCTGCTGAGAAAGAATTGCTCCAACTCCTGACCGGGATGCGTCGACTTCTACCAGGACTTCTCAGGATCCGGGAGAACAAGGACAGGTGCTGAAGTAAATGCCTTCTGGAGAGTTGTCATGGCCGTGGTAGCTCCCATATTCCAGATGAGGGCTTTAGGCTTGCCCTTTAGGAGATCGGTAAGGGGGGAAACTAGGGAACTGTAATCCCGGATGAATCTCCGGTAGAAGTTAGCGAAACCTAAAAAGCGTTGGAGCTGTTTGATGTTAGTGGGAGTCGGCCAGTTGCAAATGGCTTCCACTTTACCTTCGTCCATTTTGATACCGTGCTGGCTAATATGGTAGCCCAGAAACTGCACAGAATATTGATGGAATACACACTTTTCGGCTTTTAGGAACAGATGATGTTGTCTGAGTCTCCGGAGGACCTCGGCTACATGAATGCGGTGTCCAATTCATCCCTGGAGTAAATTAGTATGTCATCAATGTAAACTATGACAAACCGGTTCAACAACGATCGAAACACCTTATTCATGTAGCCCTGGAAGACGGAGGGGGCATTGACTAGACCATAGGGCATGACCAGGTACTCATAATGGCCAGTAGGGGTAAAGATACGCGCCCCTCGGAGTTGTTTCAAAGCCGCCGGGATGAGAGGGAGCGGGTAGCTGAACTTTACCGTGATCTGGTTGAGGGCGCAGTAATCAATACATGGACGAAGGCCTCTGTCCTTTTTAGCCACGAAGAAAAAGCTTGAAGCAGCAGGGGATGTGGATGGCCGGATGTACCCTTCTTGGAGGGCTTCCTCAATGTAGCTCTCCATGGCTTTTTGCTCTGGGACGGAGAGAGAGTAGATTTTGTTCTTGGGCACTGGTTCACCTGGACGGAGGTCAATGGCGCAGTCCCATGGCCGATGGGGTGGCAGCTGCATAGCTCGCCGAGGGCAGAACACGTCCCTAAAGTTGGAGTAGCACTCGGGGAGAGTCAGACATAGCTGATCGTTGGGACTTTCCACTGATGTCGTATGGACGAGGAGGATTGGTGCAGCCTGTAAACATCGCTTGCTGCATTCCGACCCCCATTTCAGTATCTCTCCATTTTCCCAGGAGATGATAGGTTGGTGCTCGGTGAGCCATGGCCGTCCTAGGATGACGTCAGAAGTGGATCGTTCCAGAACCAGAAATTCAATGTGCTCCCGATGGAGCCAGCCTACTTTCATGTCAATCGGAGAAATGGTGTAACGAACCCATCCTTCCCTAGGGGGAGTGCCGGTAACGCAGCAGATTTTAAACTGGGTTGGATGGAGGATCATGGGGATCTGGAGTTGGTGACACAGAGCGGCAGAAATGAAGTTGCCAGCTGACCTCGAATCTAGGAGTGCCTTTACTGTAACAGAACGAGAGGCAGTATCAAGGACTACATCAGTGGTTAATGGAGCCATATGTTTGCTTAGATAGGATATTTTGCTTACCAAGGGACGTGGGGGTCGTCGGGGACATGTCAGGCGGACATGTCCCTTTTCTGCACAGTAAAGGCAGAGACCTTGGGTCAGCCGGCGCTGTCTCTCGGCGGGTGTGAGCCTGGAGATTGACTGTGGGTCCACTTGCATTGGTTCTGGAACAGATTGCACTCCTGCTGGGCGGAGAACTGCAGCAGGTTCGCAAGGCGTGGTGGCTTCGGTGGTGCATTCCTGGAGCCTGTTTGCCACTTGGATGGTGGTTCGGGTGAACTTCTCCAATCCCATCGAGTTGTCTTGCGCATCGAGTTGCAGTCTCAGGTGAGGGTCCAGCCCTTGCCGAAACTTTGTTAGGAGAGCAGCTTCATTCCACCCACTGGCGGCAGCTAATGTCCTGAAAGTTAACACATAGTCATTTATGGAACTGTTACCTTGTTGGAGGTGGAACAGCTTTTTCGCCAGTGGTGGTTGAGTCGGCTGATTGAGTGAACACTTCACGGAAATATGTTGTAAAATAATCATAATCGTGCACTACACTGCCATCCTGCTGCCAGATAGCCTCAGCCCACTGAAGAGCTTTATTGGTAAGAAGGGAGATTATATATGCAATTTTTGCTCTATCAGTTGGGAACCTGTGAGGCTGCATTTCTAATGTGGGAGAGCATTGGAGAAGAAATCCGTTGCAGTTCTCCGCCTCGCTGCCGAAGGGCGCTGGTGCGGCCATGGGACTGGGGTGCGCGGTTGGTGTTGGCGAAGAAGTGGTTTTTGCCGAAAGTGGTGCTGTGGAGACGACGGCTTGACGGAGTAGCTCCACCAGCTCGCGTAACGTGTCCGGGGCCGTTGGGTTCTTTGTTGCGGTCTGACTTTCTGTTACGGGAACACAGACTCAACAGACAACGATCTTAATAGTGAACCCAACCGGGCGTTTTATATAAAGTGGGTGAAGTATAGTAAACACAGAATGAATGAACCGGAAAGTCTTAGCTGTATTGAGAGTGGAGCTGGTGGACGTGAGTCGGCGAACTGATGGAGTGACGAGTGAATCTGGAGCATGGAAAGGGAGGCAGGAACAGGAACCAGGAGACAAGGAGAAATGGACGACACGGCACGGAAGGATGACCAGGTGTGTGACGGAGTCTGTAGCCTCATGGGAAGTCAGACGCTGAGTGAGGGGAAGTAAGGTGTATATAAAGTGTGGTGCTAATGAGGGTCAGGTGTGTGCTCAGAACTCAGGTGATCGGGAACGAAGGTTGGGGGGTGGAGCCTGGTGTTTCCGTGACAATGGCTATGTCTGATGCCGCAGTTTTATCCTGACATAGCAACGTCGTTTACTAAAATGGAGCTACTCAACAATTCTAAAGTTCTAACTAACTGCTTAGAATGCCGAAGCAAAATCCAGCCAAAGTTTCGCTTCATAAATCAAATTTTCTAGCTAGGGAGTTCATGTGTCAAAGGTCAACTGTATATTTAAAATTTTGGCCAGGTGCCATGTCCTACATCCCATATCTTGAAAGAACAAAAGTCATTAGGTGGTGAGTCATATGGAGTCCCACAGATACATAGACTAAAGAAAGCACATTGTTGGGTTTAAATTAAGAGTGTCTGAATTAAGTTTTAGGCCCCCATTTCACTGAGTCCAATTTGCTCATTAGTATTTTTATAATTTGCAAATTAGTTGTTAGAATAACACCGCGGAAATGTTAATGCATAAATGTTTTAATGTAAAATATATGTGGTTTAATAACTTATAAAATATGATTACTAAGTGTAGTTTAACTTTTTAGAAAAGCTTGAAGTGAGATTTTGTAAATAAGGGCAATGTTTTTTGACACTCCCTGTGTGCATACAACATACACCTCACCCTTCATGGCTCAGCTTCTGTATATTCTAGGAGAACAGAGAATATTATAACATCTGCATTGAGTTTAGTCATACACAAAACATTGTATTACTACAGGTAATCCCCTACTTACAAATGCGTTCCATTCCAGGAGCACGCTCGTAAGTCGGATTTGTTCGTAAGTCGGAAACAAGGTACGAGACTCACCTGGTTTCCGACTTACGAACAAATCCGATTTACGAGCGTTACACACTTTTGACACAAATATACACTATAAAGCATACCAATCTACTTGACTAAATCTGTTCTCTTTCCCAACACTGCCATCATGTGGCCAAAACACAACCACGTCTAAGGAAATTAATTTCACAGAATTTAATTTTAAATCCTGACGAGGCGAATCCTGGACGCCATTTTGTTTCAGAGGTGTTCAGAGGCAGGAAAGGTGGGGAGAGTTCGTGTGTAGGATGACTTTCACACACACACACACAAACACACACACGTGCACGCGCATCCACACGCACGAATGTTTAATTTACTTAGAATAACTTTACTTACTGTACATCTTATTTGCACGGGACTAGTATTATCTCGGGACCTTGTGTGATTTTGTATTAATTGAGGATGTTGTCTATGATCTTAATGCTGTGGGAATCGGCCATGTCTGCAAATTACTTGATATAAATTGCCAAAAATAGAGGTTCTGTGATAATATTAGTTTTGTGCAAATTAGTACGTCTGTGATTTGGCCAGTATTTGGAGGAGTTGTGTATGAATTTTTTAAGGATTTTGTTTCCTGTGCGCCTTTTTATCCATTGTCTGTGAAGAATGGAGGCTGCCTTGGAGTGCTTTGAAAGCATTTTTGGTGCTGCGTCATATCGCTATTGTAGGGATAAATAGCGTACCCCAAAGTGAGCTATCAACCTTCCAAAACTCCTTTCCTAGCCCAAGTGGCGCCATCTTAATAGCCTTCTCATCTGTAAACACAAAGCAGCATCAGTGAAACGACGGAGTGAGAAACATAACCATGCATGGGAAAGGAAGTCTGCTGTGCCTGGAACTGCGCCAACCAAATATAAATCCAAGATTTTATATTATCATCGTTTGTCACTAGATAAACATAATTGTTAAGATACACTAAAGTGTGCTATACAGTGGATGGATAAAAGATAAAGTCTATGCTATAGATTGTAAATCAGTTGATCAAGTCAACCCAAATCGTTAAAGCGTTGACTGACCCCTGACAAAGAGCTAAAACCTTACATGATACACCATACAATACAATGTGCAGAAGTAAAGAGCTGAAAACCATCAGAAGAACAGAAGCAAAAAAATAAAGATTAGCAAGTGATGGATGACGTGTAACATAGGAGGCGGTAAACACTGTTTATATCATACAGCCAGACCTATAATGACATTTTCAAACAATAGCCTGTCCAAAGTAGTGTTCAGTTAAGCAAGGAGGTTCACATCATAATTAGAGGTTATGTGTTACATATATAAAAAATCAGGTGTACAGCTCAAGTTTAGATTTTAACCTGGTAAATTGTAAATGACACAGGGCATAAATACTACTGCACATTTGTTCCTTTTTTAAATCAATCTAACCCAGGGGACGGCAACCTTAAACACTCAAAAAGCCATTTGAACCTGTTTCCCACAGAAAAAAAAAACACTGGGAGCTGTCGTGATTTGTTGGTATTGGACTGTGGGCTTAAAGGTGAGGCATAATTGCAGAGGGTAGCGAGAGCAGGTGAAAGTATTTTTAATGATAACAAAACTAAACAAAAACATGAACAAAGGACGTTGGCTTTACCTTGAAGCATATTACACACAAAACTTACAAAATAATATCCAAACAGACAGGGGACTGAACAAACCATGAAACTAAGCATACTCGGATACAATATAAACAAGAAGACTAAATTAAAATGAAAATAAAATTTAAATAAAAATTAAATATGCTATACATACGGGGAGACTAAACACACTATAATAAGCACTACTACTACTAATAATAATAATAATTATAATGATAATGAATGGAGAAAGCACAGAAGAATCATTATTGATACAAAAGAAGATAGGGAGAAAAGAATAAAGATCCCCTCTAATTCCTGTGTTGGGGCTTCCACTCTTAACAACATATTCAGTGGTACCTCCTCATAACAATGTTTGAATGTTCTGGGCATTTTTCTGTGGTCTTTACTACTTTTTCCACCTGTGTTTGGAGATCCAGCGCGTGTTTCCTTTGTTTACACTCGGGAACAGCTTTTAGCTCTGCGCCCAGCAACGGTGCTGCCAGCGAATATACAATTCAAATTTAAATTTTATTTGTCAAATGTATGTGACCCGATATCACATACGAGGAAAAGACGGGGAGGAGCGTCATAGACCATCTATCCCTTCTGTTATCATGGGAAATGTGAGGTCTCTCGGAAATGAGATGAATGAGCTAACAGCGCTTACCTGATTTCAGAGGGAGTACTGGCAGTGTAGCATCATGATGCCAGTGGAGTCCTGGCTAACACCACTAACACTGGACATGAACGTGGCGCTGCCCGGTTTTCAGCTGCTGTGAACGGACAGGACAAGGGAGAGCGGTAAGAGGAAAGGAGGGGGGCTGGCAGTGTTTGTGAACGACAGATCCCGGGGCACATCACTGTGAAAGAACAACACTGCAGCAGAGACATTGAGCTATTAGCCATTAGCATGCGTCCTTACTATCTTCTACGGGAATTCTCGCATGTACTTGCTATAACAGCGAATGTTCCACCCTCGGCCAACGCAGAGGCAGCCTGTGACTTTCTCCACTCTGTAGCCAGCAGACTGCAAACGCAATCGCCAGGAGCCCTTTTTTTAATATCTGGGGACTTTAAATATGTATCACTGGACTCTACACTGCCCACCTTCACCTAGCATGTGACATGCACCACCAGAGACAGTAAAACATTGGACTTACTGTATGCTAATACAAAGGAATCCTGGGAAGATCTGATCACAACCTGGTGCACCTTGCTCCTTTGTACGAACCCCTAGTACGCCGGGAGCCACCAGTCACTTGCACAGTGCAAAGATGGTCGGAGCAGAGTGAGAAGGCTCTAAAGGACTGTTTTGAGTCTACTGTGTGGGAGGTGCTTTGTGATGACCATGGGGAGGACATGGATAACCTTGTCACCTGCGTGACGGACTACATTAACTCCTGTGTGGATAACACCGTACCCACCAGGACTGTGCGGTGCTTCTTAAACAACAAACCATGGATTACACCAGAAATAAAAGCTGTCTTTAAGCATAAGAAGAGGGCCTTCAAATCTGGAGACAAGGAGGAGCTGAAAAGGGTGCAGAGAGAGCTGAAAGGACTGATCAGGGATGGAAAAGACAGCTATAGGCAGAAGATGGAAAACCAGCTTTAGAGGAACAATATTGGCGAAGTCTGGAGAGGCCTCAGAACCATCTCAGGCCACAAAACTCTCTGCCCATGGGGGATGTGGGGTGGGCAAGTGAATTGAATCAACTCTTTAACAGGCTTGATTTTTCTAGGAGGTCTTTAACATTGGCTGCAGACACTCCCACCCCCACTGCTGCTATTCCACCTTTGACCCAAGGATCACTTTACACCTCCTCTACACATCCTGCTCACTTTTCCCCACCCCCAACCACAGCATCCAGTACACATCCAACACACAGCTCCAGTCTGTCTCTCTTAACCATTCAGGTCAGGAGGGAACTTAGGAGGATCAAAGCCAAGAAGGCTGCAGGTCCAGACGGCATCAGCTCAAGAGTTGTCAGGTCCTGCACAGATCAACTTTGTGGGGTGATTGAGCTCATTTTTAACATAAGCCTAAATCTGGGAAGAGTTCCAAAGCTCTGGAAAACCTCTTGTGTGGTAGCAGTGCCAAAGACTCCACATCCCAAGGACCTAAACAGCTACAGGCCGGTGGCTCTGACATCCCACTTGATGAAGACACTAAAACGACTGGCCCTGGCTCAGCTTGGGCCCCTGGTGAGCTCATCACTGGACCCACTTTAGTTTGCTTACCAGCCTAGCACTGGAGTAGAGGATGCCATAATTCACTTACTGCATCGTTCCCTCTCTCACCTGGAGACTGCTGGGAGCACTGTGAAAATCATGTTATTTAATTTCTCCAGTGCCTTCAACACTACCTTCCAACAATTTCAAGGGACAAGCTGGAGTACACAGGAGTGAATCATCACCTCACAACATGGATACTGGACTACCTCACCAACCGACCACGGTACGTGAGATCTCAGGGCTGTGTGTCGGACATGGTGGTCTGCAGTACGGGGGCCCCACAGGGAACGGTTCTGGCCCCGTTTCTCTTTACCATATACACTGCAGACTTCACTCACAACTCCACCAACTGCTTCCTGCAGAAGTTCTCAGATGACTTTGCAATAGTCGGCTTCATCACTGAAGGGAATGACAAGGAGTACAGGGAACTTAACAAGGACTTTGTGGACTGGTGCCAAAGGAACTACCTCGAGATCAACACTGGAAAAACCAAAAAGCTGATGGTAGACTTTCGCAGGCACAAACATCCTCCACTACAACCACTGAACATCCAAGGCATGGTCATTGAGTCTGTGGAGAGTTATAGGTACCTTGGTGTTCATCTGAACAATGAACTGGACTGGACTCACAATTCAAATGCACTCTACAAAAAAAATTGCAATATCTCCAGTCATGTGTAATACTATGGTAGAATGTGCAATTTTTCTTTCTGTCTTGGGGAACCACCATAATATTGTAAATGCCTGTCATTCACTCTCTGTATGTATACATATATCCATTTAGTACAAACATATTACTCAGTCAACTGTGTTTACTTATTTTCTAAATATATATTTATGGAAATATTTTGTATGTATATATTTATGTCCATATTTTATGGCCAGATTGTATAGTATATATTTATACTGTTAGTATTTTTTATTTTATTTTTTCCCCTTATTTTTATTTTATTTTACTTTATTCTGTTTCTTAATTTTTAACTTTGTACTGTCCATTAGCTGCCATGGCAAAACAAATTTCCCACTTGTGGGACTAATAAAGGTTTATCTTATCTTATCTTATCTTATCTTATCTTATCTTATCTTATCAAAATAACAAAAGTGATAAACATGGAAGTCATAGAGAGACGCATGAACACATTACCTACACAAGCTCTATAGAAATATAATTAAAATAATGCATGTAAACAAAATCTTGTAACTTCAATCCACAGCCAAAGATATTATTCCAGAACTGCTCCAACAAAATTGTGCTAATTTACACCTGCTTCTGAGAGGAGGACAACATAATTTGTAAAACTGATGACCGTTAATCTCACAGATTTTATTAAATTAAGCAGAATATGTAATTAGATTATCTTTCATACTTTTTTGGATGTTTAGTTCTGAACTCTGTCTCTTTTTCTTCATGTCAGTCTTTCTGTAGAATTTTTATTGACTTTGAATTTTACTTTTAAACCTGTAGAACCTGATGGATCCAATTTGTAGATATTTTTTTTTACTCTCCATTAGATTTATAATTCAGGAATACTTATTTATGCCCTGTGATGGATTGGCACCCTGTCCAGGATGTATTCCCCCTTGTACCCTAAGTCTTCTTCACATCATATCTTGTTATTGTGTCTCTCTATAGGTTGCGTGATTGTGGTGTCTCAGATGAAGGCTGTGCTGCTCTGACTTCAGCTCTGAGATCAAACCCCTCACACCTGAGAGAACTGGATCTGTCCTTGAATAACAAAGTAGGAGACTCAGGAGTGAAGTGTCTCTGTGCTGTACTGGAGAATCCTCACTGTAAACTGGAGACACTGAGGTAAGATCATCTCTCTGAGTCACATGACCTGCTCCTCAGTAAGACACATTCTCTAATAGTGAGACTAAAGCAGAAGTTTTAGGTTCATCATCAATGACCTGAGGAGGAAGATTGTTTCTTTTCACTGCACACTGATGATTTGTCACAGAGTCTTTGGGCCAGATGTACTGTATGTAAGAAGCTGCAGAGCAAAACATGACTTAATGTGACTGCAGTGTGTCTAAAATTTACTGTGTAATTTACTAAAACACTGTAACTAATCACACAAACTGCACCTGGGACACAAACTAAATGCACTGTGTGTGAGCTGTAGAGTTTAAAAGCAGCAGGGAAATGCAAATGAGAAACATTTTCATTGGTCTTAAAGCTGAAATAATGTTTATTTTGTCAGTGAACATTCGTCTCCATCTAACTGCTATAAACAGGGTTGCCAGATCTGTATAATAGAAGCAATATTAAAACCATGCAGTCTTTCTTAATACAGATGTTATTTCATTGAGCTCTTAAATAGTCTTGTATTATTTCATATTTTTCACATAACATTCACATGACATGTTTTTCATCTTATTTGACAAAAAAGAATATTTATAAATAAACTCACTGATTCAAATACACTCATACAGAAACACAGTGCTGAAGTTGAGAACAGGATTAATAGGTGTCAATAGATTACAGTGCATGATCACTACTGTATGTTTAATATAGAGAATGTGGAGTTATATAATACTGGGAAGGCACCATAATTTTTGGTTATAATGCTGGTTCATCGCCATGGTAATTTCTGACACAGATGTGGAGAGAGTGACAGAGATACGAATATTAATTGTTTTTAAATTTAAATATATACACTTTACATCATATCTTTTAAATCACGATTGTTGTTTTTCATCATGTTTCAAACTTTATTTGATCGTGAAACAGTATATTGTAAATATACACACATTTACACATCTATAGAAACAAAATATCTACAGAATAAGTATATAACTTTACAAACACATCAGCTTTAAAGTAAGTCTTACATGGAAATATAAGTGATGAAGAGTGTGTCATTGTGTCTCTCTACAGGTTGCAGTGGTGTGGTGTCTCAGATGAAGGCTACGCTGCTCTGACTACAGCTCTGAGATCAAACCCCTCACACCTGAGAAACCTGGATCTGTCTATTAATAAAATAGGAGACTCAGGAAAGAAGCTGATCTCTACTCTTAAGGATGATGAACATAAACTACAGACTCTATAGTTATATAACTGTTGAAAAAAAAAACTAACCATTTAAGTAATTCACCATTAGTGTACACATTTCTGTTTAGTCTTAGTCATATAAGATTGGCAGGTTGGAAGTCTTATTTATTTATTTTTTTCCATCAATAAACTAATGCTTTAATGTATTGTGTTTAGTAAAGTTGATTTAAAATTTATGTGAAGGCAGAAGACAGAGAGTCAGTCAGAGTCTACAAAATGTCACAAATAAGTGCATGAGAGTGATTGTAAATGAACACCTCGTCTCCTTGTGACACCCTGCTATCTCTGACTTCATACTGCTGCTTTTTTCTGAACAAGATGATCTCTGTTTTTCCCTGTTTCTGGAAGCAAATTAATCCTTAATCTTCATATATATACTGTATGATAAATAAATTTGGTAAAATTTGTAAAATTCACCTCAGCTTGTTCTTAAAGTCTGCACTTTAAGAGCTAAATGACTCAGTAGTGTTTATTATTTGAAAAGCTCCAAAGCCTGTGATTGGATAAGAGCAGTGATGTGATGAGTAAATATCTGCTCATTTTCCTGTTATAACACAGATGTAACTAAGAATGAAGAAATGTTGAATGATTAATTATAAACAGGAGATGATGATGTTTCCCTTGAAGGAGAGATATGTGCAGGCTGGGAATTAATAAAGTACCACAGTTCATGGTTATTAATAATATATACAGTGTGTGATGAAGATCCTTGTATGATGAAGTGTCATGGTGTGCGCCTGCGATGGGCTTGTGCTCAAATCAATATCCCTCCTTGCTAACTCTGAAGCTTAATAGTTAGGCGACCTCCCCCTCAGATATGCAAAGGAACGGGGCAAAAGAATTAGGCGCACCTGGTGAGCTATCTTTGCTAATGATCCCGGGCTTCACCCCGGGCTATAAAATACAGCGGGGAGTGTAGCTCGGAGTCTGTTTGGGCTACTGGACATTACCACGTGGTGTGATTGTGACACGCACTACCGGGGCCAATGGAATGCTCCCTAGGGACTTCAATGAGGCGAGAACGCCTTTGAATGCCGCAATAAGGACAGCCGCGAGCCAGCCGCCGAAGCGGAAAAGGCCAAAAGAATATCACCTTATGACACCTTTAACCCTTTTCTTCCCCATTTACCTATATAAATGACCCTTTTTCCCGTAAGACTTCGCCTCCATTACATAAAGACTCCTGCATTTCCATGTTGGTGATAAGAACATGTCTATAAATACATCATTCATTTAGTTATAACACATTGAACAGACTCAGAGACATGAGAAGGGTGTGCTCATTGTGCACAGTGAAATAAAGACTGAGTGAAGTGTTCACACCATCAAATCTGCCAGTTCTGTTATAAAATATATGAAACATCAGCCTTGTTGTGGTTGCTGCTTCATTCGAAAATTGGACCAAAATGAACTATTGTATGATGCAGGTTTAAAGGGTCATGTGATTATTCTGTATTTATTAGTAGTATTTTTTTCAATCTGTGTGTCACACCTGTGCCACCTCGGTCCCAGGGAAGAAGATCTGGTTCTCTGGATTACTGAGCCGCCGCTTTGTGTCCCCCTAGTGTGTCTACGTGTGTAAAAGATTCGGACTGACACAGGAGGGTAAGTCTTTCAGGAGAGCAATGTTTATTTATTCACTAGACACGGTAGGGTCAAGGTTGAGCACTTTAATATGAATACTTGGAAATATTGGTAGTAACTTTACATGAGGGGAGCCTTAAAGATCGCTCCTTTTTTTTCTTGTTGACGTGAAGGATCGGGGATGGCACGGTCGTTTTTGAGAACACAGAGGAAACGGCGAAGGAGATGTGCACACACTCACACACACAGAGTCACGGAGACGGGAGAACAAAACAGGATAACACACTTCTGAGGAGAAACAAGGAGAACAGGTAAGTAATTAAGACACTTAAGTCTTACTTGTTTGGTGATTCGGTCCACTTTCGTCTTACGAGCCCGGATGCTGTATGTTGTGTGGTGTGCGCTCCTAAGAGTTTGTCCTCAGTGTGATCAGGTGGCGTTGCTTAGTACTCTGGAGATGGGGGGCATGGTGTTTGACTTAATTCGGAGCCTGGCCCGATTGTGACATTACCCCCTCCTCCACGACCCGCTCCTGAGGATCGTTCCCTCTGCCGTCGTGGTGGTCCACCTCTACTCCTTCGTGCTGGGCGGTCGGGATGGGTGTGATGAAACTCCTCTAGAAGAGTGGGGTCAAAGATGTTATCCCGAGGTACCCATGATCTCTCCTCTGGACTGTAACCTTCCCAGTCCACCAAGTACTCGAGGCGACCACAGGAATTCAGAATACCCCATACTTGGTAGATGGTTCCCTCATCCTCTAGGATCGGAGGAGGAGGTGTTTCTTCTTCTGAGCCAGGCTCTATGGATGATACGACAGGGTCTAGGTATTTTTTCAACAATGATACATGAAAAGTGGGATGGATTCGATAATGTGGAGGTAATTGTAATTTGTAGGTGACCAGGTTTACCTGTTCTAGGACCGTAAAGGGGCTAACATACCTGGGGTTGAGCTTCTTGCACGGCTGATATAGACGCATTTCTCGAATCAAGAGCCATACCTTATCTCCTGGTCGGAATGATGGAGCGATGGATCATTGTCCTTGGCATTACTCTTGTGTCTGCGTACAGCACGTGGCAGATGATGGTGAGCTTCTTCCTAAACTCTCTCACTTGTTCGAAACCAGCTGTCGACTGCCAAAAGGTGAGATGGTTCCCCGTTCCAGGGAAATAATGGGGGTTGATAACCTAGCACACACTGGAAAGGGGTGAGACCCATGGTCGGTTGTTGAAGGAAGTTTTGGGCGTATTCTGCCCATCCAAGAAACTGGTTCCAGGATTTCTGATGGCCATGGCAAAACGTCCGATTTTTTTAACCTTTCGTTCAGTCTGTCCATTTGTTTGGGGATGATAGTCAGATGATAAACTCATGGTCACACCTACAGTAGGAGTCGGAATAAGCTTCTCCATACCCGAGAGATAAATTGGGGACCTCGATCAGATACGATGTCCTTTGAGATGCTGAAGTAACGGAACACTCTGTTGAATAGTATTTCAGCTGTTTCCATGGCGGACAGAAGACCTTTGAGAGGGACCAGTCGGCAACTTTTCGAAAATCTGTCAATGATGACGAGGATGCAGGTACAGCCACCCGAGTTGGGTAGGTCTGTGATGAAATCCACCCCCAAGTGTGACCATGGGCGGTGTAAAGTTAAATAAGTGAAAGACTCAACATACAAGCACCATCTATGACAGAGAATCGCCACCTCACAGTATCTACTATGATGTAACTATGATGTAACAGTATAGGGTCTGTGTATAAAAACTGCAGTCAGTAACATGTGAGACAGGGAAGCGCATCGGCTGCTAGTCATCTCAGGGACACTGATGGTATGATAATACCGCTCTTTACTTATACGAAGGACTGATTATTTGAATCTTGATTGAGTTACTTGATATTTAATTAATTTACTATAGTGCTCATTACAAGAAAAAGAGTAACTTACAGATGTTACTCATGCGGTATTCTGGTTTTACCGTCACACCTCACGGTGGCGGCATTTGGGTTTGTGCGTTTGCTGGCTTCTACCGCTGAGTGGCGCTATATAACTATAGACTGACGCCTCGGGCATCAGTTTATTCTCTCAAGAATTAATGAGCCGCACGCCGTTAGAGCTGCACGTAAAAGCGGAGAAATAAAAGTGAAACGTTGGGAGTTAAATGTATAATTTAAATTAAATTAAATCTTATTAGGATCGAATTTAAGCAAAGTAAACGTTAACACAGTGAGCCTTTATATTTTATCATGTGTAATTAGAAAAGCTACGCATGTATGTTTTTCATCATCTTATATTTTGTGTTCTTTAAATTTGTAGTAGATTTATTAACTGAAATAAAAGAAAATAAATTACCATCAAAATTAAAACATTGTCAGGCCGTGCTACTGCGTCAGCAGATGTCGATGTGCTTTTGCGTTATTATAAGAATTAAATGCAGTAGGCTGTTATGATCATCATAATGTTTTTTAATAAATAATAAAAACATTTTAACAAATTACATTTTTGCATCCCAGCACCCCCGTTGCGCTGTACCACCGCCGGCGAAAACCTTATAAAATACAAGCGAAACATTAAACGAATTTATCATCACAGTACTAAAATTACAGTACAAATTTAGAACTTAGATAAAGGGGTTTCTTAGTTCCATCGAATTTAAGCAAATGTTATGTTTAAGTAACTGTTAACACAGCGAGCCTTTATATTTTATATATTTTATCATGTGTAACACTCGCGTAGCCAGAAAACTCTGAAAACTGGGTGTGTGTATCAGAAAACGTGGGTGAGTCACAGGTGTTGTCAGATTAATGGGCAAAAACTATATAATAAACCTATATAAACTACATATCCTTTATAAGACTTTACTTTTATTTAAGTGCACGCACAATGACGACAAAACATTATGATGTTGTAAAATAACGAAAGCAAACAGGGATACAGCGCTATTCTCTATCGGTTTCTGTGAACTTGAGCGCGTCAGAAAATAAACAGAAACTCCGCGTATACTCGCCTCACAGACGTGAAAAAATAAATAGTTCTATCTGTCTGCTTTTATATAAACTAATGGAAAAAATCAGCTTATGTAATTCGTATGAAACGTGGATCAGTACAGCGCATCCACTCACAGCCGAAACGAAAAGACATTAACTTATCAATGAATTATTAAAATGGCCAGTCAGTTTCCTTGCTGTTTTCCCCGACGCATTCATAATCATTAGTCTAGTTCTGCCGGTGCGGTGTTTCTTATCCCCACCCCCGTTAAAACGGTGTATTCAGAGGTTTGCCCGCGAAATGTTGTGCACATTTGTATATTATGACTGAGATAGGAAGGCGGCTCACATCGGCGTGCGTTTCGCACAGCGCCGCAAAGACAGCGCTTACTTAACACGTATAAATGTGTGTTTGTTATATTTCTGGGAAAGAGAAATCTCTTATAAATCTCTCATATCGGCGCGCGCGTTCATCTGACATCAAAACTCGGCAAAGTGAAAGAGCGCACGCGCGTGCCGCGGGCTCACGCAAACATTTTACTTTCACCAAAAGATTAATTCACAACCACATTTCGGCCATTCACACACACATGCATTGTGCTATGTTGTTTGTAGACACTTTTGCTTTTCCCCTTCTAATCTCCTCTTTGATCAAAAGAGGAGCCGATATGAGCCGACACGAGCTTGATTAAACACTGCATTTTTTTTTTAAGTGAAAGCGCGCGCGATATGAGCAGCTTTAATTATTGATAATTAAATAATTATTAAATGGTGGACATAAACAGCAAAAAGGACAATATTATTTTACTTTTGATTATTATCATTTTATTGAATGATCATTTGAAACTGAAGCGCTCCGTGTAGATTCATGCCACGAGTCATTTTATCATACAAAATTATTACGTTGTGCTCAGACCACTAAGCGTCTGTGGATTCCAAAATTGACATTTTTACCGTTTTTTAATCACTGGAATGAAAGAGATAGAAAGTTTCCTTATCATAACATGCGTTGTATTGGTTTTAATCGCTCGATACACAGCCCATCATTTTTTATGCTTTTTTACAAAGAAAAAAAATACAAATGGAATCATATTTATTTGGTTTATTTATTTATTTTTTTATAAAATCTAAAATTAAAACATTGTAGAGTAATTAAAAACAGTGTAGAGTGATTAATAACATGCATGTTATGATAAGAAAAATCTCATTCCAGGGATGAAAAACGGTAACAATGTCAATTTTAAAATGTAGAATCCAGAAGATTTTAAATTTACACAAATTTAAGAAGAGGCCTGAAGCAAGATCCAAGATCCTCCACTTTGCTGAAACCATGCACAGTGAGGAGAGGTGCATTTTAGGTTTTCCAAGTGTAAAGGTGAAAACAGCCGATTCACACCTGGGGAGGGTGTATTATTTGCATTTGAATGTGTCTGACATTGCAAAGCGCACATTGCAAGAACAACGACCTAAAGTAAATAGAAATAAGAGGTCCTGATTATACTGGATAAATGTTATTTAGTAAAACAAAATTCCAGCCACGATATACTATACTATAACCATATTATACAAATAATAAAATTTTATATTTAAGTTAATTCAATGTTCTATTCTGTAGGTCTATTTTCCCAGTTTTTTTATATTTCAATTTGTATGTCTTAAATGTAATTTTTTTTATAACAACAATAAACCGATACAAACAAAAGCTATATAACAGTTCATTCTTTGTACAAATAAAATCGTTAGCTAGTGAACTTAATTAGCTAGTCTAAATAATATATATATTTTTACAAGCCCTTGAGCTGTTGTTAGTGCTTGTTTGGCCAGTCATTTTCCTTGCCGTTTTCCCCGACGCATTTATTATCATTAGTCTAGTTCTGCCGGTGCGGTGTTTCTTATCCCCACCCCCGTTAAAACGGCATATTCAGAGGCTCACCCGCGAGAGGTTGTGCGCGCGCGGTCTACTACACAGCTAAAACATATTTGTATATTATTCAATTCAATTCAATTCAATTTTATTTATATAGCGCTTTTAACAATGGTCATTGTCCCAAAGCAGCTTCACAAAAAAAAAAAAAAAATTAAAGATTTTTTTTTTTTTTTTAGAAAAGAAAAGAAAAGAAAATATTTGGAAGTGTGTATGTGTGAGAAAAATGTGTCTAGATAATAATGAAATGAATGAATAATGAATGAAATGTCTCTGATGAGCAAGCCAAGGGTGACGGCGACAGTGGCAAGGAAAAACTCCCTGAGATGGCAATAGGAAGAAACCTTGAGAGGAACCAGACTCAACAGGGAACCCATCCTCATCTGGGTGATAACAGATAGAAATAACATCAAGTGTGTTGTGCAGGTGAAAGTTCAATATATCAGAAGTTGTGTAGATTCAGTTCAGCAGTAGGTGCAGAGGGCAGATGGGGTCAGGATCACTGGAAGCACAGGAGCAGGATGTGTAGCTCCAGCCATCATAAAGCAGAATCTAGCTGGAGCAGGTCCTTCTCAAGATGCCTTAGAAACCTCGCAGGGTTGGCCTTTGTCTACTGAAGCTGGCACAATCTTCAGATGTCTCAGGATGGGTAGAAAAATACAGAAAAGATGGAGAGAATTAGCGTAGTTGCCATTCAGGATAGGTGTACTGGAGTATGAGGTTATGGGATGAGTTACGTGTATGCCAGATTAAAGAGATGCGTCTTGAGCCTACTTTTGAATTGGGAAACCGTGTCTGCTCCCTGAACAGTGTCTGGAAGGCTATTCCAAAGCTTTGGAGCCAAATATGAAAATGCCCTGCCCCCTTTTGTAGATTTTAAAATTCTGGGAATTACCAGAAGTCCGGAGTTTTGTGATCTTAAGGGACGTGGTGGATTATAGCATATCAAAAGACTGGTTAGGTATGAGGGAGCTAGACCATTTAAAGCCTTGTATGTAAGTAGTACTATTTTGTTATTAATTCTAAATTGAACAGGTAGCCAGTGCAGGGATGATAATATTGGGGTTATATGATCAT
The DNA here is from genome assembly GCF_024256425.1 of Clarias gariepinus. Lineage (NCBI taxonomy): Eukaryota > Metazoa > Chordata > Actinopteri > Siluriformes > Clariidae > Clarias > Clarias gariepinus. The sequence continues at coordinate 27,288,135 of NC_071111.1, forward strand.
ATTTTCTGGATCTAGTGAGAACCCTGGCGGCTGCATTTTGGACTAACTGTAGCTTGTTTATTGAGGATGCAGGACAACCACCTAGTAATGCATTACAATAGTCCAGTCTGGAGGTCATGAATGCATGAACTAGCTTTTCTGCATCAGATACGGATAGGATACTCCTAAGTTTGGCAATATTTCTAAGATGGAAAAAGGCTGTTTTTGTGATATTGGAAATATGATTTTTAAAAGACAAGTTACTGTCTAATATCACGCCCAGGTCTTTTACTGTTGAGCTAGTAGTAACAGTACATCCTTCTAAACGCAGGCTGAATTGTGAAAGCTGTTGTGTGCTGGTTTTTGGGCCGATGAGCAATATCTCTGTCTTATCTGAATTTAGTAAAAGAAAGTTATTGGTCATCCAATCTTTTATGTCCTGGACACACTCTGTTAATCTAGACAACTTGGGTATTTCATCTGGTTTTGTTGAGATGTATAATTGGGTATCATCAGCATAACAATGGAAACTAATCCCATGCCTTCTAATGATGTTTCCCAGGGGAAGCATGTAAATTGAGAACAGGAGAGGTCCTAAAACTGACCCTTGTGGGACCCCATATTTCACTGGCATTACATCAGACGGTACTCCATTTAGATCTACAAAATGGTATCGATCAGACAGGTATGATCTAAACCATTTTAATGCCTGCCCCTGAATACCTATATGATTTTGTAGGCGGTCTATGAGAATATTATGATCTATGGTGTCAAATGCAGCACTTAGATCAAGTAAGACTAGTATTGAGATGCAGCCTTGGTCTGAAGCTAAAAACAAGTCGTTTGCAATCTTAACTAGTGCAGTTTCTGTACTATGATGGGGCCTGAAACCTGACTGAAATTCTTCTAGGATGTTGTTTTCCTGCAAGAATGTGCATATTTGAGCTGATACTACTTTTTCTAATATTTTTGATATAAACGGAAGGTTTGAAATCGGTCTATAATTTGTTATTTCATTCGCGTCCAAATTAGATTTTTTAAGAAGCGGCTTAATAACTGCCAGCTTCAAAGGTTTAGGGACGTGACCTAGATATAATGAAGAATTAATAATGTTTAGAAGTGGCTCTTCAACTGTAAGCATCACTTCTTTTAAAAATCTGGTTGGTATTGGGTCTAACAGGCACGTTGTTGATTTAGCTGAGGTGATAAGTTTATACAGCTCTTCCTGTCCTATACCTGTAAAGCACTGAAAATCTAAATGTTAAGCTCTAGGCTGAACTAGATCATGAGATGCTATTAGAGGTTGAACCTCTGTTATTTTCTTCCTTATGCTATCGATTTTTTCATTAAAGAAGTCCATAAAATCTTCACTACTAAAATGTTGTGGAGTACTCTCTGCAGGCATCTTAGGTTTTGTTAGGCAGGCTACTGTACTAAATAAGAACTTGGGATTGTTTTGGTTTCTTGCTATCAGTTGGCTAAGATGCTCGGTCCTAGCGTTTTTTAGAGCCCGTCTATAGCTGCACATACTGTCTTTAAACGCAATTCGAAAAACTTCTAATTTAGTTTTTCTCCATTTTCGCTCAAGGTTACGGGTTGCTCTCTTTAGGGCGCGAGTATGACTATTGTACCAAGGAGCAAGTGTTTTATCTCTGACTTTTTTGAATCTGATGGGAGCAACAGTGTCTAATGTACTGCTAAAAATAGTACCCATGCTGCTGGTCACTTCGTCTAGATCGTCTGCATTTAGGGGTCTAATAAGAATTTGGGACAGATCCGGTAGATTACTTGTGAATCTGTCTTTAGTAGTCGGATTCATATTTCTAACAAATCGATAACGTGGAGAGACACAGCTAATCTGTTCTACGGGTAGAGTATATATCAGGAGGTGATGATCTGTGATATCATCACTTTGAGTTAAAATCTCTATATTAGTGACATCTATACCATGAGATATAATTAAATCTAGTGTATGATTACAGCGGTGAGTTGATCTATTTATATTTTGTTTAACCCCAAAGGAATTTAGTAAGTCCATAAATGCGAGGGCTAAAGTGTCGTTAGCATCATCTACATGAATGTTAAAGTCACCTACTATCAACACTTTGTCAGAGTTAACAATTAGGTCTGATAGCAGATGTCCAAATTCTTTAAGAAAATCGGCATATGGCCCTGGGGGTCTGTACACGGTGGCCAGAGTAAAATATAGCACGGGTTTATTATGTATTTCATTAAGTGCAACATTGATGACGAGCACTTCAAATGAGTTAAACCTGGGCCTTATTTTCTGAGTAACAGTGAGGATAGAAAGTGACTGAGATAGGAAGGCAGCTCACATCGGCGTGCGTTTCGCACAGCGCCGCAAAGACAGCGCTTACTTAACACGTATAAATGTGTATTTGTTATATTTCTGGGAAAGAGAAATCTCTTATAAATCTCTCATATCGGCGCGCGTTCATCTGACATCAAAACTCGGCAAAGTGAAAGAGCGCACGCGCGCGCCGCGGGTTCACGCGAACATTTTACATTCACTAAAAGATTAATTCACAACCACATTTCGGCCATTCACACACATGCATTGTGCTATGTTGTTTGTACACACTTTTACTTTTTTCCTTTCTAATCTCCCCTTTGATCAAAATGCTCCCGATATGAGCCGACTCGAGCAGCTTCGTTTCATAAAGAGAGGGAACATAGACTTGATTAAACACTGCATTTTTTTAAGTGAAAGCGCTCGATGTGAGCAGCTTTAATTATTAATAATTAAATAATTATTAAATGGTGGACATAAACAGCAAAAAGGACAATATTATTTTACTTTTTATTATTATTATCATGTTATTGAATGATCATTTGAAACTGAAGCGCTCCTTGTAAACTCATGCCACGAGTCATTTTATCATACAAACATTATAACGTTGTGCTCGGACCACTAAGCGTCTGTGAATTCCAAAATTGACTTTTTTACCGTTTTTTAATCACTGGAATGGAAGAGATAGAAAGTTTCCTTATCATAACACGCCTTGTATTGTTTTTAATCGCTCGATACACAACCATCTGAAATAAAGCGTCTCACATCGGCATCGGCGTGCGTTTCGCACAGCGCCACAAAGACAGTGCTTATTTAACACGTATAAATGTGTGTTTGTTATATTTTACTAAAAGGCTTATACACAACCACATTTTAGCCATTCACACACATGCATTGTGCTGTGTTGTTGTTACACACTTTCACTTTTCATCTCCACTCTGATCAAAATGCTCCCGATATGAGCCGACACAAACAGCTTCGAAAAATCAGATTATTCATCTATCCTAAAGAGAGGCAACATATATATTTGCTGATTAAACACTGCATTTTTTTAAGTGAAAGCGCGCGATGTGAGCAGCTTTAATTATTAATAATTAAATAATTATTCAATGCATAAACAGCTAAAATCAAGATGATTATTATTCTTTAGATTATTATTATCATGTTCTTTTGCTGTTTGTGTTCAGCCTTAAATGATTATTCGAAACTGAAGCGCCTCTTGTAGATTCATGCCACGAGTCATTTTATCATATAAAGATCATTACGTTGTGCTCGGACCACTGACTCCAAAATTGACATTTTTACCGTTAAAATAAAAAAGTTTTTACAAGCACTTGAGCTGTTGTTTGTGCTACAGTAGTTGATCAATTGGAATGGTTATTACCGTCGCGCTCACCGCCGCGTGAAAACGTCAGCGGCCAAAATAAATTAGTTGCATTTCAAAGTCATTCGTAAAATGGCCGCCAGGTGGCGCAAAGTGACATTTTCGCTCGTTGCCGTAAATACAACAGTGACCGTTATACAGCGTATCTCTGTATCTGTTTATTGTTATTTAAGTTCTGGATTATTTCAGGTACTTTAAACACATTGTTGGGTTGCTCATGTTGGCTTATATGAGATGTAGTTTACAAATGAACACCTGGTTGGGTTATTTTGACCCAACAACTGGTTTATTCATTATTCTTTCCTTTCTCCAAATATCAGCCTGCAGAATGTTTGAAATATTACTGTTATTGTGTCACAGGTGTAGTTTTAAGAGTTGTTTAGGCAGGAATGCGTGTGTATACAGCTCAAAACCTCCATCAGTTGTTAAAGATAGCGGCTATTTAGAAAAAATGCCCAGTGATTTCTGAGCTTCAGGAAATCTCCCGGCGCTCTGCGCATAACACCGGGCCAACTCATGTCGGAAATAATTTATAAACGGTTTCTAAACGTGGGCTATTGTTTTTTTTTTTTACTTATAGTATTTGTTAATTTAATTTAAATGAGGTTTGGGCTCAGAACTTCAGAATCGTGATTCTCCTCTTTAATTTACTCCATAGTTTTAATCAGCGCTCAGCCGCATGCATTAAGTTTTCCAGAGCGCACCGGCAGAAGTAGACTAATGATTATGAACGCGTCGGGAAAACAGCAAGCAGACTTAAAAAAAAAAAAACGTTTGCGTTCATTTTCTGACGCGCTCAAGTTCACCAAAAACAATACAGAGCAGCACAGCTTACAACACTTACAAAATCACAACACTTACAAAATCACAACGTTTTTTCGTTATTGTGAGTGCGCTTAAATAAAAGTTAAGTCTTATAAAGGCATGTAGTCTTATATAGTTTTATTATATAGTTTTTGCACATTAATCTGACAGCAGTTTTTTCAGCCTGTCACGGCGTGCGCCCAAATCAATATCGCTCCTCGCTCACTAGTTAGGCGGCCTCCCCTTCAGACATGCGAAGCAGCGGGACCGCAGAATTACACATGACTGGTGAGCTATTGTTACTATGGTTGCCCGGGCTTGCACCCCACGCTATAAAATACTCGGGGTTTGTTGGGCTACAGTGGATTTTACTACGCGCTGTGTATCAACGCGGAAGTGCGGCATGCAAGCAGGGCAAATGGAACGCGCCCCGGTGACTTCAAAGGAGCGAGAGGTGGGAGGGGGCCATCCGCGGAGAGCAGAGTCAGCGCGAGCAGACGGATGGCCATTGCACTTACACCGCGTAGTAAAATCCACTGTAACCCAACAAACCCCAATCATCACCAGCCGTGCCTTATTCCGTCATGTCATGTGGGCATTATAAGCTTTGTATTGAAAACTTCTAACTAAAAAGTGGCAGCTGGCACGCCTAAAAATAGACGCAGGTTATTTTTTAATAGTCTAAATAAAAACCCTCCGATTTAATTTCCTATAGTCTAACCAGCGCTCAACCGCACGCATAGTTTTCCCGAGCGCGAGGAATTTTTTTGTGCTAAATAATGTTTATGCAGTATAAGAATTCCTATTAATCCTGGGTTGTTCTTTTAGTGTCACTATAGTGCTTTACAATGCCAGACAACATTCAAATACAAATGATTCACCCTCCCCAGGTGTGAATCGGCTGTTCTCACCTATACATTCAGAGAAACTGTAATGGACCTCTCCACACTTTAAAAACCACTTGAATCTGAGGCTCTTCTGGAGTCTTTCAGTGATTTCAATTTGTGTAATTTTAATCTCCTGGATTCTAGATTCTAAAGTTGACATTGTTACCTTTTTTAATCATTGGAATGGAAGAACTTGTTATTTTCCTTATGATAGCATAAATTGCATTGTTTTTAATCAGTCTATACACAATAATATTATTTGGTATTTATTTATTTATTTATTTTTTAAACGGGTATGGGGGCTATCTTGGTTCATTAATCTCCGTGCCTGGTTTAGTATTCAGTGCGCATCTGTTATATTACAACTATCATAACACTCAAATACCTTTTATTGGGGGTTAAGTGACTGATGTGCCTAACATTTTTCAGCTGAGCCTTTGTTTCACTGAAAACGACCGCGACACCCCCCTCTCTCTCACACACACACACACACACAGAGCCGACCAAATCATTAGCACGTCCCTCCCCCAAACAGCACAGACATTTACTTACACCTGAACTGAGTTGTTTGAGTAACATGGGTCGAACCCGTTACAAATCATAACAGTCTACTGCATTTCATTCTTATAATAACGCAAAAACACAAGCGGGGCGGAATGACCGACATCAGCTGACGCAGTAGAACGTCATAACACTGTTTTAATTTTATGGTAATTTATTTCAGTTAATAAATCTACTATAAATTTAAAGAACACAAGAAATAAGATGACACAAATCCATACACGCTTTTTTTTCTAATTACAAGTGATAGAATCAAAAGGCTCACTGTGTTAACATTTATTGTGCTTAAATTTGATCCTAATAAGATTTGATTTAATTTAAATTCTAGAACAGTGGCAGCTGGAACACCTAAAACAGATGCAGGATTATTTTTTTATAATCTAAATAAAATGCTGTTTTAAACGTGGGCTATTGTTATTTACATGCAATATTTGTTAATTTAATTTAAATGGGGTTTGGTCTCCGGAATGTTGAGCATCAGGATCCTCTTCTTTACTTTCCTACGTAGAATCAGCGCTTAATCGCACGCATTAAGTTTTGTAAATTCGTTTAATGTTTAATAGTAAATAATGACCCCCGTTGCGCTGTACCACCGCTCGGAAAACCTTATGAAATACAAGTTTAGGACAATTATGATGATCTGCCACGGCGTGCGCGTGTGATGGGTGTACGCCCAAATCTACTATAACTACTCCCTCACTCCGTAGGCTCCCTGAATAGGCAGCTAAAGGGACGGAGCTGCCTATTTGTGCTGGCTGGCGATAATTAACGTTAATATGATCTCGGGCTTGCTCCGCATTATAAAAGCAAGGCGCGGAGGTTTGTCTGAGGTCTGGGAAGTACGTGATGTAATAGAGAATATAAAAAAGCATGTCAGTGGGGAGATGTGACGCGGCCAGGCACTTTAAACAAGGACATTAGAATTCCGCCGTTTGATCTCCGCGCTAAGGACAGCGCGAGAAAGAGCTGCGCGAGCTCCCGCGGCATCTTCACTCCCGCGGCATCTTCACTCCCGCACCACGCCCGCCCTTGCAGCCCCGCTGCCGAAGAGGAAAACTGTGGTTAGGTTTTTGCGTCAGCGAGAACTCGCGCCGGCCATCGACAGCGGGAGAAGCGCCGTCACGAGGGAGCGTGCAGGAGCGCTGCCTCCGCGTGCTCAGTTCTGCCACTCGCACCAACACTTATCGTCAGCTGTGTGCCCGCATGCCAGTGTGGCACAGCCCCCGGAACTGCACATGCACAACCTTTATCCCATTCTTTCCTTTCTCCCTCCTTTAACACTTTCCTTCCCCATTTTGCCTAAATAAATTACCCTTTTCCCGTAAGACCTCGCCTCGTGTCCGTGCTTTATGGTGCCGCCCGTGCAACATGGGTCGAATCCGTTACAGATCATAACAGTCTACTGCATTTCATTCTTATAATAACGCACAAACACAAGCGGGGCTGAATGACCAACATCAGCTGACGCAGTAGAATGTCCTGACAATGTTATAATTTTTATGGTCATTTATTTTAGTTAATAAATCTACTATAAATTTAAAGAACACAAGATATAAGACGACACAAAACCCTACACGCGTCTTTTCTAATTACACATGATAAAATTTAAAGGCTCACTGTGTTAACATTTATTTTGTTTAAATTTGATCCTAATAAGATTTAATTTAATTTAAATTCTACATTTGTATCGTCATTTTAGTTCTGTGATTATAAATTTGTTTAACTACAATGTTTTACTTGATTTTATCCGCTACTACGTGCAGTTCTAAAACTCCGTGTCTCATTAATCCAGCAGAGAATGAACTAAGGCATGAGGCGTCAGCCTGTAGTTATATAGCGCCACTCAACGGTAAAAGCCAGCAAACGCACAAAGCCAAACGGTACCGCCGAGCGCGGCGACGGTAGGACCTACAGTCCGATTGATTAACCACTGTATTTTCATTAATAATAACAACAATAACAGTAGACAGAGAGAAACATAGAGTCTGTCTAAACAAAATTAATTGCAGCTGTTTGCAAAATGTCCCCTTGCGCCACCTGGCAGTCATTTCACAAATTATTTTGAATTGCGACTGATTTATTTTGGCTGTTGCCGTTTGCCGCGACAGAGTGCATGGCAGTCATAGACATTCCTTGTGAGTAACCACTGTATGGTATGCTGTGATTGTTGTTTAAGTTTAAATGTATTCACAAAAAATGTAATATGATGTTGTGTATTACATGTCCTTTAAAGGATTAATAGAATAGTATGTGTTAGTTGTGTTAGAAGCTTAGTTAAATAATTTTGTTGGTGTATTTGTTTAAATTTTATTTAACTGTTGTGGTTTAGAAGTAGTGATTTAACTGTTATTTACCAGGAATAGTGATGTACCCTTTTTTCTAGTTTTCATTTAAGGTTATCGACCTTGCTCTCTCTCCCTCACTTAGTCAAATCTATTTTGAACCATTGTTGTGTAACCTGCAAAGCTGTCAGACACAAGAATTAAAAGTGATTGCAGAGTTGATTCCCGTGTCCCCTGTAGTTGGCTATGGCTTTTTTCAAGTTTAAAGCAGAGGCTGATGTGCAAATTCCCAGATAACTCGACAGACGGTGTGGAATTGGCAGAAGCATGAGTTTTCCAGCAGGCAAATGTCGGGGACCTTTTGACATTGCACTCTCAAGACATCCAGCAACATACCTTCTAACATCCCTCTCCATGTTGGGCCACCAGTAGCGATCCTGCAGGAGTGAGAAAGTACGCTCGGTTCCCGGGTGTCCTGTGCCTAATGAAGTGTGGACTGAGTGAATGAGTGAATTGCGATTCAATTCCTGGATAAACTGGCGATTGGGTGGACAGTTCTGGGGATTGATTGGAGCTGGTTCTAATACGGATTGAGGGTGCTTCCAGTGGATGGGGTTGACGAAAAGTTTCTCTGGGAGAATTGGAACTGGGTCGTCATTGGTGACGTTGTCGGAGAGAGGGAGTTGGCTTTGAAGTTCTTCGACCCTGGACGATAGGAAATCTTGAAATTAAATCGGGAAAAGAACATTGCCCATCGTGCTTGTTGTGGGGTGAGTCTTTTTGCCTCCCTTAAATATTGCATGTTCTTATAAACAGTCAAGACAAGGAAATGGTGCAAAGCTCCCTCTAGTCAATGTCTCCATTCGTCCAGGGCCATCTTAATCGCCAGCAGTTCTTGATCTCCAATATCATAATTCTTTTCAGTTGGGGTGAATTTCTTAGAAAAGAACACACATGGATGGAGCCTTGAGGGTTTTCCTAGTTGCTGGGACATGATGGCTCCCACACTATTGGTTGAGGCGTCTACTTCTACTACAAATGTGAGTTCTGGGTTGGGTGTATGAAGATGGGCGCCGAGGTGAATGCCTGTTTTAACAGTTGGAAGGCGTCGGTGGCTTCCGGGGTCCACTTAAGGGCTTTGGGTTTTCCTTGGAGCAGGAAGGTTAGAGAACTGGCTGTGATACTGTAGTTCTTTATAAATCTGGAATAGAAATTAGCAAATCCAAGGAATCGTTGGAGCACACACTTGTGGGTTGTGGCCAGGTGGTGATGGCGGAGACTTTCTCTTGATCCATTTTCACCTGTTTTGGTCAATGATGTAACTGAGAAACTGGATGGAAGATTGATGGAATGCACATTTCTCAGCCTTGAGAAAGAGATGTAACTCACAGAGTTGTTGGAAAACCTTTGTGACGTGCCGGTGGTGTTCAGCCTCGGATTTGGAGAATATGAGAATGTCATCAATGTAGACAATCACAAACTGGTGGAGGAAGTCGCGGAGTATCTCGTGCATGAAGTTTTGGAAGACGGCCGGGTCATTGACAAGGCCATAGGGCATCACTAGGTACTCATAATGTCCTGTAGGTGTTATGAAGGCCGTCTTCCATTCATCTCCTTTTCTAATACGGATAAGATTGTAGGCACCGCGAAGGTCTAGTTTTGTGAACACACAGGCTTCTCTGAGACAATTCAAGGCTGCTGGGACCAGGGGTAATGGATAATGAGACTGTGGCTTTATTGGGGGTACAGAAGTCTATGCACGGACGAAGTCCACGATCTTTTTTCGCTACAAAAAAGAAACTGGATGCTGCAGGGGAAGTTAATGGACATATGAAGCCTTGTTGCAGAGTCTCCTTAATGTACTCCTCCATGCCCTGTCTTTCAGGGATGGAGAGAGGATAGATGCGTCCCCGAGGTAATGGCTCACCAGGGAGGAGGTCGATCGCGCAATCCCATTGACAATGTGGTGGTAGTTGGGTTGCCTTTCTGGGGCAGAACACGTAACTGAATCTAGAGTACTGGGAGGGGGGGGGGGGGGTACATTCACAGACTGTTTTTCTACTGGGCTTTCGATGGAGGTGGATTGTAACTTTAAGAGTTAGGGTCTTAGAGGTAGTGCGGTAAAACCGGTCTGTGTATACTCCTTTCCCCACTTGAGTACCTCCCCTGTGGTCCAAGAAAGCATGGGATTATATTTCATCAACCAGGGGCGTCCCAAGACAAGATCTGCTGTGGATTTCTCAAGCACCAAAAGAGTGATCTCTTCTTGATGAAGAAGTTCAATTCAATTCAATTCAATTTTATTTGTATAGCGCTTTTAGCAATTTTCATTGCCGCAAAGCAGCTTTACATAGTCAAAAGAATTATTTAAGTTTGTATGAAATGTGAATTTGTATGGACCAGCGGACGTGCACACAGATTCGAGGAGTGCGGCCACTGAAATCAAAACATCGGAGGCTGTAAGGCTTACAACTGTGGTGAGGGTGTACGTGCATGTTATTCACAAGTTCTGACGCGTATCTTTTTTGTTACACAGTGTTACGGACCCAGACGTCTGTTGAATTCTTTGTATCTTGTTTTATTTTCAACATTAAAGTACAACAGTTGTTACAGTTTCTTGCATAAATCCACTGTAGTCACAACAACAACAGTCGTTTGGTGTGTTCTGTAGCTTCAGTAGATTACAGTTACAACAACTTATTTTACCTTTAGCTTACATTATTACGGTCAAAAGCTTGTGTTCTTCACACCTTTCTGTATCCTTCCATGTCTTAACAAGTCGTTTGACATGATTCAGAGCCTGGCCCGGTTGTGACAACGTGTGTACATGTTTTACTTTAGCACTAAATTAAGTTCACTTGTGTCTCCCCCGTGTGTTTCCCTATTTATACCAGTCGAACCTGTAGATTATCGTCCATTCACCGCAATGCACCTCCATGTTACCTGTGTTTCAGAAAAAAAATAGTTTTGTTTGTTTTCTCCCCCAGGACTGAGCAGTGTCTGCAGAGTCGGGTTGTTTTTTCGTTTTAAAGACCCCAGCCAAGGTCAAGGCTGAAAAGCTCTCAGTTTTTTTCCTGTTAAAGTTAGCTTTTGTTTGTTTATTCAGCTTAGGTTTTCAACTCTACCCGTCCGCCTGCAGACCCAGCATGGGGATTCATCTTTGTTAGAATTAATTTATATATAAAGGAGTAATTTCTACTCTCTTGCTCTCTTCCTCACAGATCTGATATTAACATGTTAAATCTTTCCTGCTGCTATCTTCCTGTCTTCTCTTGGATCTGCTCTTTAAGGTGTGAACGCTCCTATGCTCACCTTCCCATTCTCTCTTTATGTCTCTCTCCCCCTCTCTCTTTCTCTCGCTCCCTCTGTCTCCTTCCCCCTCTCCCCCTAACTCGAGCCAACATCTTGTGATCTGTCTCTGGACGGACACCTCTCTATCTTCCTCTCCTTTGATTCTTCAGGATCTCACCAGGACATTTACAATGGTTCATGTTCTTTGTAGTTGCATATGTTTATAGCACAGGCGTTTGGTCAAACATATATAAACCCCATCTTTTGCTGTTAATAAACAGAGACCTTTCTGACAGACAACGTGTGTGTGTTTGACTGAGTCTCTCCTGGCGCCAGAGAAGCTTACCGAATCACAGCGGACAGACCGAGCAACTCGCCTCTCCTACTACGTAACTTTAGAAAAACTTTACAATCTGGGGGCTCGTCTGACCTTTCTCTCCAGGAAGGTAAGTTAAGCATTATTTTTGCTATTGTACTTCCTTCCTTGGTCAGAAAAGTTTTTGAACCAATAGTTTATTTTACGTAGTAAATTGGTGTATATTTGGGGTATATTTTGGAAAAAGAAACTTTATGCGTGTTAATTTGTTTTTGGCTTGCGTTGTTTTTGGCATTACTCGCCTTGATTTATTGATTAAAATTACAGCGGCTGTAGCGATTGTGTTTAATTGAAAGATATAGATAAAACTTGGTGTTTAACTGAAACTGAACTGGTGTTGTTAGCAATAAGCTAAAAACATACACAGCGATGTCGTTGCGAGTACCTACGTCATCAAACCGCGTCCCGTTAGAGGAGACGCGCTACTTCGGGTGTGTTTTAAAAAGTTCTACGTTTACTAACTTCTGTTGTTGACATAATTTATGCATTACAATATTAGTAATTTAGTGAGGCATTTGTAGCGTGCACTTCATGTATAAGCTGGCCCTGGCATAGAGGCATGTGTTTAGAAAATAATTAAAATAATTGGTTATAGCCATATTCCTTAGAGTGTACGTTTGGAACAGGGAACGGCGTGCAGTTACAGTTATACACATGGGATGTGCATGATTTTTATTGTCTCCCTGACGTAGAGGCATGTGGACTCAGCCCGGCGCACCTGAGGTTCATTTTTCTGAGAGTGTTCTCAGAAACAGGGTAGATTGCCCGAATGCCGTATTAATTCACTATATTGGTATTTGATAAATGTGTGGATAATCTCCAAAGGTGTAGAGGCACGTGAGATTTGAAATAGAATCCATATTCCTGGAAGTGTTACCAGGAACGCGGAGATATTGCACATTTTGATAATACACTTATAAATTACAGTATTCTTCTGTTACGGTGTGGCGGGATATCGCATTTAGGTAGCGCGCCCGGCTTTCCTTTTTATAGAGCCCTGATGCAGGGCTTCGGAGGGAAAGTTGTGTATGTGAGCGGTGGGAGTGATTGTGCATACTGACAGGAGGCTTCTCCCGTTCGGAGATAACGTGGGATTATTAATTAAAACACAAAACCTCTAATGGAACAAAGAGCAAACCTAAAATATATAACTGAACCTCCTGTCCCCTCCAGACAGGGTTAATTTTTCTTATTGACCTTTAGTTCTTTCATTTCTCTTTTCAGTTTTCTTTTCTCTTTTTCTTTTCTTTTCAGTTTTCTTTTCTCTTTTTTTTCTTTTCAGTTTTCTTTTTTTCTTTTCTTTTCTCTTTTGTTTTCTTTTCAGTTTTCTTTTCTCTTTTTCTTTTCTTTTCAGTTTTCCTTTCTCTTTCTTTTTTCTTTTCTTTTTAGTTTTCTTTTCTATTTCTTTTCTCTTTCTCTTTCTTTTCTTTTTCTTTTCTTTTAAGTTTTCTTTTCTCTTTCTTTTCTTTTTTCTTTTCTTTTCAGTTTTCTTTTTTTCTTTTCTTTTCCCATACCGGAGCAACGCTCCACACCCTGGTGCTTCCTAAATGTCCGCACGCCTAATGCTTTGTGTTGGGGGCCTATATAGACATGGATCCAGGTGTCATGCATTCCCCAAATTGCCATCATGGCGGCGTTGCCTAGCAATTGCACATGAGGGTGGCCGCGGGCCTACCTGACTGGAAACCCGTGGAGTAGTTGTTGCAATACCCGCGACGTTACATCTTCAGTTTTAAATAGATTCTGATACACTCTGTTCGAACGTCACACCACCCATAATTAAAAAAAAAAAGCTTAAAGTGTCCGCTTAACTTCGATAAGCTTGGTTTGTTTACCAACTGTAACTTACTAACAAAATGGGTAATGGTCGTTCCAAACAGTCTTTTACTCCTAATGATTGGATGTATAATCAAAGATTTGGAATTGTTGTTCAACCTTTCATTAACAATTTGGCTGGATGAACAAAGGGTTCTTCTCAGTGGAGACATTATCCAGGAGAAGGTTCATTTGACAATGCTGACATTATCACATGCTAATCTTGTCTCTCATCTTTTACAGGCTAGTTTGCTTCCCTCACAATTGGCTATAGTGAAGGTCAAAGGTCATGCATCTGGTGACTCTAAAGAGGTTTTAGGTAATTGTTTAGCTGAAGAAGGTGCCAAATGGGCCGCCCAAAAAGCACCTTTGTCCCCACAGGTTTGTAGGGATACAGTATTCTCTCTGACGTCCCATTTCTCCGTCCCAAGTTTGTCATCTGACATTGACATAGCCTTCTTGCAAACCCATTCATCACTCGAAGATCTAAATTTTTGGTCCTCCCGTAAGTGTTAACCTGGCAGCGATAGGCTAATTCGGGATGAGACTGGCCGTATAGCTCTTCCAGCATCTGTCCTCCCGTTATGAGTGCGACATTTTCATGGTATTTCACATGTCGCAAAACGGGGGGTAATCCGTATGATCGAGGACAGATTCTGCATTCGCAATATCAAACGGGCTACACTTGTTCTATTAGATTCCTGTTTGATCTGTGCTCGCGCAAATACACAAGGACAACATGTTAAACATGATGCCTTGTCAATGCCTATTGCACCATTTCAATGTTTACAAATTGACTTTACACACATGCCACCTGTCAGAAATCTTGTTGTGCTTGTAATTGTGGACAGATTTTCTAAATGGGTAGAAGCATTTCCATGCTTAAAAGAAAATGCAACAATAGTAGTTAAAATTCTGGCTAAAGAAATAATTCCTAGATATGGTAGTTCAACATCTATTGACAGTGATAATGGCGCGCCCTTCGTCTCCAAAGTGACACAAAAATTGTGTACATTTTTAAGCATTGATTGGAAATTTCACATCCCCTACCATCCCCAAAGTTCTGGTGTGGTAGAAAGGATGAACAGAACAATCAAAGATAGGTTGACCAAAGCCATGATGGATACAGGTAAGAACTGGGTTGACCTGTTACCATCTGTGCTTTGTGAAATTAGAATGACACCCAATTCTACAACCAAACTTTTACCATTTGAGATTATAACGGGAGGACCATTTCCCACCCGCTGGTATGGAAGTAAATTTTATTTGAATTTATTTGATTTTATGTAACTTTACTTCCTTTTAAGGAATAAATGGTAGCCCATAGGAAATTACTCAGAAATGTGTGTGCGAAGCTGCACGTATAGGCCTGAGATTCTGCTTGCATAAACAGTCTGATATATACATTGAGGCCCCTAGACTGGGGAAGCTTGAAGAACCCCAGATGTTTAGGATGACATCTTTGCATGTAGAATAAATTCTTTTGTCCTGGTTGACTATATAAGTGGGGAGCCGACGGGACAGTGTTGCGATTCTGCAGTCTCCCCCGGCCGTTATTGCATGATAAATAAAGGTCGTGATCTTCTAATACCAAAGCCTGGGTCTTCAATCAATTTCCACAACATCTTGGCGCTGCGAGCAGGGTGGTGAAGGGGCAAAGGTGTGGCTGATCACCGTGGGCATCCTTGGCGGGCAGCACAAACAGGTGGCCACCTAAAAAAGGTAAGCAACTTTTGCTTATATACTTAGTTTGTGTTGTTTGCTGGGATAACCCGTGGTGGTAAGGACACCTGATAAAGACCTCTCCAAACTAAGTAGTCTCTACATGGGCTTTGGTTCCAGAAAGAAATGCATGCATCAGCTTACTAACTGTTTTACTGATAATAAATTGATAAAATAAGCATTGCATTTGTCTGTTTTGTTGTCAAGAGGGCATTGATTGATGGCAGCAATAACAGGTGGTATGAGAGAGCGCATTTGAGTATCTATTTAAGTTGCTAAGAGGGCAATATAAAAAGGTAGATAGTCTTGATATTAATTTGTACTTATTGTCAAGTGGGCCTTGATTGGATGGCAATAGGGGAAAGCAAGTTAATACGGAGTTGCGCTTAATTACTAATATTGTTTGTGTGAGGATACGCAACAATTAATAAAATAATACCCTTTTGTATGAGGAACACTTTTTGGTGTCGTAAGCATTTTGTAGCCACCTTAAAATTTGTATTGTATGGGGTTTTGTGGCATTTATTGATATCTTTTCCTATGCGGAATGTACGGGTGTACATCATAAGCATTGTGTCATAACTTTCTATGTGGAGCACTATTTTGTGCCATTAAGTTGAATGCAATTGCAATTGTTTGTGTCTAATTGATGTTGTGTCTGTCTATTACTGTTTGAGTGTGTGAGAGCTCTATGTGTGCCTGAGTGTGCCTGAGAGAGAGAGAGAGGCTGGTTGAGTGAAATCATAAGCTTCGTGTCGAGTAAACAGGCCTGGACCTCCCGAGGGAATTGTGTGTACAACCCTCAGAGGGGGGGCAGCTTGTTGCCAGACCGGAGTCGTGTGTGTGTATGAGCCCTTATTAGTTTAATAACTAAATAAAGAGTTAAATAGTTAAACATTACTCAATAAAAGGGACAAGTGTGAGTGTATTAATGAGCCCCAATTAGTGAAGGGGACAAGTATGTAAAGAATAAGCCCTATTTTCCAGGAAAAGAGGGATAAAGTATGAATGCTTAAGCCTATGACTGAATAAATAAATAAATAAATAAATAAATAGTTTGAAGTGGTGAGTGTGTTTGAACCCTATATTAATACTGTGCCATTACTCGATTATTGATAAAAGTGTTTACTGTGTATAAAATATACTGTGATTTTGGCAATATTGTACATTAAGAAGTGATTATCATTTTAAAGCTTGTTAAGGAAGGTGGATATTTCTGGCAGTATACAATATTGGATGTTGTTGTAAGTAAAAGTTTATTCATTAAAATAAGTGCATAGGCACAAGTTAACGTACGACTAAGTTGTGGTGAAGTAGGTTATAAAGCATAATGGCAGCCTCTCCAGAGGAGATATTAGTGCTGAAACATCCTTTGTGTGCAGATCTCATAACTGAGGTCTCTAATAAATGGCAAAAGCAGACTAAAGATCTGTTTACTAAATGGCCAAAGGGAGGGTCATTTGATGTGACACTGTGTTCGGAGATGGAAGTTTTGATCAGAAATTATAAAACGGCATCAAGGGGGAAAAAGCGTGTACAGAGAGAGTTAAAAAGACAGCAGGAGAGAGAGGTCCTAGCGTTGTTTAAGAAGGAGGGGGAGGAAGTGGTAAAACAGAAAAAGCAAGCTAGGAAAAAGTCTAAAAAATCAGGAAGTGAGGCCCAGAGTAATGGAGGGGACATTTTAGTCACCCCTCCCCCCTATGTGCAGACTGAAGGACAGTTCCCCATGCTTAAAGGCGTGGTGGAAGTTTCTGGTGAAATGCAAATGGAAGGTCATGTAGATTTAGACGGAGACTACAGAGAGTCGTGTGTGAAGTCAAGAAAGAGGCAGGATAGGAAAACGGATAGAGAAGAAAGCACACCATTAGATTGTTACAAGGAAGTAAGGGCAGATCTACAGAGAGTGAAAAGGTTGTATGGGAAGGAAGATAAGTTAGAAGAATGGGAAGAGGTGCAAGCAAGTGGAGAGAGAACAAACAGGAGTGCTAAAACACCAGTAAAAAGTCAGATACAGTTAGATACAACATTAAGGACTGGGCGTGGGCCTTTGTGCAGTGGAGAGGAAGGGGGTGAAGAGGATTTGTCAGTTAATATGGGTAGTTGGAAACTGGGAAGGGACACGGGGAGACTTAGGGACCTGGCTCCACAATTTCCAATTTTAATTAAAGGTGCACGGGGACAATATGTACCATGGGCAACTCAGGATCTCGAGGGGCTTGTCAACTGCCTCCCTAACATTCACGAGGGTGCAGGGAAATGGATTAAGGTCTTAGAAGAGGAGACCTCAGGCAAGCTGTTGTCGGTGGGGGACATAAAAGCTCTGTTGGCAAAGATTTTAGGCGGAGGGACATTGGAGGAGATCCTCCAGGCTTCTGACCTGAGCGAGGCCATAGATACATACCATATGGATGGAACTGTGTTTGATGCTTATCGTCCTTCTGTGTGGCAAGCTTTGCGTACTGAATATCCAACTAGAGTGGACCCAAAAGCTTTAAAGGGGGACGAGTTGGAAGAAACAGAGAATCCAACTCTGTACATCCAGAAGCAGCTAAAGAGATGGAAGCAAGAGACTGAAAGTGATCCAGAAGGAGATGCATTGTTGTCTACGCTGTTCAGACAAACCATAGTAAATGCCATGCCTCAACCAGTAAAAAGTAAACTGGAAGATGTGGTCGGCTTAACTTCTAAATCACACAAAGAATTCTGTGATCACGTCACACATGCTGTTGAACAGTATAGAAAAAATGAGCAGAAGTTGAAAGCTCAAGAAAAAGAACTGCAAAGAAAACTGGCTCAGTTACAGCTTGAAGAATTAACAAAGAAAAACAAGAGAAAAGTCCAAGCTACTCTAAGAACAGAGGAAGCAGAGCAAATGTCCATGAGGGCCCCAAGCAATCCATCACCCACAGTCCAGCCAGCGGCAGCTACTGCGATGACAGCACCAGCCGCATTCTCTCCAAACTCAAACCAGACACCTGCGCCTGTCATTAACGTCTTCACTCAAAAGCCAGGGCCTAGGGAGTGGAGAGCCAATCAACAACAGAGAGGTCAAAGGAACCCTCAGTCTAGCTTTCCCCCAGGCGTATGTTGGGGGTGTGGACAAGCTGGACACAACCGATCACACTGCTTTTCCCACCCATGGCCTCAAGCCCAAAGGAGTGCGGTGGGAGGGGGGTGGCAACAGCCTCCTCGAGATCAGGTTCAAGGCCCATTTAACCCATGGGGGGGTCCAAAACTGGGATATTAGGGGTGCCCAGAGAATCCTACAGGGGAGAATCAGTTACCTATTTTAACAACTAGTGCAGAACAAGAACCCATGTTACACATTGAGGTAGACGGTAAAAGTACACCCATTTTAGTTGATACAGGAGCGGTTTATACATGCTTAAACTTAAGTCATGCCTCACATCTCCCCATGTCTGGAAAATTTGCCAAGACAGTAGGATTCTCGGGAAAAAAGCAGTTAATTCCTATGACCGCTCCAGTCCGTCTACAAACTAACAACAAAAGTGTGACCCTACCTGTATTAGTTTCAAGTCAGACACCGGTAAATTTATTAGAAAGAGATGCTTTATGTAAATTAGGACTGCAAATATTGTGTTCCCCAGAAGGTGTGTATGTTGACATGAAAGGTATTAAAAATCAAATAGTAATGCTTGAGCCACAAGCAAATGTGTATTGGGTGGGACAGCTGGAAAAAGACGTTAGTCAAATAATCCATAACTGGGGAAAGTTTATTGAAGCACAAATTCCTGAAGCACAACTGCCTTGTTCGGCTTTCCACTGCACAATGATTTATGACCCAGCTAAGGACACTGACTTAGAACAGACATGGCAGAAAGAGACAAGAGAGAACAAGGTTGAGTTAATCACACAGTACAACATCATAGGCCAGCAAGGAGCAGCTATCAGTGTAGATGAGTGTGATTTTGTAAAAAGGTGGTTTAATGTAACTAATTCTGTTCCTCATGTGACGTTGTATGTAGGAAAAAACTACAGCTCAAAGGACTTAGGACCAATGATGAAAAAAGCTAAAGAGGTCCAGTGGGAATCCACCATAAACCCATTGATTTTTTATTCTGCAGATAAAAACTATATGAAAATCTTGTGTGGTAATAACTTGATTGGTACTCCTCAGGAAGTAGTAATTAGCAGCAACTCACAAACCCAAATGACTTCAGCCTCTGAAGTAATTGATACTGCCGAGGAGGAATTGTATAGGGACATGGAGAGTGACGTCCCACCTGAATTATGGTCTCGGCATGATACAGATGTAGGTCTAATTAAGTCAGCAAGCCCAATTCAAGTACAACTTAAACCAAATGTAAAACTGCCCAGGATAAGACAATATCCTTTGCGACCTGAGGCAGAAGCTGGCATAAAAAACACTATTGAAGGCCTTGTAAAAGCATCTGTGCTAGAAGAGACAACGAGTTGTTGTAATACTCCAATTTTCCCTGTGATCAAGCCAGGTACAAATAAATGGCGTCTTGTGCATGATTTGCGTGCAATTAATATTATAACTGAGGATTACCCAGCCGATGTTCCAAATCAACACACACTGCTGACTAATGTCCCTCCCGATGCCAAGTACTTTACTGTGATTGATCTTTGTTCAGCTTTTTTCAGTATTCCGGTGGCGGAAGAGAGTAGGTATTTGTTTGCGTTTACATATGCGAGTAAACAATATACATATTGTAGAATGCCACAAGGGTTCAAACACTCACCAAATATCTTTAATCAGGTGTTAAAAGCTGATTTATCAGATTTAATAATGGAGAGTAACCTGCTGCAATATATGGATGATCTCGTAATCTGCTCATCCTCTTTAGAAGCATGCCATAGAGATTCCATTAAAGTGCTCAACAAGCTTGCACAGGGAGGTCATAAAGTGTCTAAAGCTAAGTTGCAATACTGCAAGCCCCGAGTTGAATATTTAGGGCGGCAAATTTCTCATGGTTCAATAGCCATAGCGCCTACCCAGTTAGAAGGCATAAGTAAAGCACCGTTACCACAAACAGTTAAACAGTTGATGACCTTCCTAGGCTTAACAGGTTTCAGTGCTGACTGGATTGAGGAGTATGCAGTGAAAACAGCTCCACTGAGGGAGATAATGAAAGAAGAAGGAGTGCAAAATCTAAGTGCTCCCTTAAAGTGGAACACAGATGCATTGTTAGCTTTCGAATCCATCAAAAAAGAAATGCAGACAGCACCTACCTTAGGTATACCTGATTATACCAAACCGCTCTATCTGTATGTGGCTAACCGAGCTGATGGATATGCCTCAGCTGTGTTGATGCAGGAAACCTGCAGTGGTAGGAGGAAACAGCCCCTAGCTTATTACAGCACTAAGCTAGATAATGTAGCACAAGGTTATCCGCCTTGCTACCAACAGGGTCTTGCAGCAGTACATTATGCATATGACAAAGCATCCACTTTGACTATGGGTTACCCAGTAACTATTTACACACATCATAAGGTGGTAGAATTAATAGAACAAGGGAAATTTGTCCTTACTCAAGCTCGCATTCTAGCATATTCTTCACTGCTCACATATCCTGACATTACTATAAAGAGGTGTGACACAGTTAATCCAGCTGAATTGATTCCTTTAACTTTTGAAGGAGTAGCTCATGATTGTGTGGCGAATTCATTGTCATTTACCAGGTTACTGCCTGATCTTGAGTCTAAACCTATAGCTGAAGCAGAAGTCACTTACTTCGTTGATGGATCTAGCTTTAGAGACCATGTAGGAAGTCACACTGGGTATTCAGTAGTAATGAAGGATGGAGAAGGTTTTAAACCTATTTTGTCCCAGCACTGTTCACAACCGTGTTCGGCTCAGTTAGCCGAGCTAAAAGCACTCACCGCTGCTTGCCAATTAGCCAAAGGACTAGTGGCAAATATTTTTACAGACTCAGCCTATTCGCATTGTGTATGTCATCTGTTTGGAGCAGTGTGGAAGCAAAGAGCGTTTAAAAGAAGCGATGGAACTCCCATTCAGCATGCTGAGCAAATAAGTAAGCTAATGTCTGCTATGATGCTACCAAAAAGATTGGCTATCATTAAATGTCAGGCCCATAAAAAGGGAAATGATTATATCACTAAGGGTAACAACATAGCAGACTTAGAAGCAAAGCAAGCATCTAAGTGTCAACTAGCTGTACAAGTGCCAATAGTCCTTATAGAACCACAGCCTCAGTTGGAGGATATTATTCGGATTCAACAGCAAGCAGGACCGTATGAGCATTCTATGTGGCTCCAGAGGGGAGCTCAGAAGGATGCACAGAGTATTTGGCGTTCACATGAAGGTCTGATCATAGCTCCTACAGCGTTGTTGAACATTTTGATTTCAGATGCTCATGGGTTTGATCATTGTGCTAGAGGAGAGGTTGTGAGGAAAATCAAGCAACAAGGATATTGGTCTCCATATCTGCATGCTATGGTTGATGAGTTTCTAGCTTCATGTGAGATATGTGCTAAGCATAACGTTAGAAAGGGAACAGCGACACCTATTGGCCATATACCGGTACCAGAGGGACCTTTTAAGCATTTGGTTATGGATTATGTGGACGTGATAAAGTGTGTTCGAGGCAAGAGATACATGCTTGTAGTAATTGACAGATTTAGTAGATGGGTAGAAGCAATGCCATCTGCTGATGAAGGGGCAGGAACAGTTGTGAAATTCCTCACAAGAGAGGTGATACCTAGGTTTGGAATTCCGTCAGAAATCAGTTCAGACAACGGATCCGCGTTCATTCAGAAAACGGTAAAGCAGGTATTACAACAGTTGAGAATAAAGCAAAGATTTGGGTGTGTCTATCATCCGCAGTCTCAAGGTATGGTAGAGAGAATAAATGGAACACTCAAAGCTAAACTTAACAAGATTTGTGCTAGTACAAAACTTAACTGGGTTGATGCTTTACCTCTAGCACTAATGAGTTATCGCATGCAAATTAACAGAAATACCCATTTAACCCCGCATGAAATGCTTACGGGTCGACCCATGCCTGTGCCATTCTGTAGAGGGCCCTATAAAGGCCCACCTCTAGAACAATTACAACTGGAACTCAGATCCTATATAAAGAAACTAACTGCCATACATAAAGCCATTTATGTGCAGGAAAAAAGCAAGGAGCCGGAGGAAGAGAAAGACGCGCCGTGTCCACTCCAGGAGACCAGGTCTATCTACGTGTGTTCAGGAGGAAGTGGCACGAACCCAGAAGGGAGGGGCCATACAAGGTCGTAGCAGCCACCCCCACAGCAGTCCAAGTGGAAGGCAAAACCACCTGGTATCACTTAAACCATTGCACAAGAATCCCTAAAGTAAGTAAGGGAAGGAGTGCAGAAGAAGAAGAAGAAGACCCACCACCCGACCGTGATAACGTATAAGGTTTTGAAATCTGGGTAACGGGGTGGAGGAAATAAAGAAGAAAAATGGGGAAAATAGAGTGGGCAGCCTACCTAATGATCATTATTTTCCAGGTATTAATTCAAGCTGTGGTCAGCTCACCTCTACCAAGATGCAACCAGACTTCCCAAGAATTAACCTTACAGCAAGTAAATGTTGGTCAAAAGGTTCTTAGTTATCAATCTATGGGCAGGAAAAAGGAAAAACTCTTAAGCATGGCACAAAGTAATGAGTGGTATAAATGGGCTGCCTACACAGCCCAGGAAAATAAAATAACTAGTTGTTTGGTTTGCACTCCATCACCATTAGAAAAGGTTATAGTGGTACCCAATCCATATGACTTTAGACATTGTGCAAAATTTACCCAACAGTTTTGTCATCTACATGTCTTCCGAAGACCTCTATGTCCAGCTGAATGTTTAGCAATATTGAGTAGTCCAGAATACTTTAATAATTTCCATACACCTGTAATGGTGCCAGCAGCTAGATGTAAGAATTAAGGAAAAAAAGATAGAAATCCCCTCTGAGTATGAAATAGATTATACCCTTGAGTATGAATGTTTCAATAAAACAGTGGGAAATAACAGTGTGGGAGAATTTCAAGGTAATTGTATGATAATGTGGCATCTGGACACTGGCTCTTTTACACGAATGGATGTTCATAAGAAAACTACACTTCATGCAACAGTCACAGTGCAGGGTAATATAACTATAACACATAGCTGCATGAATCAAACATTATTGTTTCCCTTAAAGTTCCGTTATGATGACCAATCAATACCAGTAGCTGATTTTTTCTGGCTTTGTGGAGGAACATTATTGAGGGCAACATTACCAAAAAGTTGGAGAGGAATCTGTGCTAGAATCCGGATGCTTCAAGAAATGTCAATAGCGGGCTGGAATATAGACCAGCCTGTAAAGCGTAACTCAAAAGACCATCATAGAATGAGAAGGGCTTATCAGGCAGATCCCAACGTGTACATAGATTCAGTAGGCCAACCCAGGGGTATACCTAATGAATTTAAAGCCAGAGATGAGGTAAAATCTGGATTTGAGTCTATTTTTTATGGATAACACCTAATAAAAATGCTGAATGGATTAACTATATTTACTACAATCAACAGAGATTTATTAATTATACCGAGGATGCTTTGGCTGCTTTAGGAGAACAATTAGTAGCTACTAGTACAATGACCTGGCAAAATAGACAAGCATTAAATTGGTTATTAGCTGAAAAAGGAGGTGTATGCATTCTGTTTGGTGATCAATGTTGTACATATATTCCTAATAACACAGCACCCGAGGGAAGTTTTACTAAAGCCATGAACCAACTAAAAAATCTGAGACGGGAAGTAACTGAAAATGCTGGGAGAGATAGTAAAATATGGGACTGGTTAGATCTAAAACTGGGAGCTTGGGGAGCATGGTTTGCTAAATTTGGTATGTTTTTGGGATTTGCTATATTAATAGGAGGATTGTTGTTCTGTTGTGTGCTTCCTATATTAAAATCTTTGGTCATAAAAGCTACAGTTCAACAAATGGAAGTATTAAAATGGCAAGATGAAAAAATACCCTTAACCAATGACAAAGACATTTATGACTCTGACTGTGATTCACAAGAATCAGAAGAAGATTCAGGCACCTCGGACGAGGACGAAGAAGTTGATTAACGATGAGCCATGCCTTGGGTGAAAGCACTGGCCAGGCCTCTCCCCAAAAGGCGACCCTCTACGATGCGCAAAGTATCTGGGTTAAAGATCCAAATATTAGGACACAGCTGTTTGAAATTATATTTGCTTTTAAAATTGTACTGTATTATGCATGGATCAGTTTAAACTATATATATGTTATCCAGGTTATTTAGCTTAATGTAATCCTAGGAAATCACTGTATTACTCATATATGCATGTCATGTTATTGTGTTATGGAAAGTACTGTATAAGGTAAAGGAGTTCGAGTCTTTTACTCTGTCCTAGTCAAATGAGGGCGGAGAAGTTTGGCTCGATCTTCGCTAGAGTACAAATACATGGGTTGGTCATTGATAAAAGTCCAGTGATTTAAATTAATCACTAGCTAGTGTAAGAGGGGCTAGCACATGGATTTGCACTCTAGATAACCAGTGATATGGGACTTATAAGCCCCAGAGGGGGGGATATGGAAGTAAATTTTATTTGATTTTATTTGATTTTATGTAACTTTACTTCCTTTTAAGGAATAAATGGTAGCCCATAGGAAAGTACTCAGAAATGTGTGTGCGAAGCTGCACGTATAGGCCTGAGATTCTGCTTGCATAAACAGTCTGATATATACATTGAGGCCCCTAGACTGGGGAAGCTTGAAGAACCCCATATGTTTAGGATGACATCTTTGCATGTAGAATGAATTCTTTTGTCCTGGTTGACTATATAAGTGGGGAGCCGACGGGACAGTGTTGCGATTCTGCAGTCTCCCCCGGCCGTTATTGCATGATAAATAAAAGTCGTGATCTTCTGAAACCAAAGCCTGGGTCTTCAATCAATTTCCACAACACTGGGTAAAAGGTAACCCTGGTGTTTTCCTTACAGGTGATCTGGACGTGATTGTCGGCAATTATACGCAAGCACTTATTGAAAAACTGAACAGTGTTCATGGTAATGTCTCTGCTTCTCTTCCTCTGCCTACAGACAAGCCTACTCATTCTTTTATCCCAGGTGATACAGTGCTGGTGAAAAGTTTGAATCCCAGGAAGGTGGGGGACGCTGCCTACAGTACACCTACAACTGTAATTGCAGTGACTCGCACAGCTGTTCTCACAGATTCACAGCCACAGTGGATTCACACCAGCCATGTGAAGAAGGCACCGCAGATGACTCTGACTGCTTGAGATAATCGACCACTACTTCACAAGAACTCCTAGCCCGCACCGAGGAGCTAGTGGAGGACACACGTCCTGAAGACACCTCAAAAGGGGGCTCTCGTCGCTTCTCACCTTTTTCACATACACATATGAGTTCAACTTTGTATTAGCTCTTTTTCCAGATTTTATTTTATTTTGTGCCAACGCCTGATGACCTATGTACTGTTAATTTCATTTCTAATTGAATGAAAGAACAAACTTAAATAATTATTTTGACCGTGTAAAGCTGCTTTGCAGCAATGAAAATTGCTAAAAGCGCTATACAAATAAAATTGAATTGAATTGAATTAATTGTGATTCCAGAAGTAATTTAATCCTGACCATCTTCTTTATAACTGTTCTATCTATTCTATCTATTCTCTTTATCACCCTTCTTATTAGCATTCTTGCTGACTTTACTAATTATGAATCTCTGCTTATTCACGTTAATATATATTGCTATGTTAACTTATTGACATTCACAAATTCTTTTAGAATTTAACGGGGCAACTGTTAAATTTATTTTAAAATATAAAGGAGTTATTCTCTTTCTCTCTTCCTCATAGATCTGATATTAATGTGTTAAATCTTTCCTGCTGCTATCTTCCTGTCTCCTCTTGAATCTGCTCTTTAAGGTGTGAACGCTCCCACGCTCACCTTCCCATTCTCTCTTTATGTCTCTCTTCCCCTCTCTCTCTCTCTCTCTTTCCCCCTCTGTCTCCTTCCCCCTCTCCCCCTAACCCGAGCCAACATCTTGTGATCTGTCTCTGGACGGACACCTCTCTATCTTTCTCCCCTTTGATTCTTCAGGATCTCACCAGGACATTTACAATGGTTGATTTTCTTTGTAGTTACATATGTACTACACATTTGGCACCTTCTTCTTTGTAGTTACAACCCCATCTTTTGCTGTTAATAAACAGAGACCTTTCTGACAGACAATGTGTGTGTGTCTTTGACTGAGTCTCTTCTGGCGCCAGAGAAGCGGACAGACCGAGCAACTCGCCTCTCCTACTACGTAACTTTAGAAAAACTTTACAATCTTTAACGTTCTTTTTTTATGGTTTCCTTTTTTGCTAATTTGGACATTGTTAGAAACAAATAAAAATACTCGTTTGTTTACCCTAAGTTTGCATCCACCTCATCGTGCAGAGAATCATGACACTGTGGTATGTTTTTATTTTTCTTATGCATATTGTTGCTGTTTTTCCTGTCATACACACTCGCTCCGCGACCGGCATTAGGACCTGGAAGTAGTACGGTCGCGACACAGAAAGCATAAAAGGAGGCAAAATGGTGCATCACATCGCTCAGTCATTAAGTTGCCCATGTTGGCTCAGACCATTTCTGGGTTTATATTTCTGACCGAGTGTGTGTTGTAAGAATGCAAGTTTATTTGTGTAAACTCTTGCTCTCACTACGAGAGAGTTCTAAGAATATTCGCGTGGTTATCCTGCCTCTTCGCGCTACTTCCGCATTTGGGTTACCATTCACGCTACACTGGCTAAACTGCTAAGTCATCTGTTGTTACTTCCGGTTTGTCCCATGACATTTCACGTATTTCACGTAAAAATTGTATTTGTAAAATTGTATTTTGCAATTTTACAAATACAGTGTCCATTAAATTGAATACAGTGTCCATAATTTAATAAAATACATCAAAAATATACATACATATATACATAATTTTTTAATTACTTAAATATGTAATATTTTGTAGCAATATTTTTGTAACAGTTCGTAAAAGATGTTTTTTAAAAACAAAATATTGTTACAATACACTTAATAAATAATTTACTGATTAAATGTAATTTACTTTGCCCATATTTTTTATGTAAAAATATCACATTAGATGTAACGCCACTTCTTCTAACAGACAATAAAGTTGACAGGAGAGTTGTGGTTCTGTGTTGTTCATATAACTACAGCTTGTTTATCCACTCTGAGTGCGGACGTGGGTCTGTTGGGGCTAGCAGGAGGGGTGTTCTCTTCCCCAAGGTTCACAGGTTTTGGATCATGTTTGCAGTGGTTGGAGTGGATTTAATTCACCCTTTCTGCTATCTTCATTGCTGTCTGTGTTACTAGGAGCACCTGGAACTTTCAGTTCTTTCTTCTGAGGTCCTTCACCACCACCCAGGTGCCTGGTTTTAGGTCATGCAACTTTTCCTTCACCGGTTGTGGCAAGACCTCCTTCACTTGGGCCTGTACTCAAAAGTTTTGCACAATAACATTTCAACCACACAATGTATTTTTTAGCCATGACCACTAGCTAAATGATATGCACCATATTGTCGTACGTCTATTCACAGATACTGTATTCTTCAACTTGGTGGAGAGCCTAGTTAATAAAGGTGTTTTATTGTTACTACTAATTTTTTCAGGGAGTCCCCACCATGGGATAATTTCAAAAAGCAACTCTTTTGCTACTGTACTAGCATTTTTTGCTACTGTGCTAGCATCTTGTATGGTTGTAAGGAGTGCTTTCATCCATTCAGAAAATATATCAAATAATACCAAGCAATATTCTCTAATCACTATAAAATCTATTTGTATGTGTTCAGAGGCTCTTTGTGGTTGTGGGTGCACACTCTGACTCATCTTGACTCATCTACCTAGTTGATAGAAAACACATTTGTCACATAATTAGTAAAGCTTCTAGTGAGGGTGCCAATTTTGCATAATGAGAAATTTAGAGCTTTTTGTAAATAAGGTTCATCATTGGGGCTGTACCTTATCCCATTTTTCAGTTTGCTTCCTGCTTTCAGCCACTCCTTTCTTCAGGTGTGGCTTGTGTCTGCAAATTTTGTAAATCATCTGTAGTAAAAAAGCATTTTGTCATGCACAGATTATTATTGTCATTAAGTGGTCTTGTGTGAGTCATGGGTTTACCTGGACAGATTGAAAATCCTTGATGTTTCCTAAAATCTGGAATCAATGTAGATGTTGATTGTATTTTCTTTTTCTCTTGTTCTTATTTACTTAAGTGATATGTGGTCTAAACTCAATTTGGTTAACCCCTGCAAATAAAGTATGAACATGAAAATGTTTTAACGAAGGCTGTACTGGATATCTGTGAATGATGATCCTGGCTAGGGTGGCTCGAAGCCCATTGCTCCCACTATCCAATTATCTATTTTCTATCAGAAAGCCCCTAGTGATATATGTTCACTTTTTGAGATCCTTACCCCATTTTACAGAACTTTTTCAGTTAATGTGATAAAAAGTTATTCTCTCTGTAGCGTTACTCTAGTGTAGGTGTCCTGGTCCCAACAACTTTGGATCACTGAAAATTTATCTGGCTGTACATCCAGTTGACATTTCCTAATATTAAATCGTTTCATGCTCTAAAACTGTTTCAAATTTTGCCAAATAGACTTAGAGAGAGAGAGAGCATGCGTAATGGTAGTTGTGGTGGTAAAGGGTGGCTGAGCGGGTCTCTGAGGTGTTTCCAGGGGTTATTGTGGTTGGTCATTTCACTTTTTCTTAAAAGTGAATTTGTAAAATAGGTATCTGTGAGGGTTCACCACTAGAGGGCACTGTGTGTCAGGAGTCTTGTTTTTGTAGTTTTTGTTTGTAGACTCAGTTTCCCAGAAGGCACCTTGGTCAGGTGATGAGAGTGCTCACCTGAACCGGGGTAGATCATTAGAACTTCTATAAATAGCTGTTTGTTCTGGGAAACTGGGTCAAGCATTTTTTACTATAAGTACGGTCATGTAGCCAGTTGTGTTGTGTTGTGTTGTGTTGTAACATTTGTGAAGTTAAAAAGGCTCTAGATTTTGGTTATGTTTATAGTGTTTCTGTGTTTGTGGAGCTGTTTCTGTCTAGGGAAGTGTTTGTCACTGTTCATAGGTAACTAGTGTTTTGTGTTCCCAGTGTTTGTTTGCCACCTGTTTAGGTTCTTGTATGTTTAGTTTGTGTGTTTAGATGCTTGTATGTTAGTAGTATGTGTAGCCACTTGAGTGCTTAGCCGTTATTGGGTTTAGCCGTTAGTAGGATTAGCCTCTAGTCAGATTGGCCGCTAATGGCTTTAACCTCTAGTCGGTTTAGCCTCTTGTGTGCTTAGCCTTTTTTGTTTGTTCTCCCCATGTAGGTTAAGTTACCAACCTCTTTAGATACTATCACTTGTTAATACTAACATGTTTAGATCATCCATGTCAACAATAACCAGATTAGACACTAACCCCACTAACTACTAACCCGTCCTGTCCCTGTTCTTGTCCTGTCCCTGTTTAGTTTGTTTGTCCCCGCTCTTAGCCTTTGTGACGCTAAAAGCCTTCGTGAAGCTGTTAAGCTAAAAGAGCCCATGTTAAGCTAACGAGCGTTTGTGAAGCTGTTAAGATAAAAAAAAATGTTAAGCTAACGAGCCTTTGTCACTCTAAAGAGTCTATGTTGTGCTCGAAATGCTGTTTATAGTTTGAGTTCTGTTTTTTTTTAGCTTTTTTTTAATCTAAGTTTTGTAAATAAATACTCCCTTTACCAACATTACCTCTGCACCTACAGATCTTCAATACCTGTAGGGGGCAGTCGTGTTTCAGTCTAAAGTATTGTGTGTCTACTGAAGCCGAAAAATGTTATGTCTCTTAGGCGCCCATTGACGGGAAGCGACAGAGCTCATAAACGTGTCAAGCTCAAACGGATATGTATTTATTCTTCATTTTCATTCAGAATTATTATTAGTAGTAGTAGTTCTCCAAATTTATTATTATTATTATTGTAACGCAGATGTATGATGTTAGCCTATAACAGTATTGTTTTATTGTTTTATGCGCTCCGTATTTATAAGGGCACTGGTGGCTCAGTGGTAGGTGATTCGCCTGCCATGCGGGAGACCCTGGTTTGATTCCCAGCCAGTGCTCAAAATGCCGGTGTCATGCTAAAATGCCATGATATAGCCATTACATTATTAAGTTATGCTTCATGCTTTTTTCTTAAGCTATGAAACACATTAGCACTTACCTTACAGTTGCTATAATTTAATGATAATCATAAGCAAAAAGTGTAAAACAAAGGATTCACATTTTCACCCAAAGCGGATTCGAACCAGGGTCTGGACGATTTTATAGGATATACGGATATTATACGGATATTATTTAAGCAACGCCACACCACGTGGAAAGCAGCAAAAATGCTTCAATTTCATTGGCTGTCACTGAGTGTCAGCTATTCACTACTGCCTCCCGCGGACCGCAGAATCCCCGGGCTTTGACTGCGCTTTCTCCATTCATTATTGCCAGGGGCGGACTGGGACCAAAAAGTGTCCCTGGACTTCCTGGCCCACAGCAGCCCACACCATAATACATTGGCTCATTAATGTGGAGATAAATTTTTAACACCAGTTACTAGTATAAAAATATAACACAATCCAGAAATCAATGCTATTTAAACATGTTATTTGAAGTATCACTGAACATATATTGGGTCATATTAGTAAAACAAAGAAACGAAAAAAAAAAGAACATCAAGACAAACAACATATAAATCTATAAAGACAATATTTTAAAAGGAATGGCAATAAAACTGAACAGGTGAGCTAAAATAAAATCAGTAGCAGCAGTAGCTCACGCTAGTAAACTAGTTACTTATTTTAATTATTATGGTAGTCAATATTAATACGAAATAATGCTGAGAAACAATATTTCAATTAATATTGACCACCATAATAATTACTAGCACAAGTTAATGCTGCTGCTAATTTTATTTTGTTTGATTGCCATTCTTTTTACTTGGCTCTGGTAGATCAGGGGAGACGTGTTGGTCATCATCAGCATGTATTATGATGTGGGATGTGGTGCGCTGCTGGGTCCAGCCTCACTGTCCCTGACCTGTTATAGGCAGAATCTGTTCATTTGAAGCATTTCACAGCATTTACCTCTAAAGCTTCCTTATTTTCTCTAAAGCTTTTTCTTTTTTTCGCGTTACCTTTTCTTCTTCCTGCTTTTCATTCATGTAAATTATTATTAATTTGCTCAGAAAATTCGCTGCATCGAGAAAGGATCAATATCTAAAAAGTTTAAGATGCCCACGTGTGTGGACAAAGAATACAAAAGTGTATAATCTTTAATAAAGTTAGCCTAATACAATATTGTTTCCAATGCTGAAGCAAACATGATTTAGTTTTAGTCTATTCATTGAATACAACGCGACAGCGCGCTCCGAGGTGAAGCGCACCCACAGTTACTGTAATCCCCCATCTCACCTTTACGACAGGTGTGAAGTCATCAAACCGGTTTCGCTGCTAGGGGAATTCACAGAATTGGGGATTTTAAAACAAATTAAGAAGACCGAGCAGACGTCAGACAGGGGGTTTGGTTGGTTGGAAGTGGCGCTGACGTGGGGCGGGAGGGAGTCTTGTCCGGAGAGCAATTCAGTGTAGAACCGCCACTGCCTATTTTCCACCACATCACGTACTTCCCTGATCTCGGACTAAACTCCGCGCTTTGCTTTTATAATGTGGAGCAAGCCCGAGATCATATTAACGTAGCATTCATCATTCAAAGTTATTCATATCAGTGTATAGTAAGTGTGATTTGAAAAGTGCTATAACTCCACCTGCCACAGTTTCAGCCAGTGGAACAATCTGACTACATGTGAAGTGCCATGAAAAAGTATTTGCCCCTTCCTATTTTTTTCTTTGCATATTTGTCACACTTGTATAGGTGGAATTTTACCTAAACACTTTAGGTGAGAACGTATAGGTTAATATGTATAGGTGAGAACAGCTGATTCACACTTGGGGAGAGTGAATAATTTGCATTTGAATGTTGTCTGGCATTGTAAGCACACGCAGTGACACTAAAAGAACAATAGGATTAATAGGAATAGGAGGCACTAAAGAGGAGGATTTTAATTTAGACTATAAAAAAAATTAACCTGCATCTATTTTTAGGCGTGCCAGCTGCCACTTTTTAGTTAGAAGTTTTCAATACAAATCTTATAATGCCCACATGACATGCTGGTGAGCTATCCATGCCAATGCTCCTGGGCTTGCACCCTGCGCTATAAAATACGAGTACGACGGCCATCCGCGGACAGCAGCTCCTGCCTCCGTCCGCTCGCGCTGGCTCTTCTTTGAAGTCCCTGGGGCGCGTTCCATTTGCCCTGCTTGCATGCCGCACTTCCGCGTTGTTGTGCGCGCGTCTCACTCACACAGCGTAGGAAAATCCACTGTAAACCAACAAACCCCGAGTATTTTATAGCGCGGATGAACCCGGGATCATTAGCAAGGAGAGCTCTTCTTCACTATTCGTGCCTAATTCCGCAGCCCCACTTCTTCGCATATCTGAAGCGGAGGCCGCCTAACTAGTGCGCGAGGAGCGATATTGATTTGGGCGCACGCCGTGACAGGCTGAAAAAAAACTATTGTCCTCAAAAATGTAAGGGATGAGGACTCTGATTAATGTGCAAAAACTATATAATAAAACTATACAAGTCTACATGCCTTTATAAAACTCAACTTTTATTTAAGCGCTCTCACAATAACGAAAAAACGTTGTGATTTTGTAAATGTTTGAAAGCAAATAAGCTGCGCTGTTCTGTATTGTTTTTTTGGTGAACTTGAGAGCGTCAGAAAATGAACGCAAACGTTTTTTTAAATGGTCAGAGTCAGTCTGCTTGCTGTTTTCCCGACGCGTTCATAATCATTAGTCTACTTCTGCCGGTGCGCTCTGGAAAACTCCATGCATGCGGCTGAGCGCTGATTAAAACTATGGAGTAAATTAAAGAGGAGAATCACGATGCCGAATCGAAGTCCTGAGCCCAAACCCCATTTAAATTAAATTAACAAATATTATAAGTAAAAAAACAATAGCCCACATTTAGAAACCGTATATAAATTTTTTCCGACATGAGTTGGCCCGGTGTTATGCGCAGAGCGCCGGGAGATTTCCTGAAGCTCCGAAATCACTGGGGCATTTTTTCTAAATAGATGCTATCTTTAATAACCGATGAAGGTTTTGAGTTGTATACACACGCCTTTTTAAGGGGTTTAAAAGGGGTGAGTAACTGAGCGCGCTGTCGTGGTGTATATACTGTACAACACACGTTTATCAACCTTTTGATAAAAACGCTGCCTTTTGTAAAGTGAAAGTACTTTACAAAAGACGAACAGCTTTATTTCAGTCATGAATTCACAATCACATCACATTCCAGCTATTATTTCCAGCTGTGGTTAAATAATGGATAAAATAATTATTAAATGCTGGACACAAACAGCAAATATGATGATTATTATAAAAAGCCCGAAGAAGTTCGTGTTCATAAAATAATATTTACTTAATAATATAATATATATAGTTCATTCCTGTTTTCTGATGATGTCGACACATTTTTACGTTTTAAATAAGATATGTTGGCATATTCATGAATCAGGACATTCGCATAGTTAAGACTATCAAACAAGTAAATACAAAATACAGAAAAAGAAAGAACTTAATGAAAAGACCTGACTGAAATGTGTATATATTGTTGGATAAAATTTAAATAAACAATACTGAGAGCTGAGATTCACAAGGGCCAGACGAAGTAGAGCGGTCTTTTTACCGGAACACACTTTCACACACACCACTGTGCACAATGTTTACGCGCTCAAACACTCCAGGTGTAACACTGCACCCAATCGGGAAGAACCACCACCACAGCGAAAAAGACAAATCTGTCACCGAACCTCAGCTCCTACAATAAACAAGAAAATAAACAAAAGACTCCAACAATATTACAGACACCACTTAATATGACATCTTCTGACAATGAGCGTCAGGAGCAAACAAGTACATAAGAAATGTACTGAGTAGTCTCTGTAGCATGTCAGCCGTCAGGAAATACATTCATTCAAATTAAAAGAAAAAAAGAAACAATTATGACAGTGAAATAACTAAGAAAACAATTAACCAAATACACTTAAACAGGCCAAGAGAACTTGAAGTACTTAGACAAAAAGAAAAAGAGAAAGAAAAGAAAACAAATATACTTAGCAAAAAAAGAAACGTCCTTTGACTTTCAACTGTTTTTACTTACAGTAAACTTAATGTGTAAATATTTGTATGAACACTAAAAAAGTCAACATCATAAGACATAAACTAAAAATGTTTCCCAATGTGTCCCTGAATGAAGGGAGGCTCAAAATCAAAAGTACCAGTCAGTATCTGGTGTGGCCACCAGCTGCTTGAAGTACTGCAGTGCATCTCCTCCTCATGGACTGCCTATTGCAGACAGTCTGAGCACTGATGGAGGGATTGTGTGTTCCTGGTGTGACTCGGGCAGTTGTCGTGGCCATCCTGTACCTGTCACGCAGGTGTGATATTTGGATGTACCGATCCTGTGCAGGTGTCGTTACACGTGGTCTCCCACTGCGAGGATGATCAGCTGTCCTTCCTGTCTCCCTGTAGCGCCGTCTTAGGCATCTCACAGTGCAGACATGGCAATTTATTGCCCTAGCTACATCAGCAGTCCTCATGCCTCCCTGCAGCATGCCTAATGCATGTTCACGCAGATGAGCAGGGACCCTGGGCATCTTTCTTTGGGTGCTTTTACAGTCAGTAAACAAGTCTCTTTAGTGTCCTGCATTTTTAGAACTGTGACCTTAAATGCCTACTTTCTGTAAGCTGTTAAGGTCTTAACGACCATTCCACAGGTGCATGTTAATTAATTGATTATGGTTAATTGAACATGCATGGAAAACATTGTTTAAACCCTTTACAATGAAGATCTGTAAAGTTATTTGGATTTTTACAACATTATTGTTGAAATACACAGTCCTGAAAAACGTTTTTTTTTTTTTGCTGAGTATATATATAAACCATACATTCGACATGGGGCAACAAAGCAGCACGACACCAGACAGAAACAGTCCCCTTTCGATCCTAGTCACGGCAGCACTGGTGTGATGTTAATGGCAGCGTCTTCACTATCAGCATTTACTGTAGCAACATTAACTTTCACACTATTAGCAGCCGTATCTTCACAGCCATATAAGTTAACAGCGCTAGTGGCACCACTCGAAACATTAATAAAATATACACCCCTGACTCTCAGTGAAAGGCAAGTAAAGCCACTTAACATTCAGGTCTCCATAGTGACAGCACACACACAAGCACAGGTTTAGTCAGAGCTGTATCCCATCATAACACAATAGGGCACAGGGAAACCTAATCAATATGCAAGGGTTAGGTTAATTCCTTTGGAAGCTAATGAACCAAACAAGGTTAACCAAACATACCTGCAAGGCGAATGCTCACTGCTATAGTCAGCAACACACACAATTACACACACACAAAACCAGGTTCCAAAAGCCATGTTTAAACAGCACGCTTACCTGCCGCCTCTACAAACAAGAACAAAGGGGTAACCGTGACGCAACCCAGGTAACATCCAATCAGGCTTTAAATAGGGAGATGTCTTACTCAAATAGGCCGATACTGCTGTCACTCACCTGAGCCCACTACACTTACATTAATTAATATTGCATTGTGCACGTAAAGAATGAAAATGGAAAGTTTAGAATGTGTGTAGTATTTAACTTCTAACATGGTTTATTCATATTGTATGTTATGTAGAAGTATTACAGTGGTAATCGGAATGTAGGTTCTACCGTCGCGAGTCTCGGCGGTACCGTTTGGCTTTGTGCGTTTGCTGGCTTTTACCGCTGAGTGGCGCTATATAACTACAGACTGACGCCTCATGCCTTAGTTCATTCTCTGCTGGATTAATGAGACACGGAGTTTTAGAACTGCACGTAGTAGCGGATAAAATCAAGTAAAACATTGTAGTTAAACTATTTCATAATCACAGAACTAAAATGACAGTACAAATGTAGAATTCAAATTAAATTAATCAAACTAAATTAAAATAAATCTTGTTAGAATTAAATAAAAAAAAAAATAATGTTAACACAGTGAGCCTTTAGATTTTATCACGTGTAACTAGAAAAGACGCGTGTAGGGTTTTGTGTCGTCTTATATCTTGTGTTCTTTAAATTTATAGTAGATTTATTAACTAAAATAAATGACCATAAAATTAAAACAGTGTTAGGACGTTCTACTGTGTCAGCAGATGTCGGTAATTCAGCCCCGCTTGTGTTTCTGCGTTATTATAAGAATGAAATGCAGTATGCTGTTATGATTTGTAACGGGTTCGACCCATGTTACTCAAACAACTCAGTTCAGATGTAAGTAAATGGATAGAAAGTAAATGTCTGTGCTGTTTGGGGGAGGGACATGCTAATGATTTGGTCGGCTGTGTGTGTGTGTGTGTGTGTGTGTGTGTGTGTGTGTGTGTGTGTGTGAGAGAGAGAGAGAGAGGGGTGTCGCGGTCGTTTTCAGTGAAACAAAGGCTCAGCTGAAAAATGTTAGGCACATCAGTCACTTAACCCCCAATAAAAGGAGTGTTATGATAGTTGTAATATAACAGATGCGCACTGGATACTAAATCTAAACCAGGCGCGGAGATTAGTAAACCAAGATAGCCCCCATATCCGTTTAAAAAAAATAAAAATACCAAAGAATATTATTGTGTATAGAGTGATTAAAAACAATGCAATTTACGCTACCATAAGGAAAATCTCATTCTTCCATTCCAAGGATTAAAAAAAAGGTAACAATGTCAACTTTAGAATCTAGAATCCAGGAGATTTAAATTATACAAATTGAAATCACTGAAAGTCTCCAGAAGAGCCTCAGATTCAAGAGGTTTTTAAAGTGGGGAGAAGTGCATTTCAGTTCCTCTGAATGTATTGGTGAGAACAGCCGATTCACACCTGGGGAGGGTGAATAATTTGTATTTGAATGTTGTCTGGCATTGTAAGCATTATAGTGACACTAAAAGAACAACCCAGGATTAATAAGAATTATTATACTGCATAAACATTATTTAGCACAAAAAAATTCCTCGCGCTCGGGGAAAACTATGCGTGCGGTTAAGCGCTGATTAGACTATAGGAAATTGAAGCGGAGGGTTTTTATTTAGACTATAAAAAAATTAACCTGCGTCTGTTTTTAGGCGTGCCAGCTGCCACTTTTTAGTTAGTTAGAAGTTTTTAATACAAATCTTATAATGTCCACATGACATGACGGAATAAGGCCCGGAATAAGGTGATGATTGGGGTTTGTTGGGTTACAGTGGATTTTACTACGCGGTGTGAGTGCAATGGCCATCCGTCCGCTCACGCTGACTCTGCTCTCCGCGGATGGCCGGACCGGCCCCTCCCACCTCTCGCGTTCCATTTGGCCTGCTTGCATGCCGCACTTCCGCGTTGTTGCACGTGAGTTGCATACACAGCGCGTAGTAAAATCCACTGTACCCAACAAATCCCGAGTATTTTATAGCGCGGGGTGCAAGTCCGAGCAACGATAGCTCACCAGTCATGTGTAATTCTGCGGTCCTGCTGCTTCGCATGTCTGAAGGGGAGGCCGCCTAACTAGTGAGCGAGGAGCGATATTGATTTGGGCGCACGTGACAGGCTGAAAAAACTGTTGTCAGATTAATGTGCAAAAACTATATAATAAAACTTTATAAGACTACATGGCCTTTATAAGACTCAACCCATATTTAAGCGCACTCACAATATTGAAAAAACTTAATGATTTTGTATATGTTTGAAAGCAAATAAGGTGCGCTGTTCTGTTTTGTTTTTGGTGAACTTGAGCGCGTCAGAAAATGAACGCATTTTTTTTTTTTAAATGGTCAGAGTCTGTCTGCTTGCTGTTTTCCCGACACGTTCATAATCATTAGTCTACTTCTGCCGGTGCGCTCTGAAAAACTTCATGCATGATCAAAACTATGGAGTAAATTAAAGAGGAGGACAATGCCGAATCGAAGTCCTGAGCCCAAACCTCATTTGAATTAAATTAACAAATATTATAAGTAAAAAAAAATAGCGCACATTTAGAAACCGTTTATAAATTCTTTCCGACATGACTTGGCCCGGTGTTATGTGCAGAGCGCCGGGCGATTTCCTGAAGCTCCGAAATCGCTGGCCATTTTTTCTAAATAGACTCTATCTTTAATAACTGATGGAGGTTTTGAGCTGTATACACACGCATTCCTGCCTTAACAACTCTTAAAACTACACCTGTGACACAATAACTAATATTTCGAACATTCTGCAGGCTGATATTTGGAGAAACGAATGAATAATGAATAAACCAGTTGTTGGGTCAAAATAACCCAACCAGGTGTTCATTTGTAAAAATCTCATATAGGCCAACATGAGCAACCCAACACTGTGTTTAAAGTACCTGAAATAATCCAGAACTTAAATAACAATAAACAGATACAGAGATACGTTATATAACAGCCACTATTGTATTTACTGCAACGAGCGAAAATGTCACTTTGCGCCACCTGGCGGCCATTTTACGAATGACTTTGAAATGCAACTGATTTATTGACGTTTTTACACGGCAGTGAGCGCAACGGTAATAACCATTCCAATTGATTAACTACTGTATGTTTAGAAAGTATTATGTGCCTAGTGGGGGTATAAACATATGTTTATTGCTGTGTGTCTCACATACGATTTTTAAACACCTCGTCAAGTAAGAAGAAACTCTTAATGGCCCTTTCATATGTTGCCTTTAATCTTAAGCTGTTAAATTTTTGAAATTTTGTGGACACCCGCAGTAAAGACACCGCTCATCACCCTTTCATATGGCATTTGACTAAATGTCAGTCTTAATATAAAACTTTTACAGTGGTGTGAAAAACTATTTGCCCACTTCCTGATTTCTTATTCTTTTGCATGTTTGTCACACAAAATGTTTCTGATCATCAAACACATTTAACTATTAGTCAAAGATAAGTAAAGACAAGTAAACACACAATGCAGTTTTTTAAATGATGGTTTTTATTATTTAGGGAGAAAAAAAATCCAAACCTACATAGCCCTGTGTGAAAAAGTAATTGCCCCCTGAACCTAATAACTGGTTGGGCCACCCTTAGCAGCAATAACTGCAATCAAGCGTTTGCGATAACTTGCAACAAGTCTTTTACCACGCTCTGGAGAAATTTTGGCCCACTCATCTTTGCAGAATTGTTGTAATTCAGCTTTATTTGAGGGTTTTCTAGCATGAACCGCCTTTTTAAGGTCATGCCACAACATCTCAATAGGATTCAGGTCAGGACTTTGACTAGGTCACTCCAAAGTCTTCATTTTGTTTTTCTTCAGCCATTCAGAGGTGGATTTGCTGGTGTGTTTTGGGTCATTGTCCTGCTGCAGCACCCAAGATCGCTTCAGCTTGAGTTGACGAACAGATGGCCGGACATTCTCCTTCAGGATTTTTTGGTAGACAGTAGAATTCATGGTTCCATCTATCACAGCAAGCCTTCCAGGTCCTGAAGCAGCAAAACAACCCCAGACCATCACACTACCACCACCATATTTTACTGTTGGTATGATGTTCTTTTTCTGAAATGCTGTGTTACTTTTACGCCAGATGTAACGGGACTCTCTCATCTCTCTCATTGAGATGTTTTTTAGCAAAATTGAGACGAGCCTTAATGTTCTTTTTGCTTAAAAGTGGATTGCACCTTGGAAATCTGCTATGCAGGCCGTTTTTGCCCAGTCTCTTATTTATTGTGGAGTCGTGAACACTGACCTTAATTGAGGCAAGTGAGGCCTGCAGTTATTTAGATGTTGTCCTGGGGTCTTTTGTGGCCTCTCAGATGAGTTGTCTCTGCGCTCTTGGGGTAATTTTGGTCGGCCGGCCACTCCTGGGAAGGTTCACCACTGTTCCATGTTTTTGCCATTTGTGGATAATGGCTTTTACTGTGGTTCGCTGGAGTCCCAAAGCTTTAGAAATGGCTTTATAACCTTTACCAGACTGATAGATCTCAATTACTTTTGTTCTCATTTATTCCTGAATTTCTTTGGATCTTGGCATGATGTCTAGCTTTTGAGGTGCTTTTGGTCTACTTCTCTGTGTCAGGTAGCTCCTATTTAAGTGATTTCTTGATTGAAACAGGTGTGGCAGTAATTAGGCCTGGGGGTGACTACAGAAATTGAACTCAGGTGTGATAAACCACAGTTATGTTATTTTTTAACAAGGGGGGCAATCACTTTTTCACACAGGGCCATGTAGATTTGGAGTTTTTTTTTCTCCCTTAATAACGTAAACCTTTATTTATAAACTGCATTTTGTGTTCAATTGTGTTATCTTTGACTAATAGTAACGGTTTTTGATAAGCAGAAACATTTAAGTGTGACAAACATGCAAAAGAATAAGAAATCAGGAAGGGGGCAAATAGTTTTTCACACCACTGTATATGTGACTCATGACATTTGACCTTTAGCTGTCAAAATTAGTTTGACAGTTTATGGCGTATAACCTATATATTCTGACTTCCAGTCCAGTCTTCCAAACATTAAATGCTTTCTTCCCTAATCAGTGACTCCCCATTCTAAAAGATTCTTGCCACGTTGTTGCCACAGGTTCACCGCTGACAGACATGCCCCCAAATCTATATTGCTTCTCTGTGGGCTCCCTTTCAGCAGGTGTGTGATGGGGTGGGGGCACTAAATGTGGCACAGCTGATGGCAGGTTTTCATCAATTGACCTTAGTCTTGCTATGCTCTTTAAAAAAGGAGACAAGAAGATTAGCTAGAGCTTCAGAAGTCAGGAGA
Source organism: Clarias gariepinus (assembly GCF_024256425.1). Taxonomy (NCBI): domain Eukaryota; kingdom Metazoa; phylum Chordata; class Actinopteri; order Siluriformes; family Clariidae; genus Clarias; species Clarias gariepinus. The sequence goes on from NC_071111.1 coordinate 27,329,446, forward strand.
AAGTGTGCAGGTGTAAAGGTAGAGAGTGGCATGTGAGGGGCGATGCCATGCACCCCAGGGACTTTAAAGGTTGGCAGACTGCACCCCTGTTTGATTGCCGGGTATAGGACAGCCCCTGAAGGTCTGCATGAGCTACACTAAAAGAGGACATCATGGGGCTGACTGGCCGTGATGGCAACCGTGCCTACATGCCAGCTGGGCATTATGTCTGACCTGCATGTGCACAACCTCACATTTCTCTTTTTCCCTTCCTGCCTTAAAATTCCCTTTCTTTTCCCTTTTTTCCAAAATTAAACGACCCTTTCCCTATTAAGACCTTGGTTTTTAAGGGTTTTAAGTTAGGGCGTTGACCTGTTGGCAACACAGCATAGGTCAATGAATTAAAAAAAAGTACTCATATAGAAGACACAGAAGAGTACTTCGGCACAGGGATGATGATGGTGGACTTGAAACACGTGGAACAACAGCACTGCTCAGAGAGATGTTGAAGATGTCAGTATGAACATCTGCCAGCTGTTTTGCATATTCTCTGAGCACTCTGCCAGGGATATTGTCTGATCCAGCAGCTTAACCTGGGTTAACTTTTTGTAAGTTTTCCTCACATCAGCCTTGGTGAGTGTTATAGTAAACAGTACACGCGCACATGGATGTTGACTATGAGTGACATACTTGCACTGAGACGGAGCATGAGGGACGACTACCCACAATAGTCATCTGCAGTATAAAAGAGAAAAGAACCATTGGCTCACTTGTGAGGTGTCGAAACAAGAAGCGCATGCATGCCACATGATACTGGATGATACTAGGTACTCGTATTCAAAAGTCACTCATTTATCAAGTCAAAATTTATGTAAAATCTTGTCTTGCACAACGCTTGCAACCGGGTTTTTCTTGGGTTAAGAGAAAAATCTTGTCATTTATTGTCAAGAAATAAATGTGTGTAGTTAGCATTAACTTTGTGAGGTGTTGGTGTTATAACCACAAAAATAGCTTGTTCTTGACTCAACACGGTAAACAATCCCTTGCAAAAAGTATGGTATCACCCCTCTCAGAAGATGCTCATTCAAATGTTTAATTGTGTAGAAAAAAAAAAACATACATGCCACAAAACTATTTTCACTCAACAATCCAAATTTCTGGCTGTATAAAACACTTTTTTTTTTTAAATAAGGATATTAAGGATAAATAAAGATAACTATAGTCAATGACAACTGTTTTAAAGATCAAACAGAGGAAAAAAATATGGAATCACACAAATTTGAGAAATTATATAAATTCACCAAATAAAAACACTACTAGTACTTTGTTGCACCACCTCTGGCTTTTATAACGGCTTAAATTCTCTGAGGCATCGATTTAACTAATGACAGTCAATCTGTCTCCAGCTTTGTCTTATTGCAGTTGCCAGATCAGCTTTGCAGGTGGGAGCCTTGTCGTGGACCATTTTCGTTAATTTCCACCACAGATTTTTAAATAGATTAAGGTCCGGACTATTTGCAGGCCATGCCGTTGACATTATATGTCTTTTTTGTAGAATTGTTTTCACAGATTTTGCCCTATGGCACTAAGCATTATCATCCTGAAAAATGATGCTAATGATGCTTTTTGGAAAAAGAAATGTGTCCAAAATCTCAACATAAACCTGTGCATTTATAAAAGATGTAATGACTGTCATGTCTCCCATACCTTTACCTGACATACAAACCCATATCATTAATGATTGTGGAAATTTACATGTTTTTTTCAGGCAGTTGTCTTTATAAATTTCATTGGAATGGCACCAAACAAGTTCCAGCATCATCACCCTGCCCAATGCAGATTCGTGATTCATCACTAAATATAACTCTCATCCAGTCATCCGCAGTCCAGGATTGTCTTTCTTTTGCCCACTGAAACCTTTTTTTTTTTTGTTTAGATGTTAATGATGGTTTTCGTTAGACTTTTCTGTATGTAAATCCCATTTCTTTAAGGCGATTTCTTACTGTCCGGTCACAGACATTGACCAGTACACTTCCCTTTTACAACTTTTCCATTTGATTTGTACTAGGTCCAGATTTTAGACACAGCTGACTGGGAACAAAAAACATCTTTCGCAACATTCCGTGAAGATTTACCTTCTTCAAGAAGTTTGATAATCCTCTCCTTTGTTTTAACTGACATCTCTCGTGTTGGAGCCATGAGTTATGTCAATCATCTTAATTCAACATATCACTAATGTGTGCAAGCACTCTTTTTTAACTGCAGACTAATTAGCAGTTGTAATCAAATACAGGGGTTTGTTTTAGAAATGCTAAGTGCATGGTGATTACAAAAAGCAGTTAACACAGATGTTATGTGTTTACCTCTCTCTCTCTCTCTCTCTCTCTCTCTGTATTTAAAGTTCTCTGAACTCTATGTTTTTATTATGTTGATGTTTAAAATAGACAGACACCAGTCCAGAAGCGAAATGTGACATTAATTACTGCTGTAAAAGGTGACCATCATCCCCTGCTAACTTGGGTCCTAAGAAGGTGTTAACTGCATATTTGCCATCGGTAGGGATGGGAATTGATAAGATTTTTACGATTCCAATTCCATTTTCGATTCTGCTTAACGATTCGATTCTTTATCGATTCCCTTATCGATTCTCATTTGGAAGAAAAGGGACAACAAATTGTTGATTAGCATCACCAATGAAAAAATTTATTAAATAATAAAATAAATATTCTTCTGTAAAATTAACAAAATACAACAAATTATTTTGTGGCAATTCTACAAGAATCCTTCTCCATCGGATCCTATCAAGGCTCTAAATTTTAAGCTTTGTTCGCATTTTTGCAATGACCAAGAGAACAGTTCAAGTTGGACATATTTAAAAAAAAAAGAGAATGGAAAGTATAATATATATACGCACAAATCCTCTCAGCGGAGACACGATGAAATGAAGGATAGAGTTTAATACAGGAGTTTTCAAAATGACTGACAGCTTTAATGATTACAAAAGACGCATTCTTTACCCAATTTATGTACTTTCTCAATTTAAAGAAGGTTTTTTTTAGACTTCACCTACACGCTTGTGTGCAAAAGAGAGGGAGAGAAAGAGTAAGAGAGGGTGAGAGAGAGAGAGAGAGTGCGTGCGTAGTCATACAAAACTAAATTTTTATGCAATTTTGGATGTGTTCTAATTTCTAAAAATTTTACTATCTTTTTGTTTGGTTAGTTGTAGGATTTTCTAGGAAAAGGTGTTTTAAATGTGAAGTAGGCAGTCTTACAAGTGCATTAGTGCAACAGGGGATATATTTTTCTTTATTGATTGCAGTAGTTAGTATACTACTGTGCAAAACAAAGGTCCACAATTTGGCAAAATTGGTATTAAATACATTTGACCTTCCTGCTGTCTGTAGATGAGTCCACTGGCTTATCCCCAATCACAGGTGGAAAGTAAAGAATTACATTTACTGTAATTAAGTGGGTTTTTTTTTGGGGGGGGGGCACCTTTTAAAGTAGTTCTTATAATCTATAATTTTACTTTTACTTAAATATGTTTTGTTAGAAGTATTGTACTTCACTACATAAAAATAATGCAACAGGGAAGGAAAAATTTCACCTGCACTAATTGATTGGTAAGTGAGGAAAACAAATGTGGCAAACTCACAAGACCGATGGAGACGGACAAAACAGAAATGCCACAGCTGAAAGTGAAATGCCATCAACTTTTTATGAAGCAAACCCCTGGCCATATTTAGGCAACCACTTTGATTTCAAGCACAAGAAAGGCAGCTTTATTATGCAAAAGTGTTCCTTCAATCAAAAACAACTAGTTTGAGATTTATATCAGCTTGTTTTTTTTTAACTACTCTAGAATCCCCCATCCAACCCCTGCTGTTAAAAAAAAAAAGTAATTCTGTAATTTTTACTCCGAGTAAAGTTTTAATGAGCTACTTTTTACTTTTATTTGAGAAGATTTTTATGATGGTACCTTTACTTGTACTTCAGTAAAATTTCACTGAAATAACAGTACTTTTAATTGAGTCTATTTTTTTATTTATTTTTCCACCTCTGGTTACAATTCGCATACTTGCATTTAAACTAAAACTTGCTTCTCGATCTTATACCCAGGCAGATTATTGTTACTGTTAATGTAAAGTAAACACAGCTGTAATGTATTAACAGCTAAGCAATGTGCATACATCTGAACATAACGCTATAAGTGTTTGCTCATTTTTTTATTTACTTACTTACTATTTACATGTCTGTGTAATTTAAACCAGGATACTGTAAGTCGGGCTCAGTGAGTAAAATAATAATGTTATTCTTATCACACTTATCGCATTTTTGCTTATATAATTTACAAACATTTCCCAATTTCAGCATTAATTGAAAGGTTTTGACATTATGTGCACATTTTCCACATATTAATTAATTTTGATCAAATGCTTGATTTTAGTTACACAATGTCGGACCTGTTTCATCCACAAAAAGGCACGCACCTGTTCTGTTGTAGAAAAAAAAAACATCTCGGGTTACTTTGCTGTAACCCTGTTTCCTGAAAAGGCGGGAACGAGATGCTGCGTGAAAACGCTATTGGAATATCTTTTCATGTTGCCGGTTGTGAAGCATGCGTGTATCAAACACACCAAATTTTGGCTTATATAACCTCGGTCGGGTGATGTCATCTGATGAGACGCACCTGCAGGATATAAATAGGAGTGAACTGGGAACATTCCTCAGATTGATTTGTCTGAACGGACGTCCGGTCACGTGGGCAGTGCAGCATTAGGATGCAGCATCTCGTTCCCGCCTTTTCAGCTGCTCTGATTTACGCCACTGGTTTGTGCGGTGGACGTAGATCCGAAGAGCACGTACTAGACACAGTAGGTGAAGTTTCTTAGGCGGAGCTTTGAAAGGCGGAGGACAGAAGGCTTCAAGAACAACAGGGTGCGTGGTTGAGAATGGAACTTTCCGAAGATAGTTTGGGTGAGGATGCAAAATGAAAAGTCCAGGCAGAATGGGAAGACTGACAAGGTGCGCAGATCTCCAATCCTCTTCAGAGAGGTAATGGCCATAAGAAACACCATCTTAAGGGTCAGAAACCTGTCAGGCACTATAGTCGTTTGAAAGGAGTGTCAATTAGACCTTCGAGCACGATAGATAAATCCCCCGAAGGGGTAGTTGCTCTACTGGGTGGCCTCAACAATTTAGCCCCACGAATGAAACGGGCAACTAAAGGGTGTTTTTCCACAGTAACCCCCTCAATCGGAACGTGACAGGCTGAAATAGCAGCTACGTACGTCCTGAGGGTACTAGGGCACAAGCCCGAGGACAACTTTTCTTGCAAGAACTCCAGCACTAAAAGAATTCAGCAGTGGACTGGGTCTACCTGCTTCGTCATGCACCAACCTTCAAATACATTTCATTTAAGGGCATAAGCTCTTTTAGTGGAGGGAGCCCTAGCGTTTAGGATAGTGTCAATTACGCTGGCTAAAAGACCAGCTTGACTTAATTGGTCCCGTTCAGGCGCCAAACGTGAGGGTCCGTGGATGAAATATTGTCCCCTGCGCCTGAGACAGAAGATCCCTCCTCACTGGAATCATCCAAGGTGAGTCGCCGAGGAGAGATATTAGATCCAAGAACCATACTCGGGCCGGCCAACAGGGCGCTATCAGTAAGAGGCGCAAACCGTGTTGATGAACCCTCGCCAGGACTCCCGGGAGCAAAGCTATCGGAGGAAACGCATAAAGGCGTGAATTGGGCCACGTATGGGCCATCGCGTCCAGACCCAGGGGAGCTGGATGAGTCAGAGAGTAGTAGAGGGGACAGTGGTGTCTCTTGGGAGGCAAAGAGGTCCACCTCTGCTGTAAAGAATCTTTCCCAGATTCGACTGACCACTTCGGGGTGGAGTCTCCTATCCCCGTGTGTCACAGCTTGTCTGGACAGTAAATCGGCTCCCACATTCATGTGCCCCGGAATGTACAGTAGGTGGCCAGGCAGTATGCGACTTTTACCGTCGCCGCGCACGGCAACTGCATTTGGGTTTGGGCGCTATATAACTACAGACTGACTCCTCAGGCCTTAGTTCGTTCTCTCCAGGATTAATTAGTCGCAGCTCGGCTATAGTCGCATGTAGTTGCAGATAAAATCAAGTGAACCATTGTAATTAAACGAATTCATAATCACAGTATTAACATTACAGTACAAATTTATAATTAAAATTATTTAAAAAATATTTTTAGGATTGAATTTAAGCAACGTAAACGTTAACACACTGAAGCTTTTGATTTTATGTGTAATTAAAAAAGCTACACGTGTAGGGTCTTGCGTCATCTTTTATTTTGTGTTCCTTAAATTTATAGTAGATTTATTAACTGAAATAAATTAAACTAAACGCCCATAAAATTAAAACACTGTCAGATTAATGTGCAAAAACTATATAGTTAAACTATATAAGCTACACAGCCTTTATAAGACTCTAATTTTATTTAGGTGCGCTCACAATGACAAAAAAACTTTATGATTTGTTAAATAGGGGCCAGGGGTAGCTCAGTGGTTAAGGCATTGGATTATGGTTTGGAAGATCCCAGGTTCAAACCCCACAACCACCAAGTTGCCACTGTTGGGCCCTTGAGCAAGGCCCTTAACCCTCAATTGCTCAAATGTGTAATGAGATAAAAATGTAAGTCGCTCTGGATAAGAGCGTCTGCCAAATGCCCAAATGTAAATGTAAATAAAGACAGTAAACAGGGTGCGCTACTCTGTATTGTTTTCAGTGAACTTGAGCGCGTCAGAAAATGAGCCGAAACTCCGTGTATACTCGCCTCATAGACGTGAAAAATATATACTTATAGAAACCGAAATGTCTGCTTTTATATAAACTAATGAAAAACAAATTATTAGATTATGTAATTCGTATGTAAAGTGAATTGTAGGCGCGTCCACTTGTGCACAGACGACGAGATGACATTATCACCATCAGCACAGCCGAAACCAAAGAAATCACTAATTTATTAATTTATCATTAAAATGGTCAGAGTGAGTTTTATTGCTGTTTTTCCCGAAGCATTCATAATCATTGCTCTACTTCTGCCGGTGCGCTCTGGAAAACTTTACGCGCGGTGATGCAGGATCACATACACATACATACACATACACACACACACATACAGGTACGTCTGTGTGAATAAATTGTTTAAATGTATGTATCTCATTGCTGTGCTGTTTGGGGAGGGACGTGCTAATGACGATTTGGTCTGCTGTGTGTGTGTGTGTGTGTGAGAGAGAGAGAGAGAGAGTAAGTGTGTGTGTCAACTTATCAATGAATTATTAAAATGGCCAGTCAGTTTCCTTGCAGTTTTCCCCGACGCATTCATAATCATTAGTCTACTTCTGCCGGTGCGGTGTTTTCTTATCCCCACCCTGTTAAAACGTCGTATTCAGACGAGAGGTTGTGCACGCGCAGTCCACTACAAAGCAAACATATGTTAATATATAATAAGGCAGCTCACACCGGCGTGCGTTTCGCACAGCTCCGCAAAGACAGCGCTTATTTAACACGTATGGTGTGTGTTTGTCGTATTTCTGGGAGAGAAAAATCTCTTATAAATCTCTCGATTCGACATGAAAGAGCGCACGCGCGCCATGTTTTCTTTGCTGTTTGAGTTCAGCTTCGTTTAGATTCATGCCACGAGTCATTTTATCATACAAACTTTATTACGTTGTGCTCGGACCATAAGCGTTTGTGGAATCCAAAATTGACATTTTTACCGTTTGTAAATCACCCTGAGGGACAGGAACTTGTCCTGTGCCCAGAGCAGAACTAGCTCGTTCAAGCAGTGCAAGTACAGTCCGCCCTGGCGATTTATGTAGAAGACTACCGATGTGTTGTCCACCTGCACTAGGATATGGTAGCCTGTCAGCTGCTGGAGTGCTGTAGGGCCAAAAATAGAGCCATCATTTCGAGGCAATTGATGTGCCATGCGAGAAGATGGCCTCTTCAGCTCCCTTGGGCTGGACGGCCATCCAAGACCGCACCCCAGCCAGTACGGGAAGCGTCTGTCGTCTAGGTCTTGCGACGACAAGATGGACCTAGAGTGGGACCCAAAGTCAGAAACCGGGGTCTGAACCACATAGAAAGGGTACGAAGTCCTTTGCGCGTAACCCTTATTTGCCTTCGGGGATTGGCCCTCATATGAAATCCCCTGGCTCTTAGCCACGACTGAAAAGCTCTCATGTGAAAAAGGCCCAAAGGTATCACCGTGGATGCAGCTGCCATGAGGCCTAAACATTTTTGAAAGTGATGTACAGTCACTTTCTGGTCTAGTCTGATTTCTTTCAGGGCGCTGAGCATGGATTCGACACAAGCAGGAGACAATTGTGCCTGCATAGTGCACCCACGAGAAGCACCGAAATGCGCTCGTGAAGTGGAAGGGGAGACTTCAGGATCAGGGAAGAGGGCGAGAGAAAGGAGGGACTCGAAGGTCGGCTTGTGATCCCCAGGAGTGCAGCACGGCTCGTGGTTCCCTAAAGATGTTGCCGCTTCACTCCTACAGTATTTATAACCTGCAGGTGCGTCTCATCAGATGACGTCACCGGACCGAGGTTATATAAGCCAAAATTTGGAGTGTATGATACACACATGCTTCACAACACGAAAAGATATTCCCATAGCGTTTCCACGCAGCATCGAGTGTAGCCTTTAAAAGGGAACACCAATTCGTAAAGAGACATTAATGTTAATAGTTTGTTCACCGTTAAGAAGTGTTTTTGATGTGTTTGCTTATTTCAGATAATTATATCTTTATAAGTGTGTTTTCCCCTGAGTTATGAGCAGCACTTCCCTAAGGCACTGTTTCAGTGTGAACCTCCCTGTACTACAGTGTAGCCTTTCAGATCAGAGCTGTGTGTGTGTGGAGTGTGTAAAAAACACACACAGTAAATGAGCTGATGTGTGTGAGAGCAGATGATGGAAGGAAGTGTGGAGGAGACTGACTTAGGTGGACTCCATGTCCAGTCCTATCTCAGATACTTTATAAACTAATAAACTTTTATTATCAATTATTTCAATTGATTGAACTTATTTTGGGGGCTTAGTGGCTCAGAGGTTAGCACCGTTACCTCTCACCTTTAGGGTTGGGGATCTTAACACTAGAAGCGTCGCGCCAGTGTCACCTACTAATAACGCGGTTCAGCGGTCATTTGACCGCCTATTGTTTTGAATGGAAAGCTGCTGCTGACACATAATGATCGCTAGATGGCGCTTTCACCCAAAGCAAATAGTTTAGCTCCAAGATCAACTTGCACTTGGACAATGCGCCATTCATTCCCGCGTTGATAATCAGCGGTATCTTTTTTTCATATTCAACTGAAAAAAATGTCATACAGAGTCTCCAAGGGGACAAAGGAAGAGAGAAAAACGGCATAAAAAAAGTCATGTCTTGCATTATAACCCAAAGTTTTTGGCATGACTTTTTTCTGCCGTTTTTTCTCCTCCTTTGTCCATCTGGGGGCTTCGTACTATAACAAAAAGGAAAGCTCGTCGTATATCGTATGGAGAAAATTTATTAACGTCTCGGGTGGTGCAGGAGCAGCGATTTAGTTCTGAACTCGCTTCCGGGAAATTATCGCTAAAACAATATTAAATTTGAATAAATCAGATCTACCACAGCAGATAATAAACTATGCTATGTCATAACCGAAGCAAACACCACGATTATGCCTCGTTTCGTTCAGTGTTGCTAGGCAACGGACCACCCGCCTAATCAGTGGGAACGTGGTTTACTTTACCGCGGTGTATTATAAACCTGCGGAATGTTTCACTGCTTATGTTCATGTAATAAAAGCAAGGGGAATGTGGAAGTGATGTGTGGCCACTGAATGAGAACTAAATCAAAGATTTCGGTAACTACACTGAGTGTAACATCAGCATAATGACACTAAACAGCTGGACAACTTCACTTTTCCGTTTACCTCTGAGAAAAAAAGCTTTTGTTTGTTTATATTTAGAATGTTTATAAAAGTACACGAAGTAGGCGCACGCACACACACATCCACACACACACACACACACCTCCCGTGAGCCCTCGGTCAACATCTAATCACCGTCGATATGCAAATGAGTCAAGACGTAGCCTAACGTGGTGTCGTGTCGGATTTCAGCGGTCACGGAGAGGAAAGACTTTAAAGCACTTGCAGCGTTTTTCAGTTACAACAAGCACAGCGATGAGTCCACGTTGTTTCACTGGTTATGATATAGTGACACTAAACAGCTGAACAACTTCACTTTTTCGTTTACCTCTGAGAAAAAAAGCTGTATTGTGTTTGTTTATATTTAGAGTAACACCTTCCAACCACCTCTCATAGTCTATTGTTAGTTTTAGTGATTTGGCAGAAACTAATTATCACTACATAAGTACCCCAACACCATTGATCCTGAGTTTCAGCTGAAACTAATTCTATAATGTAGATGCAGATTTCAAATGTATAAAGATGCATGATATATATATATATATATAGTGTGTGTGTGTGTGTAATCTAGGCTGGCTCTATTCAGGGGCAAGAGGGGCAGCGCCCCCTTAACTAAATGTCTGCACATGTTAATATATTCTTAAAATGAATTTATTACAAGTTGATAAACTGATCTGCAGTAGCAGAGAAATCCGCTGAAAAAGGGACACTACACAATACGGTATTAGATGTCCCTCATGTCCCTCTGCTGTGCGTATTCATTCACAGGCTGCAGCGCGCGTGCGCGCACACACACACACACACACACACACACACACACACACACCTCCCCTGAAGCAGTCGCAGCGTTTTTCAGTTACAACAAGCACAGCGATGAGTATAAGAATAAAATAAGGTAACAGTTTGGTCTGTGTAGTTAGTGCTCATTTAGAATAAATAAATGAATAACACATTCCAACCACCTCTCAAGAGACTGCCATAGTTTTGCAAAAATACTTGCAAAACATCAGCATACATTGGAGGGAACTTCTGAGGTGGGCAGTGATTGATGGCACGGTCGTTCGGAGGGGGTTGTGATCACACCTACAGTTCTTTTGTTCTAAGCTGTCGGTCAAATATCTCTCCACTTGAAATGGAAGCACAAAATTGAGGGGCAACATGCAAGGGATTTCAGCATCTCGACGCACAGTAGAAGCTGTTTATAAAGAAGACACTGTTTGTTTTTTCATTTTGTAATCTTTCTCGTGTTTACCTTGTACTGTACAATGTATATTAATTTTTAATGAATTGCTGTAAATAAACTACAATATGCAGTTAATTTACCAGAAAGGACTTTTCAGTTTTTTTGTGTGCTAAACTAAACTTCAGGGTCAAGTAATAGCGATTTTATTTGAAAAAAAATTATATATATATATATATATATATATATATATATATATATATAGAGAGAGAGAGAGAGAGAGAGAGAGAGAGAGAGCATCTTTATACATTTGGAATCTGCATCTACATTTTCTGTTGCATGTATAGAATTAGTTTCAGCTGAAACTCATGATCAATGGTGTTGGGGTACTTATGTAGTGATAATTAGTTTCTGCCAAATCACTAAAACTAACAATAGACTATGAGAGGTGGTTGGAAGGTGTTACTTTAAATATATACAAACTAAAATACAGCTTTTTTTCTCAGAGGTAAACGGAAAAGTGAAGTTGTTCAGCTGTTTAGTGTCACTATGTCATAAACAGTGAAACAACGTGGACTCATCGCTGTGCTTGTTGTAACTGAAAAAACGCTGAAACTGCTTCAAAGTCTTTCCTCTCCGTGACCGCTGAAATCCGACACGACACCACGTTAGGCTACGTCTTGACTCATTTGCATATCGACGGTGATTAGATGTTGACCGAGGGCTCAGGGGAGGTGTGTGTGTGTGTGTGTGGGTGTGGATGTGTGTGTGCGCGCGCCTACTTCGTGTACTTTTATAAACATTCTAAATATAAACAAACAAAATACAGCTTTTTTTCTTAGAGTTAAACGGAAAAGTGAAGTTGTTCAGCTGTTTAGTGTCACTATGCAGATGTTACACTCAGTGTAGTTACCGAAATCTTTGATTTAGTTCTCATTCAGTGGCCACACATCACTTCCACATTCCCCTCGCTTTTATTACATGAACATAAGCAGTGAAACATTCCGCAGGTTTATAATACACCGCGGCAAAGTAAACCACGTTCCCGCCGATTAGGCGCGTGGTCCGTTGCCTAGCAACACTGAACGAAACGAGGCATAATCGTGGTGTTTGCTTCGGTTATGACATAGCATAGTTTATTATCTGCTGTGGTAGATCTGATTTATTCAAATTCAATAATGAGGCTTTATATCCTCAGGAGGGGTCATTACATATGTAATATGTAAAACAATATTGTTTTAGAGATAATTTCACGGGAGCTTCTAACAATGAACAGACTAATGAATTTTCTGAAAACGTTATAAAATTAAGTAAAGCGAAATCCCCTAAATGTCCTTATAAAATATCGCTGATTATCAACGCCAGAATTAATGGCGAATTGTCGATATTTCACGGAAGCATATATATATATATATATATATATATATATATATATAAACTGCATATATGGAATGAAACCTGAGATAGTTACATATACGCACTGAATGACGCATAGATAGTTGGCGCGATTCCTTGCGCCATCTGCTGAGAGAAATGAGAATCGCAGGTTGGAAAGGACAGGAAACGGCATGACGGGCGCGCAGCTGTCAGCGATTTCACGTAAATAAGAGCAAAATGGCTTTATACTGGCTTTTACTGGTGCGATTTAAAAAATGTAAGCATACAGGGTGATTAAGCTCACAGAACTAGGAAAAGTCATGAAAGGAGGGTCCTGGAATTTGATCGAGTGTGAAGTATTTTTTTTTTTTTACCCCCTTGCGGTCAAATGACCGCTGCTCGGCGCTTCTAGTGTTAATCACTCTGCCAGTTGGAGAGCATAAAGTTTGTATGTTCTTCCCGTGCTTGGTGGGTTTCCTCCAGGTACTCCGGTTTCCTCCCACAATCCAAAGATATGCAGGTTAGGCTAATTGGCATTCCCAAAATTGCCTGTAGTGTGTGTGTAAGTGTGTGTATGTGTGTACACTGTCTTGTGCCCTATGCCTTCTGGGATAGGCTTTATGTCCCCCATGACCCTGAATACAGGATAAAGCGGTATAAAAGATGAGTGAATGAAAGTAAGTGAACTTATTTTGAGGGGGCGTAGTGGCTCAGTGTTTAGCACAGTTACCTCACAGCTATTCCAGTTTAATCCTACAATCCAAAGACATGACGTGTATTAATTGCCAAAAAATGTGTGACTGGGTAGACAAGTGTGAGTTTGCTTGTGCTTGTGTGTGTCCCACCTTGTGCCCATAAGATAGGCTCTAGGACACCGGTGACCCTATACAGAATAAATGATATAAATAATGAATTATTATAACTGTTTTTGGTCATCGCACCAAAAATCATCCACATATTTACAAAATGTCAGAGAGTGGTTATAGATGGAATATCACACCTTTATTTTTGATTTCCAAGAGGAAGGTCTAAAACAAGGATCAATAGTCATCAGGGATTGATCATTGAAAAGAGGTACATAATGTAACCTTAGTTCCGATAAACAATATATTTTAGATTATTTCAAGATTCAGCATTTTTCTTTGTTTGTTTACATGGTTTAGATTTCCTGGCTTTATCCATAGCTGGGAGTGGACGTGTCACCTGTTCAGACAGCTGAGTGGGGAGCTGTTACAGAACGAGCTCAGCTTGGAGAGTTTGTACCTCCTGCCTCAGCAGCTCTGTGCTGCTACGTATTAGACACTCGGCACTGTGAAATATACTGTAAACAACACAGAAACTGGCACGTGGGCCAGATCAGTTTTAATACAAACAACACACTGGATGTAAAAGATAGATATGTTTGACAGCCATACTGTATTTGTGAAAAAAAAAATTTATTTATAAAATAAACTGAGCAAATCCTTCACAGATTTTGCTGTGTAGGATTTTTGTACATTTACAAAATTGATGGAAACAGAATGTTTGACATCTTAACCTAAAATAGGTTCCAGAGTACTAAAGGATAAAATGCTCTAGTCTTTATTAATTTGTATTTAAGATTTTATAATTTTTAAGGGTTCTAATTTTGTTAATTTTTTTTATTTACATTTAATGTGTATGTGTGTTATACAGTCAACTGAGCTCTAGCTGTTACTGGTTAAGATGCTGGCTGAAAGCATGCAGCTCTCTCAGGACAGATTACACGCTGCAGTCACAGGTTCAAACCAAACACAATTCAACACAATTAACACTGTCAGAATTAAGACAACAACTGACAGAGAAATTATAGGATCAACCAATATAGAGTGTGTTGGGTCATTATGTTCTTTAAGTTCTGTAATAATGTAGGTGTTCACACAGGGGTTGTGCTGCATGCAGGTCAGGAGCAGGTGGCACCGCTGGTACAGGAGGACACCCTAAGACGGGCTCAAGGGAGACTCTGACTGTTTCAACATAACAACATGGACATGGATCAACTCTAGTATTTAATCTACTTTTCCCAAAGAAATCACATTCTGATGTATTTGATATCATTTATTATGGATTTACCAGAAATGACAGAACCAGAACCACACGCTGGGCCTGATAAACCATAAACAGGAGCTAAACACAGACAGAACAACTTTTTTTTTATAGGGGGAAATAAAAGGGCATTTGCTTAAAAAGGTAGAGCATCCGTGCCACCATAAGGGTCCTTTAGGGGTTTCCTTTACTCCGGACAATTGGTGGTGGTCCATCAAAGTACTCTCGCGAGAAAGCTCGCACAGGTAGCGAGAGGTCGGCAGTGACGCAGAAGGTCACCTGGTCCGCCTTTAAAGGAGAGGGTGCTCGCTGCAGAGCCAAATGGGAGGAGCTGGAGCTCCAGCTCCCCCTCGCTAGATCTAGTGGGCGGGGCTTGAGACGCTATCAAGCGCTACCAAGTGGATGTTAATGTCAGTGCAAGTTCAACCATAATGGAAGTAAATACTTATCTTTCTCTTATATTTGTCATGATTATGACATGAGATGAGGCGAAAACAGCGCTGTATATTTTTGTTAAGAGAGAGAGTGGAGACCAAGACAAATCGGATTACCGTTTTTCTGGATTATTCTTTGCAGAACATTTCCACTGCCATCTTAATCCGTTGTCGTGCTCCCGGAACATTTCATTATTGCCAGTGAGACCGACTCATCACTCTCAACACACTCACACACACACACACACACACACACACGCTTTCAATAATCCTGATTTTGGACATTTATCTCATTCACTCGCACACACATTAACACAGACGCATATTTATATTTGTATATATTTTGTAAATATTGGTTTTTGGTGCACCTTTATTTGTTTGTTTTTTCACTTGATACATTTTGGGTTTTTGCTTCGAACTGTTGTTGCGCGTCTTTCCTTGTTTGGCTACGTTGCGCAATACCGGAAGTTAAATTCTAGAACCCGTATCAGTGTAACTATCTTAAACATAACATCTGAGCGTTACAAGTGAATCTTACGATCTACTGAAGAGCTAGTTTTGATTCTAAAGAGATTTACAAAGAAAGGGTGGGATTTAAGTGTTTGAAAAACCCAGGACAGTCAGAAAGTGTCCAACTTTCTGCATGTGACTCACCTTGAAAAAAATAAACAAAAAAAAAAGGCTATAAATCTGCATCAGTGGACAAATTTTGTACTGAGCTTATGCAGCAAGGGTAAGAAATATTTGGACAGTGGCATACATTCATTTGTTTACTATCACTTCTTGAGTGCTTCATTTCAAATCCATTGTCCTGGTGTACAGAGGCAAACTGACCAACATGGAGTCACTGTCCAAATACTTATGGACCTGAATATATACAATAACGTCATTATAAATAAGTAGTGTGTAAATGAGTGAGAGTGTAACTTCCTTCCTGGAAAAACCGGCACCATCTCAAAAAGCAGAACAAATACTGCATCCAGATACTCAGCTTGTGAAATGGAATATGTCCCTGGAATATTAGCCCATACAAACAAATTTTGTACAAAAACCCTGCTCACAGGTTATGATCATACCCAGATGATTAATTCTTATTAAAACTACTTCCAAACTTTCTGCCACTAGACTTTATTTATTTATTTATTTATTTATTTATTTATTTATTTTTGCTTGTTCGAGTCTTTTTTTTAAATAGGAAGATAACTACAAGGGTGAACCCTTTGCCCCTAATTATACACTTTGAAAGGTCTACAGTCATCCAGTACAGCAATAACACAAACAAGACAGATAAGAGTTTTGTGTCTTACCTCTGTGTGAGATGTAGAATTGCAGTTGGAAGGCTTTAGCTCAGGATTACACACACCAAAGCCAAGAGCAAGTCTGCAGTCACGCTTCCCCTGCAACACATTAAAGGCTCCTGATACAGTAACATACTGTATAAATATACACTACAGTCACAGGCTCCAGTCATATCTGAGTTTACTCACTGCTTGGACGTTAGTGCGCTAAAGCGAGCAGCTCCTTTCTCCGTCTCACCGAGCATCAGGCTTATGGTCTGAAGCACTAACGTGGAAAGCCTGGAGACCGACACACAGTGTTGTAGTGAATCAGTGAGGTGGTGATGGTGTTCTGTTTGAGTCAAGGTGAGTCAGAGGTTAAAAGTGGAACATTCGGTACAAAACGTTGTGGCTCACTTCATATATAAAAGGAAATAAAGTTTAAAAAAAGCATCATGTCTAACTATATGCACTTACAATGGTTACTCAAGCGGAATGTCTATGACTGCAACGCACTCTGTCATGGCCAAACTGCGACAGCCAAAATAAATCAGTCACAATTCAAAGTGATTTGTGAAATGACCACCAGGTGGTGCAAAGGGACATTTTGCAAAATGGCTCAATGGATGCAAAAAAAAAAAATTGTTTAGATAGACTCTGTTTTTATCTGTTTTGTCTATTGTTATTATAAAAAAAAACGCACAAACAACAGCTCAAGGGCTTGTAAAATTTGTTTTATTTTTAACCGTAAAAATGTCAATTTTAGAATTCGCAGAAGCTTAGTGGTCCGAGCATAACGTAATAATATTTGTATGATAAAATGACTTGTGGCATGAATCTACACAATGCACTTCAGTTTCAAATAATCTTTCAATGCTAAACCCAAACAGCAAAAGAACATGATTATTATTCTTTTGATTATTATTATCATCGTGCTTTTTGCTGTTTATGTCCAGCATTTAATAATTATTTAATTATTAATAATTAAAGCTGCTCACTTTAAAAAATGCAGCGTTTAATCAGCAAATATATATATTATATTTGTGCTCTCTTGTTTTTCTGGGGTACTCATTTTACATTTTGTCTGCTTTGCAAATGTTGCCCCTCTTTACGATAGGTGAATAATATGACTAAAACAAAGCTGCTCATGTCAGCTCATACCGGGAGCATTTTGATCAAAGGGGAGATAAAAAGTAAAAAGGGAAAATGTGTACCAACAACATAGCACAATGCATGTGTGTGAATGGCTGAAATGTGAAAAAGCCTTTTAGTGAATGTAAAATGTTCGCGTGAATCCGTGGCGCATCGTGGCGCAACGCACGTGTCGATATGAGAGATTAATAAGAGATTTCTCTTTCCCAGAAATACAATAAACACAAATTTAAATTTAAAATTTGTACTGTAATTTTAGCACAGTGATTGTAAATTTGTTTAATGTTTTACTAAAACCACTTAAGGTTTTTGCCGGTGGTGATACAGCGCAACGGGGGTGCTAGGATGTAAAAATTTAATTTGTTAAAAGGTTTTTATTATTTATTAAAAAACATTATGATAATCATATGATAATCATGAAACCACTTAGTTATTAACCTAGTTAAGCCAGTGTAAGTATGTATCCAATGATGTAAACATTAAAGCACTTTTTGTAAGTCGCTCTGGATAAGAGCGTCTGCCAAATGCCTAAATGTAAATGTAAATCATAACAGCCTACTCCATTTAATTCTTATAATAAAGCAAAAACACATCAACATCAGCTGACGCAGTAGCACGTCCTGACAATGTTTGAATTCTTATGGTCATTTAGTTAAATTTATTTCAGTTAATAAATTTACAAATTTAAAGAACACAAAATATAAAATGACAAAAGAGAACATACATGCGTAGCTTTTCTAATTACTACGGTTGCCCAGAAGGGCAAATCATCTTTCCCTTATATGTTTGTGTTTTTTGCCTTGAAAATGTGTGCTTTTTCCCTTATAAATGTCCTTTTTTTCCTTATAAATGTGTTTTTTCCCTAATAAATGTCCTTTTTTTCCTAAAAAATGTGTGCTTTTTCCCTTATAAATGTCCTTTTTTTCCAAAAAAATGTGTGCTTTTTCCCTTATAAATGTCCTTTTTCCCCTATAAATGTCCTTTTTTTTCTTAAAAATGTGTGTCTTTTTCCCCTACAAATGTCCTTTTTTCCTTAAAAATGTGTTTTTTTCCCTAATGAATGTGCTTTTTTTTCTTAAAAATGTGTGCTTTTTCCCCTACAAATGTCCTTTTTTTCCTTAAAAATGTCCTTTTTTTTCCTTATAAATGCGTGCTTTTTCCCTTATAAATGTCCTTTTTTTCCTTATAAATGTGTTTTTTTCCCTAATAAATGTGCTTTTTTTCCTTAAAAATGTGTGCTTTTTCCCTTATAAATGTCCTTTTTTTACTTATAAATGTGTGCTTTTTCCCTTAAAAATGTGTGCTTTTTCCCTTAAAAATGTGTGCTTTTTTCCCTTAAAAATGTGTGCTTTTTTCCTTATAAATGTGCTTTTTCCCAGTGTAACTGTGCGCTTTTTCCCGTGTAGCTGTCTGCTCTTTTCCGTTTGTGTGCAACTACTTTTTTTCCCGTGTGAGAACTCTTTCTCCAGTATTTTGCAAGCGAAAAGCTAAAGCTAATGCGCAAAGGACTATGGGAGTGAGGTCAAAACGCAACTGAACACCGAACCTTTCCGGATATCAGCTCCAGGACTCAACATCATGGAGTATACATTGAATTATAGCGTGATAACTTTATAATTTTCACAAAATTTTCAACTGCACACACTTACCGGGTAATGTTTAATATATAAAATTAATCAGATGTTACTGTTTTAGGCACTAATGATAACTTTGTAGCAGTGTTAATACTATTGGAGTGTTTGGGGGAAATGCCGAGCCGAGTGTAAATGGCAGTGATTAAAAGGAATATCAAATCATTTAGACCATTAAACACTGATGTAAACCATCAGCTCCATGGCATCTCTGTAATATACATCCACATATGGATTTATAAGCAAGCTAATATCACTATGCTAACCGCTAGAGTTTAGCATGGGAAAACTAGCTTGTTCATTAATATATATTAGTTTAATAGTGTATTTGGACACATATACGTGATGTAAACAGTTAGCTCTATTGTTTCTGTAAAATGCTTGCCCGAATATGGATTTATAAGCAAGTTAATATAATTATGCTAAGCGCTAGCTTACTAAAAGAGCTAAGATAGCAGCAACTATTGCTAATTATCCCTGAGCTGCTTCTGTTATGTGCTAAATGTTACAGATGATTAACGAATTGTTGTATGCAGTTTATTGGAGCTCCTGAGTGCCATATAATGTCTACTGCTGTATAATGTAGTGGTTTTATCATAGCTAGAGATCGGCTGAATAGTTAGTTATGTGCTTACACAATGTATGTAACAGTCAAGAAAAGGGGCTTTTGTTCAGGTTCTATCTATTCTATTATAAAGTCATTAAATATGTGTTTATACTCCTTATAACATTTATGATTGTGTATTTTTCTTCTTACAGTGAACTGTGTGTAAATCATCAACTGCCTGTGTATCAGCTGATTTCTACACCAGCTTTACATCCTGAGCAGAAGGTGAGTGCTCTGAAGTATTTACCTCTCTTTTCAAGAACACCACTGAGCACATCTTAATCAGGGGACAGGGACACATTTCTCTTCATGAACATGATGTGTGTGTTAATGAATGGTGGAGATGGAAATTTAATTGCAAAACCAAATAATTGGTTTTAATACACAGCATTACTAAAAGCTTGCATTCTATGAAATTTTGTGTGCGTGCCTGCCTGCATGTGTCAAACTGATGTCATATGATGTCAAACATCATGAAGTGATATTAACTTGCTTATAAACCCATATGTGGATGTATATTACAGAGATGCCATGGAGCTGCATAGTAACACCATGAAGTCTTTTTACTAGACACTTATATTAACATGCCTTTATTTCTCCCCTGTTGTAGATTGTCGTGGGGAGGACGGACCCTTGATGCTCTGCCGTCTTTCACCACCAATACATACATGTATTTTATTAATTTGTAAATAAAGTATTTAATATAATTTACAGTTGAGTATTTATTTCTAGTTTGCTTATTATTTAGCAAAACATTTAAAGTGCATGTAAAGCATTGCTGCTAATGACACTGAATAGAATCAGATGTTACTCCACTCTGTGTGAGGGTACAGGCTTATATACAGTATGTGATTTTAGCATCAATAATGTTTTTCTACTAACTAAAGCATGCTGCCTTGGAAATGATATTAGTGACATCTCTGTTTCAGTTCGAACAACATATTCCATAATATTTATGAAAACATTAATCCCATATGTTCAGCAGTTAAAACAGAGGTTCTTAAACATTTTACAGCTAAGGACTCCTTCAACTGTAAAACAAACACCTCTGCATACATTTACTTATAGTGCATTTCCAAAAATTAATTTTTGTTATTCAAAAAGTAAAACTTTTTGTTTTCATTTAAATGATTACTGCTTACACCTCCATGAAAATCAAAAATCTAGTATGTCAAAATATTAGAATATTTCACTTCAATCAGGGGGAAGACTGCTGACCTAACAAGTTGTCCAGAAGATGATCATCTACACCTTCCAGAAGGAGTGTAAGCCCTCAAGGTCAAACTTTACCACCAACTATTTCACTGACCATGATGTTGCTTGATTTGCCAGCCATCGCACCTGACCTTAGGTTTCATGGGAAAGATGAGCTGAAATCTGGGATAAATTTACAAGCTGAATGCTTCAAGTGTGATCTGCAAACATAACCAGGGTGTCATTTTTAAGAGCTTAATGCAATGGGTTACATAAAAACACCAACTATTTAAAAATATGTAGGCTTATGAATAGTGGCAACGTATATCTACTGTATGTACTGTGAATGTATGTTCAAGAAAAGAGTATCATAAATTGTCCAATAATTAAAATACACATGTAAACAATGAGTGTGTCATTTGAAATGCCGTTTATCTAAAAAAAAAAATAGAATATTGTGCAAAAGTGTTTAAGTTTTAAAATAATTGGGGGGGGGGACACATTTACAAGAAAAACGTCATACACATAGAAAAAAAATCATAGAGCACAAGGAAAAAATTATACATTCACAAGGAAAAAATTATAAATTTACAAGGAAAAAATAATACACTAACAAGGAAAAATGTATATACTTATAGGTGAAAAATAATACATTCACACACTCAAAAAAATGAACCTGGCTACCTGTTACATGTACTAAAATGTAATATGTGATTTGTACATAATAATTTCATGTTTCCAAGATGAACACGAATAAATTGTGTTGTATTTACATGAAATTCAACAACTTAACATTTATTAGATTTAATCATGTTGAGATAAACCAAAGAGATCTTGTCACTATGAAAACCGGAAATATCAGATCAAACATCGCGAGAAGATATCGCGAGAAGAGAACACAGCGTGTTGAGAAGACAAACGTTTGGCGGGCGTGTGGAAAAGGTAAGCAGGAATTAATTCCCATCTTTCTAAATAGAAACGAAATACTGAACATAAATGTCACCTGCTGTTTAGCGATGTTTAGTCACGTTATTTTGGTTTAAGCTATTTCTTGTATTTTTAATCACACTTAAAATACCGACAGTTATATGCTCGTGCTTAATCTGCGGTTCGGTTCTGGTTTCGTTCTGTTCTCATGAGTTGTGAAGCGAGAGGAACAAAGTATAAATATTGTTTATTTGCTAAATTAAGTATCATGAATATTAATGGAATATCTATCTCTGTATTTTTTCACAGGAGTTTGTGACTGAAAGTGGCCGTCTGCATCTGACTTCAGGAGTTACCTGACCAACTGTCTCTAACGGTCATATTTAAAAGTCATAACGTACAGTTATAATGTACAAAACTTCCTGAAAAATTTATATGATTAATACTTATTTGTGGTGATTTATGTTTTGTACATCTTTTCAAATTGAGACTTCATTTGTAAGTTGCTGCTGATGTAAAATAAAAATCTCTGTTTTATCCCATTTGTCTTATGCTTCCTTCCTTCACAGAATTCTGTTGACCAGGGCTTGAAATTTAAATTTACTTGAGTTAGAACAACTTAATTTACAACTGAAAAATGTGTTGTACCAACGCTATTCATTTATGTTAATAGTATTAAATTATGTTGGACGCAGCTGTAGTAAATAAGTTAAATGAACCTAATAAAATTAATTTGACTGAACCTAAAAACATTAAGTTGGGCCAACAAAATTGCTTAATGCTGAAAGAAAGCCATTAAATCAGGTGGAAATTCTTTCCATAATTTAATTATGTTCATTCAACAAGTTATTTTTTTGAGTGCAAGGGAAAAATTATACACCTACAAGGGAAAAATTCCCCCTTGATAATGTATGCTTTTTCCCTTGTAAATGTGTGCTTTTTCACTTATAAATGTGTTTTTTTCCCTTGTGTGTGCTTTTTCCGTTATAAATGTCCTTTTTTCCCTTGAAAATGTGTGCTTTTTCCCTTATAAATGTCCTTTTTTCCCTTACAAATGTGTGCTTTTTCCCTTATAAATGTGCTTTTTCCCTTATAAATGTCCTTTTTCCCCTTGAAAATGTGTGCTTTTTCCCTTATAAATGTGCTTTTTTCTCTTATAAATGTATACTTTTTCCCTTATAAATGTGCTTTTTTCCCCCTTGTAAATGTCCTTTTTTCCCTTAAAAATGTGTGCTTTGTCCCTTATAAATGATAAGTGTACGTATATTATTTTTCTCTTGTAAATGTGTGCTTTTTCACATGTACACTTATATTACTTTTTCACCTTGAAAATGTGTACTTTTTTCCCATGTAAGTATATTATTTTTTCCTGGTGAATATAGTATTTTTCCCTCGTAAATGTATTATTTTTCACTTATAAGTATATAAATTTTCCCTTGTGAATGTATTATTTTTCCCTTGTTAGTGTATTATTTTTCCCTTGTAAATTTATAATTTTTTTCCTTGTGAATATATAATTTTTTTATTGTGCTCTATGATTTTTTTTCCTGTGTATGACGTTTCTCTTGTGAATGTGTTTCCCCCCCAATAATTTTAAAACTTAAACACTTTTGCACAATATTCTATTTTTTTTTAGATAAACGGCATTTCAAATGACATTGACTCATTGTTTACATGTGTATTTTAATTATTGGACAATTTATGATACTCTTATTCTTGAACATGCATTCACAGTACATACAGTAGATATACGTTGCCACTATTCATAAGCCTACATATTTTTAAATAGTTGGTGTTTTTTATGTAACCCATTGCATTAAGCTCTTAAACATGACACCCTGGTTATGTTTGCAGATCACACTTGAAGCATTCAGCTTGTAAATTTATCCCAGATTTCAGCTCATCTTTCCCATGAAACCTAAGGTCAGGTGCGATGGCTGGCAAATCAAGCAACATCATGGTCAGTGAAATAGACTAGAATACACTCCTTCTGGAAGGTGTAGATGATCATCTTCTGGACAACTTGTTAGGTCAGCAGTCTTTCCCCTGATTGAAGTGAAATATTCTAATATTTTGACATACTAGATTTTTGATTTTTATGGAGGTGTAAGCAGTAATCATTTAAATGAAAACAAAAAGTTTTACTTTTTGAATAACATAAAAATTAATTTTTGGAAATGCACTATAAGTAAATGTATGCAGAGGTGTTTGTTTTACAGTGGAAGGAGTCCTTCGCTGTAAAATGTTTAAGAACCTCTGTTTTAACTGCTGAACATATGGGATTAATGTATTCATAAATATTATGAAATATGTTGTTCGAACTGAAACAGAGATGTCACTAATATCTCCAAGGCAGCATGCTTCAGTTAGCAGAAAAACATTATTGATGCTAAAATCACATACTGTATATAAGCCTGTACCCTCACACAGAGTGGAGTAACATCTGATTCTATTCAGTGTCATTTGCAGCAATGCTTTACATGCACTTTAACTGTTTTGCTAAATAATAAGCAAACTAGAAATAAATACTCAACTGTAAATTATATTAAAGACTTTATTTACAAATTAATAAAATACATGTATGTATTGGTGGTGCAAAAAGGCAGAGCATCAAGGGTCCGTCCTCCCCACGACAATCTACAACAGGGGAGAAATAAAGACATGTTAATATAAGTGTCTAGTAAAAAGACTTCATGGTGTTACTATGCAGCTCCATGGCATCTCTGTAATATACATCCACATATGGGTTTATAAGCAAGTTAATATGACTTCATGATGTTTGACATCATATGACATCAGTTTGACACACGCAGGCAGGCACGCACACAAAATTTCATAGAATGCAAGCTTTTAGTAACGCTGTGTATTAAAACCAATTATTTGGTTTTGCTATTAAGGATTGCTGCAAAATTTGGCCCCATCTTCACCATTCATTAACACACACATCATGTCCATGAAGAGAAATGTGTCCCTGTCCCCTGATTAAGATGTGCTTAGTGGTGTTCTTGAAAAGAGAGGTAAATACTTCTGAGCACTCACCTTCTGTTTAGGATGTAAAGCTGGTGTAGAAATCAGCTGATACACAGGCAGTTGATGATTTACACACAGTTCACTGTAAGAAGAAAAACACACAATCATACATATTATAAGGAGTATAAACATATATTTAATGACTTTATAATAGAATAGATAGAACCTGAACAAAAGCCCGTTTTCTTGACTGTTACATACATTGTGTAAGCACATAACTAACTATTCAGAAAATCTCTAGCTATGTAAAAAACACTACATTATACAGCAGTATACATTATATGGCACTCAGGAGCTCCAATAAACTACATACAACAATTCGTTAATTATCTGTAACATTTAGCACATAACAGGAGCAGCTCAGGGATAATTAGCAATAGTTGCTGCTATCTTAGCTCTTTTAGTAAGCTAGCGCTTAGCATAATTATATTAACTTGCTTATAAATCCATATTCGGACAAGCATTTTACAGAAACAATAGAGCTAACTGTTTACATCATGTATATGTGTCCAAATACACTATTAAACTAATATATATTAATGAACAAGCTAGTTTCCCCATGCTAAACTCTGATATTAGCTTGCTTATAAATCCATATGTGGATGTATATTTCAGAGATGCCATGGAGCTGATGGTTTACATCAGTGTTTAATGGTCTATATGAGATGATATTCCTTTTAATCACTGCCATTTACACTCGGCTCGGCATTTCCCCCAAACACTCCAATAGTATTAACACTGCTACAAAGTTATCATTAGTGCCTAAAACAGTAAAAATCTGATTAATTTTATATATTAAACATTACCTGGTAATTGTGTGCAGTTGAAAATTTAGTGAAAATTATAACTTTATCACGCTATAATTCACTGTATACTCCATGATGTTGAGTCCTGGAGCTGATATCCGGAAAGGTTCCGTGTTCAGTTGCATTTTGACCCCACTCCCATAGTCCTTTCCCTAGTACTGGAGAAAGAGTTCTCACACGGGAAAAAAGTAGTTGCGCACAAACGGAAAAGAGCAGACGGCTACACGGGAAAAAGCACACATTTTCAAGAGAAAAAAAAAAACACATTTATAAGGGAAAAAGCACACATTTTTAAGGGTAAAAAAGCCCAGGTTGTTGATGTAGTGGTTAGCACTGTCACCTTGCACCTCCAGGGTTCGCGTTTAATTTCCATCCAGGCTCGATTTCTGTCTCTGTGTGCATGGAGCTTGCATGTTCTGTCTGTGCTTGGTGTGTTTCCTTTGGTGACTCTGGTTTCCTCTCACAGTCCAAAGACATGCAGATTAGGCTAATTGGCATTTCCAAATTGCCTGTAGTCTGCGAATGAGAGTGTGTATATGTGTGACCAGTGCAATGGATTGGCACCCTGTCCACAGTGTACCCCACATATGAACATATATATTTGGGACGAGAGCATCACAGAATACAGATGAAGCTTAATCTCCTTTATCTCTTCTTCTTGTATTTTATTCCAATTTTAACCAGTTGTTCTTTGTTTCTGTCTGACCAGGACACTGCACTTTTTCTTGTTTTTTTTTTTCACGCTTGTGTCCATCTCCATCATCTCTGGAATATGAACATTGATTAAGAAATGCTAAAGTCATAGGTATATTATTTCTATCATTTTTAATTCATACTTTGAGTTTTAATGCTGTACAGATCTGGCCTTTAAAAATGCACGTTTTCGGAAAAGGGATTCCACGACTTGCCGCAGCTTTGCGCGGCAAGCTGTGAAAATGCCCTTCATTACCTGTAGGGGGCAGTCGTGTCTCAGTCTAAAGTATTGTGTGTCTACTGAAGCCGAAAAATGTTATGTCTCTTAGGCGCCCATTGACAGCAAGCGACAAAGCTCATAAACGTGTCAAGCTCAAACTGATATGTATTTATTCTTCATTTTCATTCAGAATTATTATTATTATTAGTAGTAGTTCTCCGAATTTATTTTCTATTATTATTATTATTATTGTAACGCACCCGCACGTGTGCAAAAGGACTACAAAGATGTATGCAAATTGTAGAGGGCACTGGTGGCTCAGTGGTAGGTGATTCGCCTGCCTTGCGGAAGACCCGGGTTTGATTCCCAGCCAGTGCTCATAATGCCGGTGCTATGCGCTAAAATGCCACGATATAGCCATTACATTATCAAGTTATGCTTCAGTACTAAATGCATGTTTGCAATTGAGAATTTTTTTTCTTAAGCTATGAAACACATTAGCACTCACCACACAGTTGCTATAATTTAATGATTATCATAAGCAAAAAGTCTAAAACAAAGGATTCACATTTATTACATTTTCACCCAGAGCGGGATTCGAACCAGGGTCTGGACGATTTTATACTATTATTTAAGCAACGCCACAAAACATGGAAAGCGGCAAAAATGCTTCAATTTCATTGGCTGTCACTGAGTGTCAGCTATTCACGACTGGCCCTGGACTTCCACTACAGGGGTGACAAATATGCAAAGAAAAAGTAAATCAGGAAGGGGCAAATACTTTTCTTTATGGCACTGCACATGTAGTCAGATTGTTCCACTGGGATTAAACTGTGCCAGGTGGAGTTAAAGCACTTTCAAAATCATACTAACTACACTGATATGAATAACTTGATGATGAATGCTTTTTACCACCCTTTTGACTCAATAAGAGACAATGCACAGAATATTTTCTAACAGCATGTAAATGATACATTGTGGCAGTATTGTCTTGCATCTTTTGAAATACATAAATAAATTTAAAAAATCACAATACTGACAAAATGTCTCATTTTGCTGTCAAACTGTTTATAAGCCTCCTGGCTCTTTGTATGACTGGTGCTACTGGACATTGAAAATATTGTATTTTTATATGTTGTTTAACTTATTATTCTTTCCTTTGTTTTACAAATATGACCCAATATATGTTCGGTAAAACTTTGTTTTATGTTTTTGTATTGTGTTATATTTTTATACTAGTAAGTAGTTTTAAAAAATTATCTCCACTTTATTGAGCCAGTGTATTATGATGTGGGATGTGGTGCGCTGCTGGATCCAGCCTCACTGTCCCTGACCTGTTATAGGCAGAATCTGTTCATTTGAAGCATTTCACAGCATTTACCTCTAAAGCTTTTTCTTATTTTCGCGTAACCTTTTCTTCTTCCTCCTTTTTATTCATGGAAATTATTATTAATTTGCTCAAAAAATTCGCTGCATCAAGAAATGATCAATATCTAAAAAGTTTAAGATGCCCATGTGTGTGAACAAAGAATACAAAAGTGTATAATCTTTAATAAAGTTAGCCTAATACAATATTGTTTCCAATGCTGAAGCAAACATGATTTAGTTTTAGTCTATTCATTGAATACAACGCGACAGCGCGCTCCTAGGTGAAGCGCACCCACAGTTACTGTAATCCCCCATCTCACCTTTACAACAGGTGTGAAGTCCTCAAACCGGTTTCGCTGCTGGGGGAATTCACAGAATTGGGGGTTTTAAAACAAATTAACAAGACCGAGTAGACGTCTCTGCCGAAAATGTATTTCGCCAGCAAAACATAAACATAACATGGGGGGAGTCTCGCCCGGGGAGCAAT
The DNA here is from genome assembly GCF_024256425.1 of Clarias gariepinus. Lineage (NCBI taxonomy): Eukaryota > Metazoa > Chordata > Actinopteri > Siluriformes > Clariidae > Clarias > Clarias gariepinus. Next base: position 27,357,832 of record NC_071111.1, read on the forward strand.
TCAGTGTAAAACCGCCACTGCCTATTCTCCACCACATCACGTAAACAGTGAAACTGGTATTGGTTTTAATGTCTGCATTTTTTAATAGGTTTTCTTAATAAATGTGTGCTTAAACCAGTGGCTTGCACTCTTACCTTACGTTTACGTTTAAGTTTAATCAAATAAATACAACATATATATCATCTCAAAGCTTTTATTTTTTGGGTCATGAATCAGTTACATTCCAGTGTGTCCACCCTGATTTTTAACCACGACTGGAAGGACTTTAAACAACCTATTTATGTATTTATTACATGCCTCTTCTGTAAGTATCTCAAACCAGAATTTATTAATGGCAGTAATTAAATCGGATTTTGTAGTCGGTTTTGCTTCTTTTCGAATATAGTCTTTCAGAGCATGCCACACCATTTCTATGGGATTCAAGTCAGGAGACTCGGCGGGTGTCTTCACCCAGTTAATTCCCTCTTCAGCGATCACTTTTCTTGCAGCTGTGTGCTTCGGGTCATTGTCCTGGAAAAAACGGTGATGAATACCGAAGGTTTCATTTATGTATGGGGCAGCGGTTCCTTTTATAATCGCCTCTTCGAAGAAAGACCTGTCCATTATTCCTTCAAAGATGGCAATAGGTCCTGGTCCAAGTCTAGAAATTGCTCCCCAAACATGAATTTTAACGGGATGTTTCAGCTTGGGTTTGAACACTGCGATCCAAAGCCACTGTAGTTTCATCAGTGAAAATGACGTCGTGAAATTTTTCCTCTTCATTGATCCATGTCTGAGCTTGTTGGAGACGTATCTCTTTGTTTTTGTCGCGGATCATGGGACAATGCAAAGTTTTCCTATATCTCCAACCAAGTTTCTGCCTGATTCTACGAATTGATCTCGCACTGATGTCAACTCCATTTTCACGCCACAGTTGTTCTTTCACAGAGCTTGCAACCATTTCGTCGTTTTGTCTAGTGATGGTTTCTATGGCTGCGACAACGGCTCTGTAAAATAAGTGCATAACATTTATTCACATATTTGACATTTAAAGCCTAACAAACACATGACAGTGTACAGCATAAGACAAAGCTACGTACCCATTAATTTTGCGAGGGTTGCGTTTGCGTAATGCCCGTTTTTTATAATGTCTTCTGATGGTGCTCAATGTTACGTCTACACCAACAGATTTCAGATGGCGGTGTATTTCTCGACTGGAACTTCCAGCAGACTTCATTGTCTTGATGTCTTGGGAATGAAGCTTACTGATCTTGGTCATTTTGAAATGCCTCTACAGTACGTGTGGATGGACTGTATTTATCCTGGCTACGTATGTCATAGTGACGTGGAAAGTGAGAATGGGTTGTGATTAATCTAGATTCCCCAATTCATTATAATGTTATTCTACTCTGCAGTGCAGTATTTACTAATGTTGACACATTTGTTAAATAATAATATAATTATTATTTTTTTAATATAATTAATAAATAGCTGTCTATCTTTTTTTTCTTTTCAGTTTATTATACACCTCTGCACCACTTGTTATAATAAATAGCTTTAAATGGTAGAAAGCGTACCTTTTACTGAAAGTAAAAACAGTTGAAAGTCAGAGGACGTTTCTTTTTTTGCTGAGTGTGTATATATATATATATATATATATATATATATATATATATAGAGGGAGAGAGAGAGAGAGAGAGAGAGAGATACACATGTTTGTTTCAATTAAATTCAAATTAAACATTTTAATGGTTTGTGATCGGTGCATGGGCGTCAACTCGCACATTCTGTAATAATCCATCGTCTTTTAGAGGCCATTACTAAAGCATTCACTAGTTATCCAGCTGATGTACAGGGCAATCTATTGATAAACAGGTCAATTCGCATTTGAAAAGGATTAAAAATGAGCGAAATCAACCAGAATATCTCTCTCTCTCTCTCTCTCTCTCTCTCTCTCTCTCTCTCTCTCAGTAAGTAAGCATGATAAAAAATAATGAATTATCATTATCACTGAATACAGTGTGTACTGTATTCAGTATGTGTGGGTATGTGAATACATTATATAAGTATGTGTTTGTGCGCGCGTCTCATATGTGACATTCATATAAAATGCAATTCATGCTGTGTATGTTGTAAAAGTAATTATGGATATGTATGTAACGACGCGGCTCGCGCGAGGAACAAATTCGCGCATAAACTGTTCACAACAGGCCAGGTCGTGATACCCCTACACTCCGTGTGATCATTCGGTCGCACCAGTCAAAAGTGTCAGGGCCAAAGACAAAGCGCGCTAAAGAAGACACAGGCAAGGCCAAATGCAAATTGACCTAGCGAATGCTTTAGTAATGGGCTCTAAAAGACAATGGATTATTACAGAACGTGCGAGTTGACGCCCATGCACCGATCACAAACCAATAAAATGTTGGACTTATATTTTATATTTTATATATTTAATGTATATTTTAATATATATAATAAAACAAAAACATTAAAATTTTGGACATGAATTGAAATGACACACACAACACAAATATATATATATTATATATATGTATGTATATATATATATATATATATATATATATGTATATATATATATATAAAATCAATCGTATTGTAGCGTTTTTACGCCGGAAAGGATGGTGGAGAGACGAGTGAGCTTATTTGCTGCCCAATGCAATGGCTGGGAGTACTTTATTAGGCACACAGCAGTATAGCATGAGCAGCACCTTCACGCAGGAGCCTACATCCAATTCAGCTTCAGCCTGAACCAGAGCACATTTCACACGTCACACCCCCACACACACAAACAGGGGCGAAGCCACTCACCCCAACACCCTTCCCCATCATGGTGAGCACACGAACATCCCCGCAAGGCATGCTGGTCGTCAGCCGCCGCCCCGCCCACGCCACACTGCCCCCACCCGAGCTGTGACCGTCCCTGGTCACCATGACGAACTTTGTTTCGTAGGCGTGGAGGCGGTCGGCGCTGGCGGTGGGAACGCCGGCGTCCTTGGGCAGGTGAGGGATGAACGCGAACGTAGTCCTGAGGCGGTCCGGCCTCCACAGAGTTCGATGTTTCCCCGGCGTGCGGCTGGTAAGGGGCAAGACGGTCCCGGTGGAGCAAAACTCGTGCCCGCCATGCCAACCGCACCCGGTAGATGACATCGAGCTGGCTGTGAGTGTCCACGCCCATTCGCCCCATAGGTGCCCCCACCCGAAAATCTTGCAGCGGTGCCCGCGAGCGCTGGGTGGGGCCCTTCTGCCTGGCGATGAGCGGTTCACAGTTCAGCTGTGAGACCGGTGGAGCGACTGCGGGTAACGCAGTAACTCGGCTGCACGCTGGCTCAGACGGCTGATCACCTGAGGCTGAGAGCCTGGAGGACTGCACAGAGAGAATGTTCAGCGTCGAGGGTTCTACGTCGCGACGGCGCTCCACGAGCGCCCACAGTAAGACGCCGTCCAGCACACAGTCGACGTAAAGCCCAGCGCGGCTTACCCAGCGTCCTCCCGGCGCTAGTTTAGCGGCTGCTCGTGTACGCTGTCCCTCAGGCCTGAGAACGTTGCAGCGGTAGTCCGGCGGTCCCTGGCCTCGGCGTCGTCGCGGAATCTCGGAAGCGGTGTCGAGGCCTAGCCGCGACGGGTATCCCTGTCCCCGGCTAGGTTCATCTACCGAGCGCCACTGAGCTGCGGGCGGTCGCTCGGCTCTTTCGCCGTGATGTGCCGCCATTATGGGCTCAGCGCGCTCGGCCTCCTTACGGTCACCCGCGCCGTCGCTTCGCCGGCTGACGGCGCACGGAGCTGTAGCTGGCGCTTGCACAACGTCAGCCTCCGCCCCGAGATCCAGCGCCGGGATTTTCTTCTTCCCGCTCCGTGTTGGTTGACGTGGTGTGCTCGCGCTAGCTCCGTCAGGAAAGCGCTTCTTCTGCGCGAGTAGTCGCTCCCCTACTCGGCGGCCCGCTTGGATTTTCAGAAGGTCCTCTGTTGTGCGCTCGAACCCGTTATTCTCCATCCCACTTCTGACACCAATGTAGCGTTTTTACGCCGGAAAGGATGGTGGAGAGACGAGTGAGCTTATTTGCTGCCCAATGCAATGGCTGGGAGTACTTTATTAGGCCCACAGCAGTATAGCATGAGCAGCACCTTCACGCAGGAGCCTACATCCAATTCAGCTTCAGCCTGAACCAGAGCACATTTCACACGTCACACCCCCACACACACAAACAGGGCCGAAGCCACTTACCCAAACACCCTTCCCCATCATGGTGAGCACACCGACATCCCCGCAAGGCATGCTGGTCGTCAGCCGCTGTCCCGCCCACGCCACAGTATATTTGTGTCTAAGTAAATTCTTACATTTCTTAAATCCTCGAGGTAAACATTTGTGGTATTTAATAGCATTCACTGGTTATCAAGTTGCTATTAAATTACCAAAATTAAACATATCGAAGTACTATATACGTGCCTATATATATAATTCTTAAATCATCGTATGGTGTGTATACTATAATTTGGTCATGTTCACCTATGGGGTAAACAATGGTGGCATTTTAACTCAATCCAACATTTTACTGGTTCGTGATTGGTGTAAACATTAACACTATTTTCGGGGGGATGGGAGGGCCCTAAGCTATAAAAGAAATTTAACGAAATAACTGTAGGCATTTTCAGTTCCTACAGAAATTAGTACAGTAGCAACAGACATGGAGGCAAAGACGTTTTATTCCACAAAGAACGTTGCCGTTTGTGCGGGCAAAAAACAAAGGGTAAGAAAGCCTATTAATACTTATTATATAAATAAAATATAATTATATAAATAAAATAGTTATTCATTTACCGATTTTCTACTGACTTTATTTTACATTTAGATTTTGTTGTACTTGTATCCTAACTCTTTACAGTTTGTACAGCATTCTGGAAAAGAGAACAAGTCGCCTCAAAGCACAAAAAAAAGTGTGACCACCCGGCTCGTTAAAAAGAAAACGGTATGCATTTCTCTTGCAACAACATTACGCAATCTGTACATGTCAATGGTGTGCTAAAGGTTTTAAATGCTTTTAATGTTGGCTTTTACAGGCTACACTGATTGACAGGCGCCCCGCTGTAACCGGCAGATCAAAGAAGCAGTTATCGGCTATGGCATGTAGACTTCTGAGTTTGGAGGCCAGGGTTGGTTGGTTGGAAGCATGTTTGAAGGAGAAGATAATGTCACATCCGCCAACAGTAAATCAGTCTACGTACACAGACATTCCAGTCGATGATTTACATTTTTCTTCCAATTATATGTCCACAAAAACTTTGACAACATACACTTATTAATTTATCCACGTACGCTTATCAACAAGTATCATGAATGTGCATTTCATATGAATGTACTACATGAGTATATTATGTATGATCATAATATAATTGACAAGACAGAGCGGATGCCTATGCCTAAAATAGATAGGTATAAATAGATAGATTAATGATAGCAATTAAATCAGACTTAATAGTTGGATTTGATACTTTTCTTTTTATTTACTGTATGGACAGTCACATTATGCTTCCTTTATGTTATTTATCATAACATAGACGGCATAACATGACGGCAATTTATCATAATAACTACTAGCACGAGTTAATGCTGCTACTGATTTTTTCCATTCTGGAAACTTAAACTAAAAACTAAAAAAATAAAGATGCTCTCGGGGCTTATGCCCTTACTGAGGATTTAAAGTAGGAAGAGAGAGAGTAGAGTTTGTGCTTTGTGCAATTTAACCCAAGAGCGCGCGCTAAACTGATTCGTGTCTCTCTCCCTCACTCTAGGCTTGGGCTTTGCCAGTGTCTTCTACAGCTTGCTTTGTCTTTGGCCCTTTTACTGGTGAGACCGAATGATCACACGGAGTGTTGCGGTAACACGACCCGGCCCGTTCTGAACAGTTTATGCGCGGCTTTGCTCCTCATACTGTATGTCACATATGAGACGCGCGCACAAACACATACTTATAAAAGGTATTCACACACACACACACACACACACACACACACACACAAAGTATAAAATATAAAATATAAAATATAAATAAATATAAAAATATAAGATTTTGAGTGAACATTTGTCATATACTGTCTGCTTTATTCTATATTTAATAAAACTGCATTGAAACAAAATTGTGTATTCTCCTTATTTAATATCGCTTCCGGAACATTGTTGTCCAAACGTTGTATGTACATTTTATGGAAAACAGTGAAATCTAAGCACAAACAGATAGGACGAATGAAGGAATGTACGAAACCTTTACCGTGTTCAAATGAATAGAGTTACTACAAGACATCCTTTATTTACATTTTTCTTCCAATTATATGTCCACAAATACTTTGACGACCGAATGATCACATGGAGTAACACGACCCGGCCAGTTTTGAACAGTTTATGCGCGGCTTTGCTCCTCATACTCTATGTCACATATGAGACGCGCGCACAAACACATACTGTTTGTATGTATGTATTTACACACACACACACACACACAAACTGTATATACATAAAAAACATTATAAATATATATATATATATATATATATATATATATATATACTTCGATCATATTAAGTAAATATGGGAATTTATATATATATATATATATATATATATATATATATATATATATATTGTTCATTCATGATGGCGAAACATTTTTTACGTTTTAAATAAGATATTCAGGAATCAGGACATTTGCATGGTTTACACTATCAGATCGCCGACTATCAGGAAATTACATTAATTTCAAGACCATTTAAACCGAGGCATTGCCATGTCTTTCATTGTTTTGTCCCTGAGACATTACCAAAAACTACTGTATGTAACAAACTTTTAAAGCACGAATTTGGGCATCCCATTTCATCATTGAAATATCATCATTAAAAAATACTATATGAAGCACATATACACACATTCATCATAAAAAATCTATTGTAAAACAAAAGTAAATTCATGTTTGCTTCAGCATTGGAGACAATATTGTTTTAGGCTAACTAATTACACACAATTTTCCGTCGTACAGTACTTGGTCCGGCTTATAAATAAAGTCCTTCCATGCGCCATCTGGCGGATATTCAGTGAAGGACAACACATTTATTTAAATTCCCGAATGTTGCTTACGGCAAGTCGCGGCACGCCTCGCGCTAAATTGCGGCGTCTCGCGGGAAAACACGCGCAGTCTTAATGGCCACATCTGTATGCAGCAATAAGTGAAATACAAAAATCAATCAGAGTGTGATTCAGTGACCATTATAAATGAGCTCAGTTAGCAATGACACTAAATAAACACCACAGCTCTTTTGGACTTATCATGTCCAATAATCATGGATGATGTGATATTCATACCCGAGGTTGTGTTTCTAAATGTTTAGCTCTCTGATTATTTTTTTGTGATGATAGAAAGACAAGAAGTGTACAATATATTGGATATTCATGCAAGACTTGGATTTCAAAAGTCACACTTTTTCATCTGCAGCTTTTCTGCCAAAATAGATTTGTATTTGGAGATACAGACCTGGCCATTAAGAATGCACGTGTTTTCCTGCGAGATGCCACAATTTGGCGCGCGGCGTGCCGCAAGCAACATTCGGGAATATAAATAAATGTTTTGTGCTTCACTGAATATCCGCCAGATGGTGCATGGAAGGACTTTATCTAAAAGCCGGACCAAGTACAAGAAGAATTGTGTTTAATTAGTTAATTTAAAACAATATTGTTTCCAATGCTGAAGCAAACATGAATTTTATTTTGTTTTATAACAGATATTTCATAATGAACGTGTGTAAATGTGCTTCATATAATTTCCACAATAATGAAATGAGATGGCCAAATTCGTGCTTTAAAAGTTTCTTATATGATTTTTGTCATGTCTTAACAGGGACAAAAATATGAAATATATGGCAATGCCTTGGTTTAAATAATCTTGAAATTAATTTAATTTCCTGATAGTAGCCTATCTAATATTGTGAACTATGTGAATGTCCTTAATCGTGAATAAGCCAACATATCTTATTTAAAACGTAAAAATGTGTCGACATCATCAAAAGAAATAAATGAACAAATATATAATTTTATCATATTAAGTCAATATTTTTTTATTTACTCAAAGTGCTTCAGGCTTTTTAGAATAATACAAATAATCATGTTTTTAGCTATTTGTGTCCAACATTTAATAATTATTTCATTCATTATTTGACCACGGCTGGAAATAATGGCTGAAATGTGATTGTGAATTTATGACTAAAATAAAGCTGTTTGTCACCGTGCGGAAATCTGCGGCTCGTACTTTCACTTTACAAAAGGCAGCGTTTTGATCAAAAGGCTGATAAATGCGTGTTGTACAGTACATACAAGGTGACAGTTACAGTCACCCCTCTTCTCTCACCTTTGATGTTGGTGTGAAGTTATCAAACCAGTTTCGTGGATGGAGGAATTGGCAGAATTGAGGGGTTTAAGACTACTTAACAAGACCGAGCAGATTTCTCTGCCTAAAATGTATTTCGCCAGCAAAACATAGAATAAATAGAAATAAAGTGTGTAATGGTACCAATCAAATCAGACTTCATAATGATTTGAGTGTAATTCACAAATTTACTGAATATATTATGTTTTTATGTATATACAGTATGTGTTTTTATGTGAGTATATTATATAAGTATGTATTTGTGTGCGCGTCTCATATGTGACATTCATATAAAATGTAATTCGTGATAAGTGTATGTTGTTCAACTATTTGTAGACATGTATGTAACCACACAACTGTTCAGAACGGGCCGGGTCGTGATACCGCAACACTCCATGTGATCATTCGGTCCAGTAAAAGGTGTCAGGGCTAAAGACAAAGCACGCTGAAGACCAGTCATACACATATGACAGTGTGGCCACTACCAGCTCCACCACCATCATTAAGTTTGCTGACGACACCGTCATGGTGGGCCTGATCTCTGATAACAACGAGACGGCCTACCTGAAGGAGATTAGGAATCTGGAGAACTGGTGCCAGAGGAACAACCTCCTTCTAAACGTCAGTAAGACAAAGGAGTTGGTAGTGGACTTTAGCACCAAGCGGGAGAGGAACTACCAGACCCCCGTCATCAACGAGAGCCCAGTGGAGAGAGTGGACAGCTTCAAATACCTCGGTGTTCACATCACGCAGGACCTGTCATGGTCCTGTCACATCAACACCGTGGTGAAAAAGGCCAGACAGCGTCTCTACCACCTCAGACGCTTGAGAGACTTCCGACTGCCCTCCAAGGTACTCAGGAACTTTTACTCCTGCACCATAGAGAGCATCCTGACGGGAAACATCTCAACCTGGTTCGGGAACAGCACCATGCAGGACAGACAAGCTCTACAGAGGGTGGTGCGATCATCTGAGCGCATCATCCGCACCGAGCTCCCTGACCTGCACTCAATCTACAGCAGGCGGTGCTGGACTAAGGCCAGGAAGATCGTGAAGGACCTCAGCCATCCCAACAATGGACTGTTCTCTCTGTTGAGGTCAGGAAAGCGATTCCGCTCCCTGAAGGCCAACACAGAGAGACTGAGGAGGAGCTTCTTCCCGCAGGCAATACGGTCTCTCAATCACAATCACACCACCACACAGTACTGACCCACACATATGGTTTTTACACACACACTGGACATTCTGGACATTTGTTTACACTATTGGCCACTGCACAACTACACTTCGTGGTCATCAAATCAAATCACATCAAATCACTCCAGCACAAATCACTTTAAGCATATTTGCACTGCACAAGTCACTTTTAATATGTGGATTGCACAACCCTGGACATAACCATTCTTTTATTACCATTTATTCGGCTGCTCTTATTGTTTTACATTTTTTCATATATTTTCCATATATTTTCTATATTGTGTATTTTGTGTACAGATATTTTATTTTTAACTTTTATTTGTATATTTTTATTTTTATTTTATTCTTCTCTAGTTAAACTTACCCTTTATTTTAATTTTTATATTTATTTCCTATTCATATTCTTAGGTCACGAGCAGTTGTCTAAGCATTTCACTGCATATCGTACTGTGTATGACTGTGTATGTGACAAATAAAATTTGAATATGAATTTGAATTTTGACTCAGGCAAAGCCCAAGCCTCTGTTTGTCTAAGACACTGGCGAGAGAGTGAGGGAGAGCGACACACATTAGTTTAGCGTGCGCTCTTGGGTTAAAATGCACAAAGCACAAACTTTACTCTCTCTCTTCCTACTATAAATCCTCAGTAAAAGCATAAGCCCTGAGGGGATCTTTAGTTTTTTGTTTTAGTTTCCAGAATCCTTTCCGTTCTCGTGTAGACGGCGGAGCTCTGTTTATTTTGTGTTTTCAGTTTTCTTTTGGTTTCCTTTTAGGTTTCTTAATTAATAATCCCACGCTATCTTCAAACGGAAATGTCTTTCCGTGTCTGTCATAAGCACTCACAACTCCTATTGCACTGACCCCCTCTAAAGCTCTGCGTCAGGGCTATTATAATCAGTAAAACATCTCCTGGTGCGGCTCTCCACACCACACCACGTAACTTTATAATTAGGAAAAAACAAGTAAATTAAGGAAATTAATGCAGTAACCCTTTATTCATTTAAACACGGTAAAGGTGTTAATGTTTCGTACATTGCTTTATTCGTCCTTTCTGTTTGTGCTTAGGTTTCACCAGTGACGGTCTGGCTGTCTGGAGCACCACGAGTTTTCCCGGTGGGCCACTGGCCAATGTGGGCCGGCCCAGTCAGTACGCAAATATATGAAAAATGACGGAAACCATATATTGCATCTCTTTTCTAGGCATATGGATAAATGTGTCGACCGCACAGGCGCTGCTGACAAAGAGCACGTGTTTATGTTACCGCGCATGCGGATGTATTGCCCTCCCTCAATATTAGTTTGTTTGGTCTATTTCATTCCATTATGTCCATTTCATTACTGTGTTTCCTTCTGGCGCTCCCCTTTTAGTTACGCTGTTATAGTTAGTCCTGCCGGAGTCTCTGCTTGCACTCTACACTAAACATACAGTCACATTATACATTATGTGACTGCGACCATACCTACTGTAACTGTGTCTCTTTGGGATGCGTCCGGTGTCTGGGGATGGTTTCACTTTACCATAAAGATGGTTCTGGCCTCGAATGGTGTTGACGGCTGTTTCTCTGAGGACTTGACTTAGCTGCGGTTGCTCGATAGTTCAAGATTGCAATTGTTTCCAATAACTAACTGGACTCCATATTTACATCAATTAACATCAACTGTTATAGCTGAACTACCTGCCACCTAACACACTGTATAAATGCAGATCAATTCCTGCATTTTGTTTCACCCAAATAAGGATGGGTTCCCTGTTGAGTCTGGTTCCTCTTAAGTTTTTCTTTCTATTATCATCTCAGGGAGTTTTTTTCTTGCCACTGTCGCCTGTGGCTTGCTCAGCAGGGACAATCTGCTCATCTTGATTCATGCACACTTACATTCCATACAGACTTAAATAATTCTTTTGATTCTCTTTATTACCCCTTGCGACAATGACAATTGTTAAAAGCGCTATACAAATAAAATTGAATTGAATTGAATTGTTTAGTGTGTATTTAAAGCGCATATACACAATAAAACATATCATACATTTTTGTATTCTCGGTGTGTTACAATTATATTAAGAATAATAACAATAATAAATTCGGAGCACTATTACTACTACTACTGATAATAATAATAATACTAAATGGAGAAAGCGCAGTTAAAGAAGTACAGTATCATTGAAGAAGAGAAAAAAATGAAGAATAAATACATATCAGTATTTACAGTTTGAGCTCGACACATTTATGAGCTCTGTCGCTTGCTGTCTAAGAACGATTACACATTTTCGGCTTCAGTAGACACACAATACTTCAGACTGAAATACGACTGCACCCTACAGGTAATGAAGGGCATTTTCACAGCTTGCCGCATGCAGCCGCAGCAAGTCGCGGGATCCCCTTTCTCGAAACGTGTGTTCTTAATGGCCAGGTCTGTATCCATCTTTCTGTCTATCTTGACTAGAGCTCCAGTCCCAGCTGAAGAGAAGCAGCACAGTAGCATGATGTTCCCACCACCATGCTTCATCATGAGTATGGAGTTCTCCGTGTGATTAGTCGCCATGTTTTGGCACCAACATGTCTTTTAGAAAAACCTCCCACATGAGTGTGTGTGTGTGTGTGTGTGTGTGTGTGGCGGGACAGTACACATACTGTATGTTCTAATCATCTCCATTATTTTCGTAATCATCTTGTCTTTCTTTTCGCTTCAGTCTTTCTCTAATGCTTACTTGGAGTAAAGGCATGTGGTGTATTTTATGTTAAATTACTGTTAGGTACACTATTTTTATTGAGTAATGAACTCTGTTTGAAAAATAAGTATGAAATAAAATTTCAAATTTATTGCATTCTAGTTGGCCTCATCAGTTTGGCATTGAGCCTACAGGTTTACATTTACAACATTTGGCAGATGCCCTTATCCAGAGCAACCTCCATTCATCTCATTACACATATGAGTAGTTAAGGGTTACGGGCCTTGTTCAGGGGTCCAGCAGTGGTAACTTGGTTGTGCTGGAGTTTGAAACCTGACTTCATTGAAAACGATCTACCAAACTGTACTTTTGCTTCTCTCTGTGGTGATATGTGTGACTTTAGTATCTACCTAGTCTCAGCGACCACTCACTGATCGCCACTGCTTGTCCCACTAACACACTTCTACTTTGTTTTAGACTTTCCTCTTGGAAATTAAAAATAAAATATTTCACCTAAGATAACATACAGATGGAGCCACGCCAAATAGCCGCAGCCGTGTAAATGGTATGCGAATGGCAAACGGCTGCCCTATGGATGGCGTAGTCCCCCTTCTCTCTACTGCCAGAAAGGCCTGTCAAGATTGAGGTGAGGAGGGGGTTAAAGAGGATAAGGAATGGAAAGGCAGTTGGTCCTGGTGACATACCTGTACCTGTGGAGGTATGGAAGTGCTTAGGAGTGGTGGCAGTAGAGTTTCTGACTAGTGTGTTAAACAAGATCTTGGAGAGTAAGAGGATCCCAGAGGAATGGAAGAGAAGTGTATTAGTGCTCAAAACAAGAGGCATGTGCAGACATGTGGCAACTACAGAGGAATAAAGCTGATAAGCCATATGATTAAGCTGTGGGAAAGACTAGTGGAAGCTAGGTTAAGGGCAGAGGTGAGCATTTGTAAGCAGCAATAAGGTTTCATGCCTAGAAAGAGTACAAACGGATGCAGTATTTGCTTTGAGCATGCTGATGGAGAAGTACAAAGAAGGTAATAGGGAGTTGCATTGTGTCTTTGTAGATTTAGAAAAAAACATATGACAGGGTGCCGAGAGAGAAGCTGTGTTATTGTATGAGGTAGTCTGGAGTGGCAGAGAAGTATGTTAGAGCAGTGCAGGACATGTACGAGAGCTGTAAGACAGTGGTGAGATGTGCTGGTGTGACGGAAGAGTTCAAGGTGGAGGTGGATCAAGGATTGGCTCTAAGCCCCTTCTTGTTTGCTATGGTGATGGACAGGATGACAGATGAGGTTAGACAGGAGTCTCCATGGACAATGTTTGCAGATGACATTGTGCTTTGTAGCGAGTGCAGTCAACAGGTGGAGGAATAACTAGAGAGTTGGAGGTATGCTCTAAAAAACAAAGAAATAAAGGTTTGCTGTAGGAAGACAGAATAGATGTGTGTGAATGAGAGGAACCTAGAACTGTGAAGTTACAGAGATCAGAGGTAACGAAGGTGCAGGACTTTAAGTACTTAGGGTCAACGGTCCAAAACAACAGAAGAGTGTGGAAAAGAGGTAAAGAGGTGGGTACAGGCAGGCTGGATAAAGTGGAAGAAAGTGTCAGGTGTGTTATGTGTTATGACAAAAGAGTATCAACAAGAATGAAAGGAAACGTGTACAAGACAGTGGTGAGACAAGGAATGCTCTATGGCTTAGAGACAGTGGCACTGAAGAAAAGGCAGAAGGCAGAGTTGGAGGTAGCAGAGAGAAAAATGTTGAGTTTCTCTTTGAGAGTGACAAGGATGGATAGGATCAAGAACCATGTAAGATGTTTATCAAATAAAGTTAGAAAGTCCAGATTGAGGTGGTTTGGGCATGTTCAGAGCAGAAATTGTGAGCCTATTGGTAGAAGGATGTTGGCGACCCCTGAATGGGAACAGTCGAAAGACAAAGAATAATTCTTTTTTTTAACTACACAGACATGCAAAAAGTAAATAAACACCCATAGTTTTATGATTTTATGCATGCATCAAAGCTATTAATAGCTATTAATACATTCATGCTTGTGTTGACTTCACCTAGGCATAGAAGAAGATGGATGTTTTAATTCAGAGTAATGGACACTTACAAGGTAAGAAGGTAGGCACATGAAGCAATGCACCCATCATGCATAATGCCCACTATTCAGTTGGTCAGGTCTAGGCTCAGCAATGTTTGTAACAAAAATTAAGTCAGCTCATGACCTGAATGTACAGAATGACCAGGTTAATACATCTATGTAATAACACACATGAATTGGCCACTAGTGAACCACTAGAACAAGAATGTTTTTTGGCCAAATGTTTAGACCCAACTTACTACTCCAGGTCATTCCTAAAATGATCAGTAGATATTTAAACATGATGGGAGAAAACAGCTACAAACATTGAGACCAATTATCTGGGTTCAAGGGGATACACCAACACAAAAGAAATGGTATTGTAATGGTATATTTTAAAACATTTTAACTTCATTTGTAACTTAATATCTGACCTGTATATAGTAAAACCTGTATACTTTCTCTTATCAAAGCAAGCAAATTTACCATTCATGTAAAACTGTACATTGTTATAAAACCTAGGTTAAGAAAAGTGTCGGGTTTATGCAGCTTGTCGAACAGCAAGGCCTGCAAGGAAGAGTTACCAACTGAATTAGCCTCCATTTTACCCATAAGGGGAAATTAGGGGTATGATTCAGTTGGCTGCAGGTGTTGCAATACATTAATGCTTTTAGTTAAGCCCATATATATATTTAAAATTTCTCCTTTTTTGCGCATTATTAAACTGGCTGCTAAAAGCTATATAGGTAAAATACTGTACTATATAGATTTGTATTATCACTATCAACAATATGGAATGTTTAAATTCCTTACATTTATCCTTCTTATATTGCAATGTTTTGTTCTGTACCGTTTTTTACCTGTGCTCATTGACACACTCATTTTATGTAGTTTGGGATTCTTTTGGTATAATTTTAGATATGTGTAGTCTCCATTAGTTGTGTTGTTTATGGTCCTAAAGGAATGTTTTTTTTATTATTATTTCACTATATAATATAACTACTGCAATAAGAATAAAAGACACTTTGATTTTGACTTTGGTTTATCTATAAACATGCATTACACTACAAAGAAAGCACTTTGTGCACATGGAAATCGAATGGAAACTATTAAACATAGTTAAGGTTTTATCGTAAATTTTTACCCATGCAATTTCACCTAGTATTTAGGTGATCTCCATTTGTGTGTTTTTTTCTTTCACAATGTTGAAGATTCAGTGCAGTTCTTACAGTTTTAAATAATGTGTTGAACATTTCATTAACCAATTCCAGTAATTTCAAATCTCCTTAATTTTTTTCAGTGCTTTATGCAGGATAGATTAAAAGTCAGTTTGGCAGTTAAAAAACAGATTCTCTGAATCACATCACTAAATAATAAGTTGTTGCTTTTTTTGTTGTGAATAATAACAATTTAAATTTTAAAGTTTGCTGTTCTAAAGCTAATGAAGTCAGAAATGTAAATATGAACCAATTCAACGAGTCGACTCCCGATTCACGAATGACTCATTCCCTGTAATTAATCATTTTTTTTGAAGTGAAAGTGTTTCAGCCTCGACTTTGTGGAAGTTTTGGAGAGGGTAAAACACAATATTTAAAGCGAAAAACTGAGATATTAATGTAACATAACAGGGCCGGGTGACTAAAGGTGAGTGAATTATTTATTAATAATGACTTTATATATGGACAATGTGGATATTTTGTAATCGTATGAAACTCAGATGTAGGAAATGTGTAATGCGTCATGTAAAGGTACAACCTAAAACAGGTATTGTCGGGTTTTTGCTTTTTCTCTACCAGACGACATACTGTAATGTGTTACACTTCTTACAGTAGTTTTAAAAATAAAATATTAGGGTGAAAATTAGCTTTAATGTAACTCTGAAACAATACTGTACATCTAATGGAAACATCTATGTTTAATATTTTGCGTGTCCCCCTAAAAATATAATCAAATTAAGTAATAAATTGATCGTTAAAAAATTTTCTATTTAAATTAAAAAAAAAAATCTGATATTCAATGTAAAAGTGTGGCCTCTGCACGACAGGTAGCCACGCATTTTACAGCAGATTTCAAAGCAATATCTTACAGGTACATGACTTGGATGCAATTAAAATGAAATTATCATCTCTATATTAGAAATTATTCTTTTTTATTTATTTTTGACACAAATTAAAAAACGTGCAGTAGAAAGTTAAAATATGAAAATTCATAATATCCAGTAATATCCATTATACAGTTTTTCTCAGTTGCCTTGGAACATTTCTTGAATAATCCTGAACATTCACAAAACTGTCAGTGCATTTCTCAGAACAATTATTACAAACAGCACAACACAATGTATAACCCATCGATCAAAATCTTAATCTGTCTCTTAAAATTCAACAATTATGTCAGTGAACATGTCAGTGGCATCAGAATGAAAAGTCCTTGGGTCATTGTTCATGATCAAGGAAGTAAAGGTGCTTAGTCACTTGGACAATATAACAGTGTACTCTGTACTTATTATCTAATCAAAATAATAGCTAAGATTTTATGACAGTACTGCATTTATCAAAACAAAGTCCAAGCTTACACATACCTACAGGTCCTTCTCAAAAAATTAGCATATTGTGATAAAGTTCATTATTTTCTGTAATGTACTGATAAACATTAGACTTTCATATATTTTAGATTCATTACACACAACTGAAGTAGTTTAAGCCTTTTATTGTTTTAATATTGATGATTTTGGCATACAGCTCATGAAAACCCAAAATTCCTATCTCAAAAAATTAGCATATTTCATCCGACCAATAAAAGAAAAGTGTTTTTAATACAAAAAAAGTCAACCTTCAAATAATTATGTTCAGTTATGCACTCAATACTTGGTCGGGAATCCTTTTGCAGAAATGACTGCTTCAATGCGGGGTGGCATGGAGGCAATCAGCCTGTGGCACTGCTGAGGTGTTATGGAGGCCCAGGATGCTTCGATAGCGGCCTTAGGCTCATCCAGTGTTTTGGGTCTTGCGTCTCTCAACTTTCTCTTCACAATATCCCACAGATTCTCTATGGGGAGCACAGTAATACCATGGTCAGTAAACCATTTACTAGTCGTTTTGGCACTGTGAGCAGGTGCCAGGTCATGCTGAAAAAATGAAATCTTCATCTCCATAAAGCTTTTCAGCAGATGGAAGCATGAAGTGCTCCAAAATCTCCTGATAGCTAGCTGCATTGACCCTGCCCTTGATAAAACACAGTGGACCAACACCAGCAGCTGACATGGCACCCCAGACCATCACTGACTGTGGGTACTTGATACTGGACTTCAGGCATTTTGGCATTTCCCTCTCCCCAGTCTTCCTCCAGACTCTGGCACCTTGATTTCCGAATGACATGCAAAATTTGTTTTCATCTGAAAAAAGTACTTTGGACCACTGAGCAACAGTCCAGTGCTGCTTCACTGTAGCCCAGGTCAGGCGCTTTTGTCGCTGTTTCTGGTTCAAAAGTGGCTTGACCTGGGGAATGCGGCACCTGCCCATTTCCTGCACACGCCTGTACACGGTGGCTCTGGATGTTTCTACTCCAGACTTAGTCCACTGCTTCCGCAGGTCCCCCAAGGTCTGGAATCGGTCCTTCTCCACAATCTTCCTCAGGGTCAGGTCACCTCTTCTCGTTGTGCAGCGTTTTCTGCCGCACTTTTTCCTTCCCACAGACTTCCCACTGAGGTGCCTTGATACAGCACTCTGGGAACAGCCTATTCGTTCAGAAATTTCTTTCTGTGTCTTACCCTCTTGCTTAAGGGTGTCAATGATGGCCTTCTGGACAGCAGTCAGGTCGGCAGTCTTACCCATGATTGCGGTTTTGAGTAATGAACCAGGCTGGGAGTTTTTAAAAGCCTCAGGAATCTTTTGCAGGTGTTTAGAGTTAATTAGTTGATTCAGATGATTAGGTTAATAGCTCGTTTAGAGAACCTTTTCATGATATGCTAATTTTTTGAGATAGGAATTTTGGGTTTTCATGAGCTGTATGCCAAAATCCTCTATATTAAAACAATAAAAGGCTTGAACTACTTCAGTTGTGTGTAATGAATCTAAAATATATGAAAGTCTAATGTTTATCAGTACATTACAGAAAATGATGAACTTTATCACAATATGCTAATTTTTTTAGAAGGACCTGTATATGTGGAGGATAGATTATAAAAGATTGGACAGGATTCACTTGTAAATGATTGTAATGTAATTTGCTGAGAGATGTTGTCTTTATGATACAAAAATGTAAGGACAGGTTTTCAGCACTGTACAACACAAAGACATCACACAGACACCACTGTTTTTCCCAATCAAATAAAATGCACTGCACCTGGCAACGTGTTTATTTAAGGGCCCTGATACCTGTGCACTTTGTGCAATCATTTAGGTAGCACTGGTAAAGGTATCAGGGCCAAAGACAAGGACACAACAAAGACAAGACAAAGGCAAGGTAAAAGACCCAGTCTCAGTCTTCCCTTGAAGCTGACATTATTGAGAGAGAAAGAGCGGCATGCATCAGTCCATTGTGCACTCTTAGTTTATGAACTAAAACACATAGGTCACAAATAAATCCTAGGTAAGGGCGAATGCCCTAAGAAGATATTTTTTTTGTTTCCAAAGACGCTTTCGGTTTCAAGGAGGTGGCCCGAGCTCTGTTAGTGTTTTGTTTTCTGTTTTTTCAAAACTCCTATATTGTTGATCCCTCAGAAGGCCTGTGCAAGGCTCTTATTTATATTAATACATCTCATGATGTGGCTCTCTAACCCACACCATGAGACAAATAACATTATACATTTTCTATAAAATATAGATTATACCACTGTTAATTAAATTGTTTACATTTAGGAATTTGGCAGATGCCCTTACCAGAGCGATTTTCATCTCATTATATATCTGAGGGTTAAGGGCCCAACAGTGGCAACAAGGTGGTTGTGGGTGTCATGTTTATGGAGGAAGCGAACGTAAACGCAGGGTTAGAAATAATAACAAAGGTATTTAATGAGTCCCAACACAAAAACACAGAACACAACAAAACCAAACACAACGAAAAACCGGATGGGAAAAGCGTTCCCCAGATTCTGTTAGCCATCACTCCATCACAGTTGGTGACTGCAGCACTTGAGAGCTGAATGTCTGTTGAATAACCAGCTTACAACTTTAAACCAACATCACTTCAATAAACCCAGTGTCTTTTTCACAGGTTGTAAGTGTATGTGATGCTTTTATTTTAAAAAAGAGACCTTACAAAGGAGAGCAAAATACAAAAGAAACATAATTTTAAAAAGAATGATTGCAAATTGGTTAGCAAGCTCATTTAAGGTTAAAACAATTCTGCCTTTTACATTATTATTAGTCACAAGAACTTTGTATTATTAGTGACTGATTGGAATTTTACAGAATAAAGGCAGGACATTGTGGTCTTGGTGCAGTTTAACATAATATTTCTTAATTTTTAAATTATATTGATTTTTTTTGGGTGATTAGTTTACTAGTGTAACTGAGATTAGGTTTGTTATGTACCTCTGTGCATCTCTTCGATTCCACCCAGGGATTAAAAAATATCTTTGCATATTTTTACACATTTCTCCTGTCTCTGCAGTTATTTACCCCTGACTGATGCAGTAAGTAGCTTAAGAAATGTAAGCAGAAATTTATTCTTAAATGATTGTGATGGGATGGGAGATTACTTAAATATTCACTACATTAAACACCTAAACAACAGCAGTAGAATTCATGCCTATGTTACTAGTGCAAGTACAGTAAGAGCACTTCTCATGGGACTGGGACTAAACAGTTTTGTAGCCTTTAAGAAAACCATTTCTTAGTGAGGCTAGTCTATAAAAAGACTTCAGTTTGCTAGAGAGCATAAAAAAATGGACTGTGGAGCATTGGAAAAAAGGCAATGTGATCTGATGAGTTTAGATTTACCCTGACAACACCGAGTTGATGGATGCATGATGCTAAGAAGAGAGGCAGAGGAAGTGATACAGCTATCATGCTTACTGCCTACTTCATAAGCCTCTGGGGCAGTGTTATGATCTGGGGTTGCTTCTGCAGATCTAGGTTCAGCCATGTGCCCCAGAATGAGGACAGCTGATGACTGGATTTCATTTGCAGTGGTTAGTACCTAATAAAAGAGGGTCAAATGGTAAACCACGGAGAGTGGTTGCATTAGGTTCAGTTATGTGCATGGGGAGCTGGGCTGGCCCATACAGTATTGTAGCGTTTTTACGCCGGGAAGAATGCTGGAGAGACGAGTGAGCTTATTTGCTACCCAATGCAATGGCTGGGAGTACTTTATTAAGCACACAGCATATAAGGCATGAGCAGCACCTTCACTCAGGAGCCTACATCCAATTCAGCACTAGCTTGAACTGGAGCACATTTCACACGTCACACACCCCCTCACACACAACAGGGCCGAAGCCACTGACCAAAACACCTTTCCCCAACATAGTGAACACACCGACATCCCCGCAAGGCATGCTGGTCGTCAGCTGCCGCCCCGCCCACGCCACAGTATGTTCCATTTGTGCAGATGACATACTGTATTAAAAATTGCTGAAAAAAGTTAATACTTGCTATGATAGAGAAGTGTCAGAACACACAATATATCACAGCTGGTATCGTCTCTCAAAAAAATAAAAATAAATAAATAAATAAAACACAGTGATGTCCTTGTATTTTGGCCATGCTTTGTTCAAAACTTTTGCTCTCCACTTTTGTATTCAATTTTTTCATTAAAGTTTGGTGTGTAGCTGTGGGGATTCGTGCTCACATTGGGTGAGGGGGTCTGGGTGCAGTCAGTGTTCTGGTTCATCCCAAAGGTGTCCAGTGGGCTTGAGGTCAGGACTCAACCTTGGCACAGTAAGTTTTCATGAAGCTCACTTCGTGCACAGAGGCAGTAGAGGTTTTGGCCTCTTAGTTCTGGTGAAGATGAATTACAATGTTGCATATTACAATTTCCATATAGAGTATTTATTGCAAACACATAACATGAATAAATTAAGATTTTAATATAAAAAAGCTAACAGTCGCCACTTAGCATAGAATTGTTATAATTTATTCACTGTACTGACAATTATGTAACCAAAGGACTGTCTGTAATGTTGTGCAGTAAACTCCAGAGAGAGAGATCAGGATCAGCAGCACCCAGCTGTGGTTACATGAAGAGTAATTGGTCTATGGAGGGTCCTACTAAGTTTAAGGATGGAGACTCCTCACCTCTACACAGGTAACGTCTCCCCACTGTTAATGTCACTGCTGAAGTCACAGTTAAAGGGAAATTCATCTAGATAAACAGAATGGCAAACTAAATACTAAAACCATATCTGCGTAACCAAGTGTCCAAATATTTTTTGCCTTACTGTACTTAGATTGTTTTTGGTTGAAAATGTGTTTGTGGTATTTTTTTTACAATGAATGCCACTTGGTTGGATGTGCTGTTTTATGTAGATAAATTTTTATGTTTCTTAATATGGCTTAATTGTCCAAAGACGTTTTTGTTTGCTGTATCATCTGTCATCACAGATTATTTCACCACTTAGCATAATTAAGGCACTGATAGGACACCAAACCAAAAGAATCTTTTTGAGTTAAATCAATATTCAGCCTCCGAGTGGCGTAGTGATAAAGTGCTTGCCCTATCACCCGGAGTTCGCTGGTTCATTTCCCGGGTTCCCATATTAATCACGGCTCTACGCCATTCTGGGCATCTGTGAGCTCGCGCGCACGGTGGAAGCGGATAGCACTGTCCTCCGAGTGTGTGACGCTGCCCCCAACGGTGCGTGAGCAAGCAGTTCGAATAGAAGAGGTCGCCTGGTGTCATGTGGCTTGGAGGAAACACGTGACAGCCCACGGCCCTCCTGGCTGAGTGGTAGTAAGTAGCCTTAATGTGGGAGCCCCCCCTAGTGACGGGAAGAAATTGGACATGACTAAATTGGGGAGAAAATCGGGAAAAAAAAATTGGGCACGACTAAATAAATTAAATAATAATAATAATAATAATATTCAACCTGGGAATCTTGCTATACTGTATGTAGTAGTAGGAGTTACTGTAACTCAAAAGAGTTAATCTGGGAGGATGGTTACAGAGTATGCCACCCTGAATGGGTGACAAGACAATACTGGCTTCCGTTTTGCCGCCTCATTCACTGGCTTGAGCACACTGGCTCTCTATTTTCATTCATCACTTTGCTCTATATAAGTCCACCAGCAATCATTCATTGCCGAATTATCCCGTGTCGACCCTTTTTTGCTTCCCCGGTTACGTCTCTTACTACACTAATTGTATTTGTTCACCACGTTGACTGATCATCCGGTTTGACCCTTTGCTTTCATTCCCGACATCGTCCCTGCCTGAATCCCCAGGATCACTGCAAAGCTGAATACAGACGCATACCTTCTGAAATCAAGTTTGTTCATCAGCGTTTCCAATCACAACTCCGATCTCCTTACATGGCTGCTCATCCTTTTAATAAAACAGTTTTGAACTTTAATGCATAATTGTGCAAATATTATTTGTGACAGTGTTTTAGTTTTTAAGATTTTTGTGTTTTAAGCACGAAAAATTGGCAAGATAGAAGTGGCTTTGTTAAAAGCCTCAGTGATGTGCATGGGGAGCGAAGGCCCATCTTGTCCAATTGCTCAGATGACACTGTATTAGAAATTGCTATAAAAGTTAATACTTGCTGTGATAAAAAAAAAAATGTCAGAACACAATACATGACAGCTTGCTTTAGCTTTCTTTTTCCCTAAACAAACAAACAAAAAGAACATTGCAGAGTTATTCCCACTTTGCAGTTTAAAATAATCTCAAATCCTCTATGGGTTTTTATCTAGAGTTTGGTGTGTAGCTGTGGGGATTTGTGCTTAATTAGCTACAGGAGCATTAGTGAGGTCAGGCACTGATATTGGGTGAGGAGGCCTGGGTGCAGTCAGTCTTCTAGTTTCTCTCAAAGTTGTCCAAAGGGTTTAAGGTCAGGACTCAGTGCAGGAAACTTCTTTTACTCCAACCTTGGTGGTTTAATGGAGCTTAGTTTGTGCACAGAGGCATTGTCATGCTGAAACAGGTTTTGGTCTCTTGGTTCTAGTGAAGGGAATTGCAATATTGCATATTACAATTTCCCCATAGTGTATTTATTGAGAACATATAAAATGAAAAATTTTATTAAAGTTTTAATTTTTTTTTTTACAAAATATTAATGAAAAGCCAACAGTCACTACTTAGCATAGAATTGTTATAATTTATTAACTGTAAGAGCAATTATGTTCTTATTAAATTAACAAGGTACTTAAAATAATAAAGAGTGTATATAAATGACTAAATGACTGTCTGTAATGTTGTGCAGTAAACTCCAGGGAGAGAGATCAGAATCAGCAGCACCCAGCTGTATCTCCATGAAGAGTGATTGGTCTATGGATCGTCCTTTTACTTTTAAAGCTGGAGTCTCCTTACCTCTACACAGGTAACGTCTCCTCACTGTTAATGTCACTGCTGAAGTCCCAGTTGAAGGGAAATTGATTATTAAAAATTAATTAATAATTGACACATAGCATCCAGCAAATAAACAGCCTTTGGTGCTAATGAACAGGAGAACAAACTTTCACAAACCAAAGCCCTGATGTCTGCAGCACATAATTCAAGCTGTAAGATATTTAAATTATCAGACAATCTCTGGACGCTAAATAATGGGTCAGAGCAATACAGGTAGACTAATGCACCCAAAGCACTCAGTCAATAATATCTCTTGAGCTGATGAATGTAAAACAAAAACTTGTGTTGATTAAAGCTCTAATATCTGCATGTGACACACCTTTAAAAAACTGGCAAAAATCAAGAAGTTTTGAAAAAGAAAGCTTAAGCTTATGGTGGTAAATTGATAACTTTTGTAATGCACATATTTGTTTATTTGTTCATGCCATGTTTCTGTATGAAATTAACAATAACTCCCAGTCAGGAAAAGTCTAGAATATGTACCCTGGAGCTACACATTTTATGCAACTGCTTTTTACACTAAACAAAAATATAAACGCAACACTTATTATTGCTCAAATTTTTTATAAGCTGAATTCAAAGATCTGTAACATTTTCTACATACACAAAAGACCCATTACTCTTAAATATTGTTTACAAATCTGTCTAAATCTGTGTGAGCACTTCTTATTTGCCGAGATAATCCATCCCACCTCTCAGGTGTGGCCACCATTTGGCTCAAGCAGTGCAACACAACTTCGTTGCATTGAGTTGAACAGGTTGTTGATTGTGGGCAGTGGAATGTTGGTCCATTGCTCTTCAATAGCTGTGCGAAGTTCCTGAATATTGGCAGGAATTGAAACACGCTGTCAGATACGCCGATTCAGAACTTCCAAACATGCTCAATGAGTGACATGTCCGGTGAGTGTGCTGGCCATGCAAGAACCGGGATATTTTCAGCTTTCAGGAATTGTGTACGGATACTTGCAATATGGGGCTGTGCATTATCCTGCTGCAACATAAGGTGATGGTCGTGGATGAATGGCACAACAATGGGCCTCAGGATCTCATCATGATATCTCTGTGCATTCACAATGCCATCAATACAATGCACTTTTATTTATTGTCCATAACATATCCCTGCTCATACCAGAACCCCACCGCCACAATGAGCCACTCGATCTACAACATTGACATCAGAAAACCGCTTACCCACACGACGGCCACACATGTTGTATGTCATTTGTCGTGGACAGTGAAAACTGGGACTTATCTGTAAAAACGCCTCTCCAACATGCCAGAATCGAATATGAGCCATCGAATATGAGTTGGTTATGACAACGAACTGCAGTCAAATTCAGACACCGATAAGGATAAGGAGCATGCAGTTGAGCTTTCCTGAGACAGTGACAGTTTGTGCAGAAATTCTTTGGTTATGCGAACCGATTCTTGCTGCAGCTGTCTGGGTGGCTGGTCTCAGACAATCATGTACAGTAGATGAACATGCTGGATGTAGAGGTCTAGGGCTGGTGTGGTTACATGTGGCCTGCAGTTGTGAGGCCGGTTGGAAGTACTGCCAAATTCTCTAAAAAGCCTTTGAAAATGGCTTATGGTAGAGAAATGAGCGTTCATTTCACAGGCAACAGCTCTGGTAGACATTCCTGTAGTCAGCAGGTTGCTGACTACAGATATTGCAACCTCAAAGGTTGCAATATCTGTGGCATTGTGCTGTGTGATCGCACTGCACATTTCAGAATGGCCTTTAAAGTCTAAGGCACACATAAAATGGCTTAATGGTTCTGTTAAAATAGTTAACTTTTTTATAATTTATTAGCTATGTTTATGAGCTACTTAAAAAAATCTTTAAAACGTTTCTATTAATTGAAAGACTTAATTGAATATGGTCCCTATTATGAATATGGTGACAAGGCTCACCAGCTTATCGCTCACCTGTCAAGCCCACACCAGTTCTTCTAGATGTATTTCCCTCATCTAACTATAATAGCAATAAGAAGAGACTTCATTATCAATACTAAGGAAATCAGTTCTCAAGAGAATAACTCATGTGGTTTTTTGAGAATGATGGGAGAGAGTGGACTGCCTTAGAAAAACATGGAGGCTACATATCAGGTGGATGTAGGAACAATTTCATCTCCATCAGTATTATCAGTATGCTTATTAACCATATGCATATCTAAAAGAAGAATCATTATAACTAAAGAAAATATAAATTACAAAGAAGGCATAAGAATGACAGGAAGAGCCAAGGTGGTGGAAATATTCAGAGATAATAGGAAAGATTTCTGAGTTAGATTTTTAAGTTAGACAGTTCCTTGGTCTTTTTTCCAAAGGTTGACTAGGAAACATCTTAGCTTAACAAGGAACATACTGCAACTTTTCTGTGCCTGCCAAGATTTTAAATATCATAATGCAAATCGTTCTGTGCTTGCCAACATTAAAATTCTTGGACCTGGGCATATGAGATTAATTATCTTGTTCTGTAAGTTATTCTCTAGCAGATTCTTTTACTTGTTACTTGAGAAAATTAAAGATTTCTCTTTTTTCTTTCTGTATCGACAGACACTAGCATGAAGGGAATTTTTTATTTATTTATAAAATAAATCTTTATTTGATAAGTGGAACTGTAGAAGTTTCTTATGAGTCTCAGCTGAACGTTGGAAAACATTTTTGCACAGAATAAGGATTGTGAAATTTACACTTATTTTACTTACATTAAACTCACTTTTCATGTGACAAACATTATGGGCAGTGTGAAGAGAAGAAAAATTTAAAACAGAAAATAAAGACCTAATGTAATAATACTTATGTGCACCTCAATTCTGATTTAATACTGCCTAGAAAACACACAAACTATCCCTTCAAGGCCAATGTTTAGACTATAGTGGAAATTATCAACTCCAATTTTTGTTCACAGTGATCTACAGAAAGCAGAAGACAGAATAGCAAGGAGGATCATCACAGATACAGGGTAAGATCAAAACTAACAACATGAATGAAAGAAACACATAGTGATAACATAAAGAATTATCAGTTATATAGAAAATTTAGATCTTAAAGATTAATTATTGGACCCCATGTCTCACCACATTGTCTACTTCACCATCTCACAGGCACGACCCAGAATCTGTTGTTGTACATGAATTTCAGGAAAAGGTCAAATTGAATCTGATAAAGAACTTTCAATTCTTGAATGGAGTGATGATAAACCTAGGAACCCAAACACTCCTGAATGAGATCTACACAGAGCTCTACATCACAGAGGGAGACAGTGGAGAGGTCAATAAAGAACATGAGGTGAGACAGATCGAAGCGTCCAGAAGAACAACAACAGAGGAAACACCAATCAAATGCAATGATATTTTGAAGCCCTTATCTGAACAAGACGAACCCATCAGAACTGTGCTGACAAAGGGAGTCGCTGGCATCGGAAAAACTGTCTCTGTGCAGAAGTTCATCCTGGACTGGGCTGAAGGGAAAGCAAATCAGGATGTCCACCTCATATTTCCACTTCCTTTCAGAAAGATGAATTTAATAAAAGACCAAAAACTGAGTCTGATGGAGCTCCTTCATGTCTGTTTTAAAGAAATAAAAGAAATCGAAATGTCCAGTATGGACAAGGTCCTGTTCATTTTTGATGGATTGGACGAGTGTTGTTTTTCTCTAGATTTCCAGAACACAGTGAGTGTGTGTGATGTAACCAAATCTGCATCAGTGCCTGTCCTGCTGATAAACCTAATCAAAGGCAATCTGCTTCCCTCTGCTCTTATCTGGATCACCTCCCGACCAGCAGCAGCTGATCAAATACCCTCTGAGTGTGTCCATCGAGTCACAGAGGTACGAGGGTTCAATGACCCACAGAAGGAGGAGTACTTCAGGAAGAGGATCAGTGATCAGAGCCTGGCCAATAATATCATCACCCACCTAAAGTCATTAAGAAGCCTCTACATCATGTGTCACATGCCAGTCTTCTGCTGGATTTCAGCCGCTGTTCTAGAGAGAATTTTGTGTGAAGCAGAGAGTGAAGAGATCCCTAAGACTCTGACTCAAATGTACACACACTTCCTGATCATTCAGATAAAAATCATAAGAGAAAAGTACTCAAACAAGCAGGAGAGTGATAATAAAATGCTTCTTAAACTAGGACAACTGGCTTTTGAGCATCTGAATAAAGGGAACCTGATCTTCTATGAGGAAGACCTGAGAGAGTGTGGCATTGAAATGAGAGAAGCAGCAGTGTACTCAGGTGTGTGTACACAGATCTTCAGAGAGGAGTTTGGACTTTACCAGAGTAAAGTGTACTGCTTTGTTCATCTGAGTATTCAGGAGCACCTTGCAGCTTTGTATGTGGACTTGATGTTCAGGATGGACAATAAAAATGTTCTAAAAAAAAGTCAAGCTTCAAAACATAAAAAGAAGGAAATCACAGTTTTAGATTTTCACAAGTGTGCTGTAAATGAATCTTTAAAAAGTCAGACTGGACATCTGGATCTTTTCCTTCGCTTTCTTCTTGGTCTCTCACTGGAGTCCAATCAGAATCTCCTACAGGTCTTTGTAACACAGACAGGAAGTAGCTCCCAGAGCACAGAGGAAACAGTTCAGTACATTAAGTGGAGGATTAGTGAAGAGCGTTCTACAGAGAAATCTATCAATCTGTTCCACTGTCTGAATGAACTGGGTGATAATTCTCTAGAAGAGGAAATCCAACGCTACCTGAAATCTGGAAAACAAAGTGAACTCTCTTCATCACAGTGGTCTGCTCTGGTGTTTGTGTTACTGACATCAGCACAGGAGTTGGAGGAATTTAACCTGAGTAAATATTTTAGTCCAGATAAGATAACAGACGATGTTCTTCTGAAGCTGATGCCTGTGATTGCAGCATCCAGAAAAGCGATGTAAGTAAAGCTGAATATAACTGTTCCATTGTTTCAGTGTTAGAGAGAGAAACTGAGAACATTTCCACAATTTTTTTCTCTGGGATGTTTTGACCTCAACATGATTCAGGGTATAGTTCATGCAAATAAATAAAGAATAAAATATATATTAAACAATAAGAAAAAAAATGCAAAGCAAATACACAAACAAATGAGGTTGCCTGTGATCCTAATCCCTAAGCGCTTTCTTAGCCCCAATCCCATAAAAACAGCACAGGGAATGCGCATTTAGGAGAAGGCTCATCGCTGGGGGTTATGCATGTACCACTGAGATTCTATGGAGCGCGGTAAAGGGCAAAAATGACATTGTTAGCGTTTTTTTAATCCCAGAAATTTAAAAGACGGCGAATTTCACAAGCCTTGAAAACAAAACTCAGTATAATATGCTTTTTTTTTTTTTTATCACTGGTATACACAACCCATGATTTATCTATGCTATTTTACAAATGGATTTTTTTTTTAATATTTAATAAAAAAATGGAGCACTACCAGTGCTGATTCCTTTCATATGCAGTTTGGGTTTATTCAGATAGATGTGACCTAGTGAGTTGACATTACACAAATACATGCTAATTATCTTGCATTATTATTATTATTATTATTATTATTATTAATGTTTTGAGACTGTATCTGACTGGTCTTTCTCCTGGCATTATGAGCAGAACCTCAGCAGAGTCAGTTATAGGCTGTAAACATGTCAGTATTACCATTCTGAAAGCTGTGGACACATCTGTATGTAAAAAGTAGAGGGGGGAACCTTAACTGAGAGCAGATAGTGAACATACTTTAAGAATAATGAAACTCAGAGAGCCGCAGTAACAGTCTGATACATAAGTAAAGGTATTTACATAGAAAGCAGAATGAAATCAGTATTTGACAGTGATAATTCTATCCATCAGGATGTGTAACCTTGCTATAATTAACATATTTAGAAGGATAAAACTCAGCTAATTCACCTGTGGTGTAGGAACCACTTAGTGGCAAACGTCTGATATGTGTAAGAACCTCTTTACTTAGAAAAAATAAGGGAAACAGTATCTAACAGTGACAACAATGTACAGACTTTTCCTGTGATCGGGAAACAAGTTAGCAGTAACATTGTGTCACATTTGGGGGTCTGCTTGTGTTTGCGTGGCATAGATGCAGAGGCAAAGATGAGGGCTAAACACAGGCTCAGAGCTAAACACAGGCTCAGAGCTAAACACAGGCTCAGAGCTTAACATAGACTACATATATAAACACAGGCTCTGTAGCTTTTTAATGAGATATTGTAGCAAAACTGAAAAAAAAAACATACCTAAAATGAAAAAAAACCAAACAGCAGTCTATACCAACGAACCAAACTCACGAACATAACTAACACGTCCACATGAACAATTGCAGGACAAGAAAGCTCAACATAATAATGTTATAATGTTATAATAATTTAACTAATGAGTCCTGTGTCCTGGGACATGTAGTTCATACCTCAACAAAAAACACAAAAAACCCCCACAAAAGTCTCTGGGCGCAAGGCACCATCTAGGGATAAATTTGAGCAACGGAGGCAGAAGCGCAAAGTCCTCGATGACAAGCGGAGGAGGAAGAGCGACGTCCTCATCATTGAGCAGAGGAGGAGGAAGCGCGACACCCTCACTGTCGAGTGGTGGAGGTGAAGACGGAAGCGCAACATTCTCGACGTCGATCTGAGAAGCTGGCTCAATGTCCACGAACTCGAGCCACTCCTTGTAGATGATCGGAGGAGGAGGAACTAAGCTCGCATCGTGGCTCTCTGGAAGATCGGAACTCTTCGCTTGGCTCACTGGCAGATCGGAGCCCTTTGCTTGGCTCACTGGCAGATCAGAGCCCTTCGCTTGGCTCTCTGGCAGATCTGAGCCCTCTTGAAGAGTAAGCTGGAGGAGCATGTACATATTTAGATATTTCTTGTTCCTTACTCTTCCATTGCCGCTCAGCCTGGCGTTCTTCGTCCCCCTTGTCACCGCCATACCTGACCCATACCTGACCCATACCTGACCCTCCTGGCCTGCACCTTTTGGTTGGAATCCTCTCTCCCCCAGCTGCGTCCTTTTTAAATGGCGTGCATCGAATGGTGAGCCTGCAGACTTTTCAGCTCGGTTGCTCCTTTTGCTCACCCAGTCCTGCCTTATTCCTGCTTGCTCTGCAGGCATTATTCCTGTTTGCTCTATTTATGCCGAATAGCAAGCTGACCGCTCCCTAAGTCCGCTTGCCCCGGCGTTATCATCTCAACTCCCCCCCAAAAAACATCTAGGGGAGGTGCCTCTGCTATGCCACTGTATGGGTCTTGCATTCTGTCATGTTTGGGGGTCTGCTTGTGCTTGCGTAGCATAGATGCAGAGGCAGAGATGATGGCAGTTGTTCTTTTTTACACAAAACAACAGGCCTAATGGTGGTACACAGGCTCTATAGCGGTACCCAGGCTCTATAGCGGTATGTGTGCAGGACAGAAGAGATTGGATGCTAATTAACTTCCTTCTGCTTAATCTTAATAAGACAGAAGTTCTAGTCATAGTACCGCATTCAGCTAGAAGTAAGATTTTAGATCACACTGTAACTTAACTTGGCTCTTGACGAAGGCGGTCGCATCTGCTCTCCCTCCCTTATCTCTCCCCGCTTGCTTCTCTTGTCTGTCTTGTGAATACTATTCAGAGGCTCTCCTCGCCTTGCTCTTGAAAATAAAAAGGAATATGGATTTGATCAAGTGGTCTCTGAATGCAATTGACACGATCTTCTCGACGAGAAGTGTGGGTTCTGGGAAACCTACTTGTCCAGCTGGGACGTTTGCTGCTGGATACACGATGGACGGTTGGGAGAAGTGGCGCATTGTGTGCCTGGCCGCACTGTCTCTGGAGGACGTTGAAGATATCTACCTATTCGGAACTTTGATAACAGGGATTTCCTCTGATTGGATTAGGTGGGATACTTGGATATCGAAAAATCTTAAAAGCAGTCAGTCTCAACCCCAAGAGACTGGCTGGCTGGGAAATAGTGGTGACGAGAGCTGTCAGTAATCAGACTGTGGTTCTGGACCGCAAATTGGATAACATCTTGGTGAGACTAGCAGCTATGCAACGTGATTTGGACAGACCTGGAGACCAGTGATGGACATTAAATATCTGTGAAATTGGCAGATATTGACCGAAACCTGGAAAATATGATTTTCTTTTTGGCTGCCCCTTTTCTTTCCAGCTACTGCATTTAAGGCCGTGGCTGGAGACATAACTAACTCCCCGAAGACCAAGATAACGAGACGCTCTGGAATCTTACCCCCCCCCCTTCAAGGACACCTGGCGCAGACTATTACGGGATGTTACAGGCTTACAAACTGATACGCACGCACTCACGCACACACATAACAGCTACAGATAGACACTCTACCTTCCCCATATCCAACGCCTTCGTGTGCTTATTCCCTTCAGTGTGGGTAGGCGGAATCGGGACCAGCGCTCTCTAGCTGCAGGGACTGGAGCTGTTTGCCTACATTGGACATTTCCTATCCCCTGTACCCTAATCGTTGCAATGTTTATGTCTTGTGTTTACATGTTTTTATGTGCTTGTTGCTGAGGTATTTTTGTACCCCTGATCGCACACTGCCCTTTTCGAAGGACAGTCTGGAAGGGGATTTTTTACCCTCGTTATCCTAATGTATCTATTTCTTATCTTCTATGATGGCGCCGGTTAGGTGGCTGCCGTCGCGACTCTGTGGTCGCATAAAATAATTTCACTGCATATTGTACTCTGTATGATTGTGTATGTGACAAATAAAATTTGAATTTGAATTTGAATTTGAACTTTAGATGGCCTTTCTGTTCCATCGAGTGCAACAGTAAAAGACCTTGGTGTGATTATAGATTCCAGTGTTTCATTTGAAGCTCATGTACTGTAGATAATATTACCAGGATAGCATTCTTTCACCTCAGAAACATTGCCAAGATAAGAAATATATTGTCACTAAATGATGCAGAAAAACTAGTTCATGCTTTTATTACCTATAGGTTTGACTATTGTAATGACTTACTGTCTGGTTGTACAACTAGATGCATAAACAAGCTTTAGCTAGTCCAGAATGCAGCAGCGAGAGTCCTTACTAAAACCAGAAGATACAAGCACATCACACTGACCTTATCTCTTTACTAGCATTATCTAGCAAGACTGCTTCGACCTACTTTTCATTATTTATGTATTTTAAGATAATTTCCAGTAGCTTTAAGTCGGCAAAATCACCACCATTGAGTACATTCGGTATAATAGAGACACTCTTGTTTTTACTGAGATACAATGTACTCACAATTCGAAGTTTTTAACTCCGGATCCGAGCTGGCCGAGTGAGATCATGAGGGAGAACAAAGGATGCGACGTAAAGCGGCGGCCCCGAGGGAAACGAGCCTACGTCAGGAACAGGCTGAGAGCCCGTGCACACCACACACATCTGTTTAGCATTCTGCTTGCCAACATCCAGTCACTGGAGAACAAGCTCGATGTCCTCAGGGCCAGGGTAAAGTTCCAGAGAGACATTCGGGACTGCAACCTCCTCTGCTTCACCGAGACATGGCTGAACCCAGCGTTGCTGGACCACGCCATCCAGCCGGCCGAGTTCTTCTCGGTTCACCGCATGGACAGGACACGGGACTCTGGAAAGTATAGGGGAGGCGTCGTGTGCTTAATGGTGAACAGCAGCTGGTGCAACACGTGAGCGTTGTTCCTCTTACACGCTCCTGCACACCAAACCTGGAACTACTGTCCATCATGTGTCATCCTTTTTATCTACCTCAGGAGTTTACATCGGTCATAATCAGCACTGTTTATATTCCACCTCAAGCGGACATGGACACTGCCTTATGCGAGCTGCATGAGGCACTTACACAGCACCAAACACAACACCGGGAAGCTGCGCTCATTGTGGTGAGGGACTTTAATAGTGCCAACCTCAAACGCGCAGCGCAGAACTTTTATTAGCACATCACCTGCACCACCAGGGGCAAAAGGACACTGGACCACTGCTACACTACGGTCAAGGACGGCTACAAGGCACAATCTCGCCCTCCATTTGATAAATCCCACCATGCCGCCATCTTCCTCATGCCAAAATACAAACAAAGGCTGCAACAGGAAGTTCCGGTTCAGAGGGAGGTCGCGCGCTGGACGGACAAATCGGTGGCCGCGTTACAGGACACACTTGATGACACAGAATGGGACATGTTCAGGAACAGCTTCGATGATGTCAGCGTGTTTACAGAAGCGGCTGTGGGATTCATCGGGAAACTAGCGGATGATAAAGTATTTTAGAACGTTTCCCAACCAGAAACCGTGGGTGAATAAAACCATCCGCGATGCTCTGAGATCTCGCACTGCTGCCTACAACACAGGACTTGCGTCGGGGGACATGGAACCATACAAGGCTGCGTCTTAAAACGTCCGGAAAGCGGTGAAAAAGGCGAGGCAGCACTACGGGAGGAAACTAGAGTCACAACTCCAACAGAGTGACTCGAGGAGCCTGTGGCAGGGACTCAGGTAAACAACGGACTATAAAGCACCAACATCCGGTATGACGAACGTGGACTTGACTCTGGCAGACAAGCTAAACACTTTCTATGCTCACTTCGAGGCTGCAGCTAAAGACGCTAGCGATGCTCATGCTATTGGCGCTAACGGCTGCAGACAGGAAGACACTGCCAGCACTGGAAGGTGCTCATTATCACCGAGCACGACGTGAAAAAAGCCTTCAGGAGAGTGAACACCAGGAAAGCAGCAGGACCATATAGCATCTTAGGCCATATTCTTAGAGCCTGCGCAGACCAGCTAGCACTTGTGTTCACAGAGATATTCAACATCTCCTTATCTCAGTCGGTGATCCCCACATGCTTTAAAGAATCCATCATTGGTTCTGTCCCGAAGAAACCTCATCCTGCTTCCCTCAGCGATTACTGCTCTGTAGCCTTCACCTCAGTATTGATGAAGTGCTTTGAGCGCCTGGTCAAAGACTTCATCATTTCTTCATTCCCTGACACAGTGGACATACTACAGTTTGCATACCACCCAAACCGTTCCACAGACAATGCAATCTCCCATCTCCTAAACACATCACTCACTCACCTGGACACTCGAAAGGGGAATTATGTGAAAATGCTCTTCATCGACTACAGCTCTGCTTTTAATGCCATAATTCCCTCCACAATCACCACCATGCTGGAGTACCTGGGACTCAGCTCATCTATGTGTCAGTGGATCTTCAGCTTCCTAACTGGCAGACCACAGGCAGTAAGGATGGGCGGACATGTCTCAGCCCCCTCACTCTCAGCACTAGAACCCCCCAAGGTTGTGTCCTGAGCCCCCTGCTGTACTCTTTGTACACATATGACTGTGTGGCCACTACCAGCTCCACCACCATCATTAAGTTTGCTGACGACACTGTCGGAGTCGGCCTGATCTCTGACAACGACGAGACAGCCTACCTGGGGGAGATTGGAAATCTGGAGAACTGGTGTTAGAGGAACAATCTCCTCCTGAATGTCAGCAAGACAAAGGAGTTGATAGTGGACTTCAGCACAAAGCAGGAGAGGAACTACCAGACCCCCATCATCAACGAGAGCCCAGTGGAGAGAGTGGACAGCTTCAAATACCTCGGTGTTTACATCACGAAGGACCTGTCATGGTCCTGCCACATCAACACCGTGGTGGAAAAGGACCGGCAGCGTCTCTACCACCTCAGGCGCCTGAAAGACTTTAGACTGCCCTCCAAGGTGCTCAGGAACTTTTACTCCTGCACCATAAAGAGCATCCTGACGGGAAACATCTTAACCTGGTTCAGGAACAGCACCATGCAGGACAGACGAGCTCTACAGAGGGTCGTGCGTTCAGCTGAGCGCACCATTCGCACAAGCTCCCTGACCTGCACTCGATCTACAGCAAGCGGTGCTGGACCAAGGCCAGGAAGATCGTGAAGGACCTTAGCCATCCCAACAATGGACTTTTCTCTCTGTTGCGATCAGGAAAGTGCTTCCGCTCCCTGAAGGCAAATACAGAGAGACTGAGGAGGAGCAGGTTAACACACAGGACTAATCATCTCCGTGTTTCCTCAATGTTTCTGCAACATTGCACAGAAATGGTCACTCTCATCATGGACATTTTTCATCTGTGCACACACCACAATACACTGTAGACTGGACAACTATGGACACTGCACATTTGCACATACATTGCAACATTTTCACACATACTGCATATTACACACTTGCACTCACAATGCTCATTTGCACACTTCTGGACATTTTCCATTTATTCCACTTCTTATTTGCATCCAAATCTAAATTTATTCTGTCTTATACAGAAAAAGGTTTTATACTTCTTGTATATTTTTGAAAATTTGTATATTTTGGTCTAACTTCTTATAGTTAAACTATTTATTTATTTCTTGTCTTTTTTTTTTTAAGTTAAGGTCAAAGGCGGATGGTAAGCATTTCACTACGTATTGTACTGTGTATGACTGTGTATGTGACAAATAAAATTTTAATTTAAATTGGAAATTTCGCATTGATTTTAAAATACTACTCTTGACATATAAAGCATTAAATGGCCTCGCGCTGCAGTATCTTATAATAAGTTGGCCTATAATTTAATACATTTTAGATGAGTTTGAACACCTCAATTAATCAATTAGTGTGATTAAGCAAAATTTTCATATTTGATTGGACTGCTTTTGTGGCTGTTTGACCTTGTGTGTGTTTGTGTGTGTGTGTGTGTGTGTGCGTGCGTGTGTTTGTGTGTGTGTACATTTCAGTTAGCCTAATAATTGCAGCTTCTTATGATCTTGTGACATTAGTTATGCTAGCTACAGTACATGATATGGTTAGGTAAATTGCAATTTACAGTGTGTGTGTGTGTGTGTGTGTGTGTGTGTGCGCGCGCTTCTCTTTTGTATATCTGTTAAAACTCAGAGGCACTACACATATAGAAATAAACTACCTTGGAGATGTTCACAGCAAATGTAATGATTGTTAAAATTACATTTTATCTGTACAATAGTGTCCCTTTTTCTCATGTTGTCTAACTGGTGTTTATGACTTTATGAAAAAAGAATCTACAGTAAAAGATTTGATGACTTGTTTTATTATTTGCTTTAACTTTATTTCATTATGTATTGTTTTGTTTTTTTTCTTTAGTGTTAGGTGTGATAGAGTTGAAGTGAAAGGTTGTTCAGCTCTCGGCTCAGCAGTCAACTCCCAAACCTCCAATCTGAGAGAACTGCATCTGATTGTGAAAACACTGGATCTGTCCTACACTACACTAGGAGACTCAGGAGTAAAGACTCTCTCTGCTGTTCTAAGGAATCCTTACAGTAAAGTGGAAAGTCTGAGGTAATTTAT
Source organism: Clarias gariepinus (assembly GCF_024256425.1). Taxonomy (NCBI): domain Eukaryota; kingdom Metazoa; phylum Chordata; class Actinopteri; order Siluriformes; family Clariidae; genus Clarias; species Clarias gariepinus. Next base: position 27,395,003 of record NC_071111.1, read on the forward strand.
TGAGAGTCAAAGTAACTATGGGTGTTGTCTTGTAGGGATTTTGGGTGCTGTAGCTACTACTAGGATAGTCAGAGGTGTCAAGTAATGAAGTACAAATACTTTGTTACCTTACTTAAGTAGAAATTTTGGGTATCTATACCTTACTGGAGTAATTATTTTTCAGCCGACTTTTTACTTCTACTCCTTACATTTTCACGCAACTATCTGTACTTTCTACTCCTTAAATTTAAAATATAGCCTTGTGACTCCTATTTTATTTCAGCTCATCATTCAAAAAACAAACAAAAAAAAAAACATCCGGATAAATCGCGCCATCCGGATGGAGCGAATTTGATTGTGGTTGGATGAGAAGTATAAACATACCATTCCGACACCCTATTGGTTGGTATGCGATCCATTGCATCTGCACATGACGTCACGTCACACACTCCAGCAAGGCCATTAAATGAACATTTTCGGTTGATATGGTTGTGATAGACGAAGATGTCTGTGATAGGGACTCATGATTCGGGCGAAATGTCACAACCAAGCACCAGCGAGGAAGGTAACAGCACCAGGAAGGTAATAGGAATGAAATATATACTCAGCAATAAAAGAAACGTCCTCTGACTTTTAACTGTTTTCAGTAAACTTAATGTGTAAATATTTGTATGAACACTAAAAGAGTCAACACCATAAGAAATAAACTAAAAATGTTTCACAATGTGTCCCTGAATGAAGGGAGGCTCAAAATCAAAAGTACCAGTCAGTATCTGGTGTGGCCACCAGCCGCTTGAAGTACTGCAGTGCATCTCCTCCTCATGGACTGCCTATTGCGGACAGTCTGAGCACTGATGGAGGGATTGTGTGTTCCTGGTGTGACTCGGGCAGTTGTTGTGGCCATCCTGTACCTGTCACGCAGGTGTGATATTCGGATGTACTGATCCTGTGCAGGTGTTGTTACACGTGGTCTTCCACTGCGAGGATGATCAGCTGTCCTTTCTGTCTCCCTGTAGCACTGTCTTAGGCGTCTCACAGTGCGGACATGGCAATTTATTGCCCTAGCCACATCAGCAGTCCTCATGCCTTCCTGCAGCATGCTTAATGCACGTTCACGCAGATGAGCAGGGACCCTGGGCATCTTTCTTTGGGTGTTCTTCACAGTCGGTAGACAAGTCTTTTTAGTGTCCTGCGTTTTTAGAACTGTCACCCTAAATGCCTACTTTCTGTAAGCTGTCAAGGTCTTAACGACCATTCCACAGGTGCATGTTAATTAATTGACTATGGTTAATTGAACATGCATGGAAAACATTGTTTAAACCCTTTACAATGAAGATCTGTAAAGTTATTTGGATTTTTCCAACATTATTGTTGAAATACATATATATATATATATATATATATATATATATATATATATATATACATATATATATAACATCTACAGCCGGCATGATCTTCTCAAGATAGGAGTCTGTTGCGAACGAAGTATTACAGCGGAGTTTCTATGCTCACATAACATCACGGTGGACATAGCGAGAAGCCCCGGCTCTCCGTGGATTATCATCCCCGCGGTAACAAGGCGAAGGAGGCACAAGGAGAGGAAGCAGAAGCGAGGCTGCAGGGCCGGAGCGCTAGCTAGGCTGCGAAGACAGCCACACAGACCACCGCTTCCAAGCCTCTTCATGACGAACGCCAGATCACTTATCAACAAGATGGATGAGTTAAGCCTACAGATAGCATTTAATACTATCGTGAAGGACAGCTGTATTATGTTAATTACAGAGACCTGGCTTCATCCACTCATCCCGGACTCTGCTATCGAGCTAGCAGGCTACACAATACAGCGTCATGACAGAACAAGAGACTCTGGTAAGATTAGAGGAGGGGGGCACTGTGTTTATGTCAATATCTGCTGGTGTACTAACACAGTGACTGTAGACAGTCACTGCTCCCCACACCTGGAGTATGTGACTGTTAAATGCAGGCCCATCTACTTACAGAGAGAGTTTAATGTGATCATGATAACTGCTGTTTATATTTCACCAGATGCTAACGCTATCTCAGCAATAGGACAGTTATATAGTAGCATTAGCAGATGGCAGAGCACGTATCCTGATGCTGTACACATCATAGCAGGGGACTTTAATCAGGTAGACTTCAGAGCTCCCAAAATTTCACCAGCATGTAAAATGTGCTACTAGGGGAGCAAACACACTGGACAAGGTCTACTCAAACATCAAGCTAGGCTACAGGGCAAGACCACTACCACACCTGGGCCAGTCTGACCACATGTCTTTACTTTTAGTCCCTGCATATGCTCCCCTGAGGAAAACTGCTCTTATAATTACAAAGACTGTAACAACATGGCCTGCTGGAGCCTCTCAGCAGCTGCAGGACTGTTTTGACAGGACAAATTTGGATGTCTTTGAAGATTCAGACCTGGAGGTGTTCACAGACAGTGTTCTCTGTTACATTAAAAACTGCATAGACACTGTCAAAGTGGACAAACGCATACGGATTTATCCCAATCAAAAGCCCTGGATGAACAAGGAGGTCCAGCAGCTCCTGAAGAAGAGGAACAACACCTTCAAGTCTGGCGACACGGCTATCTACAGCACAGTCTGAGCCAACCTAAAGAAAGACGTCAGAGAGGCTAAAATGAGGTACAGGAGGAAAATCGAGGACCACCTGGACAGTCACAACAGCTGGCAGGTGTGGCAGGTGGTTCAGCATCTTACCAACTACAAGACCAATGTTGGTGTTGCTGATGGTGATGCTTCGCTGGCAGAGAAACTAAACTACTTCTTTGCCTGTTTTGAGGTGGATCAACCAGGTGCACCCTTACTTACACCAGGTGCTTACGAAGCATGGAAAGTAGAAGAGTGGGAGGTGAGGCGTACCCTGCAGTCCATTAACACCAGGAAGGCTGCAGGACTGGATGGCATCTCTGGAAGGGTGCTGAAGAACTGTGCTGACCAGCTGGCTGGAGTCCTCATCAGGATTTTCAATCAGTCCTTGTCCCAGGCCACTATTCCACTCTGCCTAAAATCCTCAATTGTAGTCCCCCTGCCTAAAAAATTACACATTAACAGTTTTAGTGAATACCGGCCAGTTGCTTTCACCCCTGTGGTGATGAAGTGCTTCAAAAAGCTGGTACGGAGTCACATCATTTCATTCCTCCCACCAAATTTTGACACACACTAGTTTGCATACAGGTCAAACAGATCCACAGAGGACGCCATATTAACACCTCTCCAGGCAGCGCTATCCCATTTGGAGCACCCGGGAAGCTACATGCGGCTACTTTTTGTGGATTATAGCTCTGCGTTTAATGCCATCCTCCCCCACAAACTGATTTACAAACCAATGGACCTGGGGCTTCCATATTTCATCTGCCTATGGATTAGGAGCTTTTTGCGTGATCGCAGTCAGAGGGTGCGAGTGGGCCTATATACATCACCAGCCATCAGCCTCAGCACCGGGTCACCACAGGGTTGTGTTTTGAGCCCCCTGCTCTACACCCTGTACACCTACAACTGTACACCTGTCCAGCATAGTAACACCCTTGTCAAATTTGCAGATGATACAGGTATGAGGTGAAACGGTTAACTGCCTGGTGTGCAGAAAATAATCTGCTCCTCAACACCTTCAAGGAGGTCATCATAGATTTTAGGAGGAAAAAAGGAGTGGACATCTCTTCACTGTTTATCAGCGGGGAATGTGTGGAGAGGATTCCGTACTTCCACTTTTTGGGAGTACATGTTGAGGAGGATCTGACCGGGGGGGGGGGGGGGGGGGGGGTTGTTGGGGGTGGTAAACACATCTGAGATGCTGAAAAGGACCTAGCAGAGACTGTATTTCTTAAGAATGCTCAGGAAGAACGACATCTCCCAGAGACTGCTGGTGTCTTTTTATCGATGCTCCATTGAGAGCATACTGACATACTGCATATGTGTGTGGCACAGCAGCTGCACTGTGACCCAGAGAACGGCACTGCAGAGGGTCATTACAACTGCCCAGAAGATTGTCGGCTGCCCCCTCAGCAATCTGAAAAACTTACACGATTCCCGCTGCCTTAAACTTGCCAATAAAATTGCAAAGGACAACTCGCACCCAGGACATCAACTGTTTGATCTACTGCCATCTGGTAGATGGTATAGAACATTAAAAACTAGAATTAGTAGATATAAAAACAGTTTTTATTTCAGTGCAATAAGAGTACTGAATGCTGCTATAAAAAAAAGGTTCAAGAAATGTGCAATAGATTAAATTATTTATGCATTGTTTCATGCAATCACAGAATGTACGCTTTGTGGGAGTGTTTGTGTGTGTGTGTGCGCGCGTGATTATGTTTCAAGGTTGCATTGAGGGATGGCACTTTAAATTTCATTGTACTTGTTGCAATGACTAAAGTCTATTCTATTCTATTCTATTCTATTCTATTCTATATACACTCACCTAAATGATTATTAGAAACACCTGTTAAATTTTTCATTAATGCTATTATCTAATCAAACAATCACATGGCAGTTGCTTTAATGGATTTAGGGGTGTGATCCTGGTCAAGACAATCTCCTGAACTCCAGTATTTCACAATCTGCTCAGTTACTGGGATTTTCACGCACAACCATTTCTAGGGTTTACAAAGAATGGTGTAAAAAGGGAAAAACATCCAGTATTCAGCAGTCCTGTGGGCGAAAATGCCTTGTTGATGCTAGAGGTCAGAGGAGAATGGGCTGACTGATTCAAGCTGATAGAAGAGCAACTTTGACTGAAATAACCACTCGTTACAACTGAGGTATGCAGCAAATCATTTGTGAAGCCACAACATGCACAACCTTGAGGCGGATGGGCTACAACAGCAAAAGACCCCACCGGGTACCACTCATCTCCACCACAAATAGGAAAAAGAGGCTACAATTTGCACAAGCTTATTAAAATTGGACAGTTGAAGACTGGAAAAATGCTGCCTGGTCTGATGAGTCTCGATTTCTGTTGAGACATTCAAATAGTAGAGTCAGAATTTGGCGTAAACAGAATGAGAACATGTATCCATCATGCCTTGTTACTACTGTGCAGGCTGGTGGTGGTCGTGTAATGGTGTGGGGGATGTTTTCTTGGCACACCTTATGCCCTTAGTCCCAATTGGGCATCCGTTAAATGCCACAGGCTACCTAAGCATTGTTTCTGACCATGTCCATCCCTTTATGACCACCATGTACCCATCCTCTGATTGCTACTTCCAGCAGGATAATGCATCATGTCACATACTGTAGCTCGAATCATTTCAAATTGGTTTCTTGAACATGACAATGAGTTCACTGTATGAAAATGGCCCCCACAGTCAACAGATCTCTACCCAATAGAGCATATTTGGGATGTGGTGGAACGGAAGCTTCGTGCACTGGAAGTGCATCCCACAAATCTCCATCAACTGCAAGATGCTATCCTATCAATATGGGCCAACATTTCTGAAGAATGCTTTCAGCACCTTGTTGAATCAATGGCACGTAGAATTAAGGCAGTTCTGAAGGTGAAAGGGGTCAAACACCGTATTAGTATGGTGTTCCTAATAATCCTTTAGGTAAGTATATATATATATATATATATATATATATATATATATACTTAGATGTACATTTACATTCCAATAAAGGTTCAGTAGTGCACATATATGGTTTTTTAATGTATTTGGATTGTACTAAAATGCATTCTTATAATGCTAAAATGTACTAAAATGCATATTCTTTAATTGCCATATACAGTACAGTATCCCAAATCACTATGGCCATTAAAAAAAAAAAAAAAAAAAAAAAACACCACTTTTTTTTTTTTTTTTTGAGGTGTTAGTGCAGTATATAGGCCCATGGCACAGCCTAAGCTTTTATACTTAATGCCCCCCCCCTGTTACTTTTACGTTTATACTTTAAATAGTTTTGAAACCAGTACTTTTACACTTTAACTCGAGTAAAAAGTTTGAGTTGATACTTAAACCTAAACCCTAGTATCTATACTTCTACTCAAGTAATGAATGTGAATACTTTTGACACCACTGAAGATAGTCATAGCATCCCTCTGTACTCTGTACTCTAACTAGGGACTGTGGAGGCCAGTGGTGACCATTGGTTTATTTAAAAAATGAAATTTTAAATAAGTAAAATTTAATTATTAATAAAATTATTTTAGACCAAAAAAAAAAAAAACATAATCAATATTTCTGAGGGTTTATTGAAATCCAGTAGATTTATCAGAGGCTGATCTTTTGACCTTTCTCTCATGCTCTGTTAACCAATGTGCAATTCTTGTAAATTAGCATAAACAATGCACCGGTGATAACATAATGGATGGTATGATGTCTAATGGTAAATGCATGATGTTTCTGCTTTGTTGCCTGTTGTATTCCATACATTGGTGGTTAAAGAAAGAAGAAACTGTGACTCCTCATCACTGTCTCTATGTGATGCTCATTCACTTACCATTAGGCCTGTGGGATTGTTTATTATGAGCTTAATATTTTACCTGGTATTTAGAACACAGCAACACAGTACCTGGTATGTAACTACAGCTGCCAACTTTAAAAAAACGCTTGGAATGAGATTCTGGAAACATGGGCAATGGTTCACGCTAACAACAACCCCACACGCATTCCCAGCCATTTTGGCTAATGCTAACCATAAAACCTTAAAATGCATTGCTAAAGTTCTGTATATTTTAATGTTTCAGTTTATTGTTGCAGTTGGTACAACTCACATTTAAAATATTCACCCAAACAAAAAATAAAAATAAAAGGGCCTATCTTAAGATAAAAAAGAAAATGTACCCACCCATCTGGCACCAACCCTGACACATACTCACTAAAAGCAGGTGTATACAGTGTGGTTATTCACCTGAAAAAGCACAATCCATATAATGACGCTATAGTCAACTAGCAAAGTCATAAGTGTAGTTGTTCACATACAGTACTTGCTCATACTGTACAGTATACTGTGCATGTTACCAGATGATTCCAGTAGGATTTAATCAGACAGGTTTTTGAATTTTATTAGACCGTTTTCTATGAAGTAAACATGATGACACTCGAGGAGCTTAGTTTATGGGTAGTACTTATTTCCCACAACTACAGACCTTCTTAAAACTATTTGCCTTTTGCATGCATATTGCATCTTGTGAGAGCATCACATTAATTTCTGAGGATGTGCACAAGTAACTTACTATGAGAAACTGAACTCAAGGAGATGCAGGCGCAAGTACAAACATTTTATTAAAAACACAATCACAGGTAGACAAACTAAACATGAATATTCAAGGTTGTAATCCAAACCAGACAATTGTTGATCAATCAACAGCTGGGCTTTAACTAATTTGGTCATACACAAGAGTGGTTACTTAGTGGTTAAAGCATTTGACTACGGTTCAAAAGGTCTCAGGTTTAAACCTCACGACCATTAAATTGTCCCTGTTGGGCCCTTGAGCAAGGCCCTTAACCCTCAACTGCTCAGATGTATGATGAAATAAAAAATAAAAAAAATGTAAGTTGCTCTGGATAAGGGCGTCTGCCAAATGCCTAAATGTAAATGTACTGACAAGATTGTGTACTTCACAAAGGTCATTGTTCTAAAGTTCCATTTATCATCTGGTTGATGGTGAGATTGGTTGCACATATGTGCCATTAGAATTCCAGGGACGTTGCTAGGCCGTGTTGGGAGTTGTTGTCCTTTCCTGCCATGTTTGTTGATGGCCTGCATCTGACATGAATAAAATTATGCATGTATGTACACATAGTTGGAAGCAAGTATATTTCGCCCATATGGTAAGTCTGCACAGTTCTTTACTTCCTGTTATAATCTCTGTAGACTAATGTCACTAAACAGGGTTAATGTTTTGTCAGTATTAATCATACCTTGTGATTCGTCAAGAGTAGATAGAAGTCCAACATGACAGGCACATCATATTTATAACAAGTAAATCAAAATAAAGATCTGGTGATGAAGAGTGTGTCATTGTGTCTCTCTACAGGTTGTGTGGTTGTGGTGTCTCAGATGAAGGCTGTGCTGCTCTGACTTCAGCTCTGAGATCAAACCTCTTACATCTGAGAGAACTGGATCTGACCCTTAATAAAGTAGGAGACTCAGGAGTGAAGTGTCTCTGTGCTGTACTGGAGAATCCTGACTGTAAACTGGAGACACTGAGGTAAGATCATCTCTCTGAGAGTCACATGACCTGCTCCTCAGTAAGACACATTCTCTAATAGTGAGACTGAAGCAGAAGTTTTAGGTTGATCATCAATGTCCTGAGGAGGAAGATTGTTTCTTTTCACTGCACACTGATGATTTGTCACAGAGTCTTTGGGTCAGATGTACGTATGTGAGAAGCTGCAGAGCAAAACATGACTTGATGTGACTGCAGTGTGTCTGAAATGACTGTGAAATTTACTAAAACACTGTAACTAATCACACAAACTGCACCTGGGACACAAACTAAATGCACTGTGTGTGAGCTGTAGGGTTTAAAAGCAGCAGGGAAATGCAAATGAGAAACATTTTATTGGTCTTAAAGCTGAAATAATGTTGTTTTTTTCAGTGAGCATCTACAGTAGCTGCTATACAGGGTTGCCAGATCTGCATCATAAAAGCAATAAATAGTTTTAAATTATTTCACATTTTGTCATAAATAAAAAAATATCTATAAATAAACTCACTGACTCAAATACACTCATACAGTAACACAGAGCTGAAGTTGAGAACAGGATCAATAGGTGTGTGTATAAAAGGAGATCAAAGTGCATGATCACTACTGTATGTTTAATATAGAGAATGTGGAGTTACGTCACCCTGTTTTTATACAACGTTGTTTTTTGGAAGGCGCCACCATCTTTGGTTTTAATCCCAATCGGTTACCATGGTGATTTCTGACAGATGTCTTGAAAGTGACGCAGAGTTAAGTGCGGCTTGTTATTGTTCTTTGATTTGTGACATTGTTGAGATAAACAAGAGTAAACCTAAAGGTCATGACAAAGCACCTTTAAACAGGAAAATATAATCCGTTTACACACGCAAACATAATCACAGGGCATTATTAGAATACACACAACGATAATATGAAGTAATACTTACACTGTGTCATTTTACATATAGTGGGATCTGACCTTTAGATGCAAAACAAACTGTAGGATGCACATTAAACACCTAGTTGAAAAACACAGCTGGACATCTGGGTGTAACTTTTCCCACTTCAAAATTTTGACCACCAGTTATTGCTTTAGCCCTCTGACTGATTTGTTATAAAACATCATGCATCTTTTTCTTTGAGGTTTTTTTTTGGTGGCTTATTGGTGCATTACCTCCTGCTGAACTGGAGTGTGGAACATCAGGCCCTGTGTGGATCAAGAAGAAGAAGAAAAAAAAGAAGAGAAAAATAAGCTTTAATAGATTTCTCCTAAAACAGTTTCATTTGGTTACTATATATTTTTTCAGGTCATCTTCCCATAGTATATTTTCATATTGTTCTTTCTAGACCAGTGTCATGGTTAGCCACCAGAGGGCGCCATGCTCCCGGACTCCATTTTGTTTTCTTTCGTGTTTCCTGCATTGAAAAAAATAACTTGTAAAATTTACTTGATACAATCCTCGTAACAATTTGCACACATAGATTTTAAGTAAATTTTATTGCTCCAATATTAAGTAAAACTCACCCTTAATTGTCAGGTAAAATCTACTTAAATCAATTAAATTAACCATCAAAGAAATCAAGTAAAAGTTACATAATTATATTTAATGCACAAGTTAGATTTATTTAAAATTTTTGACATTCACAGTCTCGATACAGGTTGTCTTTTTAATAAAAGTGCATTTAGCTAAATTTTGCATCCGTAGGAACAGCTGCACGGCACCAGGGCCTGAAATACTTATTTTAAACAAAATTGTGTAAAAAAATAATAATTAATAAATAAATAAAATACAGCATTTGTTTAGAAATAAAATACAGCAGAAAATACAAACTGTAGAATAAACTTTAAAACTTAATAGCCCTCTGAAGCAGTGAAGTTGCAACATTCAAATCAGCACTCTGGACTAGTGCACTTAAAAGTATGCCATTGAAACCGTAAAGCATTAAAACATTAGGGTTTAAACGGTTAGGGGCATAAATTATTCCCATAAGCAGTGCACATGCCTTTGCAGTATTGACACATTCTTGCAAAATTTCCTTTTCTTTAAGGATTATGGATACACCAACCGGTTCTTCTCCTTCGACAGCACAGACAACAAGGATTTTAATAATATGCAAACTGGCATCACTTCATCTGTCCTCCTGCATAAAATTTTACAAGAAAATAAATAAAGAATTATTTTGAGAAACAAAAAAATCTGAATTGCTTAAATCACCTGTGCTGACTTCATTATCACAGGAAAAAAAATAAATAAATAATTGATAATAAAAAATTACCATCACTTCATATACTTCAGATTGTTAAAATTGGGTTAAATTGCTTTACCAATAATCTTGCATCAGTAAAACATTGTAAAACATGGCATGAGATGGCTACACTCCATATAGAATACTCTGCACCTTTACAGTGTCAGGAAATCCTATGGTGAATGCTGAGTTTGTATTTAAAGGATTAGTCGAAACATGAAAATTCTTTCAATAATTACTCAGATTTATTTATTCATTTGCATTTGGTATAAGCTTCTGTCCAATGCAACAAACACTATATTCAAGGTACAAGTTTTTTATTTATAACTTTTATACAATAACAATTACTTGCTTTTCCTGGAAATCAAACCCATGACCTTGGTAGCACCATGCTCTACGGTTTGAGTTAGATATACTGTAGATGGTCATCACAGTATATTATATTCATAATTGTATAATTAATAAGAAAACAATGCTTTACCAGGCAATCATCAAAGAGATCCTCTTCTTTCTCCCCAAGGTAGAGAATGAGACTGCAGAAAACAGATTCACGTCTTAGCTCTACGCTTTGTTTCTGTGAAAATATTTACATTGTATCAGTACATAATTTTTTCTTCGTACAACTACATTTAGTCATTTCTTCATCTTTTGTAAGTCTGCCTTTATCCAAAGCAAATAACAAAAGGGAAAGGCATCAAGCATGCCAAGCAGTGCTACTAACAAAGTTTCTGACAGCGTTAGAAAATTAAAGAATAGTGAGGGATTAAGGAAAAAGTGAGAAGCAAGAATCATGTGTGGAAAGATGAAGCATGCAAGGTCACAGGATGACTCTACTTCTTTTTCTTGTCTGCAATGCGATTTGGACAAATTAGAGCTTCTGTCAATACTGTATGAACATATGTACAGTTGAAACTTAACTTGTAACTTATTAATAAAATTCGGATTCAGAAAACGTTTATTGCTAGTGCTCTTTTATCATTTATTGCTTTAACACACCTGACTCAGTTTGTTCAGAAAGGACATCTCACTGGCGAGCCTCTAAACACGAGGGGTGGGGGTAAGAAACACGCATCTCGGTTTATTAATCCGCGCGTTCAGTTCGTTATTATTTTATTTATTTATTTATTTTACCACAGGACTCCTGTGGGGCTCCGTAGGTTCAGGTTTTTACACAAAAAACGGTGCTTTGTGAATCTTCACACTATTAAAAACCGCAATATTGCTAATTGTACGTCCTGAGATTAAGATGAACATTAATTGGAGGTCATGAAAGTGAGAATCACATACAAAACAGAAAGGTAAACTTACCTCGAACACGCCAAACTCCAGCTCCAGCCACGCCGTGCTGTACCTCCGTGATGATCCCCAACCGACTGAGCCACAGCGCGGGTACATTGTCTCCAAACACGCATGCGCGGTTCAATTTGAAATGTAAACTAAACTTAAAAAGTAAAATTTACTTAATATTATTAGGTTTATGTGCAGTCACTATAAAACACGTAAATGTTACAAGTAAATGCATAATAATATTTAACTCTTTCCACTCAGTTAATTTATTACATGAATTAAATGTGTAGGTATTTTTTTCAGTGTGTGTTTCCTTTGTTTTTCATTTGAACTTCATGTTCCCAGAGTGCACCTCGGTCAGGTGATTGGAGCACACCTGAACCGAGGTTAGCTAATTACGTTTGTTATAAATAGTCTGCCTAAGTTGAGTTTTATTGTCTGGCATTTGTGAAAGAAGGTTGTTGTCAATGTTTCTGTGGTCTCGGTGTCATGACATTTCCCTAGCTTAAGTCTATGTATGTTTTGTTTAGCTTGTTGTGTTAACTTCTGTTAAGTTAAGTGGGCGTTTTGGTGTCATGTTCTTGGTGTCATGTTCTTGGTGTCATGTTCTTGGTGTCATGTTCTTGGTGTCATGTTCTTGGTGTCTTCCCTAGCTCCTGGTTTGTGTTGTTCTTGGTTTGGTTTTGTTTATGTACTGTCATGTTTTGTTCCTAGTTTATCTCCTAGCCTGTGTCTAGCCTAGCCTGTGTTGTGTCTTAGTTTTGTTCATCCCCTAGCCTTGTGTAGTGTCTTTGTCTTGATGTCGCTCAGGGTTAGCCTAGTTTTGTTATTGTATTGTGTAAATCCTGTTTTTCTTAGCCTTTGGTTTCTCCTATGCCCTGTGTTGCTGTTCCCTTGTGTAGATGTCTGTTTATGTTTGGTTTTCCTTTATTAAAAGACTTTTCCCCCATGATCACCTCTGCCTATACACCTTCCTTAAAACCCACACACAGCACCCGGTACAACCAGCTTCTTGTGTGGTTTCTCTGAGATCCTGTCTTTCCCCTAGGTATTTATTGCTGTTTATTAGTATTTATCTTACTGTCTCCATTTGCCCATAATATTCACATTCTCTAGTTGTGTCTGTCCATTTTACTAAGACTGTGGTTTAGTTTTGTGTTAACCATGCTATTATTTATTCATTTCCTTTTACTCCTACATGTGCTGGTACCCATAGGAAAGAGCTCCTTACACCCTTCTGGTATAATTCTGACACTATTTGTAAGATGTTATCTAGATGGTTTTGTCTGCATGAATTTCCTGTTTCCAGACTAGTAATGGTTGACATGCAATTTAATAGTTATCATCTCTCCTTAATATTTTTTCTTCACCCATTCAAGTGATATTTGTATACCTACAGTACAAGTTAACCCGTATACTCTGATAGTTGGTCTGTTGTTCTTTCCTTAGCTGTTATGGTGTACTGTGGAATGTAGGATACTGTCCTTGTTCATGCTGTACCCGAATCTTTTGAGCTATCTTAATTTATATATATATATATATATATATAAAAAAAATTATTTCTTAATTCAAGTTGTGTTCATCTGCTTTTGGACTATTATCCAGCTTGTGATCTGTAATGGGTGGCTACAAATATTTTAGACTTTCATCTATTAAAGTTATTAATTTCCATGGTGGGTGCTTTATAGTGGGACGGATATTCAGCTTTTATAGTCCTAGCCTTTTTGCTTTGGCGTACCCTTTCCATACAAAGCTGTGCAAATTAGATTTGTTGTGTTTCAGGACTCTTTAAAGATGGACTTCGTGCTCTTTGTTATGCCAACATAAGCCTTATTCTTCTGATTCTTAATAGCACTTCCCCAACCTCTCCCTGCATGGCTGCTACTGGAGATGTTTTAAAGGCCTGAGGACACACTCACAGGGCTTGAGATTGCATTTTGTCAATCTGCTTTAGGTTTACCTCTGCTGCAGACATACAGATGTGGCCATTAAGACTGCGCGTGTTTTCCCGCGAGACGCCGCAATTTAGCGCGCGGCGTGCCGCGACTTGCCGCGACTTGCCGTAAGCAACATTCGGGAGTTTAAATAAATGTTGTGCTTCACCGAATATCCACCAGATGGCGCATATTCCAAATACTAAAAAAAGTTCAACTTTGTGGTTAACCTTCCTCTTATGTTAGCTTTCTGTTACTATCTCTTATGTTAATGGGTCAGTTTTGACCCATGTCTTTAATCAGCCATATTACTCTCAAAACAATTATTTATCATCAAATTTTTTTCCTTACTGTACCTCTTGGTTACTTTATGCTTCCTTGTCCATTAAAAGAATGTTTTTAAAATATTTTTGCTGTGACCTCATAAGCTTTTACTTTAACAGCATATCTCTAATTTTTAATTAAAAAAAAAAATTAAATGAACCTCAAAATAATTATTTAAATGAATAAAAGGTTGTTAGTATTACTAAGGAATATTAGAACACATATCTTAAATAAATTTTATATATATATATATATAGAATATGAAATACTATAGTTACATCTATGGTGTTACGGGTCAAATTTGACCCATATATATTTATTTAAAAGAAAATGGCAAAAAAAGTGTTTTCAAAAATAACTAATATAAATGGAAAGCTAAACAAGTAAATCTTAAAATGTGAATTTGCAAGGTCAAACAATGAACAATCAAGCAAATCAAACCAATAGAAATTAGGCACTAGTTCCAAAATACGTCTTTGTGTGCAAGAACATGCATGTGCATTTAGATCCATGTGTGGCAAAAAGTGATACTTTTAGTGTGTTCGTTGAGAATATATTTTTTTGCAGTAGAAGCAGAGTATGTTTGCTTTTCTGTCTTTATTGCTAGGGCAGACCTGATACCTCTTTCTTTTAGAATCAGGTGGCCTCAGTGGGGTTCAGGTATGTCAGGTACGTGTCTGTGTAGGTTGATGTTGAGGCAGTGCTGGCCGAAGAGGATGCTGGCACTGATGCTCTTTGTATTGCTGATGGTGTGGAAGGAGTGCTACATGAGCTCTGCAGCTGTCTGAGCAAGGATGCAGCGATTGGGTCCCAGGGTACCTGCTTCCTTCGCTCAATGTGTGCCTTGACAAGGGAAATTCCTAACTCCTCAAGAAACATTTTCCACTTGTTTTTTTCTGGTTGAGTTCCACCCTAGGTGAATGTGGGTCCACAACACAAATGCATTGTACAGATAGGGCAATAAAAAATGTGCGTCAGAGGGACAGAAATCTTATGGCGACTCGCGGCAGTGTGCGAGATTTAAAAAGACGCGATGTCGCAGGAAACTACGAGACCAGTAGGTGGCAGTCATGTTTCAGGCACAGTTTCAGGTGGCAGTTCTCAGGCGCAGATTAAAACTAACAACTAAAGTAAACGTGTGGAAATCATATTTCCTGTAATATTTTCAGTTTTTAATATCATACTGTAGCGTTTTTACCGCTAGAAGGATCTTGGAAAGCATGAGCAGCACATTCACACAAGAACCACTCCCAATTCAGCCTTAGCATGAATTTGAGCACATTTACAGGTCACACACAAATATGGCCGAAGCCACCAACCTAACTAAACTTCATAGAAAACCCCCCGCAAAGCATGATGGTCGTCAGCCGCCGCCCTGCCTACGCCACAATACGTTTATATTGTGAGGTTTTATTGTGAAAATGTGACAGAAAACAAAAGCTACTTAAAGTCATAATATTAAAATAGCATCGCTTTAGATTGGTTGCAAAATCGGGTGCGTGGGGGACATCAGACTTCACACACCTTAGTTTAAAAAAACACTAGGTTGGATTTGGGTCGAGTTTTATGTTTGTGTTAATTTTTCTTTTAATATATATATGTATATATATTTTTATGCACCCCCTAACCGTGAACAATTTTTTTCGCTGAATCCACCCCTTTCCTCAACAAATTATTTCGCTGAACCCCCCCTAATTTATATTTATATTTATTACAATCACACCAGGGTTTTTTTGTAAGGTTTTTATTGAGTGGTTACATAGGCAGAAATACAGATTAAGACGAGCAGCAATTAAATTGGTCTTTGTAGTTGGTTTTGCTTTTTTTCTAATATAGTCTTTTATTGCATGCCATACCATCTCAATGAGTCTCCAAAAGAGTCGACATCAATGCGGAAAAGCATTGCCCCCTCTGTTGTCGGCAGCCGAGTCTGATGTGCTATTTCTTTTAGATACTCCTCCAACCAGCCAACCCTTGACTCCAAATTCAGAAGCTTTCTTGTCAAAGTCGTTAACTCCTGCTTCAAAACTTTCACTACACTGGGACACTTTTTTTTTAATAAAAAAAAAAGCAAAGTTGCTCTTCTATCAGCTTGAACCAGTCAGCCCATTCTACTCTGACCCCTAGCATCAACAAGGCATTTTCGCCCACAGAACTGCCGCATACTGGATGTTTTTCCCTTTTCACACCATTCTTTGTAAACCCTAGAAATGGTTGTGCGTAAAAAATTCCAGTAACTGAGCAGATTGTGAAATATTCAGATCGGCCCGTCTGGCACCAACAACCATGCCACGCTCAAAATTGCTTAAATCATCTTTCTTTACCATTCTGACGTTTAGTTTGGAGTTCAGGAGATTGTCTTGACCAGGACCACACCACCAAATGCATTGAAGCAACTGCGAAATAAGGTCTTTATTGCAAAGGGAATTTGTCACATTCCTATAAGTAATGTTTGCCCGTAAGCAAATGGGCTTTGTTAGGCCTTTGCTAGGCTTTAGCACCCCTAAATGTATGATAAGCCCCCCTAAAAATTTTGCAGTTAGCTCCATGAACTCAAAAATTTATTATTGTCTCTTTCCCTTTTACATTTGATATGAAACGGCGGCTGCTCCTTCACGTCTTTCTGTGCATTTTTCAATCAGCTCAGCAGACTGCAGCAGCGCAGAGTGAGAAACGGAGTATTATTAATAGATATTTGATTTATTTCACATCAGTCTGTCACATAAAACAGACTCAGTATTGGAAAAGCAAATAAAAAATGTCTATTCATCGTTGTCCTTCAGTGTCTTGAAAAGCACCTGGTGGAAGTTGGAATTTGGAATAGACAGACAGACAGACAAATAAAAAGAAAAAAAAAGAAAAAAAAAAACAAAACGTAACTTCGCGCGTGGCTCTGCTTCCGAAAATGCACGTAACTTTGGCAGAACCCAAAGAAGAAACTTGGTGTAAAATTCTGAACAAATAGACACAGTTTTTATATATGATATAATATATATAATACAATATGTATTTATATAATATATAAGAACTGTGTCTATTTGTT
Organism: Clarias gariepinus; assembly: GCF_024256425.1. NCBI lineage: Eukaryota > Metazoa > Chordata > Actinopteri > Siluriformes > Clariidae > Clarias > Clarias gariepinus. The sequence continues at coordinate 27,411,986 of NC_071111.1, forward strand.
CATAATTTATTAAGGCTGTTTTCACACAATCACTAAGTTACTCTGGCAGAGTTCTTCCATCTGCCACCTGGGGGGAATTCTGTGAAGTACAACACTTGGATGTAAATTGCAAGGCGCGGACTCCCAGAATAGCACGGCAATTAGCGGGAAGAATTGTGTCATGCCGCAGGAAAAAAAAAACTTAATATTTAAATGCCCCATCTGTATGCAGACACATCTAGAATGTTATAAAATACCACCATCTTCTGGTCATTTTCTGACAACTGTAGGTGGCATTCAGCTTGTCCAGGTTGTCTACTCCACCTTTGTTTTCATTATTATCCAAGATACTGTAATTATGGGCTTTTTGTCACTTCCTGATGACACAGCTGCGTCTTTGTGAAAAGTGGACATAAGTATCATACTCCGGTGTTTTTTTGGACAATATGAAACAACCATGGTGATGTCTGTAAAAGCAAATTTTGAAAACAGTGGAACCCTGTCTTGCAACATTTCGGCAGGCAGCTCAGGTTTATTTTTTTTTTTTTTTTTACTGTGCCCACCATAGTAAGTTTCCACCTGAGAAGTTCTTGTCCAAGGTCATAGCTGGTAAAGAAATCGCACATGTGATATTGTGACCCTGCAGTCATATTGAGTATATGTTTTCCTTGTTTTTTCTCAGGAATGCCACTTGCATGTTTGTTTGTGTAAATCTGCAGATTCCATGCATAGTTGGTTTTTGCATCACAGGCTGCCCAAATTTTTATGCCATATTTCCCTGGCTTACTAGACATGTACTGCCGGGCATTTTCCACGGAAGGGGACAAAACGTTTATCTACTGTTACCTCTGGCCCTGGGTTGAACATCAGTGGAAGGAGCTGCACCCACCTTTCCCAGACATCCCTGATATAAGCAAGCTTGTCAAGTTTTTCTCTAGTTTCTCTGTTGTCAAATCTAAGGATTCTTGATATCATTTAAAATGACTGACGTGACATTGTTGGCCGGAAAATATTTCGCCTGTCGATGCATCCCAGAGACTATCAGTGGCCTCATTGCTGGATTTGTAAACACCAGCAAGAACAACAACAAATTTTATTTGTCACATACACAGTCATACACAGTACGATATGCAGTAAAATGCTTAGACAACTGCTCTTGACCTTAAAATAAAAGACTATGAATAGGAGATAAATATAAAAAATTAAATAAAAGGTAAATTTAACTAAGAATAAATAAAATAAAATATAAAATTAAAATTAAAATAAAATAACTGTACAACAAAAATACACAATATAGAAAATATATGAAGAAATATAGAACAATAAGAAAAACAGCTGTACAAAGTAGATATAGAATTATGGCATTTTTGTGTGGAATAAAGTTAGATATGAATGGTAATAAAAAATGGTAATGTCCTGGGTTGTGCAATCCACTTATTAAAAGTGTCTTGTGCATGCAAATACGCGTAAAAGTGGCTTGTAATAGAATGATTTAATTAATGACCACGAAGTGTGGTTGTGCAGTGGACACTAGTGTAAACGAATGTCCAGAGTGAGTGTAAAAAACACATGTGTGGATCAGTACTGTGTGGTGTACTGACTAAGAGACCGTATCACCTGCGGGAAGAAGCTCCTTCTCAGTCTCTCTGTGTTGGCCTACAGGGAGCGGAATCGCTTTTATGACCTCAACAGAGAGAGCAGTCCATTGTTGGGATGGCTAAGGCCCTTCACGATCTTGCTGGCCTTGGTCCAGCATCGCCTACTGTAGATCGAGCGCAGGACAGGAAGCTCAGTGCGGACGGTGCGCTTAGCTGATCACACCACCCTCTGTAGAGCTCGTCTGGGCCTGCTGTTTTCCTGGGTTTTACTATCTTGAAAGCTCTCCTCACGTGAAGTTAAGAGATGATGATCGCGTTTCCGGGACTGGCAGTGTCTTCCTGTCTGCAGCCATTAGTGCCGCTAGCATTAGCGCCGCTAACATTAGCATCGCTAGCGTCTTTAGCTGCAGCCTCGAAGCGAGCATAGAAAGTGTTCAGCTCGTCTGCCAGAGTCACGTCCGCGTTCGTCATACAGGATGTTGGTTCTTTCTATAGTGCTGTTCCTGAACCAGGTTGTGATGTATCCTGTCAGGATGCTCTCTATGGTGCAGAAGTAAAGGTTCCTAAGCACCTTGTAGGGCCGTCTGAAGTCTCTTAAGCATCTGAGGTGGTAGAGACGCTGTCGGGCCTTTTTCACCACGGTGTTGATGTGACAGGACCATGACGGGTCCTGTGTAATGTGAGCACCGAGATATTAGAAGCTATCCACTCTCTCCACTGGGCTTACATTGATGACGGGGGTCTGGTAGTTCCTCTCCTGCTTAGTGCTGAAGTCCACTATCAACTCCTTTGTCTTGCTGACATTCAGGAGGAGATTGTTCCTCTAACACCAGTTCTCCAGATTTCCAATCTCCTCCAGGTAGGCTGTCTCGTCGTTGTCAGAGATCAGGCCGACCACGACAGTGTCGTCAGCAAACTTAATGATGGTGGTGGAGCTGGTAGTGGCCACACAGTCATATGTGTACAAAGAGTACAGCAGGGGGCTCAGGACACAACCTTGGGGGGTTCTAGTGCTGAGAGTGAGGGGGCTGAGACATGTCCGCCCATCCTTACTGCCTGTGGTCTGCCAGTTAGGAAGTTGAAGATCCACTGACACATAGATGAGCTGAGTCCCAGGTACTCCAGCATGGTGGTGAGTGTGGAGGGAATTATGGCATTAAAAGCAGAGCTGTAGTCGATTAAGAGCATTTTCACATAATTCCCCTTTCGAGAGTCCAGGTGAGTGAGTGATGTGTTTAGGAGATGGGAGATTGCATTGTCTGTGGAACGGTTTGGGTGGTATGCAAACTGTAGTATGTCCACTGTGTCAGGGAATGAAGAAATGATAAAGTCTTTGACCAGGCGCTCAAAGCACTTCATCAATACTGAGGTGAAGGCTACAGAGCAGTAATCGCTGAGGGAAGCAGGATGAGGTTTCTTCGGGACAGAACCAATGATGGATTCTTTAAAGCATGTGGGGATCACCGACTGAGATAAGGAGATGTTGAATATCTCTGTGAACACAAGTGCTAGCTGACGTTTAGAAGGAGGTTGTTCCTCTGGCACCAATTCTCCAGATTCCTAATTTCCTTCAGGTAGACCGTCTCGTTGGTATCAGAGATCAGGCCTACCACGACGGTGTCGTCAGCAAACTTAATGATGGTGGTGGAGCTGGTAGTGGCCACACAGTCATACGTGTACAAAGAGTACAGCAGGGGGCTCAGAACACAACCCTGGGGGGCTCCAGTGCTGAGGGTGATGGAGGCTAAGACATTTCTGCCCATCTTTACTGCCTTTGGTCTGCCAGTTAGGAAATTAGAGATCCACTGGCACAGAGATGAGCTGAGTCCCAGGTACTCCAGCTTGGTGGTGAGTGTGGAGGAAATTATGGTATTAAATGCTGAGCTGTAGTCGATAAAGGGCATTTTACCATGATTTCCCTTCTAGTGTCCAAGTGAGTAAGTGATGTGTGGAGGAGATGAGAGATGGCATAATCAGTAGAATGATTTGGACGGTAAGTGAACTGTAGTGGGTTAGGTGTGTCTGGTAGAGAAGAAATGATGAAGTCCTTGACTAGCCGCTCAAAGCACTTCATCACTACTGAGGTGAGGGCTACATGGCGATAGTCATTAGAGAAGCAGGATGAGATTTCTTTGGAACATGAACAATGATTGACTCTTTGAAGCATGTGGGGATCACTGACTGAGATAAAAAGATGTTGAATCACTGTGAACACAGGTGCTAGCTGGTCTGCGCAGGCTCTGAGGATATGGCCTGAGATGTCATCTGGTCCTGCTGCTTTCCTGGTGTTCACTCTCTTGAAGGCTCTCCTCATGTCATGCTCGGGTGATGATGAACGTGTTTCCGGTGCTGGCAGTGTCTTCCTGTCTGCAGCCGTTAGCACCGCTAGCATTAGCATCACTAGCGTCTTTAGCTGCAGCCTCGAAGCAAGCATAGAAAGAGTTCAGCTCGTCTGCCAGAGTCACGTCCGCGTTCGTCATACCGGATGTTGGTGCTTTATAGTCCGTTATTGTTCTTAGTCCCTGCCACAATGTGGGACTTGCACCACAGGCTCCTAGAGTCACTCTGTTTGGAGCTGTAACCTGTTGGAGCTGTAACCCTAGTTTCCTCCCGTAGCGCTGCTTTGCCTCTTCCACCCCTTCCATGTCCCCCGATGCAAGTTCAGCGATGTAGGCAGCGGTGCGAGATCTCAAAGCGTTGCAGATTCCACCACAAGCGGACCACCTTTTTATAGTATAAGGTGCTGCTGTTCAGTATTAAACACACGCCGCCTCCCCTTGACTTCCCTGAGTCCCGTGTCCTGTCCATGCAGTGAACCGAAAAGAACTCGGCTGGCTGGATGGCGTGGTCTGGCACCGCTTGGTTCAGCCATGTCTCGGTAAAGCAAAGGAGATTGCAGTCCTGAATGTCTCTCTGGAACTTTACCCTGGCCCTGAGGTCATCGAGCTTGTTCTCCAGTGACTGGACGTTGGTGAGCAGGATGCTAGGCAGAGGTGTGCGGTGTGCACGGGCTCTTAGCCTGTTCCTGACGCCGGCTCGTTTCCCTCAGGGGCGCCGCTTTGCGTTGCGTCCTTTGTTCTTCCTCAGGATCTCACTCGGCCAGCTCAGACCTGGAGTTAAAAACGTTGAATTGTGAGTACATTATATACCAATAGAAACAAGAGTGTCTCTTTCATACTTAATGTATAATCTAGTAAAAAAAAAAATTTAATAAAAAATTAAATACAGATCTCTAACAAAGTTAAAAAGCCTTGATGCAATAAACAAAATTAGGTGGTAGTTTTATGCATTTAAAAAGTAAAACTGGTCGGTGCTGACCCTAACACAAGAGGAAGGTTAGTAAAAATATACTTTGTTATTTTATGAGGTACACAAAATTCTCTGTACTATTGTATTTTAAGTGTGTTACCAGTACACTAAAAGAATTTAGAAGCTTTTATGAATGCGAAATGCATTTTCTACACTATAACATGTTTTTGAAATACATTACATCAGCAATGATGAGGTAGATTTTATTTTCGAGTTCGACAGATTTAACTTGCACAAGGTTACAAATAAATAATAATGATAATAAAACAGTACTATGGATAAACTATGTATTTAAGCTACTTAACGAAAACATAAAAATTACTTCATGCAGATAAAAATGATAATGATATGAACTGATACACTCGATGATAAAGCTTCCAGCTACTTAATGTTTTGTAAGAGCAACTTACTTTTGTCTTACTTTTAGGGGCGTCTGCCAAATGTCTGAATATAAATTAAAACTAGAAGCAGAGAACAGTGGAGCCAATATTGTCTACACAGATGTCCCGCCTCCAGTTCCTGATTGGCTGGTATTGATCCTACTTTAATGTGTGGTTGGCTGGAATCGTGGTAGAATTACAATGTTGTTGCAGTTTGAGCAAGTGTAGTTTTAAGATGTTGAGTGCACGCGAGAGATAGAGTTTAAACTCACATAAATGAGCTTGAACTCACACAAGAGTTTCAGCATGCAAACACGAGTTTAAGTGCATGCAAGGTTTCGTGTGTAACTTACATCTCATATATCAAGGAACAAAAGACATAAGCATGTTATACACAGACATATGAGAAGACCTTACACGTTAACGCCACAAGCTCTGTACAGATATGATTTTTCTTCTTCCTCTTTGTCTTTTGGCTGTTCCCTTTCAGGGGTCGAGCGAATCATCTGCCTCCATCTAACCCTATCCTCTGCATCCTCTTCTCTCACACCAACTAACTTCATGTCCTCTCTCACTGCATCCATAAATCTCCTCTTTGGTCTTCCTCTAGACCTCCTGCCTGGCAGTTCAAACCTCAGCATCCTTCTACCTATATATTCAAAATCTCTCCTTTGAACATGTCCAAACCACCTCAATCTGGCCTCTCTGACTTTATCTCCAAAACATCTAACATGGGTTGTCCCTCTGATAAAATCATTCTTGATCCTATCCATCCTTGTCACGTTCAAGGAGAACCTCAACATCTTCAGCTCTGCTACCTCCAACTCTGCCTCCTGTCTTTTCTTCAGTGCCACTGTCTCTAAGTCGTAGAGTACAGATATGATTAAAATAATGTATGTAAAAAATTTCCAGAGCCAAAGATATTAATCCTAAAGTAGAGCAATTCCTTATTATAAGCGGGCATCTCGCAACCGCTCCAACAACACTGTACTAATTTACACTGGGTTCTGAGAGGAGGACAAAATAATGTGTAAACTAATGAGTTTTTTTTTTTGTTTTCACCACGTTTCAGACTTGCTGTTTGGCTCATGCAGCAATATACTGTAAATATACATACATCTGCTGAGAGAAACAAAATATAAGACTCGTATGATCACAAAAACATTGGCTTTGAAGTAAGTCTTAAATTAAACAAAAAATCAGGTAATGAAGAGTGTGTCATTGTGTCTCTCTACAGGTTGTATAATTGTGGTGTCTCAGATGAAGGCTGTGCTGCTCTGACTTCAGCTCTGAGATCAAACCCCTCACGCATGAGAGAACTGGATCTGTCCTTTAATAATGTAGGAGACTCAGGAGTGAAGAATCTTTGTGCTGTACTGGAGAATCCTCACTGTAAACTGGAGACACTGAAGTAAGAACATCTCTCTGAAAGTCACATGACCTGCTCCTCAGTAAGACACATTCTCTAATAGTGAGACTGAAGCAGAAGTTTTAGGTTGATCATCAATGTCCTGAGGAGGAAGATTGTTTCTTTTCACTGCACACTGATGATTTGTCACAGAGTCTTTGGGTCAGATGTACGTATGTGAGAAGCTGCAGAGCAAAACATGACTTGATGTGACTGCAGTGTGTCTGAAATGACTGTGAAATTTACTAAAACACTGTAACTAATCACACAAACTGCACCTGGGACACAAACTAAATGCACTGTGTGTGAGCTGTAGGGTTTAAAAGCAGCAGGGAAATGCAAATGAGAAACATTTTATTGGTCTTAAAGCTGAAATAATGTTTATTTTGTCAGTGAACATTCTAACTGCTGTAAAAGGGTTGCCAGATCTTAATCATATAAGCAATTTTAAAACCATGCAGTCTTCCTTAAAAGTTCTTTCACTGAGCTCTTAAATATTCTTGATTTATTTTGTCACTCACATTTTGTCACAAATAAAGAATATCTATAAATAAATTCACTGACTCAAATACACTCATACAGTAACACAGAGCTGAAGTTGAGAACAGGATCAATAGGTGTGTGTATGAGAGGAGATCACAGTGCATGATCACTACTGTATGTTTAATATAGAGAATGTGGAGTTACATCTCACTTTTTTTATACTGTTTTGCTTTCTGGGAGGGCACTGCCACCTTTATGAGGCTGAAACATGCCTGTGGTCTGCCAGATGAGTTGAGTCCCAGGTGCTCCAGCTTGGTGGTGAGTGTTTTCAGGTGAATGAGAGGACAAAACAGGTTCCAATTTCTGGAGCACGCTCGTAAGTCGGATTTGTTCGTCAGTCGGGAACAAAAATCCAGTATTTTTTACTCTCCATTAGATTTATAATTCAGGAATATTTATTTATGCCCTGTGATAGATTGGTACCCTGTCCAGGGTGAACCACGCCTTAAGCCCCCCACGACCCTGGATACAGGATAAAGCAGTATAGATGATGTGAGAATAATTATTAAACAATCAATAATCAGCAAGTAATCTAGTGTACACAAGATATTAATATTATTCATTCATTTATCTTCCTTATTCTGTGCACAGGGTCACGGGGGGCTTAGAGCCTATCCCAGGAAACTTGGGGCACAATGCGGGGTACAACCTGGACTGGGTGACAATCCATCACAGGAAAAAATTAATAATAACTCTTTGTGAATATAAGATTTATTTATATTGATTTATACTTCACATCATATCCTTTAGTTTAAGAGATTTGCTTTTCACCATGATTGGATTTTTACTTTTTTTGATCATGCAATATACTGTAAATATAGGGGAGACCGGGGATGGTTGTAACACTTTTTGCTTTACCACCTATAACTCACAAAATTTTTGAGCTAGAGTTTTTAAACTTTTATACAAAATACCCACATTTGTTTGCTACAAACAGCACTAAATCAAATCTCTGCAAGAATATCACAGACCTTGTGAGTTCATGACAAATACATGGTGTTCCTTTGTTACAACCTACCCCACCACCGGGGTAGGTTGTAACACATGCTGGGGTGGGTTGTAACAGTTAGACAAAAGAAGCAAAAACATTGACCACACCATGCTGTATGCTTCAAAAAGAGGTTTTTATTGAAATAAAAGAACAAGACCACTGAACAATGTCTTTCTCTCTGTGACTGACCATAACTCAAATCCACTTTAAGTTTGACTCAGGTGCTGTGTACCTTGGTGTGATTATTGATTCCAGCCTTTCATTTGAAGCTCATGTAGATAATATTACCAGGATAGCATTCTTTCACCTCAGAAATATTGCCAGGATGAGAAATTTATTGTCGCTAAATGATGCAGAAAAACTAGTTCATGCTTTTATCACCTCTAGGTTGGACTATTGTAATGCCTTACTGTCTGGTTGTTCAAGTAGGTGCATTAATAAGCTTCAGCTAGTCCAGAATGCAGCAGCGAGAGTCCTCACTAAAACCAGAAGATATGACTGAAGTGAAGTGAAGATCCTCACTGACAGGCTGAGGTTCCGCTTCATGAAGAATGTAAACCAGTCAGGCTCTGCCATCTGATTCTTATCCCATGATTGAGGATGTTTTATGTTATATACTACTGCCAGTTGATCTGCAAACTTTTTGACCTAACAGAATTTGGAATAGAAAACCTGAGTACATAGACACAAAAAATGTTTCCAATTGTCTGACACTTACGCTAGTATTCAGTTCTACTCTGGCCTCCAATGGCTAACCTGTCATATGCTTACCTCACGTGGAGTCAGTCCATAATACAGGTCTGCTGCCTGAGTCAAATAGCCAGCCAGCACCTTCTCCTGCACCTCAGAGAGAACTTTGTTGCTACTGCGGTAACCTACACTTGGAAGATCACTGGACCCCAGGTCTCTCAGCTTCTGAAGTGATTTGCAGTATCTGCTCAATGTTACATGGCAGATCCCATGTGCCTTCGCAACTGACCTGACTGACTTGCCCTTCTTTGTGACTTCATCAGATGCTGTTGTTAAAACACTGGCAGGCACACCTCTTTCAGTTGTTTTTTTCCATTGTCTAGGCATTCTTTAAAATTATTAAAATCTGGAAACTGTCCTTAGTTGTATGTAAGGGGATGGTTGTAACACTTTTTAAAGACATGTTACAACCCACCCCACTCCTCTTAGCCATTGTTTAGCTAGCTGTAGTAGGAGAGTGGTTTGAAATTAGCAAGGGATAAATGAATCACATTTTACCTAAGAAACTACAATTTAATCAAATATAAGTTATATGATTTTATCTGCAATAGTATAAATACTAAACAAAATATAGTCTTGGTCAAAAAAAGTACTTTCTTACCTCAAAATCTGTTTTTTAATAATAGAATCTGCATGTATTTGTTCCCAGCCTTGATATCCACCATGTGGGTTTAGGGAGGAAGTGGGTAAACACTGAAATGATGATATGACTCTTATCCTATCCCTGATTGGTGGAATTGGGGGTGTTAAAACTCTCCCCATGTTACAACCATACCCGGTCTCCCCTACAGTACACACATCTGCTGAGAGAAACAAAAAATATTATCATTTTCATTGCATTGTTAATTAGAATAAACAGGTGATATTTTAAATAATATCATTTTACAAACACAACAGCTTTAAAGTGAATTTTAAATAAAGATAGAAATCTGGTGATGAAGAGTGTGTCATTGTGTCTCTCTACAGGTTGCGTGATTGTGGTGTCTCAGATGAAGGCTGTGCTGCTCTGACTTCAGCTCTGAGATCAAACCCCTCACACCTGAGAGAACTTGATCTGTCCTGGAATAAAATAGGAGACTCAGGAGTGAAGTGTCTCTGTGCTGTACTGGAGAATCCTGACTGTAAACTGGAGACACTGAGGTAATATCATCTCTCTGAGAGTCACATGACCTGCTCCTTAGTAAGACACATTCTCTAATAGTGAGACTGAAGCAGAAGTTTTAGGTTGATCATCAATGTCCTGAGGAGGAAGATTGTTTCTTTTCACTGCACACTGATGATTTGTCACAGAGTCTTTGGGTCAGATGTACGTATGTGAGAAGCTGCAGAGCAAAACATGACTTGATGTGACTGCAGTGTGTCTGAAATTACTGTAAAATTTACTAAAACACTGTAACTAATCACACAAACTGCACCTGGGACACACAAACTTAATGCACATGAATATCTATAAATAAACTCACTGACTCAAATACACTCATACAGTAACACAGAGCTGAAGTTGAGAACAGGATCAATAGGTGTGTGTATGAGAGGAGATCACAGTGCATGATCACTACTGTATGTTTAATATCGAGAATGTGGAGTTATTACTGCGAAGGAACCAACATTTTTGGTTTTAATGCTGGTTCGTCGCCATATGGGATTTTTGACACAGATGTGCGGAGAGTGACAGAGATATGGATATAAATCGTTTTTAAATTTGAATATTTACACTTTTTGTCATATCTTTTAATTCATGATTATAATTTCGTCATGTTTCAGACTTTTCTTGATTGTGCAGCAATATACTGTAAATATACACACATTTACTGAGAAAAAATTAAATATAAAACTTCGTATGATAATGTTTAATTACATTGTTAATTAGAATAAACAGGTGATGTCATTCAGAATAATTATATAATTTTACAAACACATCAGCTTTAAAGTAAGTCTTATATGAAAATAAAATCTGGTGATGAAGAGTGTGTCATTGTGTCTCTCTACAGGTTGCAGTTGTGTGGTGTTTCAGATGAAGGCTGTGCTGCTCTGACTTCAGCTTTGAGATCAAACCCCTCACACCTGAGAGAACTGGATCTGTCTATTAATAAAATAGGAGACTCAGGAAAGAAGCTGATTTCTGCTCTTACAGATGATGAACATTACAAACTACAGACACTGTCGTTATATAACTGTTCAAAAAATTAAAAAAAACCAACAATTTAATGAATTCACCATTTCTGTTTAGTCCCAGTCATATAAGATTAGCAGATTAGAAGTTTTATCACTGTGTTTTTTATCCAAGAATAAACTAATGCTTTAATGTTTTGTGTTTAGTAAAGTTGATTTGAAAATCATGTGAAGTCAGAAGACAGGGAGTCAGTCAGAGTCTACAAAATGTCACAAATGAGTGCATGAGAGTGATTGTAAATGAACATCTCGTCTCCTTGTGACACCCTGCTATCTCTGACTTCATACTGCTGCTTTTGTTTGAACAAGATGATCTCTGCTTTTCCCTGTTTCTGGAAGCAAACTTCATTCTCTTAAAACGTTTCTGCTACAAATATTGTATTTAAGCCGCCACTTTCCTCACTCTGACACTTCTTCCAGCACCCGACCTCCACACCGTGTCTTCTGTCATTCCTGTAAAATTCACCTCAGCTTGTTCTTAAAGACTGCACTTAAATATAAATGTAAAACAAGAGCTAAATGACTCAGTAGTGTTGATTATTTAAAAAGCTCCAAAGCCTGTGATTGGATAAGAGCAGTGATGTGATGAGTAAATATCTGCTCATGTTCCTGTTATAACACAGATGTTACTTATTACTTATTAATAAAAAAATATATATTTTATATACAGTGTGTGATAAACATCTTTGTGTGATAAAGACTCCAGTGTTCCTTCATTTTCATGTGGGTGATAGAGAACATGATTATAAACACATCATTCATTTAGTTATAACACATTAAACAGACTCAAAGAGACGTGAGAAGTGTGTGTTCCTCGTGCACAGTGAATCACGGACTTAGTAAACACAGACAAGTGGAGTGACACAAGTTATCAAATCTGTCAGTTCTGTTATAAAACATCAGCCTTGCTGTGGTCGCTGCTTGTCCAAACACATTCATGGACCAAAAATAACTGTTGTATGATGCATGTTTGAAGGGTCATGTTATTGTTCTGTGTTTATTATTAGTATTTTTTTTCATACTGTGTTATGTTTTTATTTTTATTATGCATATTGTTGCTGTTTGTTGGCCTCACAATTAAAATGATTGTATTTAAGTGCTTACAGTGTCCATAATTTAATCAAATACATAAAAAAATAATGCCATACATGTCAATATTTTTGTTTAAAGTAGGTGAAGTGATGAAGGGTTTCAGCTGTGATGTATGGAATACTGGGTGGATCCTGAGCGCCGCAGGTGCCGTAGGTGAGAGAGTTAATTTGTAGAGTGATGCAGTATGGTCCCATGAATCTGGGTGAGAGCTTCCGTGATTCTGTGTCTAGATGTAGGTTTTTGGTAGAAAGCCATACCTTGTCACCAACGTTGTACAACCGTCCCGGAGGGTGTCGGCGGCGATGCTGGGCGACGTAGCTGGTGTTGGCACGTTGGATAGCGATGTTGGCTTGATTCCATACCCGCCGACAACTACGGACCAACTAGTGGGCCGATGGTACGTCAACCTCCGGTTCTTGATGGTTGAACATCGGAGGCTGGAAACCATAGCAAACCTTAAATGGGCTTAGGCTCGTAGCAAAGGAGACGTGGAGATTGTGGGACAGCTCAGCCCATGTGAGGTAGCGGGCCCAGGAGCGCTGACGATCGGAAACAAAACACCTCAGGTAGCGCTCCAGCTGTTGATTGGTATGTTCTGTCTGACAGTTAGTCTGGGGTGGTAACCGGATGACAGACTGCTGGTGGAATCGGTAAGACGGCAGAAGGCCTTCCAGAACCGGGCGGTGAACTGGGGCCCCCTTTCCGAGACGATGTCTTTGGGGAACCCATGCAGGCGGACTACGTGTTCTAATATCAGCTCAGCGGTGTCCTTGGCTGATGGGAGTCCGGTGAGAGCCACCAGGTGTACGGCTTTGGAGCAACGAGACAAGGAGAGCAATGCGTAGCCGGTCGGTGGAGTATTTGGTGGAATTAAACTCAGCCATCAAATCCAGGGCTGTTAAAAACACACTACACTTCCCGTCTGTTCCATCCCATTTCTCTGGAAGTGCAAGAAAAACATCAGAAGGAGGGGGGTGGGGGTTGGTGCGGTGCTGCAGCCGCCGCGACGGGAGGCCGGCTAGCCGCGCTAGCAACAGCCGCTTGGAGATCCGCATTCTTCTGTCTAAGCTCCGCAACCTCGCGGCGCAACGTCTTGTACACTCTGGCGCAGAGTAGCGAGTTTAAAGAGGAGAGATGTACAAATTGATGCTAAACTAAAATCTCACATGCCTATTATGTCTACTGCCATTGTACCTTCAACTTTAACTCCTACTATACCACAGTACCAAACTTTTAATGCTTAGTCTTAGCCACTTGTACCTGCCAAATTGGAAAGACTTTGATGAAGAAAGTGATCCCATTTCCTTTGTGGAATGTTGTGAAGATTATCTTGCCCTGAGACCTCTTACTAACTCTGAGGTTTTAGCCTCTCTTAATTCAGTTTTAAAAAGAGCAGCCAAGGATTATTTGCTGACAGAATGCAGATCTTGACCTGGAGCCAATTCAGGGAAACTTTCTTGAAAGCTTTCTTGAATGATGACTTTGAGGCAGAAGCTGCTAAATTCTTGTTGAAGAGCAGGGCCCTAAAGAGTCTATTCATGATTTTGCCTACCATTACCGAACTCTTTGTCTACGCTGGAAGAAAGAGATGAAGGAAAAATAGATAGTCCAGTCCATTTTAAGAAACTGAAATTAATAGCTGGCCAGTCTTTTGGGGGGAACTGTCAAAGAAGTCTGCAAGTTGATAAGGATTGGAACACAAATCTAAAGAGATCTGGAAGAATCTATAAAGTAATGGGAAAACAGGCAAATGCAGATATACGGAAACAAGAATTTCAAACTGATAGAAACAGTAATACTAAGTCAAACCCCACACATATCATTCAGCCTTTTCATTCAGCCTGTTCATCATTTCAGAACACTTTGAGGATGGTGAGCCAACCACTGGTAATCCGTGGAAGATATTTTCAGGCTATGATTAACAGAGGGAGTTCACTGACTTATGCAAGAATCCTGTTGGAATCAGTTGAAGCATAGGGAACATTTGGAGCCCAGTCATGGGCAGACTTTTCAAAAGGCAAATGGACAAGTTTTAAATGCCTTAGGGGTGTGGTGATATTATTGTGAAGTACAGCAGAGGAAACTTGCACTGACCTTTTATTTAATGAGGGATGTGGATCTTGTTGCGCTTATAAATTTTAGGAATGGATTTCCTTATGTTGGCTGGAATTTGTTGGGATTTTCATAAGGCTTAGTATATTCTGTCTGCCACAAATGAATACTAGGAAGAAACATTTTCATTCTTTCCTGTTTGTTCTACTAATGCTTTGTTGTCCTTCTACTTAGCCTTACCCATATCAGAGGACTCACCTGAGACCCACTCACTTATCAATCAATTAATCACTAAGGCAGATACATCTTTGGAACTAAAGTCACAACTGAAACAGCTCATGAAAGATTGACCCACAATATGCACACATGAGATCGGTCATACCGATGTAGTCAAACATTGCATCATAACCACTAATAAAGTACCTATTCATCGGAAAGCCTATTGAGTATCTTCTGAGAAACAGCACTTCATCGATCAAGAGATAAAAGATGATGCTTAATAAGAAAATAATTCAGCCTTCAACATCTCCCTGGCTGCTCCAATTGTCCTTGTACCCAATAAAGGTAGAGGACAAAGATTCTGGTTGACTTTAGGGGATTGAACCCAATGACTCTACTAGACACATATCTTATGTCATAGATACAGAATATCCTCAAGTCTCTTTATTGAGCTGCAATTGTCAGTGCCCTAGATCATAAAAGTGGGTATTGGCAGGTTGAGCTGGAACCTGAAAGCATCCCCAAGACTGCTTTTGTTAATTCACCAGGTTTTTTGAATTTCTTTCTTTGCCTTTTGGGCTAAAAAATGCTGCTGCTTCATTTCAGCGATTGATGGAGTTGCTACTAATGGACGTAAAGGGAAAGAGCTGTTTTGTTTACATCGATGACAATGTGTTATATTCTAAGAAGAACATTTAACCCACTTACATTTAACCCACTTACATTTAACCCACTTTACTGTCTTTTTAAAGCAGGGCTCATGCTGAATCTCCAGAAGTACAATCTCATGCAGAAGTCTTTGTCGTTCGTGGGACATGTGGTATCCAGAATAGAAGGCCAGGGGTAGCTCAGTGGTTAAGGCATTGGACTACGGTTCGGAAGATCCCAGGTTCAAACCCCACAACCACTAAGTTGCCACTGTTGGGCCCTTGAGCAAGGCCCTTAACCCTCAACTGCTCAGATGTATAATGAGATAAAAATGTAAGTCGCTCTGGATAAGAGCGTCTGCCAAATGCCTAAATGTTAATGTAAATGAATTCAAACTGATCCGGCTAAGGTAAAAGCTATTACTCAGTTTTCTGTCTGAAGGAAGTATATCGGTTTCTGTGACTTGCAGGATGGTATCAAAGATTTAACACTAGAAGCGCCGCTCCAGTGTCACCTACATTTAACATGATTCACCGGTCATATTGTTTTGAATGGGAAGCTGTCGCTGACACACAATGATCGCTAGATGCTGCTTTCACCCAAAGCAAATAGTTTAGCTACAACGT
Source organism: Clarias gariepinus (assembly GCF_024256425.1). Lineage (NCBI taxonomy): Eukaryota > Metazoa > Chordata > Actinopteri > Siluriformes > Clariidae > Clarias > Clarias gariepinus. Next base: position 27,427,753 of record NC_071111.1, read on the forward strand.
CAACTTGCACTTGGACAATGCGGCATTCATTCCCGCGTTGATAATCAGCAATATTTTATAAGGAGATTTAGGGATTTAGCTCTTCTTAATTTATAACATTTGGAGAAAATTCATTAGTTCGTTCATTCTATTTGAAGCTTTTAAACTACTTGGATTTTTTTTAGTGTGACAGTGCTTTAGATGGAGCAGGAGCAGCGATTTAGTCCTAAACTCGCTTCAGTGAAGTTATTGCTAAAACAATGTAATGACCCCTCCTGAGGATATAAAGCTTTATTATTGTGTTTAAAATAATCAGATCTACCACAGCAGATAATAAACTATGCTGTGTCATAACTGAAACAAACACCATGCTTATGTCTTGTTTCGTTCAGTGTTGCTAGACAACGGACCACGCGCCTAATCAGTGGAAACGTTGTGCGCTTGGCTGCAGTGTATTAGAAACATGCAGAATGTTTTACTGTTTATGCACACATAAGAATCATGTAAGAAAAGCGAAGGAAATGTGGAAGTGATGTGTGACCACTTAATTACTGTAGAACTAAACCAAAGATTTTGGTAACTAAACGGGGTTTAACATCTGCAAAGTGACACTAAACAGCTGAACAGCTTCACTTTTACGTTTACCTCTGAGTGTAACATGCACATTATGCCACGCACACACAGACATCAGAGGAAGGTTCATGACAGAAAGCTAGACCGTCGTAGTGGCATAGCGGAGGTCGCTCCCCCAGACGTTTTTTGGGGGGGGCGCTATCACCATCTCGCCCGAGCTGGCGGAATGGCTGGAGGACAGCGAGGAGCAAGGGAAGAGAGAGCTCTTGCAGAGCTGGGAAGGCTGCAAGCTGAGCGAACCGGCGGACTGGCTGGAAAACAGCGAAGAGCAGCGAGAGAGAAGAGCGCGGCAGAGCTGGGAAGGCTGCAGACTCGCCATTCGGCGGACGCCGTTCAAGGGTGAAGCAGCGGGGAGATACACGGTCCCAACCACCATCCAAGAGGCACGGGCCGAGGAGGCCTGGCAGGACGGTGATGAGGACTTAACGGAGGAGGACTACACGTTGTTGGCACAGCTAAACCGAGAGCGCATTTCCGACCTGCGGGAGCAGGTGGCACTACTCCAAAGGCTGCTCGTCCAGGTTCGAGAGAACTGCGATGTAGCTCCGGACACTCTCCCTCTCTCTAATCTGGACGACGCGCTCCTCCTCCCGCTCCTGACTGTAGTCAACGCGGAGGTCGATGTGCCGCGGCTGCCAGACACGTCTACTCCTCAGCCGCCGCCTCTGCCAGACGTCGTGTGCGGCGCTGCCGATCTGCCGCCTCCGAGCTGCATAGACACCGAGCCAGCGCTTCAGCCGGGCTTCGAGGACGGCCTACTGCTTCCTCCGCCGCCCGGCTTTGAGGACATCGCTCCAGCTCTGCCGTCGCCGCCCAGCTCAGCGAGCGTCGCTCCAGCTCCGCCGCCGTCGCCGCCCAGCACAGCGAGCGTCACTCCAGCTCCTCAGCCGCCGCCGAGCGTCGCTCCAGCTCCTCAGCCGCCGCCGAGCGTCGCTCCAGCTCCTCAGCCGCCGCCGCCGAGCGTCGCTCCAGCTCCTCAGCCGCCGCCGAGCGTCGCTCCAGCTCCTCAGCCGCCGCCGAGCGTCGCTCCAGCTCCTCAGCCGCCGCCGAGCGTCGCTCCAGCTCCTCAGCCGCCGCCGAGCGTCGCTCCAGCTCCTCAGCCGCCGCCGAGCGTCGCTCCAGCTCCTCAGCCGCCGCCGAGCGTTGCCCCAGCTCTTAAGCCTAGCCCACGAGAGGGGATCGACCGCCTCGGTGTTGGAGGTCCGGACTGGGACCGCTGGGGAGGGAGTCCGGGTCCTCCGGTAACGCTCCGGAGGAGCGTTTTTTAGGGGGGGGTACTGTAACGGTTAACCCCTAGAGGGCGCCAAAACGCCTGGGTTTGTTTTGTGCTTAAATAAAAGCCGTATACTAAACCGCCAGCTCGCCCCCTGCACATTATGCCACGCACACACAGGCATCAGAGGAAGGTTCGTGACACTGAGAAAAAAAGCTGTATTTTGTTTGTCTGTTTATATATTGAATTTTTATAACAGTATATATATATATATATATATATATATATATACACACACACAATATGTATATACAGGTCCTTCTCAAAAAATGTGCATATTGTGATAAAGTTCATTATTTTCTGTAATGTACTGATAAACATTAGACTTTCATATATTTCAGATTCATTACACACAACTGAAGTAGTTCAAGCCTTTTAATTGTTTTAATATTGATGATTTTGGCATACAGCTCATGAAAACCCAAAATTCCTATATCAAAAAATTAGCAAATTTCATCCGACCAATAAAAGAAAAGTGTTTTTAATACAAAAAAAGACAACCTTCAAATAATTATGTTCAGTTATGCAATTAATATTTGGTCGGGAATCCTTTTGCAGAAATGACTGCTTTTATGCGGCGTGGCATGGAGGCAGTCAGCCTGTGGCACTGCTGAGGTGTTATGGAGGCCCAGGATGCTTCGATAGCGGCCTTAAGCTCATCCAGAGTGTTGGGTCTTGCGTCTCTCAACTTTCTCTTTACAATATCCCACAGATTCTCTATAGGGTTCAGGTCAGGAGAGTTGGCAGGCCAATTGAGCACAGTAATACCATGGTCAGTAAACCAATTACCAGTGGTTTTGGCACTGTGAGCAGGTGCCAGGTCATGCTGAAAAATTAAATCTTCATCTCCATAAAGCTTTTCAGCAGATGGAAGCATGAAGTGCTCCAAAATCTTCCGATAGCTAGCTGCATTGACCCTGCCCTTGATAAAACATACCAACACCAGCAGCTGACATGGCACCCCAGACCATCACTGACAATGGGTACTTGACACTGGACTTCAGGCATTTTGGCATTTCCCTCTTCCCAGTCTTCCTCCAGAATCTGGCACCTTGATTTCCGAATGACATGCAAAATTTGCTATTATCCGAAAAAAAAATCTCTTTGGACCACTGAGCAACAGTCCAGTGCTGCTTCTTTGCAGCCCAGGTCAGGCGCTTCTGCCACTGTTTTTGGTTTAAAAGTGGCTTGACCTGGGGAATGCGGCACCTGTAGCCCATTTCCTGCACACGCCGTTACACAGTGGCTCTGGATTTTCTACTCCAGACTCTCTCGACTGGAATCGGTCCTTCTCCACAATCTTCCTCAGGGTCCGGTCACCTCTTCTCATTGTGCAGCGTTTTCTGCCACACTTTTTCCTTCCCACAGACTTCCTACTGAGGTGCCTTGATACAGCACTCTGGGAACAGCCTATTTGTTCAGAAATTTCTTTCTGTGTCTTACCCTCTTGCTTGTTAAAGAAAGGCTTTCTTTTTTGAAGCGTGCCTGATGGGCAGAAAGCGCAGAAACCCAAGTAACAGCTAGTCATTCCAGCTTGCCTACAAAAAGACCTCATTGCATCATCCTACACCTTCGTAGGCTCAAGACTCTACTGAGGTTGGTAGACATCTGTTATTGGCCCACACTGCGCTCTGACATCTGGAAATACTGCAAAGAGTGTCAGGTTTGTCAACAACACAAACCTTTAATTTCTAAACTAACTGGCCATACGCAGTCAACACTGGTAGAACCTGGACACATGCTAGGGATTGACCTCATGGGGCTATTTCTAAAAAGTTCTAAGTTAAATGAATGGCTTCTTGTTGTTGTAGAATACTGTTCAAAATGGGTGGAGTTGTTACTCCTGCAGGTGGCTTAAGCACCTCAGATTGCTTGCATGTTGATAGAGTTTTTTATTAGGTGGGGAACCCCAATGTATTTATCTCCGCAGTCTAGTATGTACTGTAAGTGTAACAGGTTCGACCCCTTTGTGCACGGGTGCACTTCTGCGCAGTTCGCTTACGCTGATTCTATTTTCAGGGGTTGGCCAGACCGGCCCCTCCCAGCTTTTTCTGTGGATGCGCTGTCGGTCAGGAGTCCTCTTTGACAACTCCCCGCTATGTTTTATAATAAAAACTTCAGCTATGCCCGGGCTCAATTAACGGAGATGGCTCACAAGCTGTGTCTAATTCCATGGCCCCACTCCTTTGCACACTTGCAGAAGGGGAGGCCGCTTAGCTAGCGAGCTTCAGAGTGAGCGAGCCGCAATATTAGATTTGGGTGCACTCCCATCACAGTCGGAAGCTGTTACAATGACCCTCCCTCAGCTCCAAGCTCACGGTCGATGCTGGCACTGCCAAGTTAGACCCCAGGCTCATTTGGGACTCAACCCAAGGTCCGTGCCAGGTAGCCCCATGCTGCATTCACCACCTGTGTAAGGGGTTTGACCCTTTGTGCATTGCTGGCACCACAGACACACGAACACGAGGCGAGGTCTTACGGAAAAAGGGTAATTAAATTTAGGAAAAATGGGGAAGGAAAGGATTAAAGGAGGGAGGATGGAAAGAACAGGGAGGAATTTTGTGCAAGTCCAGGTCTGGTGGGCAGTGCCCTGCTGGCATGCGGGAAAAGGCTGGTGAGCGGTGGGCAGAGTGGCAGTGTGGGCCTGCGTGGACAGCAGCTTTTGTGCTGTTCAATCGCGCTGACTCTGTTCTAGGGGAATGGCCAGTCTGGCCCCTCCCAGCTCTCTTTGTGGACACTTTACAATGAGTAGAACGTGTAACCTCCTTGTGGCCTTTTTCTCCTCAGCAACGGAGTCATGATATTCGGCTTTGTTAAAAGCTGAAGAGCTGTGGGAGCACAAGGCTGTCTTTATTGTAGAGATCAAAGGTGTACTCGCCTCTGTGAAGTCCCTAGGGACTTGCTCCATTGCCCCACACACATGCTGCTCTTTCGCGTTCTTGTGCGCGTCGCACTCTCCGCTTACAACCCAATAGCAGCAACCCAATAGACCCCGAACTACTCCTTCAAACATATGCACATCCCAAGACTAACCTCACGGAAAGGGTCAACCATACTTTTCAAACCCTGATCTCGTCCTACTTTTAAAACCACCATCGGCACTGGGACAGATGGTTGGCAGAGTTTGGTTTTGCCATAAACATAGCTTGGCAGAAAAGTATTGCATTTACTCTAGCTGAAATTGCGCTTGGTAGGAAACTTAATTGACCTTTAGAGAGAGCCATTCATAGACCTCCTGACCCAGACAGTCCAGCGTACCCCATGTTGAAAGACAGAAAGAGCTGATAAGGACTGTGCAAAGGAACGTGAAATGAGCTCAGCAATGAGCTCAGCAAAGCAAAAAACGATACTATGTAATATTTGTACACATACAAATAGCAACACATGTAGACCTGCATAAAGGGCAATACATAAATAACCAGAGACACAGAACCAGTCCTATATATAAAAAAATAAAAAACATATTTTAAAGATAATGGAAAATAATTATTAAAGAAAATGAATTATAATGGGAAAAAGCTATGAGCGCGAGGAGGAGTCAGATAGCGAGGTGTATGACGTAATGGTACAAGATAAGAGAAATGTAATTATAATGGGTAAATTTACTGGAAGAAATTGGAATAATTTGTTAATATTTCCAAGGCTGGAGAAAAAATTGTGCAGGAGATAAGATAAGGTGTGCATTTTAATTGTATTTGTGTCGCTGTCCAAATACTTATGGACCTGAATATATACAATAATGTCATTATAAATGAGGAGTGTTTCAATGTGTGTGAGCATGACTTACTTAATGGCAAAACATCACCAACTCAAAAAGCAGAACAGATACTGCGTCCAGATACTCGGGATACTCGGGCTCGAGCTGTGACACATACACACATACATACAAACACACACATACACACGCACTCTGTATTATTTGCCCAGACAATCACATTTTGTACAAATATCTTGCTTATAGGTTATGTCCATACACAGATGATTCCTTCGTTTTAAAACTACTTTCATACTTTCTGCCACTAGGCTTTTTAAATTTATTTCTTATTGCTTGGTCGAGTCTCTTTTTAAATGCTAAGGTAACCAAAGGGGAGGACCTTTTGTCCCTGATTATACGCTTTGAAAATTCTACTTAGAGGCATCCAGTAAAGCAATAACACAAACAAGACAGATTATAGTGTTGTTATCTCAAAAGCACTTCTGAATGGTGTACAAGGTAGTGATGTGTCGTTCATGAATGATTCATTCTTTCGAAATAATGAGTAGTCTCAGATAGTGAGCGTGCATTGCGCAAAGCATCACAAAACCTCCGCAGGTTATGTACAGGAAACAGAAATGAGTAGTTACCTCTCGAGTCTTGGTCCGAATCGTTCATTCTTTTGCCACATGACTCCCATAGACACCATGCAGTGCATTACACAGGAAACATAATTGAGCGGTTCTTCTAAAGAATCTCTTAGTCCGAGTCATTCATCCTTTTGTTGTGTGACTCCCATAGTCGATATGCAGTGCAGTACACAGGAAACAGAATTGAACGGTTCTTATGAGTCTTTTGGTCCAACTCGTTCTTTCTTTTGTCACGTGAATCTCAAAGATGCTAATAGCGTAAAGGAACGATTAATTTAAACCAGAAAATGAGATAAGATGTGAGCTGCTTATTCTGTTTATGATAACATGTCCTTAGCTGCATTGTAATATTTTCATTACTGGAACATGTTGGGGGTCTGTTTATTGAAAAAGTAACATTTTATTTTATTTCTAAACAAAAGTACGAAATGGACTAAATGACTCAAAAATAGATTCCTACATTTCGATGAATGAGATTTCAAGAACTGAATCACCAAAATGATCCAAACATCCCACCACTACTGTACTGGTAATCAGTACAAGATCGAAAAAGTCTGAAGAGGAAAAAATATGTGATGTTGTGTATGGTTGCCAGAACAATGCCACTGCAAATACACATGGTTTTTAAAGCTAAAGGCAATCCAACTAAATATTATATTATATTGTTGTTATTTTGGGGAGGCAACGTAGTTTCTGAACGGTTTAAATGTATACACACTTACCTGTACATGGTAATTATTTTATCATTGATAAATGTTGTCTCAGCACTCCATGATTTGTTTTATTCATTTGTATTTTATTCACAGTGTTCTTTATAGATATCAATTCATCCCCGGCATACTTCTTGAGTTAATGTCTGTATGGTATCCTCTCAGTTCGCTTCTGCTTCTCCATTTTAACGATTTAATGTTCTTGAAATCTACTTCACCCCACCTTATGTTTGAGTTCTGAACAGCTCACCATTACTACACCAACAAAATATCGCCTCAGTGACATCCAAGATACAGTAATAAACACGTGTCTGTCTAATATAGAGTGTAGAATGGCGACCTCTTGTGGACAAACAGCAGATAAGCAGCGCGTGTTCTGTCTGGAGATAAGCTTCACAGCAAGGCAGCTCAGACTTTTTTGAAATTATATTCGGCTAAATCATACAGAAATAAGAGTGGACATCTTAACAAAATGATGGCAAATAAGTGTAGAATAGTTAATACCTACACAGCTAAAGCTAGCTCAACTTTAATGTGCTTTACAAGCAAAGAGTGATTAAATCAAACCTAGGTCCCTCTGTTAAGCTCCTTCTTGATCTGGTGGAGAATTCTAATTGAGAGTTTCTTGTTTTAAAACCTTGGTTAACAAAGGTGTTAGGATTATCGTGAAAAACAAGGCCTGTAAGGAAGAGTTACAAATTGAATTAGCCTTCATTTACCCATAAGGGGAAAATCAGGGGTGTGATTCATTGGGCTACATGTGTTTCTATACATTGCTTCAGCAGCCCTTGATTAAATTAAACAACAGTAAAATGTTCATAATTAACCTAAACAATAACGAATTTGTCCTCTAGTTTGCTCCTAGTAAGCGTATCGAGGTGTGGTTGATACATCAAGCAATAATTCTACTTCTTCTTCGAATTAATTTTAAAACTTAACAGTTTGTATAGGGGACATGTCTTAAACCTTACAAGCGTCCAGTAGTTATCAAGTAAACATCCTAAACTAAGAGACTTGCTTCCTGGGGATTTTATGAAGTGATCTGTCTACTTCACTCCATCAACAACATGGCATGTTTACACTCATTACATTTATAATTCTTATATTGCAATATCTTGTTTTGCTTTTTACTCACATTACAACTGCACTGTTTTTAATTGTGTTCATTGACACACTTTCACTTTATGTACTGTAGTTTAGGATTCTTTTTATATTTTCTTAGAAATGTGCAGTCTCTGTTAATTGTGTTGTTAATAGTCATGGAAGAATGTTTTTTAAATTTCACTACAGTATGTACTGTAACTACTGCATGGTTACAATAACAATAAAAGACACTTTGGTTTTGACTTTGGCTTATCTAAAAACATGTATACCTTAAAAAGAAAACACTGTATATTTATTTAGTATATATTTATTTGTTTTAATTATTTTAAATTTGCTTCCTCTTGCTTTTTGGATTCATACCAGACTTTAGCAAAATGGTCTTTGTGCATGTTTCTACTCTTACTTTCACTATTAAACATAGCTGAAGTTTTTATTGTAGATTCTTAACCATGCAACTTTACCAAGCATTTAAGTGCTCTCCATTTGTATTTATTTATTTTTTTCACAAAGGTTCAGTGCTGTCCTTATAGGTTTTAATAATGTGTTAAACATTTATTTAACCGATTCCAGTAATTTCGAATCTACTTATAATTTTTTTTTTTTTTTTAGTTTTCAGTGCTTGACACTTGACACTTCTGAAATAGTGACTTTTTTCATGGCAGCGTATCTTTAGCAATTTAAAATCTTGAATTTATTTTGAAATCTTAAAATTTCAAAATTTATTTCAAAATTTATTTTGAAATCTTAATAAATTTTAATTAAAAGTCAGTTTAGCAGTTAAAAAAACAGATTATTTGAATTACAGCAGTAAATAATTAGTTGTAGCTTTTTTTGTTGTGAATAATAACAATTTTAAAGCCAGCTGTTCTAAAGCTAATGAAGTTATAAATATGAATATGAACTGATTCAAAGAGTGGACTTCCAATTCCCGATTGACTCATCACCTGTAATGAATCCTTTTTTCTAAAGTGAAAGTGTTTCAGCATCGAGTCCATTTTGTGGAAGTGTTGGAAAAGTCAAAATACAATCTTTGAAACAAAAACTGAGATATTAATGTAACACAACAGGGCCGGGTGACTAAAGGTGAGTGATTTATCTATTATTAACAACTTTATATAAAAACAATGCAAACATGATATATTGTAAATAAAACTCGCGTAAAACTCAGATGTAGAAAATGTGTAATGTCTCGGGTACAGGTTCAACCTGAAACAGGTATTGTCAGGTTTTTGCTGTTTTTGTAAAAGTAACAACGCTCTACCAGACGACACACTGTAATGTGCTGCACTTCTTACAGTAGTTTTAAAAATAAAATGTTAAGATGAAAATTTGCTATAAGGTTACTTTGGTACAATACTGTGCATCTTATGGCAATGTGTATATTTATTATTGTGCCCGCCTCAAACAAAAAGGAGTAAAAAATTACAATGTTTAAATAAAAAATTCATTATGAATAAAAAATAATGCTATTTGAAAGTGCGACAAGCAATTTACAAAGATTGCGGACAGGTAGCCACACGTTTTACAGCAGATTTTAAAGCAATATCTTACATGACGTGGACATTATTGAAATAAAACTATGATCTGTATATTAGAAATAAAGGACAGGCAACTGTTCTTATACAGTAGTTTCTGTTTTAACATCATTTTAAAGCAAATATATGGACTTAAAATAGCTTCTTGTTTGACTTTTAAAAAAATCAGATATATTTTAATATTGTAAGCACATTAAAGAAAAATTATGACTTATAAAAGAAATAATGAGCAGGTTAATTAATATTAAAAATAATTTTTAGTTGCAGTTTGGGTTTTCAGGTGCACTGTTTCATTTCAGAGATCATAAGTAATTAATTAATACGTTCCTTGGTAATGTGTTAATGTGTTTATGTCAATAACTACCTTTTTTATCTGTGGTAATGTAATACAAATATTATTTGACAACAGGACACTAAGGTCAAAGGTCAAATAAATAATTGTTCAACAATGATGAGGGCTTCTCTAAATGAAAAAGGGGGGGTCAATTTATGTATTTATTTATATTTTGATTTTTTGGTATTTTTCTAACACACATCAAGGACAGCGCTATTCGCTTCTTTCATTGCATGAGCTTACAGACGACTGTTGTGGGCATAGAGCCATGACTGATGTGAGAGTGCAGATTGCTTCCTATATTAATTTATTTTTTTACGCACATTAAAAAAATATGTGCAGCAGAAAGTTAAAAGATGCAAAATCATAATATCCAGTAATGGGCATTATACAGTTATTCTCAGTTGCTTTAGAACATTTCTTGAATAATCCTGAACATTCACAAAACTGTCAGTGCATTTCTCAGAACAATTATTACAAACAGCACAACACAATGTATAATCTACAAAAGCCTGTAACTTGGTCAAAATCTTAATCTGTCTCTCAAAATTAAACACTTATGTCAGTAAACATGTCAGTGGCATCAAAATAAAAAGTCCTTGTATCATTGTTTATGATCACGGCAATAAAACTGCTCAGTCATCTGGTCAATATAACAGTGTACTCTGTACTTATTATCTGATCAAAACTATGGCTAAGGTTTTATGACAGAACTGCTTTTATCAAAACTATGTTCGCTTGTACATGTTTATAATGTAATTTGCTGACAAATGATGTCTTTGTGATATACAAAAGAAAAGACAAGACTGTTTTTCATCACTGCACAGCTCAAATAAAAACAAAATAATAAATTAACAGTGAACATGGGAAACATTCCGTAGGCAGAACTGTACATGCAGTGCATTATAGGTAATTACAGTGCTATTATTCTATACTTTCTGACTTGGCTATCTGTCAGGTCACAGATCACATTAAATTAAATTTTTCACATCACATTAAATGTTAAAATAATATTTCAGAATTACTTTTGAACCAATAGATCACATGACCTAAAAGTTATTTTAAAAATTCAAATATTTCTATTAAACAGTTACAGTTCTTAAAAATATTTATATTCAATAGGAAGAGGTGTGTCTGCTTGACATGTAGTATAAATGTATGTCTGTATATTTATATCTATTATTAAAATATAATTAAGAGACAAATTATGGGTTTTGAATATACTGTAAATGATTGTGTCCTCTGTAGAAAAGTTAGTTTGGTCACTTAATGGGTGGCATACTGGTTAGCACTGTGGTCTTCCCCAGTGACCCTGTGTTAGGAAAAGTGGTATAGAAAATGAGAAAGTGAGTGGGAGGTCACATAACCTGAAGGTTATTGAAATAATATGCAGGTCTCGCGAGGGGCAAAACCACGTGAATGAAGTTCTGAACAGGCAGAGGCATGGTCACACAGAAATGCACTTGCCAGGCACTGGCGCTGTAAGCCTAATCAGAGTAAATGCGCTGGCAGCATGTTTATTTAAGGCCCTGATACCTTTGCACTTCGTGCAATCATTTACAGTAGGTAGCACCAGTAAAGGTATCAGGGCCAACGACAAAAACAAGGACACGACAAAGACAAGACAAAGGCAAGGTAAAAGACCCAGCCTTAGTCTTTCTTAGAAGCTGGCATTATTAAAAGAACAAGAGTGGCAAGCATCAGTCCAGCGTGCACTTTCAGTTTAAGTGCTAAGACACATACTGTAGCTTACATATGCATCCTCAACAAATGTGAATGTCCCAAGAGGATAAAAGTTTTTTTTTTTTGTTTTGTTTTTTAGAGACCCTCTCAGTTTTGAGGAGGTGGCGGAGCTTTGTTAGTATTTTGTTCTCAGGTTCTTGAGTTTGTTTTTAGTTTACTAATGAATTGTCCAATGCTACCTCCCAAGGGAAAGATCTTCCCGTGGTATAGAAAATGAACGTCACTGCTTAAGTCTGTCTTAATCAGTCTCCCAACCAATTTTGTTGACCCCCTCAGAAACCCTGCACAAGGGCTCTTATAAATATTATTACATCTCATGATGCAGGTCTCTTACCCACACCCTGTAACAAATAACATTATACATTTTCTATAAAATGTAGACTATACCACTGTTCATTAAATTGCTTACATTTAGCAGACACACATACCAGAGCGACTTACTTTTTTATTTAATTATACATCTAAGCAGTTTAGGGCCTTGCTTAAGAGTCCGACAAGGGCAACTAGGTAATTGTGGGGTTTCAATCTCGGACCTTCTAAACTGTAGTCTAATGCCCTAACCACTGAGCTATCCCTAACTCATGCGATAATTGTACCAAGTTGTAACTTAACTGACTGACAAATTTAACAATTTAATATAGTTATATTTTTGAAATATCATTCTTCATGAATGTGAGCATACAATGGAACCTTGGATTGTGAGTAACCTGGTTTGCGAGCGTTCTAAAAGACGAACAAAATTTTTGCATAAATTTACAAGTGAGTCTTGATTTACAAGTAACAAATATTATGTACTACGCATGCGTTACACTTCTTGTTTGGACGCCAAGCGTAATGTGATCACAACTGAGCCAATGGTACTTCTCTCGCTCGCGCTGCGGAATAGTGGGTAATTGTCTTCCATGCTCAGTCACAGTGCGCCTGCGTTAGTCGTATAGTTAACATCCATGCACGCACGTACTGTTCACTTTAACACTGTGACCATGTGTGTGCATAAGGCATCTTTTATTTTGTGTGCATGTGTGTGTGTGAAAGTCATTTTCCAATGTTATGTCCATGGCTCCAGATTTTCTGTGATCCTGTGAAGAAAACACACTCAGTGAAGATGAAATGGTGATAGATTTAGTGATTCCAGCCAGGTGTCCAGGCTGATTACTTAATTTTGTAACACAGATTTATTTATTTTTTATTAATTTTTTTAAGAATGGCCAATGTTCTTTAGGGCAAATATGTGAAAATTATTGTGTGGTAGTTTAACTACACATTTGTGTTTGTGCTTTCCAATAGTGTGATTCTTCAGGACTCAACTGTGACTTTTGAATCCTGTACTAATATTCAACGATGGAGACTCCTGATCTTGACACTGATAAAAAATGGTAATTTCAGTCATTAAATATTCATATCCAAATTAAGTGAGCATACAGTGTATAAAAGAAGTAATGTAAAAATGTAAATAATAAAGTGGTCATTATTATAGACAAAATAACAGTCACGATAAAATTGATTCTGTTCATTGCAAATAAAATTTAGCTTTCATTAAATTAACAAGATAAAATAATGTTGTGCAGTAAACTCCAGGAGGAGAGATCAGAATCAGCAGCACCCAGCTGTATCTCCGGAAAGAGTAATCAGTCTGTGGTTCATCCTGAGAAGTTTAAAGCTGGAGACTCCTCACCTCTACACAGGTAACGTCTCCTCACTGTTAATGTCACTGCTGAAGTCACAGTTAAAGGGAAATTTATCCAGATAAACAGGATGGCAAATTAAATACTAAAACTTTATATCTCTTACTTTTAATGAAACCACTATTAGTTGTTTAAACACTTTTTGTCTTAATTAGATTTTTATTTAAAAAAAATGTTTGTGGTACCTTTAAAATAAATGCCACTTGGTTGGACATGCCGATTGTGATGTAGGTACATTATTGTTTCTAAGTATGGCTTAATTGTCCAAAATCATTTTTGTTCGCTGCAGGTTATCTCACTGCTTAGCATAATTTAGTCACTGGTAATGCACCAAGCCAAAAGAGTCTTTCTTACATCAATACATCAAATTTCGATACATCAATATTTAACCAGGAAATCTTGCTATAATTAGTAGTAGGAGTTACTCTAAAAGAATTAATCTGAGACGATGGTTACAGATGGTTACCCCGAATAGGGAAACACTGAATGAACAAAGGATTAAGACCCTTAACTAAATTAATCGAATCATTAATTGAAAAAAAATGTCTTTATTTAATCATGACTTATGTACAACAATGCATAAATACATAAACCTACATTTAAATTGAAGGATATCTATAAAACTGGTCACAGCTGATCGTGCACATCCATTACTTCCGTCCCTCTTCTCTCTCTTACGTTCTCTCAAACACACACACGTTTCAAAACACTGTATTATCCATACTGCTCCTATTGTACTTAAAAAAATATGGACATGCAGCAGTTGTTGTGATGGTTAAAAATAAATATAATTAGCTGAAAACATCAGATGAAAGGTACATTTTAAATGTTAAGATAATTATTTTGTGAAAAACCTTTAAAAAAGGTTTTGACTAGACTAGATTAAGTGCACAAGGTTATCAAAACTATGCCATGGCTTATCCTTATCGTGATCAAAGCAAAAGTTTGCCGAATTAAATATTAATGTGTGTAACACTTTAATGAGTGTTCTATTGCTTCTCTGATAAAAGCAGTGAGGGCTCAGAGGGCTAAGGCATAACTTATAACTTATAACTTATTGGAAGATTGGCAGTTTGATTCCTAGCTCCACCAGGTTGCCATTATTGGGCCCTTGAGCAAGGCCCTTAACCCTATTTGCTCCCGGAGTGCTGTTTAATGGCTGACCCTGTGCCTTGACCCCAGTTATGCGGGGAAATGCAAAAGAAAGAATTTCACTGTAATGTTTATGTCACAAATAAAGGCTTAACTTAAAAAACACTTTTGGCCTTAGGGAATCTTAAATAAAATGTTAAATTAAACATCCATGACACTCCTGCACTTCTATAGCACCTGTAAAATGGTGGGCTCTATTAGGCAGCAAGTGAATAGTTTGTTCTGAAAATAATTGTTTTTTAAGCACAAAAAATGGGCAACTTTTTATAAGATAACTTTTATGAGATAAAAGTGGCTTTATTTAAAATAAGGCTCAGTGATGTACATAGGGATCGAAGGCTGGCCCCTCTGGTCCAATTGCACAGATGACACACTGTATTAAAAATAGATTAAAAAAAAAGTTAAGACTTGCTATAATAGAAAAGTGTCATAACACACACATTACAGTTTGCTTTAGCTCTCTCTCAAAAAAAGAACATCTCATTCTTGAGTTATTTCCACTTTGCAGTTAAAAATAATCTTGAGTTTTTCACTAGAGTTTGGTGTGTAGCTGTGGGGATTTGTGCTCATTTATCTACAAGAGCATTAGTGAGGTCAGGCACTGATACTGGGTGAGGAAGCCTGGGTTAAGTCAGTGTTTATCCCAAAGGTGTTCATCTAGTTCATCCCAAAGGTGTTCAATGTTTTCATGGAGCTCACTCTGTGCATTGTCATGCTAAAACAGGTTTTGGCCTCTTGGTCCTAGTGAAGGGGAATTGCAATGTTGCATATTATAATTTCCATATGGTGTATTTATTGAACACATAAAAATAATAATTTAGCTAACATTTATAATATTAATGAAAAGCTACAGTAACAGTTACCACTTTATTAGTAAAAGTTTTTATTAACTTAAGAAGGTACTTAAAACTGTCTGTAATGTTGTGCAGTGAACTCCAGGGAGAGAGATCAGGATCAGCAGCACCCAGCTGTGTCTCCATGAAGAGTGATGTGTCGATGGATCATCCTATTGAGTTTAAAGCTGGAGACTCCTCACCTCTACACAGGTAACGTCTCCTCACTGTTAATGTCACTGCTGAAGTCACAGTTAAAGGGAAATTCATCTAGATAAACATGATGGCAAACTGAATACTAAAACACCATATCTGTTACCTTTGTACGTCAATATTCAATATCTTGCTATATGTAGTAGTAGGAGTTATTCTAACTAAAAAGAGTTAATCTGGGAAAGTGGTTACAGAGTTCACCACCCCAAATGGGGAAACACTGAATAAAAAAAGGATTAAGACCCTTAGCTAAATTAATAAAATCATCTATTGAAGAAATCCCTTCATTCAATCATGAACATTACAGTAATAATTTTACAGCATAATCTCCTTTCTTTTCAGTGCATTTTGTCCATCTGTCAGGCTTTTTGTACTCCCTCATTAATTTTTTTTTTTTGGCTTAGCTGCGAGCCATGAATACACTGCAATTTTTATGGATCTTCGTCCTTGTAGGGCTGTTTTCAGGGGACCAAACAGGTGAAATTCAGATCAGTACTACAGTATATGGAGGATGCTTATTTACCTACAAAATGAAGAGTGTCGGCAGTGCGGGCGAAAGAGTGTGGATGTGCATTATCATCTGCCTCTGTCTGAGGTTTTGGCTTCAGCTTTTTAATAAGCGTCTCATTGTAATGAGCATTGTTGATTGCTGAACCTTTTTCCTGATAATGTTCCAATGCTGGCACTTGCGAATCCCAGAAAACTGTTTCCGTTCCATATTCTGCCAATTACTCTCAGGCTCGTAGTGATGAATCCATGTCTCATCACCAGTAATGATTCTCTGAAAGAAACTCTTACTCTTACTCTTTCGTAAAGAATCGGTTCAAATTCTGTTAGCAGATATTCAACCACTTCTGTTTATGCTCTTCTGTGAGTTTTTTGACACCAGGTACACCCTCAGACCACAAAAAAATAATCATTGTATGCTGCTCTTCTTTCTTGCAAATACAAGTGAGAAATCTATTTTTGTTCAAAAGTTATATTGCTGACTTTGAAATAACACTTAGAAACTGGTAGCAAAACAACAGCAGCCATCCGAAGCCAGTCCACAGTATGACAGATATAATACAGGTAGAATAATTAACACACAGCACCCAGCAAATAAATAACCTCTGGTGCTGATGAACAGGAGAACAAACTTTCACAAACTAAACTTTCACTAACTGGATGATTTATCAAACAATCACTGGACAGTAAATAAATACACTATCCCATGTGCTTTTAATAATGATGTCAACCTACAATTTAATGCAGCTAGACTAATCCACCCAAAGCACTCAATATATCTCTTGTGCTGATGAATGTAAAACACAAACGTGTGTTAATCAAAGTTCTGATGCCTGCAGCATGTGACTTACACACCTTTAAAAATCGAAGAAAAAAAAAAAAAACAAGGTGAAGTTTTGATAAAGAAAGCTGAAGCTTATGTTGGCAGATCGATAACTTTTGTAACCGACATATTTGTTCATTTGTTCATGCCAGGCTTTTGAATGAGATTAACAATAACTCCAAGTCAGGAAAAGGTCTAGAATCTTGAAGCTACATATTTTCTGCAGTTGCTTTTTCTATGTTAGTGTTATTTGATATATAAATATATACAGTAGATTGTTGGGGGTTATATGTGTTTTTTTTTCTATAAGTAAGTGGGATATTTGGGGAATTATCCTATCAGCTTATTCATTTCTGTGTTACTAATAGACCAAAAGAATGTCCCATTCAATGCACACATGTGGGCCCACATACAGGTCCTAAATATCATTTGTAATGTAGATGGTGTTGGTTAAATTTCATATCATATCTTGAAATGTTAAATGGCTTAATAATGTTACAATAGTTAACCTTTGTTTATTTTTTTATTAGCTATGTTTATGAGCTACTTACCTATTATGATTATGATGACAGTACTCACCAGCTTATCGCTCAGCTTATTTTTCCAGCATCTTAATATAATAACAGTGAGAACAATCTTCATTTTCAGAATTGAGGGAATCAGTTCTCAATTTAGAATCAGTTGAGAATAACTAATTTTTTTTAAGGATGATATGGGGGGCCTGCCCTAGAAAAACATGGAGGCCACATATCAGGTAGATTTAGAAACAATTTCATTATCATCAGTATTATCAGTATAACTATGCTAACTGTATGTGAGGGGGGAAAAAGAGAGCAGTTTCTTGGTCTTCTTTTATTTCCGTTAAAGAAGAATGCTGACTATGAAACCTATTTCACATCTCAGGGCTAACAGAGAGCATAATGCAATTTTTCTGTGCCTGTCAAGATTTTAAATCTCATAATGCAGATTTCTTTGTGCTTGCCAATATTTAAACTTTTAGACCTTGGAATATGAGATTAATTATCTTGTTTTATAAGTTATTCTCTTATTTTGAGACTTAACAAAATTGAAGATTTCATTTTTCTTTCTGTGTGGACAGAATTTCACTAGCGTGATGGGAATTTCTTAAAATATCTAAAAGAAATTTTTACTTGATACAGAATGTGGAACTGCAGAAGATTCATATGAGTCTTAGCTAAACTTTGGAATGTATTTTGGCATGGAATGAGATTTGTGGAATTTAGCCTTAATTTACTTACATTAAATGTGCAGTGTGCAGAATAGGAAAACTCATAACAGAAAATAAAGACCTAATGTAATACTACTTATATGCACTTATATGCACCTCATTCAAGGCAGATGTTTAGACTATTATACATTATACTACAATTTTTGTTCACAGTGATCCACAGAAGGCAGAAGACAGAATATCAAAGAGCATCATCACAGATACAGGGTAAGATCAAAACCAATAACATGACTGATACTGACACATTGTAATTACCTACAGAGTAATTAGATTATGAAAAAAATACAGTAGAATAAAACAAACACATAGTAAAAACATTATAAAGAGCTATCAGTGATAGTCAGAAAAATTAGATCCTAAAGATTAATTATTGGACCCAATGTCTCATTCTACTTCACCATCTCACAGGCACGACCCAGAATCTGCTGCTGTAAATGAATGCCAGAAAATTTTTAAATTAAATCTGATTAAGAAGTTTCAGTTCTTGGATGGAGTGGTAATAAACCTGAGAACCCAAACACTCCTGAATGTGATCTATACAGAGCTTTACATCACAGAGGGAGACAGTGGAGAAGTCAATAATGAACATGAGGTGAGAGAAATCAAAGCATCGTTCACAAGAATAACAACAGAGGAAACACCAATCAAATGCAATGACATCTTTAAGCCCTTATCTGAACAAGACGAACCCATCAGATCTGTGCTGACAAAGGGAGTCGCTGGCATCGGAAAAACTGTCTCTGTGCAAAAGTTCATTCTGGACTGGGCTGAAGGGAAAGAAAATCAGGACGTCCAACTCATATTTCCACTTCCTTTCAGAGAGCTGAATTTGATGAAAGACCGGAAACTGAGTTTGATGGAGCTCCTTCACGTCTTTTTTAAAGAAACAAAAGACACCGAAATGTTCAATTGGGAAAAGGTTCTGTTTATTTTTGATGGATTGGACGAGTGTCGTTTTCCCCTAGATTTCCAGAACACAGTGAGAGTGTGTGATGTAACTGAAGCTGCATCAGTGCCTGTGCTCCTGATAAACCTGATCAAAGGGAATCTGCTTTCCTCTGCTTTCATCTGGATCACCTCCCGACCTGCAGCAGCTGATCAAATCCCCTCTAAATGTGTCCATCGAGTCACAGAGGTACGAGGGTTCAATGACCCACAGAAGGAGGAGTACTTCAGGAAGAGGATCAGTGATCAGAGCCTGGCCAATAACATCATCACACACCTGAAGTCATTAAGGAGCCTCTACATCATGTGTCACATCCCAGTTTTCGGCTACATTTCAGCCACTGTTTTAGAGAGAATGTTTGATGAAGCAGAGAGTGGAGAGATCCCCAAGACTCTGACTCAAATGTACACACACTTCCTCATCATTCAAATAAACATAATAAGAGAAAAGTACTCAAAGAAGCAGGAGAGTGATGAAGAAATGCTTCTTAAACTGGGACAACTGGCTTTTAAGCAGCTGGAGAAAGGGAACCTGATCTTCTATGAGGAAGACCTGAGAGAGTGTGGCATTGATGTGAGAGAAGCAGCAGTGTACTCAGGTGTGTGTACACAGATCTTCAGAGAGGAGATTGGGCTTCAGAGTAAAGTGTACTGCTTTGTTCATCTGAGTGTTCAGGAATACCTCGCAGCTCTGTATGTGCACCTGATGTTCATGATAGACAATAAAAATGTTCTAAAAAAGAGTCAGGCTTCAGAACAGAAAAATAAAAAAATTACAGTTTTAGATTTCCACAAATGTGCTGTAGATGAAGCTTTAAAAAGTCAGACTGGACATCTGGATCTTTTCCTTCGCTTTTTTCTGGGTCTTTCACTGGACTCTAATCAGAAACTCTTACAGGTCTTAGTAACATGGACAGAAAAAAGCTCCCGGAGCACAAAGGAAACAGTTCAGTACATTAAGAGGAAGATCAGTGAAGAGCATTCTACAGAGAAATCCATCAATCTGTTCCACTGTCTGAATGAACTGGGTGATAATTCTCTAGAGGAAGAAATCCAACGCTACATGAACTCTGGAAAACAAAAGAAACTCTCTTCATCACAGTGGTCTGCTCTAGTGTTTGTTTTACTGACATCAGCACAGAAGCTGGAAGAATTTGACCTGAATAAATATATTAGTCCAGATAAGATAACAGAAGCTGTTCTTTTGAAGGTGATCCCTGTGATTGCAGCATTCAGAAAAGCAATGTAAGTAAAGCTGAATATTCACCAATATGTGAAGTGGAAAGTTTTGATTACAACATGATTAAGGGTGGAGTTAATTATTATTATTATTATTATTATTATTATTATTGTTATCATTATATATATATATATATATATATATATATATATATATATATATAATGATAACAATAATAATAATTATTATAGTAATAATTATAATAATATTAAGTTTTTTTAACAAATTTACAAACAAATGAATAGGATAATAATAATTAAAAAGTTATGCTTGTTTATATTGGATATTTGGTGCATGCTCACATTACAAAACATTAAGGTATGTCTCGGGTTATTTGGCTGTAACCCTGTTCCCTGAAAAAGCGGGAACGAGATGCTGCATGAAAACGCTATTGGGAATGCTCTTTGCGCGACTGGTTGTTGAAGCATGTGTCTCAAACACGCCAAAGTTTGGCTTATATAACCTAGGTCAGGTAACGTCATTTGATTAGGTGCACTTAGAGGTTATAAATAAGCATGAAGCGGAAACACCCTCAGATCAATTTTGTCTGAAAGGACGTCCAGTCATACATACAGTGCAGCATTGGAGCGCAGCATCTTGTTCCCACTTTTTTAGGGAACAGGGTTACAGGCAAGTAACCCGAGACATTCGCTTTCAAAAGCTACATTTGATGCTGTATGAAAACGCTATTGGGAACGAGGATACCAATGCCGCTGCACTGAAAAGTGTCTGGACCCCCAGGGTTGGGTAGCGTGTGCGCACAATTACCAAAGAGGTCTAGACCTGATTTTAGGATGCTGACTTGAGGACCCGTGAGCCCGGAGTAGCATGAACATCCAAACTATAAAATCTGACAAATGTGTGCGGAGAGGACCAACCTGCCGCATCACACACTTGCTGCAAGGGGACATCTCTTGCCAAAGCCATTGACAATGCAAGCCCCCTAGTTAAATGGGTTAAATGGGAGGTGAAGTGTTACTAATAGTTACCAAGAACCTTGTAAGCTAGGGCAATAGCATCCCTCACCCAATGTGACATCATTTGTCTAGTGGCAGCTGCCCCCCGGTTGCAGTCCCCATAACATATAAAAAGCTGCTCTGATTTTTATCTTCGCTTTCTGTTGTTTTTTTGTGTTTTTTTTTTACTTTTTTTTTACTTTTAGAAAAAAACACACAAACAATGCAGTCCTTTGTCCTCAGGACAAAAAGACCTGAGGATGTTTCCGGTTCATGCCTATTTATAACCTCCAGGTGCACCTAATCAAATGAAGTCACCTGACCGAGGTTAACTTTGGCTTATATACCGGTCGCGCAAAGAGCATTCCCAATAGCATTTTCATGCAGCATCAAGTGTAGCTTTTGAAAGGGAACGTCCTGTTTAACAATTCCTAAGTTGCAATGACGCCACCAAGTGGTCCAATTTGCAATTACAAATGCAATTTTACATTTGATATAGTGTTACCAAATGCCATATTTGTACAAAATCTCATCCTGTTTGTCAAATTTCTTCTTGTTTGTCAAATTGAATGGAGTTTGACAAATTAAAAAACTTAGTTATAGTTTTTATTGGGCTTGGTCTATAGATGCTACCTACAAAATTTGGCAAATTTGGACATTTAAACAATTTTAGGAGTCGTGATTAGATTTTTATGTAGTAACTTGAAGTAAGTAGTAAAAACTTTCTAAGAAAGAATAAATGTACAATTTGGTTGAAGTCTCATGATTGGATCTTAAGCCAGCATGAAGATACTGTACAGTACATACATTTGAAAATCCAAAATTCATCAGTTCACTGTAGCCCCCCTGTGGACTATTGTGATGAAAGACTAGTTCATGTTTTAAGTTTGATCGGAATCAGAAAATTGCAACACATGTTAACATGTACTGAAACTTTGATTGGCTCCTTATGGTCACATGGTTAAGCATAGCCCTTAATATTCAATAGACAGTTAGGACCTATAACATAAGCTAAAAAACATATTTGGTGAAAATATCTTCAACCCCTGTGGAGTCATTAATATTTCAATCTCAGTTTTGCGATATCTTCACTGCAATAGTCAATTTGAACTGTATGACATGTGAAGTGTGTTTCAGGATATTATTAGAATTATGTATACAAAGTTTAATGTGAAAGCAACAAATCATTGAGGAGATAGAACACTGCTTCCTGTTTTTTCACTTCACCACCATGTTTGTTGGAGTGCCACAAACAAAAATGTTTTTGTTGTTGTTGTTTTTTATTTAAAATGACATTTTCCTTTGGGCTTGGTCCACAGAAGTTAAATATAACAATAGCAGGAGATGCAAATACACAAAATTCAAAATGGCAGAAAATAAAATATGGCAAAGCAAAGTTCACTCACTCACTCACTCACTCATCTTCCATACCACTTTATCATGTATCCAGGGTCCCAGGGGGCCTGGAGCCTATCCCAGAAGACTTGGCCGGAACAGGGTGCCAGTCCATCGCAGGGCACACACGCATACACACACTCATTCACACACTATGGGCAATTTGGGAACGTCAATTAACCTTACCTACATGTCTTTGGAACTTTAAACCTTACTGAAAGCTCACACAGCTCATTATTGTTTTCTGACCACTGTGGAAACTTGTATCTATAAATCGATACAGTACAAAAACCGCAGGACAAAATAATTAAATACAATTATTAATTTATTTTATTTAGTACTGTAGTTAGCTTTTCACTTAATCCCTCTTCTCATTTACATTTACATTTAGACATTTGGCAGACGCTCTTATCCAGAGCGACTTACATTTTTCACATCTGAGCAGTTGAGGGTTAAGGACCTTGCTCAAGGGCCCAACAGTGGCAACTTGGTGGTTGTGGGGTTTGAACCTGGGATCTTCCGAACCGTAGTCCAATGCCTTAACCACTGAGCTACCCCTGGCCCCTCATCTCATCTTCTATACCGCTTTATCCTGTATTTAGGATCGCGGGGACCTGAAGTCTATCCCAGGAGACTTAGGGCACAAAGCAGGGTACACCCTGAACAAGGTGCCAATCCATCGCAGGGCACACATACATACACACACACACAAACTACAGGCAATTTGGGAATGTCAATTAGCCTAACCTGCAAATCTGTGGACTAGGGGAGAAAACTGGTGTACCCGGAGGAAACCCACCAATCGGGGAGAACATGAAAATTCCATGCACACAGAGACGGCAATCGAGCCTGGCCGGGCATCAAACCCGACCCTGGAGATGCCAGGCGACAGTGCTAACCACTACACTGCCTTTAACATAATCTATTTTAGATAAATTGACTAATAAATCAATATTCATATTTCTCTAGTGTTTTGGGGGTTGTTTGGCCTCTTGTGTGTGTTTGTGTAAAATATGTGAGGATTTGTTTAATTATTATTATTTATTTATTTCATTATGTATTTTTGTATTTCCTTCAGTATCAGGTGTGATAAAGTTGGAGTAAAAAATTGGTCAGGCTTGGTCTCAACACTTTACTCAGAAACCTCCAATTTGAGAGAGCTGCATTTGACTGTGAAAACACTAGATCTGTCCAACAATCCACTAGGAGACTCAGGAGTAAAGACTCTCTCTACTGTACTGGAGAACTCTCACAGTAAAGTGGAAAGTCTAAGGTAAAATCATCTCTTTGGGGGACAAGAGTCTTTGAGACAACATTGTTGGTGCTGTCTTATAGGAGTTTGGGGGTTCTGTAGCTACTACTAGGGTAGCCATAGCACCGCTCAGTACCCCCAAAACATTATGGTTTGTTTAGAAAATTTAATTCGTAATGAATGAAAATTATACTTAAAATGTAATAATAAAATTAATTATTTTAGGCCGAAAAAAAAAAATTAAAAACAAAAACAAGACTTCTGATCTAATTTCAGTGCGTTTACTGTGTTTATTACCTGCTGAACTTTTAAACTTTATCTCATGTCTGTTAGCCTGCATGCAATTTTGTAACTTAGCATAAACAATGCAAGTTCCATTTATCATCTGGAATAATTGTAAGATTGGTTTTACATATGGGTCATTAGAATTCCAGTGACCTTGCAAAGCTGTGTTGGGAGTTGTAGTCCTTGACTGCCATGTTTGCTTATTTGCATTCAGGGCTTTAGTTGTCAATGTCGGTGTGGATTTGACACACATGAAATCATGCATGTGTGTACACATAGATAAAACTATCCCATAGAGTGAGTCTGCACAGTAAAGACTATAACAGTTCCTCACTTTCTGTTATAGTCTCTGTAGACTAATGTCCCTAAATTGCGTTAATGTTTTGGTCAGTGTTAATTATACCTTGTGATTGGTCAAGAGAGGACAGACAGTCCAACATGACAGATATTATATTACATCATATTTATAAGAAGATAAAAATCTGGTGATGATGTTCACTGTGTCTCTCTACAGGTTGTATAAGTGTGGTATCTCAAATAAGGGCTGTGCTGCTCTAACTTCAGCTCTGAGATCAAACCCCTCACACCTGAGAGAACTGGATCTGTCCTGGAATAATCTAGGAGACTCAGGAGTGAAGTGTCTTTGTGCTATACTGAAGAATCCTCTCTGTAAACTGGAGACACTGAGGTAAGATCATCTCTCTGAGAGTCACATGACCTGCTCCTCAATAAAACACATTCTCAATTCAATTAAATTTTATTTGTTTAGCGCTTTAAACAATTGTCATTGTCGCAAAGCAGCTTTACACAATCAAAATAATTATTTAAATTTGTAAGGAATGTGAATGTGTATAAATCAAATGGTCAGATAGTCAGATAGTCCCGGAGTAGCAAGCCGAGGTTGACAGTGGCAAAGAAAAACTCCCTGAGATGGCAATACGAAGAAATTGAGAGGAACCGGACTCAACAAGGAACCCATCCTCATTTGGTTGAAACAGAGAGCAGGAATTGATCTGCATTCATACTGTGTTACTGTGGGTGGCAGGCAGTTCAGCATACCAGTTAATGTTGATTGATGTTAATATGAAGTCTTGGCTTGGCTAAAAAAATAAGTTTTTAGCCTGAACTTAAACACTGAGACTGTGTCTGAGTCCCGAATATTAAATTAAAGACTATTCAATAACTTTGGGGCTTTGTAAGATAAAGCTTTGCCCCCTGCTGTAGTTTTCATAATACGCTGTACTGACAAGCAGTCTGCATCCTTCGATCGAAGTGGGCGTGGCGGATCATAAGACACTAGCAGTTCACTCAGATACTGCGGCACGAGACCATTTAATGCTTTATATTTCAAGAGTAGTATTTTAAAATCAATGCAAAATTTCACCGGGAGCCAATGCAATGTGAATAAGATAGGGGTAATGTGCTCGTATATTCTGGTTCTAGTGAGGACTCTCACTGCTGCATTCTGGACTTACTGAAGCTTGTACAGTATATGCACCTAGTTGAACAACAACTCTCTAATAGTGAAACTGAAGCAGAAGTTTTAGGTTCATCATCAATGTCCTGAGGAGGAAGATTGTTTCTTTTCACTGCACAATGATGATTTGTCACAGAGTCAGATGTACGTATGTGAGAAGCTGACTCAAGAACACTTGACTTGATATGTGTGTGTCTGAAATTACTGTGAAATTTATAAATACTGTAAAAACACTATAACTAACAGAGTTGGGTATAACGCATTACTGTAATTGAATTACTTTTCCTAATAATGCAGTAATGTATGTTACATTTTAAATGCATATAATTTGATTACAGTTACCAAGGTCGATAACATTAAGTTACTAGCGTTACAAATGTAGTGCTTAATCAAAATGCATTTAAAAATCACATTTTGCGTGCAATCAGTTAACGAGCAAGCACTTTAATCACTGTCAGAAAGCTTTGTAGTTTTTCATTTGACGTTGTAATGGATCGCTCCTTTTGCAAGGGCGACACTAAAGACACACAGACACAAGGCTAGGTCTTATGGCAAAAGGGGTAATTTTATTTAGGAAAAACGGAGAAGGAAAACGGTTAAAGGATTGAGGAAGGGATAAAAAGCTGAGGACTTTTAACGCAAAGAAAGCCCGAGATCCATTAACAATAATTATCGCCAGCCGGCTCCACCTGGCGACCTCGTCCCTTCGAGCACCTGCACCTTGAAAGCCACGCGCTCAACTTGTTGTCACAGGCGCTCACAGTGACAGATGTTTTCAAAGTAACTTGAAAGTAACATAATTATTAAACTGATTAATTTATTACATGTAATAATCAGTAACCTAAACAAATTACAATTTTAAAATAATAAAGTACTGTAGATTTGGTTCTTTTTTTGAGTAATGTCCCCAACACCACTGTCATTCTGTTGCAATGATTATTTGCGTGCACAGGGTGTGAGACGGATCTGGCTACACCATAAATGTGTTTATGCACTGTCATTTTTGGTCAGCACGCGCATTCTAAATGCACTAGAACTGTACCGCACATGTGTAGTCTACGCAACTGTATTACCCGCTCCTTAGTTCAAACTCTCGCTAAGGATTAGATGTGATCTTGCAGTCTTATTGGTTAGCGAAGACAAATCGTACAGATGCACATACACTATGCAAGCACTTCTCAATTCTACAGTGAAAGAATAGAAGAAGAAGACGTTATTTTTATCCTTGCCCACACACTGTTTGCCTATGTCTAAAAAAATAAGATAAAGCTGAAACTTTCTTTAACAAACCAATGATTTAGAATTGCAAACAACAATTGAACCACACATCACATCACTGAAGTTAGGCATTTAGTAGGATCCTATATCTCTTGAACCAAACAATAAACATGTTACCTATTTATGTATTGTGGTGGTCAGTAATTATAATAAGATCATACATGTTTAAAAGCTGTACATGGTCCTGACATACAGTCATGGACTAACTACCTGTCGACATTTAAATTAATTGAAACGCTATGGCAGGAGACCCAGGAGGACCCCACTGCTGATACAGGAACATAAAAAAACAAGACTACAGTTTGCCAAAATGTACTTGAGTAAGCCAAAATCCTTCTGGGGAAAATGTCTTGTGGACAGATAAGACCAAGATAGAGCTTTTTAGTAAAGCACATCATTCTACTGTTTACCGAAAATGGAATGAGGCATACAGAGAAAATAATACAGTACCTACAGTCAAATCTACTGAAGGTTCGAAGATGTTTTGGGGTTGTTTTCCTGCCTCCCGCACAGGATTCCTTGACTATGTGCAAGACATCATGAAATCTGGGATTTGGGTCGCACTGTAGGTCCCAGTGTCAGAAAGCTAGGTATGCTTCCGAGATCTTGGGATCGTGGATCTTGGGAAGTGGCCAGCAATGAGTCCAGATCTAAATCCTATTGAACACCTGTGAAAAGATCTTAAAATCGCTATTGGTAAAAGGCGCCCCTTCCAATATAAGAGTCCTGGAGCAGTTTCCAAAGGAAGAGTGGTCCAAAATTCCGGGTGAGAGGTGTACAGTAAGAAGCTTATTGATGGTTAAAGGAAGCGACTGATTTTAGTTAATTTTTTCAAAGGGTGTGCAACCAAATATTAATTAAGGGTGCCAATAATTTTGTCCAGCCCATTTTTGGAGTTTTGTGTGACATTATGTCAAATGTGCTTTTTTTCCCTCCCTTTTTTTGTTTTGTTCCAGTACACACAAAGAGAATAAACATGTGTGTAGCAAAACATGTGTTAATGCAATACTTTACTGTAAGAAATACTTCAGGGGTGCCAAAAATTTTGGCCATGACTATTTAATTAACTGTTACTGTATGTGGTGTTACTGTATTTTGTCCCAGTCCTGCATGTTATGCATGCTTAGCACAAGATGTTTATGGTATTTGTCAGGAACAAATAATATTATCAACCATACATTATTATAACAATTACCTAAAAAAAAATAACTTTTAACATGAAACAGTAAATAATTATAATTAATGAATTAATAATAATAATAATAATAATAATAATAATAATAATAGGATATTGGTTACTTTAGTTATTTATATTGATAGGGCTATTTTGGCAATAAACTGTTTAACAACTACAAAGTTACAAAAACATTGTATTGTATTGTATTGTATTGTATTGTAAGCATTGTACTTAAAAAAATTGCTGTAAAACTGCAGTTATTTTTTGTAAGGAATGTACTGTAAATATGCACACCTGCTGAGACAAGACTCAAAGTGTGATCATTTTAAATGACATTGTTAATTAGAATAAACAGGTTTCTCATTCCGAATAATAAAATAATTTTACAAACACAACAGCTTTAAAGTAAGTCTTAAATGAAAATAGAAATCTGGTGATGAAGAGTGTGTCATTGTGTCTCTCTACAGGTTGTGGGATTGTGGTGTCTCAGATGAAGGCTGTGCTGCTCTGACTTCAGCTCTGAGATCAAACCCCTCACACCTAAGATACCTGGATCTGTCCTGGAATAAAGTGGGAGACTCAGGAGTGAAGTGTCTTTGTGCTGTATTGAAGAATTCTTTCTGTAAACTGGAGACACTGAGGTAAGATAATCTCTCCGAGATGTTTTAATATAGAGGATACAGTGTTTTGGTACCATGTTGAATTTGGGAAGGCACTGCCATGTTTGGTTTAAATGCTGATCGGTTGCCATGCTGTTCCCTTTCAAAGGCTACGGGAACTTCTTGTCATGTATCCGGTTGTGAAGCATGTTTGTATCAAACACGCCAAATTTTTGGCTTATATAACCTCTGTCGGGTGACGTCATCTAATAAGAGTTTTAAACAAGATGTCCCTCCGTGTCTATAATCCATATCTGAGGGCGATCTCTACACTTTCCTGCTTCGATTAAGTGCTAAAGCCGCCGCGCATTCCTGGGGCTTAAACTCGTGCATCCGGCAGAGCTGTAAGAGACGGATTTAAAAACTCCTTTCTTTCGTGTTCTCATCTGATCGGGAAATACCTCTGTCCGCTCTCAAGCGTCCGATTTTGGATCTTTGCGGGCTGAACCGCTATCCAAAATAAGACAGGTTCAAAATGTTGACTGTCAAAGTGATTGCTCTGAATCCAACCAAGGGATTGGTTGTGACAATCGATCTGAAGGACGCATATATTTCACACGGAAATATTGCCACAACACAGGAAGTTCCTGAGGTTCGCTTTCGGGGGCGAAGCTTACCAGTATCGGGTCCTTCCATTTGGTCTAGCTAACCCGCACATTAGACGACTAGCTATGCTGGCTCAGTCTCAGGAGCTAGCGCTTCGACATCGGGATGTCGTCCTAGCTCATCTCTGTTCCTGGATTGAGACTCAACGCCATAAAAGCGTTCTCTTTCCTGCTCAGAACACAACATTTTGGGTGTCACCTAGGATGCGATCGCAATGCGGGCACAGGGGTCTCCTGCGCGTGTCAAATCCATTCCAACACCCTGAAGGAATCCAAGCTAGCCCAGAAAGTGACTGTTTATGACTTTCAGATATTTGTACGTAGGTCTCATGGCAGCTGTGTCCACGGTGAAACCTTTGGGCCTCTGCACATGAGATTGTTTCAATTGTGGCTAAAAGCAAGGGGATTATACTCAGGGCCATACCCCCGAGGCAAATAAGGGTTACGCACCAAGAGCTTCGTACCCTTTCTATGTGGTTCAGACCCTGGTTTTTGACTTTGGGTTTTTGGGTCCCACTCTACGTGCGTTTCCCTCACGGGCTGGGTTGCGGTCTTGAATGATCATCCAGCCCAAAGGGAGCTGGAGAGGCCATTTTCTCGCGTGGCACATTAATTGCCCCAACTTATGGCTTTATTTTGCCCTGAAACACCTCCTCCAGCAGTTGAGGCTACCATGTCCTAGTGCGGGTGGACAACAGTACAGTAGTGTTATACATAATCGCCAGGGCGGACTGTGCTCGCGCCGCTTGAAAAGCTAGTGCACCAGGTTCCCCTTGGGGGACAGGACAAGTTCCTGTCCGCAGGGCGATGTACATTATAGCTAAAAGCCAGGGGATTACTCAAGGGACAATCCCCGGAGGCAAATACGGGTTAAGCGCCAGGTGATTTCATACCCTTTCTATGTGGTTCAGACCACGGTTTCTGACTTTGGGTCCCACTCTACGTGCGTCCATTTGTCGTCGCAAATGATAACGACAGACGCTTCCCTCACGGGCTGGGGTGCGGTCTTAGATGGCCGTCCAGCCTAGTGGAGGCGGCCATCTTCTCGCGTGGCACATCAATTGCCCCGAACTGATGGCTTTATTTTACACCTCCTCCAGCAGTTAATAGGCTATCATGCCCTAGTGCGAGTGGACGACACTAGGGTAGTCTCGCACATAATCGCCGGGGCAAACTGTGCTCGCGCCTCTTGAATGAGCTAGCGCACCAGCTTTGCTTTGAGCACACGGCGAGTCCCTGTCCCTCAAGGCGATGTACACTCAACAAAAATATAAACGCAACACCTTCGTTTTTGCTCCGATTTTTCATGAGATGGACTTAAAGACCTAAAAATTTATTCCAAATACACAATATTACCATTTATTTCAAACATTGTTCACAAATCAGTCTAAATGTGTGATAGTGAGCACTTCTGCTTTGCTGAGATAATCCATCCCACCTCACAGGTGTGCCACATCAAGATGCTCACCGGACATTCAGATGAATTGTAAGGTTTCAATTCAATTAAATGACATCTGACTCTGTGCCTTCATGTCAGTCCTTCTGTAAAATTTTAATTTACTGTGACTTTCACATCCTAAACCTGTAGAACCTGGTTGATCTGATTTGTAGACATTTTTTACTCTCCATTTTATTTATAATTAAGCAATATCTATTTATATATAAATAAATATCCAAATAAATAATTAGCAAATAATCTGGTTTATACAAGACATGAATTATTTTTGAATGTAAATACTTATCATTTACATCTTCTAATTTATCTTACACTTTTTGATTGTGCAGCAATATACTGTAAATATACACACATCTGCTAAGAGACACAAAATAGACTCAGTATGATAATTTTTAATAACATAAAACAGGTGATGTCATTTCACATAATTACATAATTTTAGTTTTAAACTAAGTCATATATAAAGATAAAAAATTGGTAATAAAGAGTGTGTCATTGTGTCTCTCTACAGGTTGTGTGGTTGTGATGTCTCAGATGAAGGCTGTGCTGATCTGACTTCAGCTCTGAGATCAAACCCCTCACACCTGAGAGAACTGAATCTGACTAATAATAATGTAGGAGACTCAGGAGTAAGGTGTCTCTGTGCTGTACTGGAGAATCCTCACTGTAAACTGGAGACACTGAGGTAAGATCATCTCTCTGAGAGTCACATGACCTGCTCCTCAGTAAGACAAATTCTCTAATAGTGAGACTGAAGCAGAAGTTTTAGGTTGATCATTAATGTCCTGAGGAGGAAGATTGTTTCTTTTCACTGCACACTGATGATTTGTCACAGAGTCTTTGGGTCAGATGTACGTATGTGAGAAGCTGCAGAGCAAAACATGACTTGATGTGACTGCAGTGTGTCTAAAATTACTGTGAAATTTACTAAAACACTGTAACTAATCACACAAACTGCACCTGGGATACAAACTAAATGCACTGTGTGTGAGCTGTAGGGTTTAAAAGCAGGAACTGTCAACAGAATCAGGTTAGCAGAACAAGTGTTATACCCAGAAGGAGAAGAGTGTAACAGTTCTTGTAAGTAGGGAGAGGACAAACCGAGGAGAGTTTTGTAAATGACCATAAGCCAATGAATTTTACGATGGGTGTGCAATGCGACCAGTTGAGAGAAGAATAAAGGGTATAGTGATGAGTTTTAAAAGATGCATTTGTTATGACCGGGATGGCAGAGTGGTAGAGAACATTAAACTTTTGAAGCAGGCCTTTGGATGCTGATCTGTAAATAATATTACCATAATCGAACATGGGGAGAATGGTCATTTGCACCAGAGTTTTCCTAGCAGATGATGCAAATGCAGAACGCATTCTATAAAGGAACACAAGTTTTTATTTGATCTTAGACTTCAAATTATCAGTGCGTTTTGAGAAAGACAGAGTGTTATCTAGCCAAATTCCCAGATATTTATATTCAGTAGTCTGATCCAATGGTGTCCCATCAAGGGAGCAAATACTTGGAGAGCTTAATGGAGCATGACCTTTTTTATCCAAACCACATGACTTTAGTTTTGGAAGTATTTAGCTTGAGATGCAAATTGGAAAAGGTCTGTCTGCAATCTATTAAAACTACATTGAAGTTGCTGCAAGACTGCAGCAGGAGAAGGACCTGTAAAGAACTGTATCATTGGCATAAAGATGGATAGATGAATCTGTAACCGAGTTAGCTACAGTATTAATATAAATAGAAAAAAGTGTAGGTCCAAGTATTGATCCCTGTGGGACATCACTGGTGATTGGGAGAGGCTGGGAAAGGACTTGTTCAGATTTTTACAGACTGCACTCTATCACTAAGATAATTAGAAAACCAAGACAAGGATTTGTCAGAGATGCCAGTATCGTAAAGTATTTCTTGTTGTAAAAGCACAGCAAGCTTCTGGGTAAACCAAGGAGTATGTTTATCCTTTACTCTGAGTCATTTTTTTGAGGCATGTTTATCAACAACAGCCCTAAAAAGCTTATAAAATGAATACCAGGCCTCATCTACAGTTGGAACCAGACTGATTTTAGACCAGTCAGCATCTGCCATGTCATGTAGAAAAGCTTGGTGATTCAAATTTTAAAAGCACGTTTATAACAAAATCGAGTCGGTTTCTCGATGTAGCAACCGTTTCGCACACATGCAGTAAAACTGTAATCACTGATATCAGAACAAAATACCCCAGAGTAATACTTGTGAGGAGAGTTTGTTAAAATAATATCAATCAACATAGACTTATCTATGGATTTAATGTCATACCTAGTGGGGGAGCAGATAATTTGATGTAAGTTTAGTGCATCAAATTGTTGAATGACTTTATCGGGTGGTTTAGTCATATCCCAATTAAATCACCAAGAAGTACAAATTCAGTTTTGATCAAGAGGGCCAACACACTGGACAAAGTCGTTAAGGTACAGGCCGGGGCTGATGGAGGGCGGTAGCACCCAGCCACTGGCAGAGTGAAATTGTTAGTGAATTCAATGTTTAGAACAAGCAAATCTAATTACTTGGGAACTTGGGAGTTTCAAACCCCGCATCCATTAATTTTTCTGAGTGACTATAATGCTTTATACCCCTATATCACTTATGCAGTTTTACTCGCTGTGAGATGCGGTGTTATACCCATAACTTACCTACGCGATTTCATGTGGTGGCCGTAAGTAGGGTTCCTCATGATTCACTGCTAGTTTTTGCGCTGTAATTACGTTTCCATCTTTCCATGTGGAAAATTAAACATGAAGCTTGCTGACCATGCAGAACTTTACGGAATGTTAGCGGAACATCGACGGACAATTGCGGCACCGTGAGCCGCCTCGAGTGCCTGCCCGATGTTGCGCGAAGATCTGCAAGGTCCGCGAGCTTTTGTATGTTAAACATGTTTAATTTTTTGCGTGGAAAGATGGAAATGTAATCATGGCACCAAAATACGCGCTGACTCATGATGAACCGTATTTACGGGCATCGCACGAAACCACTTAGGTGAAATAGGGATATTAAATCTCTACTCTGTCATCTCATCGTATTCATTCCATAAGTGCGCTATACAACCCTAACCACTGACATGCTTCACATTGTTTCTGAAGCTGGTAAAGAGTGTTGTCAGCTGTTTGTCAATTAACTATGATTGTATACCCGGTTCGTTTCACCGCCACTACAGGTTACATGAAAATTTTAGCGACAGTTTGGGGATTTGATTTATATGGTTGTCCATTATGGCATGCTATTGATAAGTTAGCCCATGTTGAAATAAACGTTATTTGAAGAATTTTGTGCAATGTTTATTTTGCATGGAAAAAGCTGTCTTTTTAAACGCTGTCATGCAAAAGGAGTGAAAATCGGTTCCTGAGCAATTGATGTCAGCTAATTCAGGATCTTCACTGTAGACAGCGCCTTGTAATGTCGGACGTAAGAGGCAGCGACTTAAGAAGACTCCTAAGGAACAGTTCGGGAAACACACTTAAAGTAAAAGTTTACTAAAAGTAATCACTTTACATACGATATATCTTAAGAGTCTTCTTAGCGCGCTAAGAGTGTGCGTTATCGAGAAACCTGGCCCAAGTCTGGATCAGGACCAGGATTAACATGCACTTTACCTGAAATCCTGAGTAAAAGGATAATTAGAGCCCGGCCTAGAGCTTTTAAAAGACCGCATTGTCGATTCTTAACCCTTGGTCTTTGCACATAAGATCTTAACTCAACAGACTACTAGAAAGGCTACTGCTGAACGGCAGAGCCCAACGGCAGGTCTAGCAGACGATAAGCTGGAGTTGAGTAACAAGCAGCTGGGAAAGATGGAAAACTTACGACCGGAGAGCCAGAGAATTAGCAGCCAGAAAGCTGGAAAGCTTGCAACCAAAAAGCCAGAGAATTAGCAGCCAGAAAGCTGGAGAGTTTGCGACCAGAGAGCCAGAGAGCTAGAAAGCCAACAGCCAGAGAGCTGGAGAGCAAGCAGCCGGAAAGCCGGAGAGACAGAGAGACAGCAGCCGGAGAGCTACTGTAGCAGCCGGAAAGCCGGAGAGCCCGACCAGAGAGCCAGAAATCGTCTAAGATGAAATCTTTACAGAAACCCAGATTCCAACTTTTTATGGTGCCTAGAATTCTATAATTAACCATATGGAATATGTATTAATGGTGCAATTGATGGGTTTTGGAAATGTCCAGTAGTTAATTCACCTAATGTACAATCATCAAGCTAAACGATAGGATAGGTGCTACATCTTCATGGGTGTGCAACTAGGCGCCTCCAAGCAAAAGGATGCAGTAACTTTTGTATTCAATATTGAAAACTTTTGTTTTCAATTATATTATATATTATATTTATTGAATATTTATTCAATATTATAAAATGCGCACCTGCCACAAACTGCTACCTCTTAAGAGATAATTATGAGATACTAAGTCATAATTATGAGATACTAAGTCATAATTATGAGATATTAAGTCATAATTATGAGATAACTTAACGACGCTTTATAGAAGCGGTCTTCCTTGTTGGGCACAAAACAAGCAGTGTTTCCATGGTGTTGGTAATGTGTAGTACTGCGTAACAGTACTGTAACTGTGTTATTTGAGACACACACTCACACACACCAATTTCTGTGTCACATAGTGAAAGAAATACGATTGGCACATTCAAACACGTGGTTTTATGGTCGTTTCAGTTGATTTTATGACTATAAAACAATAAAAATATGAATATTTTTGTGATTTAAATGGTTTAAATTTTTTTACGTGACATATCTGGAAACCCAACCAGTATGTTTTGCTTTATGTCTCCCTCTCTTACGACACACCGCCATTACACCCATATATGGTGTTGTTTTATTTAAAGTCAGTTAATAATTATTGTTGTGTTTCCGGCACGGACCCTCTTTCGTGACCAAAGAAGTAAAATAGAAAATGAAACGATTAATCTCTTCAGAGAAAAATTGTGCACATGAGACAAGATTTAAAATGAGCCTCCAAATTAAGTTGAATATTAGTTGAAATATGAACAATTATTGCTAGACGAGTCCGCCGCATCTCCATACGATAACAGGAAATAATGTGGTTTCCACAAGAACTAAGTTATTTTTAAATTTCCATATTTATACTTTACATAATATCTTAAAATTTATGATTTTTGTTTGTTACCATGTTTTACACTTTTACTTTTTAGACCATGTAGCAATATGCTGTAAATATATATCCACATCTGCTGAGAGAATATAAGACTCAGTATAATCATTTTTAATTATATTGTTAATTAGAAAAAAAAACAGGTGATGTCATTCTATATAATAAAATAATTTTACAAACATATTAGTTTTAAAGTAAGTCTTAAATGTAGATAAAGATTTGCTGATGAAGAGTGTGTCATTGTGTCTCTCTACAGGTTGAAGAGTTGTGGTGTCTCAGATGAAGGCTGTGCCGCTCTGACTTCAGCTCTGAGATCAAACCCCTCACACCTGAGAGAACTGAATCTGTCCTTGAATATAGTAGGAGACTCAGGAGTGAAGTGTCTCTCTGCTGTACTGGAGAATCCTCTCTGTAAACTGGAGAAACTGAGGTAAGATCATCTCTCTGAGAGTCACATGACCTGCTCCTCAGTAAGACACATTCTCTAATAGTGAGACTGAAGCAGGAGTTTTATTAATGTCCTGAGGAGGAAGATTGTTTCATTTCACTGCATACTGATGAAGTTCGGCGCCACGCTCTTGTGGTTGGCGTTCTTAAAGTCCTCCGCCACAATAAGCGCAGCATTGGGTTGTGTTTGGTGTTGCGTGAGTGCCTCATGCAGCTCGCATGAGGCAGTGTCTGTGTCCGCTTGTGGTGGAATGTTAACGGCGCTGATTATGACCAATGTAAACTCCAGAGGAAGATAAAAAGGGGGACGTTTGATGGACAGTAGTTCCAGGTTGGGTGGGCAGGAGCGTGTAAGAGGAACAACGCTCGCGCTGTTGCACCAGCTGTTGTTTACCATTAAGCACATGCCGCCTCCCCTTGACTTCCCAGAGTCCCGCATCCTTTGTTCTCCCTCAGGGTTTCACTCGGCCAGCTTGGATCTGGAGTTAAAAACGTTGAATTGTGAGTACATTGTAAACCAATAGAAATAAGAGTATGTCTATCAAACTAAATGCACTCAATGGTGATGAATTTGCCGGTTTAAAGGTACTAAAAATTACCTTAAAAGACGAAAACAAAGTAAAATAGATCGGCGCCGTCATGACGGCAGCTGACCTCACCGGTGCCATCTTGGAACATTTCTTCATTCTTAGTAACATCTGTGTTATAACAGCAACATGAGCAGATATTTACTTATCACATCACTGCTCTTATCCAATCACAGGCTTTGGAGCCTTTTAAATAATCAACACTACTGAGTCATTTAGTTTTTGTTCTACACTGCCATCTGTCTTTTCAGATGTCACCGAACTGTTCTCGGTTGCCAACCAGTCTTTCCTGGTAGTCACTGGTCTATCCAGATCCACTGATATAATGAAATGTCTACTGATGGCTAGCTAAAGTGCATTATCAGTGATATATCCTGAGTTCATTGGGTGTTCCGGGTCTTTCAACATCATACACAATCACTCAGGCAACCCAAATGAGGCTGATAAGACCTCAGCTTGTACTCTAGCAGCACTAACCTATGGATCTCCTCTCTTAATCCATATCCACCTCGAGGCTGTCTCTGCAGCCTCTATGTTTTTCTGGATGGCTCTTCTCCTTCTCTCAACTATGATGCCAAGTGCTGTATAGGCTCCCCAGAGGGACAGAAGACACAAGCTATGTTAAAATTTTATGATTTAAACTTTTTTAAATGTGCAGCAATATTCTGTAAATATGTTTGCATTTTCTGAGAGAAACAAAATATAAGACTCAATATGATTACATTGTTAATTAGCATAAAGATGTGGTGTCATTCTGAATAATAAAATAATTTTAAAAAGATATCAGCTTTAAAGTAAGTCTTAAATGAAGATAAAAATCTGGTGATGAAGAGTGTATCATTGTGTCTCCCTACAGGTTGTGTGGTTGTGGTATTTTAGATGAAGGCTGTGCTGCTCTGACTTTAGCTCTGAGATCAAACCCCTCACACCTGAGAGACCTGGATCTGTCTGAGAATAAAATAGGAGCCTCAGCAAAGAAGCTGCTCTCTGCTCTTAAGGAGGATGAACATTACAAACTACAGACACTGTGGTGAGTAATAAATGTTTTATATAATTGTTGGACAAAAAAAACTAATAATTTTACTAATTTATCATTAGTTTGTACATTTTTGTTCATTCCCAATAAATATAAGATTAGTGAGTTAGAAGTGTTATCACTGTGTTTTATTTAAATACAACATTTCGTTATTAATTAAATATGCTTTATTGCTGTTTTGTGTTTAATAAAATTTGTTGATTTCAATTTCATGTGAAGGCAGGAGATGGAGTCAGACAGATTCTACAAAATGTCACAAATAAATGCATGAGAGTGATTGTAATGAACATCTCGTCATCTCTGCTTTTCACTGTCTCTGGAAGCAAACTTAATTCTCAATGGTCATATATGATCACTAAAATGATCGTTTATGCTACAAATATTGTATTTAAGCAGCCACTTTCCTCACTCTGACACTTCTTCCAGCACCCGACCTCCACACCGTGTCTTCTGTCATTCCTGTAAAATTCACCTCAGCTTGTTCTTAAAGTCTGCACTTAAATCTAAATGTAGAACAAGAGCTAAATGACTCAGTAGTGTTGATTATTTAAAAAGCTCCAAAGCCTGTGATTGGATAAGAGCAGTGATGTGATGAGTAAATATCTGCTCATGTTCCTGTTATAACACAGATGTTACTAAGAATGAAGAAATGTTGAATGATTAATTATAAACATTAGATGATGATGTATGCTGTTGATCATGAAGTACCACAGTCCAGTTTATGGTTATTAATACACATTTAATATCCAGAGTGTGATGAGCATATTTGGGTGTTCCTGCATGTGGGCATGCCTTAAAAACACATCATTTGTTTAGGTACTGTATAACACATTAAACAGACACAGAGATGAGTGAACAAAAACAAGTGGAGTGACACAAGTCATCAAATCTGCTAGGTCTGTTATGAGATATAGGAAGCATTAGCCTTGTTGGCGTCACTGCTTGTCCAAACAAATTCATGACCCCAAATTTATTGTTGTATAATGCAGGTTTGACATCTTGTGAGATTATTCTGTGTTTGTAATTAGTATTTTTTTTAATACTGTAATATTTTCTCATTTTTCTTGCATGTATATTGTAGCTGTTTTGTTGGATACACAATTAAAATTACATTGTATTTAACTGCTTACATTGACCTGAATAAATTAATAAACATTTGAGAAAAACGTAATGCATAAATATGTCAGAATTACTGTTTTAATTTAAGTATGTACCTGGAATGTTGTAGTAAAATAATGATAAATGATTAGTTCTTGATAAATATTGTTACAATACACTAAACAAATTATTCAATGGTTGAATGTATTTCACTCTGGGCACATTTTTTAACGTAAAAATATCACAATTACCGAGTCACTTTGTCTTATGTTTAGATGCAATTAAAATGTTTATACTAAAGGAATCACAGTCTCATTGAGCCATAGTAATTTTGTTAAAGTACAGCTACATCACACTGATCTAATGTAATACCTTAAAATCAAACATACTGTAAGGGACCACCCCTAGAGGGCACTGTGTGCCCCATAATTATGTTTGTATTTTTTTTTTTTTTGTAGACGCAGTTTCCCAGAGGGCACCTCGGTCAGGTGACGAGGGAGCTCACCTGAACCGAGGTAGCTCATTAGATTCATTATAAAAAGCTGTTAGTTCTGGGAAACTGCCCCAGTGTAAAAAAATACACTTTAGTGTATTACAAATATATTGAAATCCTCGATAGTACATTGTTAATATATAAAATATATTAACACACACATTAATACACAGTTAATATATAAAAAGTATACTAACATCATGCTTTTACCAAATTTTGGAATTAAACTTTAAATATACTTAAAAATTATTTATTACAGTACACTTTTCAAAAATATATTATTGGAAAATATACTTTAAGTGAAAGGTTGGTCTAATTTCCAAAGTATACTTATTTAAACTTGTTTTTTTAATGCATTTTTGGTATATTTTTTAAAAATATGCTTAAAATAATCATTGTACAAATGTACAGAAAGTATACATTAGAATACAATTTTTAATGTTCGGTAGTCTTGGTATATTATCAGTTAAATTTAAATGTACTTATATTTAGTGCACCACTCTCTCGTGCTTTTAGACTCGTTTCTGCACGCTGAATCTCTCTCGCGCGATGTTAAACTCGTTTTTGTGTGCTAAAAATCTTTTTTTCCTGTTCAAGATAATTTATGTTTGCACTCTCTCACACTTCTGTGCGCTCACAGAATAAAGTGACACACTGCAGCAGTGTGATATCTCTGTATCTAGTCCAGCCAACCAGAGACTAGAATCGGCACCCCACCAGCCCATTGGCTCCCCAGTCCTCCACTTCTAGTTTGAATTAACGGCTGGAAGCTGGATCATCGCGTGTGTTAGTTCGTATCGTTATTATTTTATTTTCATCGGCATAAAGTAAATTTAACAGTTTTTGTTAGGTAATTTGTAATTAAAGTACATACTTTAAACTATAGAATGTATTGTCTAATGTGTTGTTGCTAAATCTTATGTACTTTGCTTGTGGTATAATGGCTCCGTAGCTCTCTGCCTGTTTTCAGTCTCTGTGTAACAGCTAGAATCAACACCCCAGGTTTAAACTAATACTGTACCTGTATATTCTAATACTAATGTCTGTCTGTGTTCAGACAACAGTTTAAAGTTTAGTTTGTTTGTTTGTTTGTTAAATACTATAAAACTGTTTTGTAACTTTGTGCAAATTAAATCTGTTGAACTCATAATTACTGTACCAATCTAATGTGTTTCAAAAACATGTTATAAAATACATTCAGCATTTGTTAATTATCCTAAACACCTTTAGTGTACTGGTAACACATTTGCAATACTGTAGTACAGAAGGTTGTATGTAATGTATGATACAATAAAGTATATTTGTATTAACCACAAAGTGTACTTTTTAAGTATTTGTAATTGACCAGAAGTATAACAGCATGCTACGGCTGCAATAAAAGTATACTCATAGTAGCCTATATTAATCATGTATTTGTAACACAGTAAAAATAGCTGTAATGTACTTATAATATTTTAAATATATACTTAAATTGTATTAATTAATGTCAGGTATGTACGTTAGTACACACACAGCCATATACTTCGAGTGTACTAAGTATACTTAAAGTTGTTCCACTTTAGCACACAAAAGTGTACTTAATAAACTTAAAATTGTGCTTTTGTACAATTTAATTACAACTTAAATACACTTAGTACAAAATTAGTTGTTCCAAAATAGCAAACTTCAAGTATATAATATGCAAGGATTTAATATACTTAGTATACTTTTATTTCAATTAAATTAAATTCAATTTTATTTGTATAGCGCTTTTAGCAATTTTCATTGCCGCAAAGCAGCTTTACACAATCAAAAGATTTATTATTTATTTTTTTACTAGGGTGGGTCGAGCATTATTATTAGTTATGTCATGTGTCCGTTTTGTTTTGTGTTTTGTTTGTATTTGGTGTGAATTATTTTATATAACATCTGTTTTAAGTAGGCTCCTGTTTTGTCATGTTTATGTTTATTGTGCATTTGAGTTATGGAGCTGTTTGTGTCAAGTTAAGTGTACCAGTTAGTTTGTCTTGTTATGTGTGAGTACTGTTATGTGGGTCTCCAGTGTTTGTTTGCCTCATGTTTAGTACCTTGGATGTCTAGCTCCATGTATGTCTAGCCCCTTGTATGTTTAGTTATTATGTATGGTTAGCCACTAGTAGGTTTAGCCGCTGGTAGGTTCTAGCTGCTAGTAGGTTTAGCCGCTGGTAGGTTCTAGCTGCTAGTAGGTTTAGCCGCTGGTAGATATTAGCCGCTAGTAGGTTTAGCCGCTGGTAGGTTTTAGCCACTAATAGGTTTAGCCGCTGGTAAGTTTTAGCTGCTAGTAGGTTTAGCCGCTGGTAAGTTTTAGCTGCTAGTAAGTTTAGCCGCTGGTAGGTTTTAGCCGCTAGTAGGTTTAGCCGCTGGTAGGTTTTAGCCACTAATAGGTTCAGCCGCTGGTAATTTTAGACTCCAGTAGGCTTAGCCACTAGTCGGATGTGCCGCTAGTGGCTTTAGCCCCTATTAGGTTTAGCTTCTAGTATGGATTAGCCTGTTGTAGGTTCAGTTACTTACCCAGTTAGATACTAACCCTATTCGTTACTAACCTGGTTAGGTCATCATCCATTCGTACAACAACCAGATTGGATACTAACCCGCTCAATTAGTGGTCTCTCTTGTCTTTAGTCTCGTTTAGTCTCTAAGTCTAGTCTTGTCCCCAGCCTTATCTTTGGTTTGTCTCGTCCCCGGTATGTCTTGTTTTTGTTTACGTTCATCGCCATGTTTCTTTTGTTAAGCTCTAAGCCTGTGTTTCGCTCAGCAGCCTGTGTTTCGCTCAGCAGTCTGTGTTTCGCTCAGGAGCCTGTGTTTCGCACAGCCTAAATAATGAAAATAATCGTTCAGTAGGCATGAAATATCATTTTCAAACATGAAACAAACAGTCCCGACCTTAACCCCATTAAGAATCTTTGGGATGTGCTGGAGAAGACTTTACGCAGTGGTCTGACGGCAAAGTTTGAACACACTTCCTCTCTTTGGGGATTTTATTTCCTTTTATTTTCGACATTGTAAGTTAATCCTAAAGACATTCAAACAATTGTGATGGAAATCCTGAAAAACTATAAACACAAGCAATTCATTCGCTGTGTATAAGAAAAGGTTGATAATTCTGCAGGACCAGTGTAACCAGGTTACCTGAAGTAACAAAAGAAAACCATTAATAATGAGATGATGTAAAAAACATTGAAACTTGAGACAAACCAACGGCAGCACGGACATGCAGCGTAGAGTTGAGTTCTGGTATTTGCAAATGGTGTTCACGTGGAAGAAGCCTATCTTTCTCTTGCACATTCCTGATAAGCTTGGTATTCGCAACATTGACCTGAGACAAAAATACAAAACATCCAGAGGCAGTTAAACCCCCCCAGGCATTATTAAGTCCATTTTAAACATTGAGGTGCTTATATTCACCTATATAATAGTGCCCTTTGTGTGGCTGCACTACAATATGATAAAAAGTAAAGCTCCATATCCATATAATAACTTTTAATTTAAATCACATAAATGCATTGGACTCCATGCACATTATATTCTGAATCACAACATAAAGAAAAATGTGCTAAATGTATTATTAGTTTAATGTAAGTGAAAAAAACAAAACAAATATAAGCCTGTTCAAAAAAATAGCAGTCATCTTTATAAAGTCATGAATTTACGGTTAAAAAAATGCTTGGTTTAATCTTTCTTGTGCATCTCTGAACTAATATTTCCAATTCAAATCAAATTCAAATTTTATTTGTCACATACACAGTCATACACAGTACGATATGCAGTGAAATGCTTAGTGCTATAGTGACCTTAAAGGAAAATAATAGTAAAAGATCATACATAAGAAATTATAGGAATGAAGGAAATACTTAAAAAAATAAAATTGACTAGTAAAATATGCTGTACAAAGTAAAATAAGAAATAAAAGAAATACTTTAAAAATAAAATTAACTAGTAAAATATGCTGTCCAAAGTAAAATATACTGTAATAAGAGAAATACGTTAGAAACTAAGATTAACTAGTGCAAATGTACTGTACAA
The DNA here is from genome assembly GCF_024256425.1 of Clarias gariepinus. Lineage (NCBI taxonomy): Eukaryota > Metazoa > Chordata > Actinopteri > Siluriformes > Clariidae > Clarias > Clarias gariepinus. The sequence goes on from NC_071111.1 coordinate 27,471,452, forward strand.
AGTAATAGTAAAATAAACTTTACAAATAAGAACAAGATATCTATAAAAAAAAAAGCAAAATATATATATATATATATATATATATATATATATATATATATATACCAAGTATAAAAGTATAGTAAAGATGGTATTAGTCTTGTGTGGTGGTGTGATAATTGAGAGACCTTATCGCCTGCGGAAAGAAGCTCCTCCTCAGTCTCTCTGTGTTGGCCTTCAGGGAGCGGAATCGCTTCCCAGACCGCAACAGAGTGAACAGTCTATTGCTGCGGTGGCTGAGGTCCTTCACGATCTTCCTGGCCTTGGTCCAGCTCCGCTTGGTGTAGATTGAGTGCAGGTCAGGGAGCTCGGTGCGGATGATGCGCTCAGCTGATCGCACCACCCTCTGTAGAGCTCGTCTGTCCTGCATGGTGCTGTTCCCGAACCAGGTCGTGCTGTTTCCCGTCAGGATGCTCTCTATGGTGCAGAAGTAGAAATTCCTGAGCACCTTGGAGGGCAGTCTAAAGTCTCTCAAGCGTCTGAGGTGGTAGAGACGCTGCCGGGCCTTTTTTACCACGGTGTTGATGTGACAGGACCATGCCAGGTCCTGCGTGATGTGAACACCGAGGTATCTGAAGCTGTCCACTCTCTCCACTGGGCTCCTGACCTGCTTTGTACTGAAGTCCACTATCAGCACCTTGTCTTGCTGACGTTCAGGAGGAGATTGTTTCTCTGGCACCAGTTCTCCAGATTTCCAACCTCCTCTAGGTAGGCCGTCTCATCGTTGTTCGTGATCAGGCCCACCACGACAGTGTCGTCAGCAAACTTGATGACGGTGGTGGAGTTGGTAGTGGCCACGCAGTCATAGGGGGTACAGAGAGTACAGCAGGGGGCTCAGAACACAACCCTGGGGGGCTCCTGTGCTGAGAGTGATGGAGGCTGAGACGTGTCCACCCATCCTTACTGCCTGTGGTCTGCCAGTCAGAAAATTGGAGATCCACTGGCACATGAATGAGCTGAGTCCCAGGTGCTCCAGCTTGGTGGTAAGTGTGGAGGGAATTATGGTATTAAATGCAGAGCTGTAGTCGATGAAGAGCATTTCCACATAATTCCCCCTCCGAGTGTCCAGGTGAGTGAGAGATGTGTGGAGGAGATGTGAGATTGCATCATCCGTGGAACGGTTTGGACGGTATGCAAACTGTAGTGGGTCCAGTGTGTCTGGTAGTGAAGAAAGTCTCTGACCAGGTGTTCAAAGCACTTCATCACTACTGGGGTGAGGGCTTCAGGGCGATAGTCATTGAGAGAAGCAGGATGAGGTTTCTTCGGAACAGGAACAATGATGGACTCTTTGAAGCATGTGGGGATCACCGACTGAGATAAAGAGATGTTGAATATCTCAGTGAATACAGGTGCTAGCTGGTCTGCGCAGGCTCTGAGAATACGGCCTGAGATGCCGTCTGGTCCTGCTGCTTTCCTGGTGTTCACTTTCTTGAAGGCTCTCCTCATGTCATGCTCGGTGATGATGAACGCCCTTCTGGTGCTGGCAGTGACTTCCTGTATGCAGCCGTTAGCGCCGCTAGCGTCTTTAGCTGCAGCCTCGAAGCGAGCATAGAAAGTGTTCAGCACGTCTGCCAGAGTCACGTCCGCGTTCGTCATACCGGTTGTTGGTGCTTTATAATCCGTTATTGTCCTTAATCCCTGCCACAGGCTCCTAGAGTCACTCTGTTGGAGTTGTGACTCTAGTTTCCTCCCGTAGCGCTGCTTCGCCTCTTTCACCGCCTTCCGGACGTTGTATGACGCAGCCTTGTATGGTTCCATGTCCCCCGACGCGAGTCCCGTGTTGTAGGCAGCGGTGCGAGATCTCAGAGCGTCGCGGATGGTTTTATCCACCCATGGCTTCTGGTTGGGAAACGTTTTAATAGTATTTTTTCCACGGTATCATCCGCTAGTTTCTGAGCTGGAGCTGTTTCTGAACATGTCCCAGTCTGATGACCGATGTAAACTCCCGAGGTAGATAAAAAGGACGACACATAATGGACAGTAGTTCCAGATTTGGTGTGCAGGAGCGTGTGAGAGGAACAACACTCGCGCTGTTGCACCAGCTGCTGTTCACCATTAAACACACTCCGCCTCCCCTTGACTTCCCCGAGTCCCGCGTCCTGTCCATGCTGTGAACCGAGAAGAACTCGGCTGGCTGGATGGTGTGGTCCGGCACCGCTGGGTTCAGCCATGTCTTGGTGAAGCAGAGGAGATTGCAGTCCTGAATGTCTCTCTGGAACTTTATCCTGGCCCTGAGGTCATCGAGCTTGTTTTCCAGTGACTGGATGTTGGCGAGCAGGATGCTAGGCAGAGGTGTGCGGTGTGCACAGGCTCTCAGCCTGTTCCTGACGCCGGCTCGTTTCCCTCGAGGCCGCCGCTTCGCGTCGCGTCCTTTGTTGTCCCTCAGGATCTCACTCGGCCAGCTCGGATCTGGAGTTAAAAACCGTTGAATTGTGAGTACATTGTATACCAATAGAAACAACAGTGTCTCTATCATAACTAATGTACTCCATGGTGGTAATTTAACTGGTTTTAAAACGCTGTAAACTAACTTAAAGAACAAAAACAAAGAAAAGGTGGTCGGAGCAGTCGTGACAGCAGCCGACCTCACCGGCGCCATCTTGCAGTTATATTTATATATTTAGTTGTATAACCATGCTTTCCGAGAACTGCTTTACATCTTTGACAATTGTACTACACGCCACAATTCCTCTGCATTTTTTAGTTTGCCTCAGAAACAGCTTTTTTACTGTCAGGCCACAACTTTTCTATTGGATTAGGGTCTGGGGATTGGGCTGGCCACTCCATACAGTATCGTCAATCTTGTTGGTCTGGAACCAAGATGCTGCTTGCTTACTGGTGTGTCTGGGGTCGTTGTATTGTTGAACCATCCATTTCAAAGGCATTTTCTCTTCGGCATAAGGCAACATGCCCTCTTTAAGTATTCTGATGTACTCAAATTGATCCATGATCCCTGAAATGTGATAAATAGGCCCAACACCATAGTACAAGAAGCATCCCCATATCATGATGCTTGTGCCTCCATGCTTCACTGTCTTCACAGTGTACTGTGGCTTAAATTCAGTGTTTGGGGTTTGCCTGACAAACTGTCTGCGGCCTCTAGACCCAAAAAGAACAATCTTGCTTTCATCAGTCTACAAAATATTGCGCCATTTCTCTTTAGACCAGTGAATGTGTTCTTTGGCAAACTGTAACCTCTTCAGCACGTCTTTTTTTTAACAGTGGGACTTTGCGGGGGCTTCTTGTTGATAGCTTGACTTCACATAGCCGACTTCTAATAGTAATAGTACTAACAGGTAACTTTAGACGTTCTTTGAGTCAATTTTGTTATTTTTTGATCCATTCGAATAGTGCAGTGGGAGCCATGTCAAACAGCCACCTGGAGTATGACAGGTCTATGACAGGAACATGCATGATCCGCGATGACGCAGTGAATGATGCCCTGACCCATAAACGCCCCCATGCACTTTCTAAAAAGATGGTTGCAATGCTGTATAATCCCACCAGATGGAACATTGACTGCTTCAGTTAACTGCATTGACTGCTTCAGTACTTGCAATTATTTAATTAATAAAACTACTTATTGCAATATTTTTCACGACATCCTTAACAATCCTTAAAGACATGGTAACATCTGTAATTTATTTATACCGGTCATTGTAGGTACGGAATGCAAATGTGGGCTATGCACAGTATTTTACATTACGGTGTTTTTTATCTATTTCCGTTTAATACATTAATAGATAATATTTTGCTGCAAAGTTACTCGGTCATTACTTGGCGTGCTTTAACAGCACGCCAAGTCACGCCCTCTGCTCAAGCCAAGTCATAATCTCCAGCGACTTCTTTCCACACTCCATTCCGTTGCTTCTGTTTTGCCGCCTCGTTCATTCGTGCTCGAGCACACCTGCGCTCATCTCATTCATCACTTTCACTCTATATAACTCTTCCTCAGACAGCGAACTCTTGCCGAATTATTGCGTGCTCCAAGCCAAGTGTTTTTGTGCCTAGTGTTTTGCCAAAAAATACATTTTGCCTCTCACGTTGTTGACCCTTTTTCTCCCCTAGTTACGTCTTTGCCTAACGAATTGGAATTGTCTGCTACGTTGTCTGATAACTCGGCTTTGAACCTTTGCTTCCACTTTCGACTGTGACTCTGTTTATACCCATAGGATCACTGCATCTCTCGCTTGGCTGCTGCCCATGGCACCCTCCTTGGCACACACCAAGGAGAGATTTAGCAGGTCAACCAAAGCCTTAAGCTTATGGCAGACACTGTCACTGCACTGACCTCTCAGATCAAAAGGCTTCAGGTCACACCACCTCCAGTTCAATCTTCACCCCTGCCTCTCCGAGAGCCTCGTCTGCCGCCTCCTCAGTCCTACAGCGGAGAACCTGGCATCTGCTGATCTTTCCTTTCCCAATGCTCATTGTCTCCTTTAAATTACAAGCCTCAACATTCTTTACTGAATGTTCCATGATCGCTTATGTCATCACCCTCCTCTCTGGAAGGGCCCGTGAATGGGGAACGGCCTTTGGGACGCCGATGATCCTCGTTGCACCAATTGCCAAACATTCACTTAGGAGATGAGGAGAGTCTTTGATCGTTCTCTCTGGCCGAGAAGCAGCAGGGCCGATGTTGAGACTCCACCAAGGAACACATTCAGCGTATGATTATGCCATTGAGTTCCGCACTCTGGCGGCTTCTTGTGGATGGAACGACTGTGCCATATATGATGTGTTTTTTCACGGGCTGAGTGAGGCCGTCAAGGATGAGTTGATCTCTCGGGAGCACCCTGCAAACCTAGAGGAACTCATGGATTTAGCCGGCCGCGTCGATGCGCGCCTCCGACTTAGGCGCCATGAAAACACATAACCACTGATAAGAGTCAGACCAACCACCCCTCCACAAACTACTGACCCTCCGGCGGAGCCTACGCAGGTTGACCAGACCAGCATCTCTCCTGAGGAGTGCCAACGTCGGCGGGAGAAAGAAGCCTGCTTCTGCTGCGGCCAAGCAGGTCATTTCCGTCTCTTAGTGCCCATTAAAGGGATAGGCCCCCCAATGAAACTGGGAGTCTTGGAGGGCCACTCTCATGAAAACCTCTCAGGTAAACGCTCCTTACTACCTGTCATGATCGTCTGGAACAACCAAGCTCCCCCCCCCCCGGTCGCTCTTGACATCAGGTAACCATGTCGAGACTTTCTTTTTTCATTATGAAGAGCGCTCATACCCCAGTCGTCCTTGGGAATCCATGGCTGGTCAGACATAACCCCAACATTGATTGGGCCAATAACACCATTCTCGATTAGAGCCCTGCCTGTCTGTCTTCGTGCCTTCAATCAACTAGAGATTATTCACCGCCCTGTGTTGTTGTTGTTGAAGTTTCAGATCTGTCCAATGTCCCGCCTGAGTACCCCGACCTCCGGCAGGTGTTTAGCAAGTCACCCCACAGACCCTACGACTGCTCCATTGATCATCCCCCCCCGAGAAGCCGCTTGTATTCCCTTTTGGCCCCGGAAAGAGAAGCCATGGATGAATACATCACTGAGTCACTGGCAGCAGGGATCATCCAACCCTCGTCCTCGCCGGCCGGAGCCGGTTTCTTATTTGTGGATAAAAGGGACAAGTCCCTATGCCCCTGTATCGATTACCGTGGCCTAAATGCTATTACTGTCAAGAATCGCTATCCCCTTCCCCTAATGTCATCCGCGTTCGAATTGCTGCAAGGAGCTGGTATATTCACCAAACTGGACTTGCGAAATGCATACCACCTGGTAAGGATGAGGGAGGGTGACGAATGGAAGACCGCATTCAATACACCCACAGGCCACTACGAGTACCTAGTGGTCCCCTTTGGGCTCACCAATGCTGTTTTTCAAGCCCTGGTGAATGATGTCCTAAGAGACTTCCTAAATTTCCCTGTTTTTGTTTACCTGGACAACATTTAGATTTTTTCTCGTTCTCTGAAGGAGAACAAGTTGAACGTCAGACAGGTCTTGCAAAGACTCCTCAAGAATAAACTTTTTGTTAAAGCCAAGAAGTGTAAATTCCACCGAGAATCGTGTCATTTTTTGGTTATATTATTGCCCCTTCCAGCCTACAGATGGAGCCTTCCAAGTTAACTGCAGTTACCAACTGGCCCACACCTACCACAAGACGAGAGCTCCAGCGATTCTTGGGGTTTGCCAATTTTTATAGGCGCTTCATTAGAGATTAGAGCGTTCGATCTTAGGTGCTGGAATGGGGACAGAGCTGTCGAATTGCCTGTCATCCGGGGAGAGCCCGCACCCTGTCCCTCCTTCAGCAACGGTTCTGGTGGCCATCTATGAAGGCTGATGTTCAGGGGTTTGTGACAGCCTGTGACACTTGTATTAGAAACAATTGGACCGACAAACTTCCTGCTGGTTTTCTGAATCCCCTTCCAGCTCCTCACCGCCCTTGGTCTCATATCGCTCTGGATATCACAACTCTCTGCCAACCTCTGCTACTGGCCTCTCTCCCTTCCAGTGCTGCTTGGGCTATTAGCCTCCACTGTTCCCATCCCAAGAAAAGGAGGTAACCGTACCATCAGCCCTGTCTTTTGTGCGCTGTTGCAAGAGAGTTTGGTCCCAGGCCAGAACCCGTCTCCTACACACCATCAGCACCTTCAAACAGCAAGCTGACCGACGCCGCTCGGCAGCCCCCAGGTACAGAGTGGGCCAAAGGGTGATGCTGTCCACTCGAGACATTTCCATCTAACCAATCTCCCACAAATTGTCTCCCAGGTTCATCGGACCATTCACCGTCACCAAAGTAATTAACCCTGTTTCCGAGAGGCTTTCCCTACCCCTCTCCATGCACCGCATCAATCCGACGTTTCATGTTTCGCAAGTCAGGCGACTGGTGCCCAGCCCTCTACCTGGTTCCACCACTAGATGGCGCTTCGTTCTCAAGGACACATTAACACAAGCCAGCAATTTAGCTGCGCTGAGTTGCAATCACGTGATTTTAACAACCCGCTCCCACCCCCACCGAACTGACGCTGCCAAACTGCACTAGAGATAAACATGGCGGTGCTGTGTCGAAGTTGGTTCCCCCATCAGGATACCTTTTTTTAGCCCCACCCCCGTGAAATCGGCACAGGAAAAGCGCATTTAGGAAAAGGCTCGCCCGCGAAGGGTTATGCGCGGACCACTGAGCTTCTACGGAATGCAGTAAAGGCCAAAAAGGACATTGTTAGCATTTTTTAATCCCCTGACGAACTCTAGCCATCAGGATGTGTTTCCCTTGTTATCTTGGACATATTTAGAATGATGAACCTCGGCTCACTTGTATGCTGTAAACATGTCAGTACATGCGTTGTATTGTTTATATTTAATCACTGGTATACACTACCCATGATTTATTTATGCTATTTTATACAGTATATATTTAATATAAAGAAATGGACCACTACGAGTGCTTATTTCTTTCATATGCAGTTTAGGTTTATTCAAATAATGTGACCTAGTGAATTGACATCACGTGGATAAAATGCTAATTATCTCGCATAAAAATAATTTATATATAATAATAATAATTATAATAATAATAATAATAATAATAATAATAATTATTATTATTATTATTATTAATGTCTTAAGACTGTATCTGACGGGTCTCTATTTTGGCATTATGGTTTTGCTGAAAAGGCATATTTGATATGAAATATCAGACAAAATACTAACATGTTGACAGCCTACAAGTGACTCAGCCGAGGTTCATCATTATAAATATGTCCAAGATAACAAGGGAAACACATCCTGATGGCTAGAGTTCGTCAGGGATTAAAAAACACTAACTGTCTTTTTTGGCCTTTACCGCGCTCCGTAAAAACTTAGTGGTCCGCGCATAACCCTTCGCGGGCGAGCCGTTTCCTAAATTAGCGTTCCCTGTGCCGTTTTCACGGGGGTGGGGCTAAAAAAACGTATCCTGATGGGGGAACCAAGTTCGACACAGCAGCGGCTTAATAGACTATTCGCGGTAAGTGGTGTTTTAATTTATAAAATTTGTTTGGAAAAGTTTACAGTTTATTTCCCAGTTTAGTTTTTTACCGGCCGTTTTGAAAATCACTGGCAGCACCAGCAGCGGTCAGATGTAACTTTAGATAACTTAATGATCTGTTTACCAAGTCTGGAGTTAACATTACAGCTTACTGTCAGTGTCACAAACCCACAATGTCACTCCTCTTTAACTAAAAAAGACACTAAAGCTTCGAAAATACTATTAATGTCCCTATTACAAAAGCTGCACTACCAGATGAAGAGTGTTTGTGCTCTATAAAAATGCCTTTAGAATCTGACCGCATGTTGTTTGGATAAATTCAGCATTTATTTATTCTTTGGGTAAGAGTTAATCTGCAGGTTATATCTGTGAAATATATCTGGGCCACTGTTGGGCCCTTGAGCAAGGCCCTTAACCCTCAACTGCTCAGATGTATAATGAGATAAAAATGTAAGTCGCTCTGGATAAGAGCATCTCCCAAATGCCTAAATGTAAATGTAAATGAATATAATGTGATGCAGTTCATGAAGGACACAAGCTGAGGATAGATGTACAGGAGCTCGCGAGCTAAACGCTCATAGCCGGGTTTATATTTTTCTCAATTTGGCCGTGACTTTGCGCGGTAGCACAAGCGCTTAGTTACCGAGCTGGATAAAAACTCTGAAGTGTTTATCAGTTAAGGAGTGGGGGGGAGGTGTGTGTGTGGGGAGGTGAGGGGGGCTTCAGTACTCGGGAAGTTATAGTTTGGCTTCAGGGATGAACTAATATATACGAGTGTTATATTGCCTAAATTATTTGTATGAAAAGCGCATTTTAATTTAATGCAGACGATAATACAGACAGACCGGGGTTAACACTAACAAAGTTCAATGGTTAAAGTTATCTCAGTTTATTTACATTTCAAAATTCCCCAAAACAGTATTTTACACACTCTGTGGTGTAGGTTTACTAATATCTTAATATTTATTACAACTAGGTATTCTGTAAAGTTTACTTATCTTTGTCTTCACTAAATTCTCCTGTTGTCTTTAATCAGAGCTCCGCTGTGGAGGATTGGGGGGTCAGACGGATGACGGTTGGCCTTTTGGAGCTACTGGAGGAGCCTGAACAAGCTGTTGAGGGAGCTGTAGGAGGGATGACGTCACAGTGCAACAGCTTTAGAATGATGTTTGGTCAGGTCTACTGTATATTCTGAACATAGAATTGCAAAACGTCTGATACTTTAGGGGGTAAACAAAGAATTAAACAGTTCCATCTTTAATATTTTTTAAAAAATTATATTTTAATATAAAAGAACCAGATAGAGACTGATAAGCAGCTGGTGTTATCTGGGTATTTTAATGACCTTTAAGCAAAAATTAAACATGTTTTCACCTGTTTTATACAAATTATTGTTTTACCTTTGACTAGTTTTGGAAGAATAAATTTTATTTTTAAAGTCATGTGTGCGTGTTTTAATTGTTGGGGGATTGTTTGTGTCTTTAAAAAAAACATTTACTTGAACCAACTACTTCAATAGGCAAAAAATGGGAGACGACTTTGTTTTAAATAGTCAAAGAGTTGGGCTAATAATAATAATAAGAATAATAATAATAATTATTATTATTAATATTATTATTATTATTATTATTATAAGAACGGGGTCCGTTCTTCGTACGTCACTTGACACATCCGATGCTCTTACATTGAAGTCACGTATTGACTTTTGGCTCTTATCTAATAATGCAGTACAGTTTGTCTTAGACACGTCAATTAGTTATTCACCTTTGTCAGATCATAAACTCATCTCTATCTCTCTAATTGGAAATACTAACAGCTGTAAAAAAAATTGTGGTTATTGGAAATTTAATAATAAGCTTCTTTTGGACGCAAATTTTGTAGAGTCTGTTACAAACACTGTTTGTATTTTGGGAGATGAGTCTATGAGTTATATTCAAAGATGGGAATTCTTTAAATTCAAGGTTAGACAACTAGCTATGCGTCGAGGCAAAGAAATCAAAGTGCATAATTCTAAAAGATGTCAAGATACTCTCAATGAGCTGGATAAGTTGCTATCTAGAGAAACTCTTAATACAGAGGAGGAATCCTATTTAATTAAGTTAAGGAACGAAATAGACGATCACTATTTGGATTTAGCCAAAAGTGCATTTATAAGATCTAGGGCCAAATAGATGGAAATGGGAGAGAAAAACACTAGTTATTTCTTTGCTTTGGAAAAAAGAAATATAAAAAGAAACTGTAAAGCAGCATTAACAATTGACGATAACATAAACAAAAATCCCTGTGAAATTAATAAATACGTATATTCTTTTTTTAACAAATTATATTGCTCAAATTAGAATGAAAACTATGCAAGAAACTTTATACAAAAAATCAAATCATTCACTCCAGTAATTTCAAATGAGTTTAAAGTGGTTTGGGGAAAATGACCTTTCTTTAGTCGAACTGACCAGTGCAATGCAGTCTATGAAGAAGTGTAAATCCCCGGGCACAGATGGCCTAACTCTCGAATTCTATGCATACTTCTGGCAATCTATAAAGAGGCCATTACTTAGAATGTACAATGAATGCATTAATAATGAGGAATTATGTACTACCATGAGACAAGGCCTTATTAACTTAATACCAAAAACAGGCAAAGACCTTCTCTCCCTTGACAACTGGAGGCCAATCACTCTACTAAATTTAGATAAATTTGATAAAATTTTATCACTAGCTCTCGCAAAAAGGTTAAAAACAGGCTTATCTGACATAATTAATGAAACTCAAACTGGTTTCATGCCTAAACGACATATAAGCTGTAATACCAGACTAATTTTGGATCTCATTGTCATGAACTAACCCGGATTGAACAGAAGACGTAGCGATTAGCGGTTAGCCCTTTGTAGCGTGGATGGTAAACCCAAACGCGGAAGCTAGCGAGTAGGCAGGATAACCACGCGAATTAGTCTAAGGACTCTCTCGGAGGGAGAGCAAGGGAAGAACACAAATTCAACCCGCGCCCTACAAACACACACTCGAATCAGAAAGTAAACCCAAGAAAGTGAGTACTCACGTAATGGCAGACGGATGATCTGAACCGACATGGGCGAAACTCAATGACTGAGCAATGTGAAGCGCCATCTTGGCTCCTTTTATGCTTCCTGTTTGTCGACCGTACTACTTCCGGGTCCTAGTGCCGGTTGCAGAACGGGTGTGTGTGACAGTACCCCCCCGTCCAGGACCGACTCCTGACGGTCCTGGGGTGGAGGATACCCGACGACGGTAGTCCCTGATGAGTTCAGGGTCGAGAATAAACCGGGCCGGAATCCAAGATCGCTCTTCGGGACCGTAGCCTTCCCAGTCAACCAGGTACTGGGTGCCTCGGCCCCTAGGTCGCGAATCAAGGATCCGGCGTACGGTGTAAGCAGGACCACCGTCAATGATCCGGGGAGGAGGAGCAGGGGGGGCGGGTGGAATCATGGGAGAAGTGGTGAAGGGTTTTAACTGAGAGGTATGGAATACCGGATGGATTCGGAGCGCCGCAGGCAGCTGGAGCCGGTAGGTGACAGGATTGATCCGGAGGGTGATGCGATAGGGGCCGATGAATCTGGGTGAGAGTTTCCTAGTTTCTGTGTGGAGGTGAAGATTCTTAGTTGACAACCACACCTTGTCACCTACATTGTACAGTCGTCCCGGGGGGTGTCGGCGGCGATGTTGAATGGCGTAGCGGGCGTTGGCTTGTTGGATCGCGTGGTTGGCTTGTCGCCAGAGCCGCCGACACCGGCGGACCAACTGTTGGGCTGACGGTACGTCAACCTCCGGTTCCTGGTGTTCGAACATGGGAGGTTGGAAACCGTGGCATACTTCAAATGGGCTTAGGTTAGTGGCCGAGGAGGTGTGGAGGTTAAGTGATAGTTCTGCCCAGATGAGGTAGCGGGCCCAGGAGCGCTGACGGTCGGCGATGAAACATCTCAGGTAGCGCTCCAGTTGTTGGTTGGTCCGCTCCGTCTGACCGTTGGTCTGGGGGTGATACCCAGAGGATAGACTGCAGGTAGAGTCGATCAGACGGCAGAAGGCCTTCCAGAACCGGGCAGTGAACTGGGGCCCCCTGTCCGAGACGATGTCTTTCGGGAACCCATGCAAGCGGACTACGTGTTCTAATATCAGCTCGGCTGTTTTTTTGGCTGACGGGAGTCCGGCGAGAGCCACCAGGTGCACAGCCTTGGAGAACCGATCGACGATGGTTAGGATGGTGTTCTTTCCCTCGGAGACCGGCAGGCCCGTGATGAAATCGACGGCTATGTGTGTCCAGGGCCGACGCGGAACGGGTAGTGGTTGGAGTTCCCCTGGCGTTGGCTGGTTGTTGTCCTTGGCCCTGGCACACACAGGGCACGCCTGGACGAACTCGTCGACGTCCTTCTTCATCGATGGCCACCAGAAGGCGCGCTGAATGAATTGGAGGGTGCGACGAGTGCCCGGGTGTCCAGAGAGTGGCGATGAATGTCCCCACTGAAGAACTTCCACTCGCAGGGGTTGTGGCACGTAGAGTCGTCCAGGTGGCACACCTGCCGGTTCGGTTTCCCCGGTCTGCGCCTGGCGAACTCTCGTCTCCAAATCCCAGTAGAGTGGTGCGATGATTTTTGATGCAGGAAGGACAGGCGCGGGGTCCGCCCGGGGGACGTCTTCCTCGTGCTGTCGGGAGAGAGCGTCTGCCTTGGTGTTCTTGGATCCCGGGCGGTAGGAAAGATGGAAATTGTAAAGTTCAAAGAATAATGCCCACCGCGCCTGCCTGGGGTTGAGTTGTTTCATGTTCCGGATAGTAATGAGATTTTGGTGGTCGGTCCAGACAATGAACGGCTCCCTGACGCCCTGGAGCCAGTGACGCCATTCCTCCAAAGCCCACTTTATGGCCAACAGCTCGCGGTCCCCTACCCCGTATCGCTGCTGAGTGGAGTCAAACTTTTTGGAGAAGAAACTACACGGGTGTAGTTTCTGGTCTGGACCTCGTTGGGAGAGGACGGCCCCGGCGCCCACATCCGAGGCATCCACCTCCACAACGAAAGGTTGGTTTGGATCTGGGTGAAGAAGGATTGGTGCGGTAGTAAATCGATGACACAGTTCGTGAAAGGCGGAGATGGCGGCCGGGTTAAGGGTGAAATGATGGGATGAGGGGCGAGTCAGGGCGGTTAGGGGTGCTGCAACCGTACTGTAGTCCCGAATAAAGCGACGGTAGAAGTTCGCAAACCCGAGAAATCGCTGAAGCTGCTTGAGGGTCTTGGGTAGGGGCCAATGACGCACAGCTTCCAGCTTCTGCGGGTCCATGGCCACACCCTGGGGCGAGATGACAAAACCCAGGAACGTGGTGGAGCGCTCGTGAAAAGCGCACTTCTCCAACTTACAGTACAGTTGATGGACGAGCAATCTCTTTAGGACCGCCCTGACATGTTGGACATGTTCTTCGACTGTGCGTGAATAGATTAATATATCATCTAGATAAACAAACACCCACCGCCCTAGCATGTCTCGGAGGACATCGTTGATGAATTGTTGGAAGGCGGCGGGTGCATTGCAGAGATCGAAGGGAATCACCAAACTCTCATAGTGTCCTGTAGGTGTAATGAAAGCCGTCTTCCACTCATCGCCCTCTCTAATGCGCACCAAGTTGTAGGCGCTCCGAAGGTCCAACTTCGTAAAGATGGTGGCACCAGAGAGGGCGTCCAGGGCTGAGTTAGTAAGCGGCAAAGGGTGTCGATTCTTGATGGTGATGTTGTTGAGCCCCCGATAGTCGACACACGGGCGAAGTTCACCGCCCTTTTTTTTCACAAAGAAGAACCCCGCGGCGGCGGGTGAGGAGGAGGGCCGGATGGTGCCTTGACGAAGGGCGTTAGCTACATACTCCTCCATCGCCTGCGTCTCTGTGATGGATAGGGAGTAAAGGTGGCCGCGGGGTGGAACGGCACCCGGCTGAAGGTCTATGGCCAGGTCGTAAGGGTGATGAGGAGGCAGGTGTGTGGCACGCTTCTTACAAAATACTTCAGCCAGGTCCCGATATGCGGTGGGGATGGCGTTGGTGTCGACGTCGGGGGCCTCGGACTCCCTAGAACACGTCCCAGCCGGTGCCCGTAGACAGAGTTCGGTGCAGGTCGGCCCCCACTGTAAGATCCTGTTCTGTGTCCAGGAGATGAGGGGGTCGTGTTGAAGGAGCCACGGATGTCCAAGGATGATGGGGGGTGATGAAATGGAGGTGAGGTGAAACTGGATTGATTCGTGATGCTGGTCGATGATGAGGGTGATAGGTTGAGTCTGAGCAGTAATGGGGCTGGAGGAGAGGGGGCGACCGTCTACAGACGTAATCCGAACAGGCTGGGATAACGCCTCGATTTTTACCCCCAATTCTTTGGCATAGTTAGAGTCAATAAAGTTACCTGCGGCACCAGAATCGATGAACGCAGTACTTCGGACCCGTTTGTGACCAAGTTGGAGGTGTACCTGGACCGTGAGACGAGAGACGCTGGAGGTCGTGGCAGAGAGGTGAAGATGGCCCGGTGAGCTGCTCCCATCGCTCACCGGGCCTGGGCGTTTCCCGGGCGACGAGGACATACGGCTCGGTGGTGCTCAGCTGATCCGCAATACGCACAGAGCCCCTCTCTGAAGCGCCGTTCTCGTTCTGCAGCGGTCAGGGAGGCGCGTCCTAGTTGCATGGGTTCCCCGGCTCCGGTGTTAACCACGGCAGGAGGTTGAGAACCAATGTGTTCAGGCATGATGGAAGTGGCTGGGTTCGATGGTCGTTGAGTGGTGGCGGCGAAGGTGGGTGCTGGCGGCAGGGTCCTCGGGGCTGGCTTCGGACGAGAAAGAAGGCGCTGGTCGATCCGGAGGGCGAGCTGAATCAGCCCCTCCAGTGTGGCGGGAAGTTCTCGCCCGGCTAGTTCATCTTTGATCCTAGAAGCCAGCCCCTCGTAGTAGGATGTCCGGAGCGCGGCTTCTCCCCAGGTGGTCTGTACGGCGAGAGTGCGAAAATCAGCTGTATAGCGGCTCACGGACGATTCCCCCTGCCGCAGGTGGTATAGCTTGGTGTCAGTTTCCACCTCGCTCGCAGGATGTTCGAAGGTTAGCTTTAGCTGGCGTGTAAATTCCTTATATGAATGGACGGTGTCTGAATCGGAACGAAGGACTGCCGTGGCCCACTCAGCTGCCTGCCCCGATAGCAACGAAACGAGAAGTGCAATGCGCAATCGATCTGTGGAGTATTTGGTGGAATTAAACTCGAACACCAGATCTAGTGCAGTTAAAAAAACACTACACCTCCCGTCCGTGCCGTTCCATTTATCCGGAAGGGAGATAAACACATCAGAAGTTGAAGGAGAAGAGGGGGGGGGGCGGAGCTGCAACCCCCGCGACGGGAGGCCGGTTAGCCGCGCTAGTAACAGCTTCGCGGAGAGCCGCGTTCTCCCGCCGAAGCTCCGCCACCTCGCGGCGTAAGGCCGCGACGTCTTGGACGCTCCGGCGAAGAGTAGCAAGCTCCCCGGTTAGCTTGTCGATTAGCTCAGCGTGCCGGTTCACCACATCGTAGAGGTGCGAGTGATCCGCTGGGTTTACCGCTCGTGGCTCAGTCATTCTGTCATGAACTAACCCGGATTGAACAGAAGACGTAGCGATTAGCGGTTAGCCCTTTGTAGCGTGGATGGTAAACCCAAACGCGGAAGCTAGCGAGTAGGCAGGATAACCACGCGAATTAGTCTAAGGACTCTCTCGGAGGGAGAGCAAGGGAAGAACACAAATTCAACCCGCGCCCTACAAACACACACTCGAATCAGAAAGTAAACCCAAGAAAGTGAGTACTCACGTAATGGCAGACGGATGATCTGAACCGACATGGGCGAAACTCAATGACTGAGCAATGTGAAGCGCCATCTTGGCTCCTTTTATGCTTCCTGTTTGTCGACCGTACTACTTCCGGGTCCTAGTGCCGGTCGCAGAACGGGTGTGTGTGACACTCATAGATTATTCAAATTATATTACCTCTGATGCAATCATTTTGTTCTTAGATTTTTACAAACCATTTGATACCATCGAACACAAATTTTTATTTTCTACTCTAGAGTTATTTGGATTTGGTGAGAAATTTATAAAAATGGTTAAAATGATATATAAGGACAGTTCAGTTCTCTTACAATTTAAAACTTCTAATAGATCCCCTATTAACAGAGGAGTCAGGCAGGGTTGTGGAATCTCCCCCTTTCTGTTCTTATTAGTTGTGGAACTACTTTCTTTAAATATTCGAAATAGTCCTGATATTAAAGGGTTGACTATTTTTGATCGTGAGATTAGAATCTCACAACTTGCTGACGACACAACCCTGTTTTTAGAAAACACAATTCAGATTGCAAAAGTTCTTAAAATTATTAACACCTTCTTAGAGGCTTCTGGTTTAAAATTAAATATTCCTAAATGTGAAATTCTTTGTTTATTTGATAACCTTGAACCATCCGTTAATAATATACCAATTAAAGATAACGTGAAATATCTCGGCATCTACATTTCCAAGAAAATCCCTTTTAGGCAAGAAATTAATTTTCTTCCTAAAATTAAAAAAGCAAAACTAATATTTAACAATTGGCTTCAAAGAGATTTGTCCTTCCTTGGTAGAGTTCTTTTAATAAAGGCAGAAGGTCTGTCTCATTTTATATACCCATCTTTCTCATTATTTGTACATGATAACACTGATGGAGGCTTTGATATGATTGATTTCTTTGACATAAATTACACTTTCAAGGTAAACTGGGTTAAGAAGTGTGTCAATGCACCCAATTCTATTTGGTACTTTATTCCACACAATATTTATAAAAAAGTGGGAGGTCTTAAATTTTTGTTATCGTGTAAATTCTCTTCATCTAAACTCCCCATAAAACTTTCTAAATTTCATGAACAGGCACTTTTGGCATGGAAACTTTGTTTTGTTCACAATTTCTCCCCGCATAAAGAGAAGCTATGGAACAATGAATGCATTTTATTAAAGAACAAGTCGATCTTTCTTAAGAATTGGCATGAAAAAGGTATTGATTATCTTTGTGACATGCTAGATCCTCAAGGGAAAGTTTATTCCTATACTGAATTCATGTTTAAATATAATTTTCCTGTTGTTCATAAGGAATTTCTTACAATTGTTAAAGCTATACCTAATAGTCTTGTTCACTTAATGAAATGTCATTTATCATTTTAAGTGATTGTAAAAAGAGAGCCAAATTTTTTGGTGGATGATAAATGTATTTATGACCCAAAGTGTAGCAATAAAATTATAAGAAATGTGTTTCAGTCAAGGAAAAGAATTACTCCGAGGGGAAAATTTGTTTGGAACTCTTTAATTGACAAGATTAATTGGGAAAAAAGCATGGCTATTACCATATAAATTTTGTATACCCAATAAAGTAAAAGAAGTGCATTTAAAGATTTTGCATAATATATACCCCACAAACGAGATTACATCCAAATTTGGTAATATGAATTTAATTTGTAATTTCTGTAATGTCAGTATTGAATCCACAGTTCATTTGTTTTTTGAATGTCCCCTTGTTAAAACTTTTTGGATTGATTTATCTAAGTTCTTTTCTTCGAAATCTAATGCACATTTTGATTTTACCTTATGTGATATATTTTGTTACTTTTCTCATTGTAAATATAACATTGACTATATAGGAAATGTATTTATTCTATTGGGAAAATATCACATTCATAAGTGTAAATTTTCATCAACGTCCCCAAAATTATATAATTTTTTCTGTGATGTCAAATACATAATGACTACACTTAATAACAAAAAAAGTGCCAAACTTGTGAAATTGTACAATGACTTGATAAACATCACATAAATTTTCCTTTTACAATTGTACTCTTTTAGTTTATACATGCAGTTTGTATTATTTTCATTTTTATTTATTTATTTTTTTTTTACTTTACTTTTATTAATAGTTCATTTATTTATAGTTTTATGTTTATTTCTCTAATGTTTTTGAAAGTATAATGTCATCCATTATTATACTGTAATGTCGAAGGTATATATACCTGTAATAAAAAATAAATAAATAAATAAATAAATAAATAAAAAGCTTGTTCAGGCTCCTCCAGTTTCTTCAAAAGGCCAACCGTCATTCGCCTGACCCCCCAAGCCTCTACAGGAGAGCTCTGCTTAAAGACAACAGGAGAATTTAGTGAAGACAAAGATAAATAAACTTTACAGAATATCTAGTTGTAATAAAAATAAAAGATATTAGTAAACCTACACCACAGAGTGTAAAAAATACTGGTTTTTGGGAATTCTGGTATGTAAATAAACTGTGCTAATGTTAACTAGTGAACTTTGTTAGTGTTAACCCCGGTCTGTCTGTATTATCGTCTGCATTAAATTAACCGAGAATTTACCTAATGCGCTTTTCATACAAATAAGTTAAGCGATATAACACTCGTATATGAGCATAAGTTCATCTCTGAAGCCAAACTAAAACTTACCGAGTACTGAAGACACCCTCCCGCACAAAGTCACAGCCAAAGTGGGTGAAATATAAACCTGGTTATTAGCGTTTAGCTTGCTAGCAACTTTTGTAATAGGGACATTAATAGTATTTTCGAAGCTTTATCACCTTTTTGAGGAAAAGAGGAGTGACATTGTGAGTTTGTGACACTGACAGTAAGCTGTAATGTTAACTCCAGACTTGGTAAACAGATCATTAAGTTATCTAAAGTTACATCTGACCGCTGCTGGTGCTGCCATTGATTTTTTAAAACAGCCAATAAAAAATTAAACTGGGAAATAAACAGTAAATTACCCCAAACTAATTTTATAAAATAATAATAATAATAATAATATAAATAATAAATTCACCACTTACCGCGAATAGTCAATTAAGCTGCCATCTTTATCTCTAGTGCAGTTTGGTAGCGTCAGTTCGGCGGGGGTGTGGGTAGGTTGTTAAAATCACGTGATTGCAACTCAGCGCAGCTAAATTGCTGGCGTGTGTTAACGTGTTCTTGAGAACAAAGCGCCATCTAGCGTGGAACCAGGTAAATCAATAAATAGGGCTTAATTGGGCATGTTTACTGTGAAATATTGACACGCCTTTCTATCAGGAGAAGGAGGGGGGACTACGTGGTCCATAAGGCAGCTGTACGCCCATTCGCACGCCATTCACACAACCGCGGATATTTGACATGGCTCCCTCTGTAGTTTTTTGCCTTTCTGGTTTTGGTCTCCATTTTAAAGCTTAAAAATTATTTGGTATCATTTTAGCAGAGCAGCATTTCATCATTTTCTGCACTTCTTTGTTTGTTTTCCCATCTCTGATCAACTTTGGAATCAAAGTAAACTGTTCTTCTAAACAATGTCTGGAAAGACCCATTTTACTCTAATTTTCAGAGGGAAATGTACGGGACAACCTTTCTTGCATTTATCCTTAAATAAGGGGAACTTGTTTGACACTTGTTTTTTACATAATAATTTATCTCTCTAATTGAACTCCACATTTCTATCTTTTGTTGAACAGGCTAATATTTGTTTTTCTTCACTTACATTAAACTAATAATACATTTAGCACATTCATTTTTCTTCATGTTGTGATTCAGAATAGAATGTGCAGGGTCTCCATTGCATTTATGTGATTTAAATTAAAAGAACACCACTATATATATATATATCCTTGTGATGAGACGAGATGTTCTGATGTCGAGATGTTCGAGATGTTCTGATGTCTGTATTCTAGATATGTCCAGGCCTTTCAGTGAGTCTGAGGAGGGTTTGCCTCCCTTGAATCTTTCTTGAATATTTTTTCTGAAAATAACGAGTGTTTCTGAACCTTACGAATGGTAGGGAATCAAATGTTGTCTTCAATTTTTTTCTGTCAAAGAGACAGTTTTTCCCCCTTATCAACAGCTCAGAAATATTTAAACCTTTCTACAAAGTATCTAAGGATTGTTTTCATGAGAGACTAGGCAATTGAGTGTTGATATTGAAATTTCTGTTACAATTTTTAATCAAGGAGTGCTTTCTTTTCTTGTATTTGGTGTTAAAACTGTCATTTCATATTTAAATGCTGATTGATTCAAAGAAAAGTAAGGGTGAACAAAGGATGATAAGAATGTTTGTAAATGTAATGGTTAGCACTGTCTCCTTGCACATCCAGGGTCCGGGTTTGCTTCCTGCCCAGGCTTAATTCCTGTCGATTCCTGTTTCTGTGCATGTTCTTTCCGTGCTTGGTGGGTTTCTTTCAGGTACTCCAGTTTTCTTCCATAGTGCAAAGACCTGCAGATTAGGATAATTGGTGTTTCCTGTAGTGTGTGAATGAGTGTGTTAGTGTGTGTACGCATGTGTGCCCTGCGATGGATTGGCACCTTGTCCAGGGTGTACCCCTCCTCGTGCCCTAAAGATTATGATGCCAATTTATGACTCGTGCCCTAAGTCTCCTGGGATAGGCTCCAGGGTATACAAATTCAAATTCTAATTTTTTTATTTGTCACGTACACAGTCATACACAGTGTACGTGACTAAAAAAAAAAAATTATTTGAATTTGTATACCCTGGAGCCTATCCCAGGAGACTTAGGGCACGAGTCATAAATTGGCATCATAATCTTTATACAAGGTAATAGCCAAGAGCAAGAACTACAACCAGTCTTGTACAGCAAACAACTGCAGCATGGAGAAAGGTGGTTTCTCTTTTTCTGCCATTACATTTTATACACAAACTTCTCTGCCACTAAAATCTACACCCAGTACATTGTGTTCCCGAATCCAAGGAGCTGATTTCCCTGTCTGCCTCAGAACAAATATTTTTACCTTTATGCATTATGCTGTTCCCTCTTCTTGTCCTAGTTACTTGTAGATGTCTCTGTTCTGCTAAATGGGTCTGTTTATGAGGTGGTCTGGGGTGTTATTGGAACAGATTTATAATTTTAAAACAATAGACTAATCCAGTTAATGCTTTGTTCTTCTACATTGTCTGTCATGTCTGCATGAATGCGATTAATCTCAGTCATGAATATTCATTGTCCTCTAAAACAGTCTTCGATCTTGTCATTAGTCACCACATTTCCTTCAGCATACACGGTATTTTTTGGATGGTATGGTATGGTATTGCATGGTATCCAGTAATGTCTACATATAGTGTATTAACTCTAGTTGCTACTACCAATATCTTCCCCCATACGTTGTTCTCTTTACTGCTCCTACTGCACTTTGACACCATACAACTTCGTAGAGTGGCAGCCTCAGATGTAACATTGCTTTTTGTTGATGATAAATTTGACTAGACTTTTGGTTCTATGTCATTCGTATCACTATCACAGCTTATCCATCCACTTTGCATGCAGACATGGGTCTCTTTGGGCTAGTAGAAGGAGTTATGACCTCTGTGTTCTCTACTCCCAGTTTCCCAGTTTTTGGAACACTTTTGCAGTGGCTGCTGTGGATCCACTTCACACTTTCTGCTACCTTCACTGATGTCTGTGTCACGAGGAGCACCTGGTATGGTCCCAATCACCTTCCGGTTCTTTTTCCTGAGGTCCTTCGCCACCCCCTGGGAGGTCTCCTGGTTTCAGGTCAGAACACTTTCTCTTTGCTACTATAGGCAAGACCATTTTCCTGTACTTAAGATAAAACTACAGAGCGTTTTGCACAATAACAGTTCAACCTCACAACATCCTGTTAATTTATTATTATTATTTTTTTTTTCAGGTTAGTTTCAGTCCAATTCTAGTATTGGATGGTCTGCCAAATAGAATTTCAAAGGGTCTTAGGTTTGCTCTTCCCTTACTTTAGTTCTCTACATTAACCCTATGGATAGTGCCTTGGACCATGGCATTCAAGATTCAAGAATTTTATTTCTCACATACATTTTGCTAACTTGTTCTTTACTGTGAAGTTTCTCTCTCTCCACTAGCTCGATGATATGCACCATGTTGCCATAAGTCTATTCCCAGACATTTTTAGACTTGGTGGACAGCCTGGTTCATAAAAGGTCACATTGTCATTACTAATTTTTTCAGGGAATCCACACCGTGAGATAATCTCAGAAGGCATCAATTTGGCTACTGCCCAAGTGTCTTGTTTGGTTGTAGAAAGTGCTGCCAACCATTTGGGAAAAAAAAAAATCAAATAATACCAAGCAATAATTTTTCACTTCTCTTGGTGGTAAAAAATACATTTTCAAAGGGTCTTTGTGCTTGTGGGGCCGCACTCTGACTCGTGTTGACTCCTGTAGTAAGAAGAAAAATATCACATTTGTCACAAATTTATGGGATGTAATTTGGAAAGTGTTACACGGTCATAGATTTTACTGACTGATTGGTGTGCAATCTTATTCCCCGCGCCGGGACACCCTCTGCTGGCCGTAACTCTCTCTTTCCTGATCTCTCTTTCTCTCTGCTACTGGATCTGCGTGTTTCCCTCCTAGTGACACCCATGACAGTTTCACCCAAATGAGGAGGGGTTCCCTGTTAAGTCTGGTTCCTCTCAAGGTTTCTTCCTATTACCATCTCAGGGGTTTTTTCCTTGCCACTGGCGTTGTCGTCCTTGGCTTGCTTATCAGGGACAGTCTGATAATTTTGAGTCATACACATTCATATTTCATAAAGATTTCAATAATTCTTTTGATTGTGTAAAACTGCTTTGCGACAATGTCAAGTGTGTGTGTGTTTGTGGGTGTATGCACCTAATGGGAGGTAAACAAACTAATTTACATATGTTTATTGCCGTGTGTGTGTGTGTGTGTGTGTGTGTGTGTGTGCGCGTGTTTGTGTCACATTAGATTTTTACACAGATAGAAGATTATACTGTCCTTGATAAACTTTTAACCGAAACCTGCATAAACAATTAAGAGACAGCTACTCTTAATGACCTTTTCCTATGTGGATTTTGATCTTAAGCTGTCAAAATTAGTTTGACAGTTTATAGCCTATAACCCAAATATGCTGACTTCTGCATAGCCACAATGGCATTTAACCCACTTCAACCTGAAGAGCACACAATGGAAAGGTTCTAACTGCTCATAGACACTCTTAGCCTGAGCTTGCATTATATCCAGGCCTGACAACACAGATTTAGCTGCTGATCCATAAACTGTACTGCCACATGATCCATCTTTGTTCTTATAAGGTTGCATGATGGGTGCATATATATATATATATATATATATATATATATATACAGTGGTGTGAAAAACTATTTGCCCCCTTCCTGATTTCTTATTCTTTTGCATGTTTGTCACACAAAATGTTTCTGATCATCAAACACATTTAACTATTAGTCAAAGATAACACAAGTAAACACAAAATGCAGTTTTTAAATGATGGTTTTAATTATTTTGGGAGAAAAAAAATCCAAACCCACAAGGCCCTGTGTGAAAAAGTAATTGCCCCCTGAACCTAATAACTGGTTGGGCCACCCTTAGCAGCAATAACTGCAATCAAGCGTTTGCGATAACTTGCAACGAGTCTTTTACAGCGCTCTGGAGGAATTTTGGCCCACTTATCTTTTCAGAATTGTTGTAATTCAGCTTTATTTGAGGGTTTTCTAGCATGAACCGCCTTTTTAAGGTCATGCCACAACATCTCAATAGGATTCAGGTCGGACTTTGACTAGGCCACTCCAAAGTCTTCATTTTGTTTTTCTTTAGCCATTTAGAGGTGGATTTGCTGGTGTGTTTTGGGTCATTGTCCTGCTGCAGCACCCAAGATCGCTTCAGCTTGAGTTGACGAACAGATGGCCGGACATTCTCCTTCAGGATTTTTTGGTAGACAGTAGAATTCATGGTTCCATCTATCACAGCAAACCTTCCAGGTCCTGAAGCAGCAAAACAGCCCCAGACCATCACACTACCACCACCATATTTTACTGTTGGTATGATGTTCTTTTTCTGAAATGCTGTGTTACTTTTACGCCAGATGTAATGGGACACGCACCTTCCAAAAAGTTAAACTTTTGTCTTGTCGGTCCACAAGGTATTTTCCCAAAAGTCTTGGCAATCATTAAAATGTTTTTTACCAAAATTGAGACGAGCCTTAATGTTCTTTTTGCTTAAAAGTGGTTTGCGCCTTGGAAATCTGCCATGCAGGCCATTTTTGCCCAGTCTCTTTCTTATGGTAAAGTCGTGAACACTGACCTTAATTGAGGCAAGTGAGGCCTGCAGTTCTTTAGATGTTGTCCTGGGGTCGTTTGTGGCCTCTCGGATGAGTTGTCTCTGCGCTCTTGGGGTAATTTTAGTCAGCCGGCCACTCCTGGGAAGGTTCGTCACTGTTCCATTTTTTTGCCATTTGTGGATAATGGCTCTCACTGTGGTTGGCTGGAGTCCCAAAGCTTTAGAAATGGCTTTATAACCTTTACCAGACTGATAGATCTCAATTACTTTTGTTCTCATTTGTTCCTAAATATCTTTGGATCTTGGCATGATGTCTAGCTTTTGAGGTGCTTTTGGTCTACTTCTCTGTGTCAGGTAGCTCCTATTTAAGTGATTTCTTGATTGAAACAGGTGTGGCAGTAATCAGGCCTGGGGGTGACTACAGAAATTGAACTCAGGTGTGATAAACCACAGTTATTTTTTAAGAAAAGGGGGCAATCACTTTTTCACACAGGGCCATGTAGATTTGGAGTTTTTTTCTCCCTTAATAACGTAAACCTTCATTTAAAAACTGCATTTTGTGTTTAATTATGTTATCTTTGACTAATAGTTAACGGTTTTTGATGAGCAGAAACATTTAAGTGTGACAAACATGCAAAAGAATAAGAAATCAGGAAGGGGGCAAATAGTTTTTCACACCACTGTATACACACACACACACACACACACAGTAAATGTCTGGAGTTAGACATAAAAATGTAAGAGTTAGTTTTGGGGGGTTTATTTTCTAATTATGAAGATGGCCAGTGTTTAGAGTTACTCTGAAACAGTACAAATTTTGTTGTTCATTCTGTGGGTGTTGAGGAGCCTAATTCAACTCCTCCTGGTGTTGTTTGAACTGCGTCGTTGCTGCGCCTTGATGCATTCTGTTGGACTTCGTTGTAAGGAAGGTGAAAGAGCCGTTTAAAATTATTTAACTACATTTCATGCTGTGGAGGATTTTCAGATAGTAAGGACCTTGTTTGTGTTTTTTAGTTACATGGATGCTTCAAATGCTGAGGTATGTGTAGCGGGTTCGCACTACTGGGTATCTACAGTACAAACGTTTTAGTATTTGACACTACTGTAAGTGAAAATTTTAACATTATGGACCATATCAGAAGACCACATTCGCTCATGAGCCAGTGTTGCAATGAGACAAGGGGAATAATCACCAACACCAAGTCGTAGTTAGCAAAAATAAAATAATTTCTTATTTGCATTTGACCATAAACACCAACAATGAAAGTTACAACATAAATAATTCACAAAATTATATTTTGTTTTGATTGAAATGTTAAAATTAAATGATCTCTAATTCAATTGACTTTAAAATGTTTTTCTTTTATTTTTATGTGGCTGAGCTCAACCTGTGATTTACCTTGTTTGTTTGCTTCAACTGTAAATAATACCAGAGTATACTCTGTATAAAGAAATATACTTAAATCAATCCCTTAAAACAAAAATACTTAATAAAATAACAAGACAATTCAATACAAGTAAAAACAAATCAACAGTACGACATCAAAACCCTTCAATTAAATGTCTATTAGATGAATCTAATGGTGTATGGAACGCAATTCTTCAAAGACAAAACAAATCCTATCTTCTGCAACTTTATCCTACCGCTTTGATTTACAACACTTTTCCCAGTTCAGAAATGGTCTGGCTCACCAGTTCCTGCCAACGTTGTGCTCTTTGTAGATGGCAGAAACGACATGTATTATAAAATCCAGGACCCTCTTGCCCAACTTCCAAAAACTCAGACAAAAATCTCAAAGTAGAAAGGATAGGGGGAAAACCCAGCCGCACAACCGCGGCCGGTTACACCGAGAAACCCGGACATGCACGCGCTGCTGCTCGGTGTTAAATCTCTCCTTTTACACCAGAGTTTAAGTGTCTGTATTAACGCCGCTTTAGCTGAGCAGTTTGGTTGTTGGAACAAACAAGCTAAATCACTATGAACCCCAGGACTGGCCTGTTGCTAGCTATCGTTAGCTCTGGAGCTCGGCTGTGACAGGATTCAGAACAGTAACTCACACCCTATAAAGTTGTGTGTGCAGGCAGACAGAGTCATTATTACAGTAACTTGTGTTAGCTGTTTACTCACCAGGATTTGTAAGGAATGTTCCAGAATGTTCCAGGTGCTTCATGTCCATTCTCACATCCTCACAGCCTTCTTGTCTCTGATGTTACACCAGATTTCCCATGAGCACTTGCACAGGGCAATTTACTCAATTATTTAAGTTTTTGTTGTTAAACATAAAGAATATTGAGTTGAAATGAGTGATAATTGTAGTTCTTGAAACTAATCAGTACAATTACTCCATTAACAGATATTTTGGCTAAAACAATACATAAATGTTTATAGATAAAGTTATATGTTGCATAACAGCTACACAAGACAAAAGTTGCTTTTATTAGTAGTAAAAGTATTTTTTAACATTAGGTGGTCAAGATGTTGATAAAGGTAAAACATGGAGAAACAAAGAAATATGTGAAACTGGAAGAAGGCAGTTTCTCAGATTTTGTTAGCATGGGTAAGTTATGCATAGTTTGTAATGTTTATTAAAGGGGAAATAACGTTAATAATACGTCAATAGAGTATTGATTGTTTCAGTCCAGCAGAAGTTTTTCATACCAGAAAATACAGTACTGAAAATCACAGATGAGCAGGGTATAGAAGTGGATGAGGATGTCTTTCCAGAATATACAGCAGTCAATGAAGTGTGTTTTGTCATCTATACTGATAAGGGTAAGTGAATGCAATGTTTTGTTCTGATACACAAGATTTATATGTTCACTCTTGAAGAAAGAAATGAAAGTTTCAGTATTGTCTGATATCCTGTGCTAAATAACAATTACAGAATTAGTTAAAACTCCACATTGAGTTGAATTTATCATGTTGATTTCAGATCTCCTAACAGCAGAATCATTTAAGAACATATCTGACTGCTCAGACCTGACAGAATTTATGACAGTCACATCTTGTGGTAAGCAGGATTGTTGTATTATAATCCTGTTCATTATTGTTTAGAATAAAATATATAATAACCATCTGTTCTCCTGGGTCAAAATGTGATCTGGAAAACAAAATTTTTGCCTTATTCTGCTGGCACACAAAAATCTTTTGCCACATACAAGTGACTTTTTAAAAATATTTTCATATCTTCACTAGGTGGAATTTAAATATGATAAACTCAAAATGTTTTATAGAATTTACACTTTTACTAATATCTGTAGCGATAAAGAAAAGCACAGACTGAAGCAAGATTATTTTAAGGATGACTGTTTTAGAAAGTTTGGATGAATTTGCCAGTGAAATCACAAGTCCAGGTGATTTGTTGGCCTCAAAATGTCCCATTTACATGGTACACATGTGTGTTGTTTGATTTATTTATTCATTTATTTATTTTTGTATACTCTATGCCTTGAATCCAAAAAGTGGTTATTTGTGATCCTCAGATTTAACTGTCCTGCAGCAAGATGGTGAAAGGCCTCCTCCCAGGTCTAACAAATACATTGTCTGTCTCAACCATCAGCAGTCAGTGCAGTGACACAAGTGATGTTGAATGTCAAATAATTCAACCTGTCATAGACAGTACCTGTGCAAGAACTGTAATTCTATTACTTACTTACTTATGCACATAGCTTTTAAGTTGGAAATACTTGAAAATCAAGCTTAAATACAAAAACATTAATAACAAAACAAAGAACTAAAAATAGGATTTTTATTTTGTATATAATTAATCTCAAAATTTGTTAAACTAATGGCTTATAAACATATATCTTGTAACCATTAAAGGAAACCCCCAGTCATATCTCCTGCATTTGATGAGCTGTTCAAGTCCACCTTTGTGTTCAGTGTAAAATATGATGATGCCCTGTCCAGGCTGTACACATTTTTGCAGACTAGTGTTTACAATATTGATGTAGGTACAACAGAAGAAAGTCCAAGAGTCAGAGAGGTGAGAGCAAGGCTGTTGAACAAGCAGTAACTAGCTTAGGCAGCCAAAATGCTGATGTGTTTTCTCTGCACTTCATCCTTTGGTACAGCTTCACTTTTGTTCAGGCACCTAAAACTAGCTCATGGAATGTATCCTGGGAAAGACTGAAATGGGGTCAAACAGGATGTTATTTACATTTCTCATATTATTCTGGATTAAGAAGACTTTGAATAAGATTCATGCTCCTACTGTTAACGCGTGTGTGCCTCATAAGACCCCTTCTGACCATGACACCCAACAGAACAGGAGTTCTCAGATCTTAAATGATGAAACACCCTCAACTTCATCTCAGTGCCAAAATTTTGAAGCAGGCCCTTCATGGGCAACTCACAGCAAGGATATTTGTGCTTCCGTTATAGCCAGACTTCTGGTGAGTGGTGTAACAAATACTGTAGTTCTTTCTACAATTGAGAATTTACAGGAATTAGTGGAAGATTTGCAGTCTAACATTCAGGAACAAGTACTGAACTTACTACCAACCCACAGCCCCTCCAGATCAGCCATAGAGAAGTTATTTAAAGGTTTGTACAATCCTTTTAGCCAGCTGAATTCTGATAGCAAATGGAAGAAATATTTTAGGGAAAAATGGGAAATAGTACAGCCTGTTGAACTGCACCTAGGAGTAAGGTATATAACCCCAGGCGATGTAGTAAAACTGGAATGTACTGTATGAGTAAGGTTCAATTAGTGACAAATTCATATTGTAGCGTTTTTACGCCGGAATGAATGCTGGAGAGACGAGTGAGCTTATTTGCTGCCCAATGCAATGGCTGGGAGTACTTTATTTAGCACACAGCATATAAGGCATGAGCAGCACCTTCACTCAGGAGCCTACATCCACTTCAGCACTAGCTTGAACTGGAGCACATTTCACACGTCACACAACCCCTCACACACAACAGGGCCGAAGCCACTAACCCAAACACCTTTCCCCAACATGGTGAACACATACCGACATCCCCGCAAGGCATGCTGGTCGTCAGCCGCCGCCCCGCCCACGCCACACTGCCCCCACCCGAGCTGTGACCGTCCCTGGTCACCATGACGAACTCCTGTTCGGAGGCGTGGAGGCGGTCGGCGCTGGCGGTGGGAACGCCGGCGTCCTTTGGCAGGTGAGGGGTGAACGCGAATGTAGTCCTGAGGCGGTCCGGCCTCCAGAGTTCGATGGTTCCCCGGCGTGCGGCCGTGGAGGCGCAAGACGGTCCCGGTGGGGCAAAACTCGTGCCCGCCCTGCCAACCGCACCCGGTAGATGACATCGGAGAGCCGAGCTGGCTGTGAGTGTCCACGCCCATTCGCCCCATAGGTGCCCCCACCCAAAAGTCTTGCTGCGGTGCCCGCGAGCGCTGGGCGGGGTCCTTCTGCCTGGCGATGAGCGGTTCACAGTTCCACAACCCGTGGGAAACAGTGGAGCCGGTGTCCACGAGCGCCCGCAGTAAGACGCCGTCCGGCACACAGTCGATGTAAAGCCCCGCGGGGCTCCCCAACCGTCCACCCGGCGCTAGTTTAGCGGCTGCTGGTGTACGCTGTCCCTCAGGCCTGAGAACGTTGAAGCGGTAGTCCGGCTGTCCCTCAGGCCTGAGAACGTTGCAGCGGTAGTCCGGCGGTCCCTGGCCTCGGCGTCGTCGCGGAATCTCGGAAGCGCTGTCGAGGCCTAGCCGCGACGGGTAGCCCTGTCCCCGGCTAGGTTCACCTACCGAGCGCCACTGAGCTGCGGGCGGTCGCTCGGCTCTTTCGCCGTGATGTGCCGCCGATATGGGCTCAGCGTGCTCGACCTCGCGCAGCGCCTCCTTACGGTCACCCGCGCCGTCGCCTCGCCGCGAAACGTCGGAGAGCTGCTCGTTGCCTAGCCGCGACGGGTAGCCCTGTCCCCGGCTAGGTTCACGAACCGAGCGCCACTGAGCTGCGGGCGGTCGCTCGGCTCTTTCGCCGTGATGTGCCGCCATTATGGGCTCAGCGCGCTCGACCTCGCGCAGCGGCAGGTCGCTTTGCCGGCTAACGGCGCACGGAGCTGTATCTTGCTCCGGCGCTTGCGCAGCCTCCGCCCCGAGATCCAGCGCCGGGATTTTCTGCTTCCTGCTCCGCGTTGGTGGACGTGGTGTGCTCGCGCTAGCTCCGCCAGGAAAACGTTTTTTCAGCGCGAGTAGTCGCTCCGCTACTCGGCGGCCCGCTTGGATTTTTAGAAGGTCCTCCTTTGTGCGCTCGAACCCGTTATTCTCCATCCCACTTCTGACACCAATGTAGCGTTTTTACGCCGGGAAGAATGCTGGAGAGACGAGTGAGCTTATTTGCTACCCAATGCAATGGCTGGGAGTACTTTATTAACTCACACAAGGTAACCAGCAGCATAACAACACACACACACATCACACATATCCTGGCTGAAGCCACTAACCCAAACACCTTTCCCCAACATGGTGAACACACACCGACATCCCCGCAAGGCATGCTGGTCGTCAGCCGCCGCCCCGCCCACGCCACAATATATTTTCCCATATTGAAAATACTTCAATTCATTTTCAAGAATAAAACTTTTTGTGAGATGATTCAAATATGTACTCAGTCTGACAAATATGAGGACTTCTGTGATGGAAGCTACTTCAAAACTCATCCTTTGTTTTCAAGTAGTAAGTTTGCCCTCCAAATCCAAAGGTTGGCTGCCTTTACTTCCTTTTTCGAAATCTTCCACCTAGTGTACATTCTGTGAATTTTTATAAACTTTAACACGACAACAAACAAACAACACTTCTTCATGGGTACAAACATAAATATTTTTTCAAAGTATAACACAGAAAGTGAAAATAAATTGAATAAATTTCAGCCTGGTCAACTGGTTACAAAATAAGCAAATAATTGTAAGCATGTATATGAGAATATTTGTGGTCGTACATTCATAGACATGGTAGTTATTTCTGGAGTATTACCAAGCAGCCATTGATCCTATAACACTACATATATTTAGAATAAAATGTACACATATTCCCCTTTGGTATTTATCTGACCTCTCTCTGTTTTGATATATAGATTGTCCATTTTCCCACTGCTTCTTAAAAGTCTCTTCTTGCAGTCTCAGTCTGAATGTTAATCTTTCCATCTTGTAAATTTCTGTAACTATTTGTTCCCACTGAGTTCTTGTTGGGGGAGGCTGCTGGAGCCATAGACGAGTGATTGCTTTTTTTGCTGCTGCTAGTAAAATCCTGAGTAAATATTTATTCATATTTTTAATTGAATCGGGTATATTGCCAAGAAATAAAATATAAGCTGTTTTTTCAATCTTAATTTCCAATATTTCCTCGATGCCAGAATGTATTTCTGACCAAAACAGATTCAAGACTGGACAAGACCAGAAGACATGTACATGATCAGCCAATAATGTCCCACATTGCCTCCAGCAAGAGCCCTGATTTGCCATTCCTTTTTGTTTTGCTTTTACTTTGGGCGTAATAAAAAAACGAATTGTATTTTTCCAACAGAATTCCCTTAGAGCCCTAGAACTACTAGACACGCACTGTGAGTGCCATAAATTCAACCATTCTACAGCTGGAATACAAATTTGCATTTCCTTTTCCCACTTTTCTTTGATATACTGTGTAGAATGCCCTTTAATATCTTGAATGCAGTTATATAAACCAGATATTAATCGTTTTTCGGAAGTATTTGTATTATACACTTTAATAAACATATCTATCAAAGGGGAATAGTCATTTGTAACTCTTCTGATTTTCGTATCATAATAATGTCGAACTTGTAAAAATCTATAAAAATCCTGTTTCTCCAGATCATATTTGATCTTCAAGTTCTGAAAATCCTGAATTTCCCCCTTTGATGTAATAGAACAGAAAGCAGTTATTCCTTTTTGTGTCCAGCTTTGAAACCTTTTATCCATCTGAGCGGGAATAAACTGAGAATCATAACCAATCCAGGTTAATATTCTCATCTGATACTCTAGTTTGAACTTTCTCATCAATTTATACCATTGTTCTAAACCACATTTTGTCCACTGAGTTAAGTTTTCAGATATCTCCTTAAATTTATTATTATCACCTAAAAGTGACTGAACTGGAACTGGGCTTTGCGAGATTTCCAATTGTTTCCAATTGGCAGTATAGGTTGAATCACAGCAACACACCAGATTTCTCAGTTGGGCAGCTATATAGTAGTCTTGCAGGCATGGCAGGGACCGTCCACCTTTTTCTTTTGCTACCTGTAGGGTTTTAAATTTAATCCGTGGTTTCTTACTGTTCCAAATAAATCTAGAAATTATTCTGTCCCAGTTGTTAAATTGCTTTTGGGGGATTTCAACTGGTAAGGCCTGAAATAAATATAATAGACGAGGCACTATATTCATTTTAACTGATTCTACTCTACTGCTCATATCTAATGGCAGTAATGTCCATCTATTCACATCAGTTTCTATTGACTTGTTAATGGGGACATAATTGTATTTATATATCAAAGTAGGATCCTTTGATATATTTACCCCTAAGTACTTAATGTACTGAGAATCCCATTTAAAATTATATATATTTTTTAAAGCCTGGGGGGGGGGTGAGAAATTGAATGTCAAGATTTGTGTTTTGGTAAGATTTAAAGAATAGCCAGAAAGACTCCCAAATGTCTTGAGAGAGGAGTACAACCTGGGTATTGTATTTTCAGGGTTGCTCAAATAAACAAGGATGTCATCAGCATAAAGGCTTATCTTCTCTTCTTTACCTTTAATATTTACGCCCTGTATGTCCATATTTTCTCTGATCAATTGGGCCAGGGGTTCAATAAATAGCGCAAATAAGGAAGGGGACAGTGGGCATCCTTGTCGAGTTCCTCTCTCTAAGGTAATTCTCTGAGACAAGTGACCATTTATTTTTAATATTGCTGTGGGAGCAGAATATAATGTCTTAATAGAATTAATAAATTTCTCATTAAAACCAAACCTGTGTAGCACTTGATATAGGTATAGCCAGCTCACGGAGTCAAAAGCTTTCTCTGCGTCTAGGCTAAGAAAGGCTGAGCTAATTTTGTTTTTGGTAACATGACTCATTATCTGAAGTGTACGTCTGATATTATCATGGGTTTGTCTGTTTTGAATAAACCCAGTCTGATCATGGTCTATTAAATCTGGTAAAATGATTTCCAATCTTTTTGCTAGGATTGAAGTATACAGTTTATAATCTACATTAAGAACTGAGATGGGTCTATATGAACTACATTCTTTCCTGTCCTTTCCTTGTTTATGTATCACCGTTATGATGGCCTCTTTCCAAGACTGCGGAAGCTCTCCCTCTTTAAGTGTATGGTTAAATGATCTAAGAAGTAAGGGTGTTAATTCGGATCGAAATATTTTATACCATTCAGACGGATATCCATCAGTTCCGGGAGACTTATTTGTCTTTAAACTATTTATTGCTTTATCTAGTTCATCTTGCGTTAGTTCTGCCGTTATTATTTAGTTTTGTTCTAAGCCAATTGACGGTAAGTCCAATGAGTCAAGAAAATTTGAAATCGACTGCCTATTTATTTGAGATGGTTGAGAGTAAAGAGTTTTATAAAAATATTCAAAAGAATTTTGAATGTCCTTTATACAATTACTTATTTTCCCTGTAATTGGGTTTTTAATATTTTTTACTATGTTTTTTGTTCTTTGTTTGCAGAGACGCCAAGCTAAAAGTTTCATGGCTTTAGGCCCGGTTTCATAGAATCTTTGTTTAGTAAATTTGGCCTGTTTTTCCACCTCGTCTTCATATATTTTATTAATTTCATCTCTCACCATCTTTATTTGATTCAGCAGATTTGAGTTATTATTCTGTCTGTGCTCATCTTCTAAATTTTTTATCTTTTCTTGTAGTTCTTGTAACTTCTTCTGTTTAGCCTTTTTCCGCATGGAAGTCAATAGGATAATTTTCCCTCTTACAACTGCCTTAAAGGCGTCCCATAGCACATGAGGTGAAACCTCTCTTATCATTGTTCAGTAGGTAGTCCTTAAATTCAATTTTCAGTTCCTCCTGTACTGTTGTATCATTTAATATTCCTGTGTTTAAATGCCAGATTCTGTTTTTTGGCATGTTATCTAAACATAATTTTAAGTAAACACCAGCATGATCTGATATATCTCTCACGCCAATACTACAATCTTTAACTATATGAAGGTCTGATTTAAATATTAAGAAGTAATCAATCCGGGAATAAACTAAGTGGGGATTTGAATAATATGTATACTGTTTACCTTTAGGGTTTAACTCCCTCCAGATGTCAATTAGGCCTTTCATTATTTTCCGCACCATAGAGGCCTGTGAGGTTACTATCTTTGTTCTTTTTATGCTAGACAGGTCCAGTTTAGGTTGGAGATGGATATTCAAATCTCCTCCACATATTAAAGTACCGCTTGTTTCTGAGGCTATCAACTGAAATATTTTCTTAAAGAATTGTTTCCCAGTGCCAGGGGGAGCATAGACATTAAATAAAGTAACCATTTTTTGATCTAATTTTCCTTTTACCAATATGAATCTTCCTTCCTTGTCTCTTAGTTCAGATATATACTCAAAGGTTTGTGAATTAGGTATCAAAATAGCTACCCCTCGTTTTCTACCAGACTGATGTGATGAAAAGTAACAGTTTTTAAAACCTAATGTTTTTAATTTTTCATGCTCCAAATCCGACAAATGTGTCTCCTGCCAAAATATGATGTTTGTTTTCTCTTTCTTAATTTTTGCTATGGCCTTGCTCCTTTTTACCACGTTATGCAACCCGTTGACATTAAGCGTCATTATCTTATATTCCTGATATGTCTTAAACATAGTTTTATGTATTGACTAAAGGTACCCATGAGAGTTAGAACAATGTAATTTAAAACCAAAACAACTGCTAAACTATTTATAACAGAAAACAAAATCATTCCGAAATTCCAAACAAGGATTTCCACCTTGAGGGTTTTACAATTATAACCCTCTCAACAGAGGATAAATCCTCACTTTTAGTGAGGGCCTCTTAGCTCGTGATATAAACAAAAGTCCCTCCCCTAGTGGACGATCACGAAAAAGTTCAGAATTATTTAGTCCCCTTACGTCAATGTATATGATCTTATAAAGCGGAGGGGGTTATTCATGACGAGGCTAGAGGTTTATAATCCTGAGTGGCGATTTGAGAAATTAATGAAAATGGATGATCTAAAATACTAGACTTTAAATGTTAAGGTGAACATATTAACATCCTGTCTTTCACATATTTTGCTGCCAGAACTTTAAAGGATATATACACTTAGTACTTCTCCATTAGTCCTGAGTTCGCGAAGTCACGCTGTCCTTCTTCAAGCCGGGAATGTGCTGATAACTCCTCAATTTTTCACGTATTTGTGACTGACGATTCTGCTGGCGTTTACTCCTTGTTGACGTTTCTTTTTCCCATCGCAGACTCCGCCAAAGCGGACGGCTGAGCTGTCCGGTACGTTCAATTAGGTCAAGTGCGATTCCTTCCTTCTTCAGGTCTTTAGAAGCCTCTGTCGCGCTGTTGTAAACCTTGATCCCGCTGTCGAGGAACACTTTCAGCTTCGCTGGGTATGGTGTTTGGAAGCGTATTTGCTTGGCCTTAAGAGCTTTCTTTATTTCCGCGTATTCCCTGCGGCGCTGAAGAATTTCTGTCGCGTAGTCGTGGTCAAAAAAAATTCTCCGTCCCTGGTAGCGTAACTCTTTCTTATTCCATGCAGCTCGAAGTACCATTTCCTTGACACGATATTCGAGAAAGCAGATCACCAATGATCTTGGTTGTACTTCTTGACTGGGCTTTGGGACAAGAGCTCTATGAGCTCTCTGTATCTGTAAGTCAATGTCCTTTAGACCGTTT
The DNA here is from genome assembly GCF_024256425.1 of Clarias gariepinus. Lineage (NCBI taxonomy): Eukaryota > Metazoa > Chordata > Actinopteri > Siluriformes > Clariidae > Clarias > Clarias gariepinus. The sequence goes on from NC_071111.1 coordinate 27,507,475, forward strand.
AACTCGGACTTAATAAATTCAGCGACGAATTCCATCGCATTGCTTCCCTCGCATCCTTCTGGCATCCCATAGATGCGTAGATTATTGCGTCGGGAGCGGCCTTCCAGGTCAGATAACTTAGCTTGCAAGTTCTCTTGCACTTTCAGAGTGTTGTCAACCGCATCTCTCACATCCACGGCCCACTCTTCCAGATCCGAGATTCTCTTTTCCATCTCATTCACTCTTTCCGATGTTGATTGCTGGGTTTTCGTCACTTCGCTCATCTTTCGATTGATTTCTTCTTTAAATTCTGTCAGGTCGCTTCTGATGTCCTCTCTTATTTTCTGACGAAAGTCAGTCATGTCATCTTTGAGATCAGAGCGTAGTGCAGAGATCTGACTGTGAATTGCCGATATACTCTCTTGTATCGTCGCAGTAATTTGCGAAGACGTATTAGCATCGCCATCTTGATCTCTCTCATTTGTCTGTCCTCGCCGTTCACCATCCTCGTCGGCTTTACCATCTTTTTCGGGTTTCAGAATCGACTTTCCCCGCGTTTTCATATGCTTCTCCCCCTCTGCCATGGTATTTATAATGATACTTCGTATCGGAGCTCTTTGAATTAAGGGAGAGTAATTATCGACTGGGGAGCGTTTCTCTTATGCTGCCATCTTCTACGCGACTCAACCGGAAATCCTGAATCTCTGAATTCTGTTTTAATGAACATTCACCTGGTATCACTGTTTTATGCACAAGATGCTAAAATATGAAATTGATAAAATACTGAAACCCTTAGTCAAGGACCTGAAATGTTAGAGACTACTGGAGTTGCTGTTCCAATTGCTGAAGTTCCTGCATGGCACTCTTGCACAAATGACCTGTAATAATTTGGGGAAGCATAGTATTCTTGGATTTTTGGAATCTTTTAGAGCAAATTATTTCTTTAGTTTTTGCTTAACTGATAAATCTTCAGCTCAGTCAGTTTTTTCAGAGGATTCAGGCCATTAAGTCTGGTCCAGTTAAATGTGTTTACTTGAAACACATGAATGTTCAGAAGTTTTATCTGCATACTGTATCTTCACATTGATTCAAAAGTCACTATTAATCTCACAAACTGGGTGAAGTGTTGTAGAGTTGAATATTGTGTTGGCCTCTTTGTTTGCACAAGCACTAATAAAAACATGCCAGTGTTTAGCAGAATAACCTCTATCATTTTGCATGATGGTGAAGCTGTTTTTGTTTTGGTTCAGCATTAAACTTGTTTCCATGATAATTTTCATGCTTTTTCAAGTAACTGAAAACATCCCTAAGAAGATCCTGGTTCTAGAAAGGGAGAGACTAAGACATTTAAAATGTTTTGATATTCAGATGTCATATGGGTGTGATTCGCAATTTTATGCTGTGTCGGAAAGTTGTATACTTTAACTTGCAGATACTGGTCGCTTAACAGAGTCTAATTGGAATTGATATCTGCTTTAATGTACATGTTTATGCACTTTACAGATTTTAAAGTCAACAGTCTGCCTCATATTAACAATTCTGCATTAGAAAATTTAATTTTTATTATTATTTATTTGCTTTGTTTTTATGGTAATTATTCTCAGAGAAGTGGTATTGACACTTTGTTTGTTAAAATATGTTATTTCCTTTAATTGAAATTAATCTGTCAATTTCATTACGTTTTGATCACACATTTCCCTGTTTAGCTGCTATTATAGCAGCTGTTTTACGGGTAATTGTTTGCTGTTACACTGTAAGTGAAGACAGATATGAAGCATCCATACAGTGTGCATATTTCAATACATTTATTTTGTTAAATAAAAGTAAGCCATTTATAGTAACCAGTATGATGTTTTTTGTTTGTAATTATTTTCACCTGGAACCATTTTAGTGTTTTGATTTTTTTTTTAACACTATGAAAGAGTTATTATTAAAATTAACTCAAGGTAGGAGTTAAATTTTACTCTATATGTGTGAGGGTTGCCCACTATAGGGCACTGTGTTTATTTTGTAGTTTTTGTTGGTGGACTCAGTTTTCCAGGAGGCACTTCGGTCAGGTGATGCGGGTTGCTCACCTGAACGAGGTAGCTCATTAGTCACGTACTAAATAGCTGGTTGTTCTGGGAAATTGGGTCGAGCATTAATTTCAGTTCTGTTAAGTGGGTATTTGTTTTCTCTGGTTATGGTCTGTTTTAGTTTGTTTGATTATAGTTGGCCTTTTGGTTTATGGTGCTTTACGTTTATATTTGTCTTAAGTTAGTATGTCTCTTTGTCTCCTAGCAGCATTAGCCTCTAGGAGAATTGGCCTTTTGTGTTTACCCTCATGTGTGAGTAACACCCTTTGCATGTTTAGTTCTAAGTCTGTATAAATGCTAACCAGTGCACTACTAACCTGCTTGGATCTTAGTCTGTTTAGTCTTCGAGTCTGTCTGGTCTCCTCGTCTGTTTAGGTACTAACATGTTTAGCCACTAACCTTTAGAGTTCTTCATCTGTGTCATACCTAGTTTGCTGTGTACCCAGTCTGTCTGCCCCTTGGGTCTCTGGCTACTAGCCTGTTTAGCAATTAGTCTGTTTAGCTACTAGCTAGCTTAACAGCTAATGTGCATAACAGCTAGTAGGCCTAGCCAAGCCTGTCTTGTGTGTGTTTAGCCCCTGCATGTATAGTCCCTAGTGTTTTAGTCCGCTAGTCTGTTTAGTGTCTTGTCTCGTCTGGTTTGTATCCCATGTCTGTATTGTATTAGATTGTGTAATCCCTAATCTGTGTATGTTTAAGTGTTTTGAGTTTTGTTTGAAGCATACTCCAATGTAAAGCCAACTTCCTTTGTTCATGTTTGGTTTGTTTATTATTAAAAGATCTAGTTTGCCATCATCCCCCCTCTGTGTCTATGCCTTGCCATACCATGCCCACAGTCCAACACCTAACAGTATGTGACAATATGGTAGTAAAATTAACTCCACAGGAGTTTAGTTTAAACTTATTAAAATTCTTGAAATATCAACTCCCAGAAAAGAGTTAATTTAACTCTGTGCTAGAGTTTATTCGATGGTCACACATGTACAGTAGTTGAAATCAACTGAATTTATTCCAAAGGCCAGAATTTGCTGTGTAGGGTCAGCCTACTTCATTTCATAGCAAGGACAGTCTCACTCTCTCTCTCGCTCACACACACTAAATTTCCAATATTATTCATAATTTCACTTTTTTGTATATTTTCAACCTGGCTCCTATAATCACACACTGTATTTTATAGATTCGCATTTTATTTGATCAAGCATATTTACACTCATTATATTTATTATACCTATATTGCAATACAGTATCTTGTTTTGCACTTTTACATACATTAGTATTTATTTAACTTTGTATTGGTCAGCTTTGCACTCTAAATGAACTTTGTACTGGTCAGCTTTTCAATGTTTGCACTTCATGTAGTTTGGTATTCTTTTGGTATAATTTAAGATACGTGTAGTCTTGTGTTTTATATAGCTCTCTGGAGAAATTTCATTTCACTGTAACTACGGTATATGGTTAAAATAATAAAGGCCCCCTTAACTTCTGACTTATCTATAAACATGCATTACATTACACAGAAAGCACAGTATCTTTAGTCATATGTCATTTATTTCAAACTTGCTTCCTCTTGCTTTTTGGATTAATACTAGACCTTAGCAATGTTTTCTTTATGTGTATGGAAATGCTCTTCACGTTTAAAAAACTAATCAACATGCATTTAAAAATCACATTTTGCGCGGCAGCATCAGTTAACGAGCACGCGCTTTATAATTAATCGTTGGAGAGCTTTGTAGTTTTACATTTGATGATGTAACGGGTTCATTCTTTTTGCACGGACGGCACCACATACACACGGACACGAGGCGAGGACTTACGGGAAAAGGGGTGATTTTATTTAGAAAAAATGGGAAAGGAGAGGGTTAAAGGAGGGAGGAAGGGAAAAAAAGCTGAGGATTTTTAACGAGATCCGTTAACATTAATTATCGCCAGCTGGTCCTGCAGAGAAGGGGAACACGCCTACGTAGGGAGCCTACGGAGTGAGCGAGGAGCGACAACAGGTTGAGGCGCGCGCCGTGACGGATGTTTTCAAAGTAACTTGAAAGTAACGTAATTAGTAATCTGGTTACTTTTTACATGTAATAATCAGTAATGTGAGCAAATTACAATTTTAAAGTCGTAATTAGTAATTTGTAGTAGATTACTTTTTTGAGTAATTTCCCCAACACCGATAATAATGCTTTACGTTTTAAAGCTTACTGTTCTAAAGCTAATGAAGTCAGAAACGCGGATATGAATTGATTCAAAGAGTCGACTCCCGAATGACTCATCCCCTGTAATGAATCATTTTTCCTAAAGTGAAAGTGTTTCAGCCTCGACTCCATTTTGTGGAAGTTTTGGAAAATGAAAACACAATCTTTAAAGCGGAAACTGAGATATTAATGTAACACAACAGGGCCGGGTGACTAAAGGTGTGTAATTTATTTATTACTAACGACTTTATATAAGAACAATGCGGATATATTGTAAATTAAACTGGTGTAAAACTCAGATGTAGGAAATGTGTAATGTGTGGGATACATGTACATCCTGAAACAGGTATTGGTCGGGTATTACTACAGTATATAATTGATAAATATACCAAATTGGACCATATTGGTCAGGTATTATAGCTATATCGAATACACTATATACAGTAGTTTTACAAATGAAAGATCAAAGTGAGCATTAGCTATAAGGTAAGTCAGGAACAATAATGTACATCTAATGGCAATGCTCATGTTTAATATTGTGCGAAAAACAAAAAGTAAGTAAAAATAATAAAAAGCAATCCTTGGAAAAGAAATCCTTTTTTAAGGATTTCTTTTCCAAAATATATTTGTTTTCCCTTTTATGTTTATAGCTCCAGATGTGATCCTAATTGGGAAAAAGCATTTTCAAGTGAAAATATATTGAGATAGATTTATAGATATATTGTGATTTAATCCAGGCTGCTTACTCAATTTTTTTGTTTTTTTAAACCAACGAGTGCTTTTGGCGCAAAGATGTGAAAATTATCGTGTAAAAGTTTAACTACAGTACATATTTGTGTTTGTGCTTTCCAAGGGTGTGATTCTTGAGGACTCAACTGCGACTTTGTGGATACTTTACACATATTCAAAGATGGAGACTCCTGATCTTGACACTGATAGAAAAAGGTATTTTAGTCATTAAATATTCATATCCAAATTAATTGAGTACAGTGAAAGAAAAGTGCAAAAAGTAAAGTGTTTTATTATTATGGACAAAATAAGGGTCACCATGAAATTGATTCCGGTAAAATTTGGCTCTCATTAAAGGGAAATTCATCTAGATAAACAGGGTGGCAGGTACAGGAATTTGTACACATCAGAAATGTGAAGGGGGCATCATGTGTATACATCATGTTCGAGCACTGTTTTTTTTCCCCCTGTGCTTATAGTAACAGTATTATCCATGTTGGATTGTGTTGTTAGCTGCGTCCAAAGCCTGAAGAAGTGGAATGCACTTTGTCAGGCCTCTACCTTCAGACCTGTCCAACTTGGGTGTCCCACTTGAAGACTAAGCTCCTGCTGGTATAGATCTTAAGATCACTGAGGCACGCAAACCCCCTGACCACAATAAGTGGCAATCCCTCAGGGGAAAACTGAAAAGTAAAAATGTAATAAATAAAACAAAACAAAATAAAATATCCTTAATCCAGATTTTATCAATCAACGACATAACATTTATCTTAGCTGGATGGTTCAAAAATGTTTAACCTAAAGTAAGACTTAACACACTATAACTAAAATATTTAAATAACTGAAAGGTTGTCTTATTAATAATAATAAAAAAAAAACTAAGTTAAAGCAGATGGGCTATAGAACAGATCATATTATGTTATATGTCATAATGTGATCTGTGATGATATATATCAGTGGCGGCTGCTAGCTTTTAAAACAAGGGAAGCTCATATTAGGCCTTCATCCAATTTTTTTTTAATTATAATTAAATTTTTCATTATAAAAAATCACCTGCAAATCTGCATGGGACTGAACTCGAATCTCTGTAGCGCTAATGTATACGTAAGACATGCTGTCAATCAAAAAAGGGGTTCCACCCTTTAAACAGCTCCTCCAATCATCATGCAGCAGCCCAGCGTCCTGGCCCGCCCACTGCTCCAAGCTAAGCTTCCCTGGAAGTGACGATTTTGGTGCATTTATCCAATTACCATCCAGCTTTTCTGCAGTAAAAAAGCTCCTCTGTGCTGCCCATAGAGCTCCAGTGAAGCTGGGCTTCAGGAGGGTTTAACGCGCTGTCCTGCATGGAAATGTATAACAAGAAAATCGTGTCAAACAATCTACAATAAATACCTGATTCTGAACGAGCTAGTCATGAAGTTGAACACGTTCTAGCGCACTTTTATTAAATCCAATGTAAATACGACAGTGCATATATGAGCATTTATTTTCTGACATAGTAGAGGAAGCAGAGCTTCCCTTGTAGTCTTAGAGCAGCCCCCACCGATTATTTATATATATATATATATATATATATATATATATATATAAACTTTTTTGTAAATTTTTTATTAGTAAATGAACAGCTCTCTTGTCCCCAATCCCCTCTACAACAACAGTCTCCTATATAAACACGTTGTTTGAGGTCTTGGGAGAATAAATTAAATTGACCGAGAGCGCCATCAGCAGTTTTGGAAGAGGAAGTTGCTCCATTGCATTTGTGAGAAAATAGGTTGGGCACGATTTTTCTTTTAAAAACGGATTGTGTTTGTTTGTAAAATTTTGGCACATAAATAACTCCATATTTTCTGCCTTTACCGCGCTCCGTAGAATCTCAGAGGTACGCGCACAACCCCTAGCGGACAAGCCTTCTCATAAATGCACATTCCCTGTGCCGTTTTTACGGGAGTTCAGACCCCATTAATAATCGATTGGGATTTGTTGGAGAAGACTTTGTGCAGTGGTTTGACTCTCCCGTCATCAATACAAGTCATTGGAGAGATATTAATGTAACTCTGGATATAAATATACGTTAGTACATTGCACAAGTTTATCGAAACTATGCCATGACTAACCCTTCTTGTAATCAAAGCAGAAGTCAGTCCAACGAAATATTAACATGTGTAACTTTTTTTTTTTTTGGCATTTGGGAATCTCAATGTCAAAACACCTATGACACTCCTGTACTCTACACCAATCCATCATACCATTAAAATCACTGAGAGCTAAAGTAAATAATATTGATTATCTCATTTCAATAGCACCTGTAAAAATATGGGCTTTATTAGGTAAGTTCTCAAAATTTTACTTTTGTTAAGCAAGAAAAATGTGCACCTTTTTATGAGATAAAATGTTAATAAGGTAATTAAAACAGTAAAGAGTGTACATAAATGACTAAAGAACTGTCTGTAATGTTGTGCAGTAAACTCCAGGGAGAGAGATCAGAATCAGCAGCACCCAGCTGTGTCTCCATGAAAAGTGATGAGTCTATGGATCCTCCTCTGGAGTTTAAAGCTGGAGTCTCCTCACCTCTACACAGGTAACGTCTCCTCACTGTTAATGTCACTGCTGAAATACTAAAACACCATAACTGTTATCTTTAATGAAGTCACTATTGAGTGTCCATTTTTTTTGTCTTTGTTAGATAGTTTTCCTTTAAAATGTCTTTGTGGTAACTTTAAAATTAATGCCACTTGATTGGACATGGTGTTTAAGGATGTAGATAAATTAAGTATGGATTAATTGTCCAAAAACATTTTTGCTCGCTGTTTGTTCTGTCATCACAGATTATCTTAATTTAGACACTGATAGGACACAAAACCAAAAGAATGTTCTAGAGTTAAATCAATATTCAACCAGGAAATCTTGCTAGATGTAGTAGTAGGAGTTACTCTAACTAAAAAAAAGTGAATCTGGGAATATGGTTATAGAGTACGCCGTCCCAAATTGGGAAACACTGAATGAACAAAAGATCAAGACCCTTAACTAAATAAATCTAATTATCTATGGAAGAAATCCCTTCATTTAATCATGACTTGTACAACAATGCATAAATACATAAACCCACATTCAAATTGGAGGATATCTATAAAACCTCTCACAGCTGATCGTGCACACCCACTACTTCTATCTATCTTTTTTTTTTAAGCACACACACACACACACACACACACACACACACACACACACACATCTACATACCTGGTTGTAGAATTTTTATTCATTATTTTTTAGGTAAGATAAATACTTTTATTCCGAAAATAATGGAGAAACATATTGTTTTTTTTCTTTGACTAAGACGAGACCATGACGAGATGTCACGGATATTAATTAGCAGTGACAGTGACGTAATTGGCATGTGATATTGTTAACAAAAGAAGACAAGACTAAAATGTGTTTTAAGAAAATTTTAACTAATAGCACATCTGTCTTTATTTTTGTAAACATAAAATTTTCATCACAATCCGCTGTGATGCGGTGTTCATTCATTATGGCATGAGCAGCAGTGTTTTCCAGGTCACGGAGCTCGGCATATCAGAAGTTTGTGCGTGCAGTGACAGGATGTTACAAGCTCAGTCATGTTTAACTCTTAGTCATCACAGCAGTATTATTCAGGCTAAAGAGACAAATCGATATTTGGGCCCATTTTTAAGTGTAGTAATATAGGAGGGGAAACAGTGGGGGCACACAATTACAGGGAAAATGCGACAAACCTGAAGAGACGCATCATGGCATACCATAAAAATCACCCTTTTACCCTCATTAAAGGGTAAATTCATTAAAAATAAAAAACTTTAAATACACTGTATCTGTATCTTAATTTAGACACTGATAGGAACACCAAACCAAAAGAATGTTCTAGAGTTAAGTCAATATTCAAACAGGAAAACTTGCTAAATGTAGTAGTAGGAGTCACTCTAACTGAAAAGAGTTAATCTGGGAATATGGTTATGGTTAAAAAAATTACCATGCAACAGCTGTTGTAAAGGGTAAAAATAAATATAATTAGCTGAAAACATCAGATAAAAGGTAGATTTTAAATGTTAAGATAGTTATTTTGTGAAAAAACATTTAAAAGGTTTTTTTTGGCTTGACTAGATCGACTGTAGGGTTAATTAATAATAATCTTATTGCTAATATATTATGTTTTTATTGACTAAAACTAGACTAAAATACTTACAGTAAAAGGTTCCTTTGACTAAAACTAAACTAAAATGTCTAGCCTTTTAGTCGACTTAAACCTAACTAAACAAAAATAGGATAAAATTGACAAACTACAGTATAAAAAAAAAAAACTAACAGGGACATTAATCCTGGGACTAAGAATTAAATTGAAAATATCTGACATAATAAAGACTAATATAGAGTATCTACAAAGTATCGGACATAAACATAAACACTTATGTTTATGCTTTTCTGTGAGTTGTGTTGGAGCATGGGACATCATTTTCACACATGGATCAACCACCACAGAGGTCAGACCCCATTTATAATTGATTGGGATTTGTTGGATAAGACTTTGTGCAGTGGTTTGACTCTCCCATCATCAATACAAGTTATTGGAGAGATATTAAAATGAATCTGGATGGAAATATATGTTGGTACATTGCACAAGTTTATCAAAACTATGCAATGACTAATCTTTATTGTAATTAAAGCAGAAGTCTGTCCAACGAAATATTAATGTGTGTTACTTTTTTTTTTTTTGGCCTTTGGGAATCTCAATCTCAAAACACCTATGACACTCCTGTACTCTACACCAATCCACCATACCATTAAAATCACTGAGAGCTAAAGTGAATAATATTGATTATCTCATTTCTATAGGAACTGTAAAATGATGGACTTTATTAGGTTAGTTTTCAAAATTGTTGTTTTAAACACAAAAAATTGGCAACTTTTTATAAGATAAAAAGTTAGTAAAGTACTTAAAACAGTAAAGAGTGTATATAAATAACTAAAGGACTGTCTGTAATGTTGTGCAGTAAACTCCAGGGAGAGAGATCAGGATCAGCAGCACCCAGCTGTGTCTCCATGAAAAGTGATGAGTCTATGGATCCTCCTCTGGAGTTTAAAGCTGGAGACTCCCCACCTCTACACAGGTAACGTCTCCTCACTGTTAATGTCACTGCTGAAGTCACAGTTAAAGGGAAATTCATCTAAATAAACATGATGGCAAACTAAATACTAAAACACTATATCTATTATCTTTAATGAAGTCACTATTAAGTGTCCTTTTTTTTTGTCTTTGTTGGATTGTTTTTTCTTTAAATGTGTTTGTGGTAACTTTAAAATAAATGCCATTTGGTTAAACATGGTGTTTAAGGATGTAGATAAATTCTGGTTCTAAGTATGGATTAATTGGCCAAAAAAGTTTTTGCCTGCTGTTTGTTCTGTCATCACAGGTTATTTTACACACACACACACACACACACACACACAAATATCCACATTCCGGTTAAAGAATTTATATTAGTAACTTTTTTGTTTTTTGTACTCCCTCATTAAAATCTTACTTAGATTTAGCTTTAAGACATGAATTCGCCTTGGAAGGTAGTCCTCTGTCTGAGGTTTTGGCTTCTGCTTTTCAATAAGCTTCTCACTATAATGAGCACTATTGATTGCTGAACCTTTTTTTTATAATGTTCTAATACTGGCCCTTGAGAATCCCAGAAAACTGTTTCCGTTTCATACTCTGCCATTACAAGATTCAAGATTCAAAGAACTTTATTAATCCCAGAGAGAATTTGCTTTGTCTTGGTCATACAGTTGCATTGATTCATAAAAAAAAAAAAAGACAAAAAAAAAAAACAGAGACAAGGAAAAAAATAAAATTCAAGAAGTAAAATTAAAAGAAAAATACAATGAAGTGAGGAAAAAAAGAGAATTAAATAAAGCACACAGTTACATATTGCACTAAAATATAATCTGTATACTGATATTGCACTTGAAATGTAGTATAAGTGAATAGAAAAGATTATTGCACAAATGTACTGATAAGATATTGCACTTGGACTTGGAACTTATCTTGAGTTGTGGGAACAGTAGTGTCCGAAAGTATTATTGAGCATTAACTACAGACAGTCCCTATCCCTTAGTGAAAGCGTTACGGAGATGAGTTATATAGTTTAATGGCCATTGGAAGAAAAGATCTCCTGTGGCGCTCTGTAGAACACCTGGGCATGATCAGTCTCTGGCTGAAATTGCTCCTCTGGTCGGAGAAAACACTGTGTAGCGGGTGAGAAGGACTCCATGCCCAGGACAGATCCGGCCCTCTTAATGACCTTGTCCAGTCTGTTTTTCATCCGAAGAATGGTATTGCAGATGTTGAAAGACCTGAGCCTTCTCAGAAAGTACAACCGGCTTTGTCCATTCTTGTAGAGAGCCAATGTGTTAACAGACCAGTCCAGTTTGTTATCCAGATGCACTCCCAGTATTTATACTCGGAGACCATGTCCAATGTCTCTCCCTGGACAGATATCGGAGTCACAGGGGTTCCACATTTATGCTCAGGCTTCAAGAATCCATGTCTCATTACCAGTAATGATTCTCTTAAAGAAACTCTTACCTTCCGTAAAAGGATGGGTCCAAATTTTTTTTGCAGATATCCAAACTGTTCTGTTTATGCTCTTCTGTGAGTCCATCAGACTACAAAAAAAAAAAAAAAATCACCACAGTTACAAATTAACTGATGTAACGTACTGGGGAGACAGAAGCCTTAAACAGAAAGTGTGGTCAACAGAAGTTTTAATATGACCAGAGTGCAGTAGGGCTGACAACAAAGACAACTCTCGACTGCAAATGATTAAATAAATCATGGTAATATTCAAACTAACACTCAAAAACTGGTAGCAAAACAACAACAACCATCAGAAGCCAGTCTACAGTGTGACAGATTCCTAAATTCCACTTAAAACCTAAATAGATAGACAACTTTTTTCTAATCCTGGCTTGATTACAAATGGCTAAGTCATTTACAATTTAATACAGGTAGAATAATTAACACATAGCACCCAGCAAATAAACAGCCTTTAGTGCTGATGAACAGGAGAACAAACTTTCACAAACCAAAGCCCTGATGTCTGCAGCACAAAATTCAGGCTGTAATATATTTAAATTATCAGGCAATCACTGGAAGCTAAATAATGTTTGAGAGCACCATTCAACAGTAGGTGCTTTTAATAATGACGTTACCTACAATTTAAAACAGGTAGACTAATGCACCTAAATCAATCAGCCAGTAAAATCTCCTGTGCTGATGAATGTAAAAAGAAAACTTGTGTTAATCAAAGCTCTGACATCTGCATGTGACTTACACACCTTTAAAAATCAGCAAAAACAAGGTGACGTTTTGAAAAAGAAAGCTGAAGCTTATGGTGGTAAATTGATAACTTTTTTAATCTACATATTTGTTCATTTGTTGTTCATGCCATGCTTCTGAATAAGATTAACAATAACTCCCAGTCAGGAAAAGTTTTTTTTTTTTTTTCCCACAAGGAAAGTAGGAAAATTTGGGAATTTTCATATCAGCTTATTAATTTCCATGTTACTAATGGACTAAATGAATTTTCACCTGTATGCACACATGTTCATTGTGGATCACAGGTCCCATTTGACTAATTTAAATGCCATTGCCTAAGGTTCAAAGCATATCTTGACATGTAAAAAGGCTTAATGGTTCTTTTAAAATAGTTAACTTTTTTATTATTTATTAGATATGTCTATGAGCTACTTGAAAAAAATCTGATCATTCAATTAAGTCTCTGTATCTGGTCCCTATTATGAATTTGGTGACAAGGCTCACCAGCTTATTGCTCACCTGTCAAGCCCACACCAGTTTTTCTAGACGTATTTCCTAGATTTAAATATAGAATCAGTTAAGAATAACTCATGTGATTCTTTGAGGATGATGGGAGAGGGTGGACTGCCTATGGAGGCCACATATCAGGTGGATGTAGATACAATTTCATTATCATCAGTATTATCAGTATGCTTATTAGCCATATGCCTATCTAAAAGAAGAAGCATTATAAGTAAAGAAAATATTAATGACAAAGAAGGCATAAAAAAGACAGGAAGAGCCAAGGTGGTGGAAATGATCCAGAGATAATGGGAAAGATTTGAGTTAGATTACATCATAATGGGAAATTTTCTAAAATGTTAAAACAGGAAAGTACAGTAGTGAGCAGGTTCCTTGGTCTTCTTTCCAAATGCTGACTAGGAAACCTACAGTATTTTACATCTCAGGGCTAACAGGGAACATACTGCATATTTCTGTGCTGCCAACGTTTAAACTCTTAGTCCTGGGCATGTGAGATTAATTATCTTGTTTTATAAGTTATTCTCTAGCTTTCTTTTTTTAGATTTTTTTTCCTTTCTGTATGGAAATTTTTTGTTCAATTTCTAAAATAAATTTTTATTTGATAAGTGGAACTGCAGAAATTTCTTATGCTGAACGTTGGAATACATTTTTGCACGGAATAAGGATTGTGGTATTTACGCCTATTTTACTTACATTAAACTCACATTTCACATGACAAACATCATGGGCAGTGTTCAGAGCAGGAAAATTTCAAACAGAAAATAAAGATCTAATGTAATAATACTTATATGGACCTCAGTTCTGATTTAATACTACCTAGTATTGTAAAACACACAAACTAAGCCTTCAAGGCTAATGTTTAGACTATAGTGGGAATGATCAACTACAATTTTTGTTCACAGTGATCTACAGAAGGCAGGAGTAATAGCAAGAAGGATCATCACAGATACAGGGTAAGATCAAAACCAACATGACTGACACTGACAAAATGCTGTTATAAACGTCTCTGCTGTTATTAAATACAGAGTGATTAGATTACAGAAAATGTACAGCAGAATAAAACAAACACATAGTGAGAACATTATAAAGAGCTATTGGTTATAATAAGTTAGAAAAATTAGATCTTTAAGATTAATTATTGGACCCCATGTCACACCACATTTTCTACTTCACCATCTCACAGGCACGACCAAGGATCGGCTGCTGTCAATGAATTCCAGGAAAGGTTTAAATTAAATCTGATGAAGAAGTCTCAATTCTTGAATGGAGCGATGGTAAATCAGGGAACCCAAACGCTTCTGAGTGGGATCTACACAGAGCTCTACATCACAGAGGGAGACAGTGGAGAAGTGAATAAAGAACATGAGGTGAGACAGATCGAAGCAGCGTCCAGGAGAACAACAACAGAGGAAACACCAATTAAATGCAATGACATCTTTAAGCCCTTGTCTAAACAAGACGAACCCATCAGATCTGTGCTGACAAAGGGAGTCGCTGGCATCGGAAAAACAGTCTCTGTGCAGAAGTTCATTGTGGACTGGGCTGAAGGGAAAGCAAATCAGGACGTCCACCTCATATTTCCACTTCCTTTCAGAGATCTGAATTTGATGAAGGACCAGAAACTGAGTCTGATGGAGCTCCTTCAGGTCTTTTTTAAAGAAACAAAAGAAACAGAAATGTTCAGTTTGGAAAAAGTTCTGTTCATTTTTGATGGATTAGACGAGTGTCGTTTTCCTCTAGATTTCCAGAACACGGAGAGAGTGTGTGATGTAAATGAATCAGCCTCGATGCCTGTGCTGCTGGTAAACCTGATCAAAGGGAATCTGCTTCCCTCTGCTCTCATCTGGATCACCTCCCGACCAGCAGCAGCTGATCAAATCCCCTCTGAGTGTGTCCATCGAGTCACAGAGATACGAGGGTTCAATGACCCACAGAAGGAGGAGTACTTCAGGAAGCGGATCAGTGATCAGAGCCTGGCCAATAACATCATCACACACCTGAAGTCATTAAGAAGCCTCTACATCATGTGTCACATCCCAGTCTTCTGCTGGATTTCAGCCGCTGTTCTAGAGAGAATGTTGTGTGAAACAGAGAGTGGAGAGATCCCCAAGACTCTGACTCAAATGTACACACACTTCCTCATCATTCAGATAAACATCATAAGAGAAAAGTACTCAAAGAAGCAGGAAAGTGATGAAGAAATGCTTCTTAAACTGGGACAACTGGCTTTTGAGCAGCTGGAGAAAGGGAACCTGATCTTCTATGAGGAAGACCTGGGAGAGTGTGGCATTGATGTGAGAGAAGCAGCAGTGTACTCAGGTGTGTGTACGCAGATCTTCAGAGAGGAATTTGGGCTTCACCAGAGTAAAGTGTACTGCTTTGTTCATCTGAGCATTCAGGAACACCTCGCAGCTCTGTATGTGCACCTGAAGTTCAGGATAGACAATAAAAATGTTCTTAAAAAGAGTCAAGCTTCAACACAGAAGAAGCACGAAATTACAGTTTTACACAAGTGTGCTGTAGATGAAGCTTTAAAAAGTCAGACTGGACATCTGGATCTTTTCCTTCGCTTTCTTCTGGGTCTCTCACTGGAGTCCAATCAGAAACTCTTACAGGTCTTAGTAAAACAGACAGGACGTAGCTCCCAGAGCACAAAGGAAACAGTTAAGTACATTAAGGGGAGGATCAGTAAAGAGCGTTCTACAGAGAAATCCATCATTTTGTTCCACTGTCTGAATGAACTGGGTGATAATTCTCTAATGGAGGAAATCCAACGCTACCTGGAATCTGGAAAACAAAGTGAACTCTCTTCATCACAGTTGTCTGCTCTGGTGTTTGTGTTACTGACATCAGCACAGGAGCTGAAGGAATTTGACCTGAATAAATATTTCAGTCCAGATCAGATAACAGAAACTGTTCTTCTGAAGCTGACGCCCATGATTGCAGCATCCAGAAAAGCAATGTAAGTAAAGCTTACTGTTCGTGTTGGTAAGAAAGAAACTAAAACATTTTTACAAATACTGTATGTGCTGTGGGATGTTTTGACCTCAACATGATTCGGGGTGGAGTTAATGCAAATAAAGAAAGAATTACATAATAATAACAATAATAATAATAATATTTTTTAAACAAATTCACAAACAAATGAATATGACAGAAGGGTATTTAGTAGATGTGTGTGTGGGGGACAGTTCATTTGATTTGAGGAGAAAAACACTGAAGTTATGACTTACTTTCTTACTATCTTTAAAAATGTAAAAGTTATGCTGGTTTGTGTTGGATATTTGGTGCATGTTTACGCCAAAACGTCAAGCTACATCCTGTTTAACACTTCCTAAGTTGCAATGGCACCACCAAATGACGCTTTTACAATTTGCAATTGCAAATGCAATTTAGAATGTATTATAGTGTCACCAAAATCTCATCCTGTTTGTAAAAGCGTCATTTGGTGGTGCCATTGCAAATTAGGAAGTGTTAAAAAATAGAGTTTGACAAATAAAAATACATAGTTTTTATTGGGCTTGGTCTATAGATGCTTGACAAAGTTTGTAGGATAAGATGTGATTAGACTTTTTTTTTTTATCTACTTAATTATGACAGAATAACAAAATTAACAAACTTTATCAAAAAAAGGTAGGAAAAAGGTATGATTGTAGCTTAAACCAACATAAAGATACATACATTTGAAAATTCTAAATTCATCAGCTCACTGTAGCGTCTCCTGCAGACTATTGTGATGAAAGACTTTCACGTTTTAAGTTTGATTGGAATCTGACAAATCAAGTGCAGTGCACAATACATGTTAACATGCACTGAAACGTTGATTGGCTCCTTATAGTCACATGGTTAGGCATAGCCCTTAACCCCTCTAGAGTCATTAATGTTTCAGTCTCAGGTTTGCAATATCTACCCCGCAGTATAATCAAAAACAAAATGACATTACTCTTTGGACTTGGTCCCCAGATGTTACAAATAAAATTTGGTGCAATTTAGCAACAATAGCAGGAGATGTTCATTTAAATAAAACTGTTATTTATATAGAGCTTTTAATAAATGTCATTGTTGCAAAGCAGTTTTAAAGAATAGAAAAATATAAATATGTAAATGTGAGAAAATGTGTATAACCAACAGGTACCTGATGAGCAAGCCGAGTGGTAGTGAAAACGTCCCTGAGATCAATAGGAAGAAACCTTGACTTAACAGGGAACAAATCTTTATTTGAATGATAATAGATGGGTAGGGATTGGTTTGTGGTCATACTGTGTCCTATGAGGCAGAATGTTCAGTATAACAGGAGAGGTGTTTACGTTAGTATAAAGTCCACTTTTGTTGTTGGTTGCCTGCATAAGACCAAGTCCAAGACGATCTTCATGGTCAAGTGGAACTGTTTTCAGTCATCATCAACACATGATGCCATCCTCAGTAGCAAAATGGAGTCTTTGGCCTTGTTCACACGGGCGTTAAAATCGAGCATTTTTCTGGCGTTTGTAGCGTCCGGTGAGCACGGATCAAGCGCCGAGGTTTTCTACACATAGGAGTCAATGAGAGTGTTCACACGGGCTTTGGTGATGTGCGTTTGTCCCTCTGCGCGTTTTTAAAAAAACGTTGCATGCAGCTTTTTCTTGGCGGTTAAATCCCAACCAATGCAAGGAAAACGCTTCTAGTCTATTTTCACCACATTCATTTTACGCTTCGGAGGAACGGATATATCCCATGATCCTACATGCTATACATAGGGAAATGTGGGGAAAAAAGCTAAATAAAATACTTAAAAAATGATTTCTTCATAAACCACAAAAAACTTCCTTTAATCCGACGTTGTGCAGTCAGAGGGTGAACTCAGTAGCGGCGGCGATTTTTTCTCTCCCTATGTCGTTTAGGCGCTTGAAGACTGACCCTGAAGTATTTTTTTTTTCTTCCGTCAACAGTATTTTCTTCTATTTTATCTGTTGTTTTTACCCCACCCATTTTTTTGACATAAGACATATCCCCTTAAGGGCTCTGTATTTATTTATTTATTTATTTTTCTGTTCTTTGTTTGTGAAACATTTTTGATTACAACTATTTATAACAAATCCCAAGATCCGCCAATATTACCTATACTTTATATAAATAAAGATACATACTGTATATACAGGTACATACATATATTTATACCCCATAATGTACATCATATATACACATCTAGGTACATACATAATTAGGGAGATATATATAATAAGCCTGCATGTATATAAGATTACATAAGATAAAATCTTACTACGGTCTAACAAAAATTGTATTGTCTTTAACTTGGCACCATGCACTTAGGCTGTAGAATACACCAAGAAAGCTATGTCTAGCAAATAGGTTATGTATAAACCCAGGTATATATAGCTGGGATAACTGGATATATCTACAATTTCAGAATAACATTTTAGTAGCTGTAAGGGCAATAAACAATAGTTTTTGGATAAACAAACAGTGGCAGTAAAGTATCATCCATTGTCACATGCTGCTTCTATAATCGGTGTGCGTCTCGACCTGTTATTGCTCCTCACTCACTCCGTAGGCTCCCTAGATAGGCGGCACCCCTGCAAGTGCGCAAAGGGGCAGGGCCGCTAAGGTCTAATCACTCCATTACCAGCACAAACAATGTACAGTGGAACCTCGGATTAGGAGCATAATTCGTTCCGGAAGTGGGCCTGTATTCCAAAACACTCGTAAACCAAATAAAATTTTTGGAAACTTAAATTATTCCTTCCACAGCCCAAAAAAATTAATACATAAAAATAATTAATAAAACATATAAACTAAAAATAAAACAAACTAACCTGCACTTTACCTTTCAAAAAAGTACAAATAAATCCCGACAGATAAGTATTTCCGTGAGGCTAGAGTAAGTGGAGACTCTTCCTTTCAGCCCCTCCTGTCTCCCCCTTCTCATCTTACACAGTAAAAATTTTTCCTTTCGTCTGAAAACACACATACATCAACGGAAAGACAGTTGTTCCCATCTAAATTATTAAAGCTTCTCCCGCTTTATTTTAATGTTGCTCGCCACAGCGTAACAGCCCGTTAATTCATGCTTGTGTAACGATGAGATGGACAAACTGCTCGATGCTCGTTCTTTTATTTTCTGCAATATCGGGCTATAGTACAAACTTTCGGGTGGATCCTGCACTTAAATCCAACTAAAAACTACTGAAGAACAAAACTCAGGCTCTATATCCTAGCTTACATCTCGCATTTGCGTTCACACACACACCGGACAGCATGACCCACGATGCATCTCCCGCACTGGACTACACTTCCGTAAACAGCGGTCATAAATCAACCTCTCTCTCCTGCTACACTGTTTTACCTGGGGGAAAAAAGCAAAAAACATCGCTTATAACACTCGTGTGAGCGCAAACTAACAGAATCACAACTGTAAAGTAAAACAAACAAACAAATGAACCCGCACCGTGTGTGTGTCAGAGCAGAGTGTGTGTCTCTTGCCTTAATGTCTGTGTGTGTGTGTGTGTGTGTGTGTGTGTGTGTGCGCGCGAGCGTAATTTGAAAAAAAAAAACTTTTTCTTGCTCAGTGCTGTGTGTGTGTGTGTCTGTGCACGCGCAAGCGTAATTTGAGACTGTGCCGGCTTGTGTGTGTGTGTGTGTGTTATAACACACATGTGTGCTTGCAAGTAAAGCAAAATAATTTTTCAATACAGAGGTTAAAAATCCTTTTTCTTCCTCAGCTCATCGCTGTGCGTGCCTGTGCGCGCGCGAGCGTAATTTGAGACTGTGCCGGCTGTGCACGCTTCCGAACACAAAATAAAATATGTTTTACACACACACACACACGTGGTCACAGTGGTATGGTAAACAGTTCACGCGTACACGGATGTTGATTATACCAGTAAGAGACGAGCACTAAGACCCAGCAGGGGAGACAATTACCCACAATTTGCAGCGCAAGAGAGAGAAAAAACGTTGGCTCAGTCGTGATCACGTGACACTCGGCGTCAAAACAAGAAGCGCATGCGTGATACATGATACTGGGTGCTCGTAAACCAAGACAATGCTCGTTTTCCAATTCAAAACTTATTAAAAATCTTTGCTTGTCTTGCGGAACCCTCGTAAACCATGTTACTCGTAATCCGAGGTTTCACTGTATTCTTATACAGAGACACTGCAAAACAGGTGAATAGGCTCTCAATATAAAGTACAAGTACCAGGGAAACAACATAGCTAACATAGCTAACCTAAGAACACAGTGAAGATAACAGGTGAGCTGCTTATGGTACACAGCCTCGCAAAATGTACAAAGTGCACAAAATCATACAATACATGGAAATGCTGAATCATTAAACTTGGATTAACTACATTAAGCAATGCTTCTAGAAGGCTTTAAACAAGCAGATGATTCGAGATTGTAAAAGACAATGCTTTCCTGAGTAACTCTTGTGATAAAATGGCCAAACAGGAAATTGATACTTGGCAATGACAAAATTGGCCAGCGGGTTTCGCTATAAACATGGAACAATTTTTTCACTAATAACATGACACGTGCAGTGGAGTATTTGGACAGTGGCACGAGAGCAGGCGATGTTACGCACCTCAGAGACTTTCAAGCTAAGTCCGGAATACTGCCCTTTACACCCTAGCACCCTTACTTCCGTGCAGAGCCCACTTTTGCCGACGGACATTCAATTCAATTCAATCAATTGAAAAATCTATTTTATTTGTATAGCGCTTTTAGCAATTGTCATTGCCGCAAAGCAGCTTTAAACAATCAAAAGAGTTATTTAAGTTTGTATGAAATGTGAATGTGTATGAATCTAAATGATCAGTTTGTCCCTGGTGAGCAAGCCGAGGGCGGCAGTGGCAAGGAAAAACTCTCTGAGATGGTAATAGGAAGAAACCTTGAGAGAAACCAGACTTAGGAGGTGGGTCTGCATCAAGAATCGTCTCTAACAGGGAACCCATCCTTATTTGGGTGAAACAGAAAGCAGTAAATGATCTGCATTTATACAGTGTGTTAGGTGGCAGGCAGTTCAGCTATAATAGCTGATGTTAATTGATGTTAATATGGAGTCCAGGTAGTTATTGAAGACTCGGGTAGACTTGTAGGAAGTTCCAGTCCTGAACTATCGAACTGTCAAGTCCCCAGAGAAACAGTTGCCAACACCAGTCAAGGCCAGAACCATCTTTTAGGTAGAGAGAATCATCCCCAGACACCAGACGCATCCCAAAGAGACACACGGGGCATCCATGTGACAAGATCTCCAACCAGAAGCGGGGCACCAGGATGGGTCAGACAGGTCCGGAGGGCAGAGGAAGTCTGGATCACTGGCAGCTCAGGAACGACATGTGTAGCTCGACAGAGAGAGAGAGAGTGAAAGGGGGAGACAGGAAAGACAGGACAGAAGGACAGATGGTGGTGGACTTTGCAAAGAGGATGGAAATGGCAGTAGTAAATACTTTCTTCCAGAAAAGGCAGGAACATAGGGTGAAATATAAGAGTGGAGGCAGAAGCACTCAGGTCGACTACATCTTGTTTCGACGTTGTAACCTGAAAGAGATCAGTGATTGCAAAGTGTTGGTAGGGGAGAGAGTAGCCAGACAACACAGATTGGTGGTGTGTAAAATAACCCTAGTGGTGAGGAAGGCGAAGAGGACAAAGGCAGAGCAGAGGACAAAGTGGTGGAAGCTGAGAAAGGAAGAATGTTGTGTAGTCTTTAGGGAGGAGTTGAGACAGGCTATGGGTGGTCAGGAGGGGCTTTTAGTTGACTGGACAACTACAGCCAATGTGATCAGGGAGACAGGTGGGAGGGTACTTGGTGTATCATCAGGTAAGGGGAAAGTGGACAAGGAGACATGGTGGTGGAATGAGGAAGTCCAGGAGTGTATACAGGGAAAGAGGCTAGCTAAAAAGACGTGGGACACTGAGAGGACTGAAGAGAGTAGACAGGAGTACAGGGAGATGCAGAGTAAGGTGAAGGTAGAGGTGGCAAAGGCCAAACAAAGAGGATATTAGGACTTGTATGCTAGGCTAGACAGTAAGGAGGGAGAGGTGGATCTGTACAGGTTGGCAAGGCAGAGAGATAGAGATGGGAAGGATGTGCAGCAGGTTAGAGTGATTAAAGATAGAGATGGAAATGTACTGACAGATGCCAGGAGGGTGATGGGAAGATGGAAGGAGTACTTTAAGGAGTTGATGAATGAGAAAAACGAAAGAGAACAAAGAGTAGAAGAGGTGACTGTTGTGGAACAGAAAGTAGCAAATATTAGTAGAAGTGAGGTGAGAAGGGCGTTGAAGAGGATGAAGAGTGGAAAGGCTGTTGGTCCTGATGACATACCTGTGGAGGTATGGAAGTGCTTAGGAGAGGTGGCAGTAGAGTTTCTAACAAGTTTGTTTAACAAGATCTTGGAGAGTAAGAGGATTCCAGAGGAATGGAGAAGTGTATTGGTGCCAATTTTTAAGAACAAGGGAGATGTGCAAAGCTGTGGCAATTATAGAGGTATAAAGCTAATGAGCCAGACAATGAAGCTGTGGGAAAGAGTAGTGGAAGCTAGGTTAAGGGCAGAGTGAGCATTTGTGAGCAGCAATATGGTTTTATGCCTAGAAAGAGTACATCAGATGCAGTATTTGCTTTGAGGATGCTGGCGGAGAAGTACAGAGAAGGTAACAGGGAGTTGCATTGTGTCTTTTTAGATTTAGAGAAAACAGGGTGCCAAGAAAGGAGCTGTGGTATTGTATGAGAAGGTCTGGAGTGGCAAAGAAGTATGTTAGAGTGGTGCAGGACATGTATGAGAGCTGTAAAACAGTGGTAAGATGTGCTGTAGGTGTGACAGAAGAGTTCAAGGTGGAGGTGGGTCTGCATCAAGAATCGTCTCTAAGCCCTTTTTGTTTTCTCTGGTGATGGACAGGATGACAGATGAGGTAAGACAGGAGTCCCCATGGACTATGATGTTTGGAGATGACATTGTGCTCTGTAGCGAGAGCAGGGAACAGGTGGAGGAAAATTTGGAGAGGTGGAGGTATGCTCTGGAAAGCAGAGGAATGAAGGTTAGCCGCAGCAAGACGGAATACATGTGTGTAAAGGGAGGATCGGTGAGGCTACAGAAAGCAGAGATAAAAAAGGTGCAGGATTTTAAGTACTTAGGGTCAACGGTCCAGAGCAACGGAGAGTGTTCAAAGGAGGTGAAGAGGCGGGTACAGGCAGGTTGGAATGGGTGGAGAAAAGTGTCAGGTGTGTTGTGCGATAAAAGAGTATCAGCGAGAATGAAAGGAAAGGTGTACAGGACAGTGGTGAGACCAGCAATGCACTACGGCTTAGAGACAGTGGCGCTGAAGAAAAGACAGGAGGCAGAGTTGGAGGTAGCAGAGCTGAAGATGTTGAGGTTCTCTTTGGGAGTGACAAGGATGGATAGGATCAAGAATGAGTTTATCAGAGGGACAACCCACATAGATGTTTTGGAGATAAAGTCAGAGAGGCCAGATTGAGGTGGTTTGGATAGAAAGATGCTGATGTTGGAACTGCCAGGCAGGAGGTCTAGAGGAAGACCAAAGAGGAGATTTATGGATGCAGTGAGAGAGGACATAAAGTTAGTTGGTGTGAGAGAAGAGGATGGAGAGGATAGGGTTAGGTGGAGGCAAATGATTCGCTGTGGCGACCCCTGAAAGGGAACAGCCGAAAGACAAAGAAAAGTTTAGCTGAGACATTTAACTGTGTGTCGTCAGCATAACAATGAAAACTAATACCATGCTTACGGATTATGTTGGCCAGAGAAGGCATGTAAAGGGAAAAAAGCAGTGGACCTAAAACTGAACCCTGCGGAACATCCAAGTGGCCATGCCCAAAAAGTTCTTCCTTTAACCCTTTCTTTCCCCATTATGCCTGAATCGAATTTCCCTTTTTTCCGTAAGACCTCACCTTTGTATCTAGGTGTCTGTGGTGCCACCTGTGCATAAGGGTCAAACCCGTTACACTGATGGAGAACACAAGCATGGGCGCACTTGCCACGGACCTTGGGTTGAGTCTCCAACATGGCTGAGGGCTTACTCATAGACAGGCTGTGCCAGCGCGATTGGTGAGCTCAGAGCTGAGGCAGAGGGTCAGTGTCATGGCCAGCAGCAGTTATAGGCATATGCCTCAACATGTTATCGCTCCTAACCCTACATGGTACGGTAAGCACGATTTACAAAATCTTGAGCAATGCCCTGTGCGCTAATATGGGTAGTATTAAGTTAAAAGTAGCGTTGCCACAGAAGCCTGAAAATCATTATTTTTTTGAAAAATATTTTGTCCATTTATTCATAAAAACAGCTGATAAAGTAACTTTTACAGTGGAAGCTCAGATTGCAAGTAACGCAGTTTGCAAATATTCCGCAAGACGAGCAAAAATTTTTTTAATAAATTTTACCGAGTATCATGTGGCACACATGCGCTTCTTGTTTTGATGCCGAGCGTCACATGATCACAACTGAGCCAATCATTTTTCTCTCTCTTGCGCTGCAGAATTCTGGGTGATCGCCTCACCTGCTCGGTCTTAGTGTGCGCCTCTTACTGGTATAATCAACATCTGTGCACATGTGTACTGTTTACTATAACACTGTAACCACATGTGTGCGCATTTAATTTGTGTTTGTACGTGTGTGTGTACAGTGTGCGTGTACTGTTTATATAACATACGTGTGTGTGCGCGTGTAAAGAAAAAGAAGGTTTCATTAGAGAGGTTAAAGATCTATTTTCTCCCTCTCTGTATCCGCCTGATTCCATGTGGTCGGTTATATTTCAAGGGGAGGGGACGACGACGACAGCTGTTACTGAACTTGTATGTCGTGGTACTGTATTTTATTGCATTTTGATGCCACTTCATAATACTGCATAAATAAGCCCTATTGACTTCCTTAGTGGCCCCCACCTACCCCGTCAAAATAGTTTATTTACAAGAAGAAACAGAATCATTACTATTAATAATTTTAATAATATCTTAATAGTATTAATACTAGTAATGATTTTAACATTTGTGTTTAGCATATTTTAATTAGCAAATTTTTCTCAGAACTAAACCAGTGTCATCTTATTTTACTGTTAAACTGGTCAATTGTGTACACAGCTGTTATATTTACTGTACATCATCTGTAACCATAAAGTGATGACCGCTTAACACTGTATTTATTATTAAATTAAAATTTTAAAAATATATAATATTAATGACTTATAAATACAGCATATAAATATAGAGAAGAAACTGGCAGTTACAGTATTTATTCAAACCATTATAAGTTGCACATTGACATATTTATAGACTGTAAACTACAATATTTATGACATGAATCTTTATTACCTGCCACATGCTTCACAGTAAACTGTATGGTTTGGCTTGTATTTATTGTGTATTCATTGGATACAGTATATATGAAAACCACAGGGCAAATTATTAAAGACAATTATTTATTAATTTATTCATTTATTATTATTTTTTTAATTACGTCAATCCTATATTATGAGGATAAGTCAAAGATTATTTAAAAAATATTAAAATGCTGTTGGCCACAATCTCTTATCAGTGCTTTCCGGTCAAGGCTACTGTCTCCTCAGTCAGTCTAAAACATTTTTTAATGAGAGAATACAAAAGCTTGTTGACAGCTGGACAAAGTGTATGGATACTTTAAGTATAAAATTTGTCTTTTCTAAAAGTTAATTGAAATAAGTTCTATAGCTCGAGTGTGGATAATTTTTGACTCACCGTCTTATAATAGGAGGGTTACAACCCTACTGTAGATACTAGCTAGTTAGCTGTAGTTAGCCTTTAACTTAATCCATTTGAGATAAATTGACTAATCTGTTTATATTTTTTGGGGTTGTTTGGCTTCTTGTGTGTGCGCGTGTTTGTGTTTACATTCCAGTTAACCTAAAGATAGTAGCTTCTTATAATCTTTTAACATTGGTTATGCTAGCTATGATTAGATAAATTAGGATGCGATTAGCTATACTTCTGCTACTGCACTGTATAAAATGTGTATGTGTGTATGTGTGTTTCTTTTGTACATCTGTTAAAACTACACATATAGAACTAAGCCACTCTGGAAATGTTTAAAACATATGCATTGGTTGTTAAAATTACCATTTTAGCTGTAGTGTCGCTTTGGGCATATTGTCTAACTGGTGTTAATACTTTTAGAATTTGTAAAATAAGAATGTGCAGTAAAAGATTTCAGCCTTTTAATCATTTGCACTAACTGATTTTTATTATTTTTTTTTTTCCTTCAGTATCAGGTGTGATAAAGTTGGAGTGAAAATTTGGTCAGCTCTGGTCTCAGCGCTCAACTCAGAAACCTCCAATCAGAGAGAACTGCATCTGACTGTGAAAACACTGGATCTGTCCGACAGTAAACTAGGAGACTCAGAAGTAAAGACTCTCTCTGCTGTACTGGAGAATCCTCACAGTAAAGTGGAAAGTCTGAGGTAAAATCATCTCTTTGAGAGTAATCCTGTATGTAAACACAGTAACAACTATGGGTGTTGTCTTAAAGGGGTTTGGGGTGTTGTACAGTAGCAACTACTAGGATAGCCATAGCACCGCCATAGCACCCGTAAAACTTTATGGTTTATTTATAAAATTGCATTTTTAATGAATAAAAATTCTACTTAAAAATAAAATAAAACCTATTATTTCAGACCAAGAAATGAATCATTAAAAAATAAAAACAAGACATCTGATTTAATTCCAGTGGGTTTATCACCTGCTTTTGACCTTTCTCTCATGTCTTGTTAGCCAAAGTGCAATTTTTGTAATCAATGATGATCCATAATGGATATTATGGTGACTAATGGTAAATGCATGATTTTTATGCTCTGCTGCCCGTTATCAATTTCATACATTGGTGGTTGAGGAAGAAACTGACTTTTCATTGCTGTCTCTATGTAATGCTCATTCACATACCATGAGGTTTCTAATGAGATTAATATTTTATCTGGTATTTAACACAGAACAGCTA
This sequence comes from Clarias gariepinus, assembly GCF_024256425.1. NCBI lineage: Eukaryota > Metazoa > Chordata > Actinopteri > Siluriformes > Clariidae > Clarias > Clarias gariepinus. The sequence continues at coordinate 27,534,280 of NC_071111.1, forward strand.
TGTAACTACAGCTACCAACTTTTCAGAAAAGCTTGGAGTGAGATTCTGGAAATAAGAGCATTGGTTCACACACATGATTTCTCCACTGTGCATGTCCATCTTAGCATAATATCCTTTTTTTTACTAAGTATATAAAATCCTTCCATGCCAAAGGATAATTAGGTGTACTTGCTCCAGACTGGTGTTGGGTGTTGGGTGAATCATGATGAACCGTACTTACAGCCACCATGTGAAACCGCATAGGTGAGATAGAGTTATTAGTAGTTAACAGATTATCGGCCAAACTTTGCTGAGTGATGATGGTAGAATAATTATAAAGGTCTTGACTAAAACAACATGCATGAAAAATCACAAAGGAGTATTCATTATACTAGAAGTGAAGTACATAAGATTTAGCACTAATACACTAAAAAAATACATTCTGCAGTTTAAACTACGTACTTTATTTTAAACTACCTAACTAAAAACATGAAATTTACCTCATGCCAATGAAAATAAAAAAATTAACGCACGGAATGAGGCAGCTTTCAGCCTTGAATTCAAAATAGAAGCGGAGAATAGCAGAGCCAATCCCGAAACAGAGAGTGTGCCCATCTTCAGTTTCTGATTGGCTGGTGTTGCCCCAACTCTAGTCTCTGGTTGGTTGGAATAATGGAAACGTTCTAACACTGCTGCAGTTTGAGCAAGCTTTATGATATTGAGCTTTATGATTTTAAGTGCACGAAGAGATAGAGTTCAAACACATAAATAAGCTTGAACATGCAAAAGTTTCAGCGCAAGAACGAGTTTAAGAGTGTGCTCGCGAGAGAGAAAGTAAATATAAGCATGAATAAATACATTCAAATTCAACTGAAAATATATTACTGTATATTAACATTTGTATTCTAATGTATACTCCCTGTACACTGTTACAATTATTATTATTGTTATTTTAAAAATAAATAAAAGTAAATTTTAAAGTTAAATAAGTGTGCTTTGGAAATTACACCAACCTTTCTTAAAGTATATTTTCCTATAATATATTTTTGGAAAGGGTACTACAGTATAATTATTGTGAAATATGTTTAAAGTTTAATGTAAAAACCTGATGTTAATATACTTTTTATATATTAATTGATGGTACATTTTTTATTAGTATATCTGCAATATAATAGATTTGAATATATTTGTAATATACTAATGTGTTTTTTTTTTTTTTTTACTAGGGCAGCCTACGTTGCAGTGTTAAAGTGAATCACTTACATTTAAAATATTCACCCAAACAAAACAAATAAAATAGGGCCTAACTTACCCAAGCTCCTCATGCTTTCCAGCAGCTCCATGTAGGACAGTATGGGGGGGGGGGGACATTTTGTCACTATTTATATAAGAAGACTTAGGAGCTGACAAACCTTTTAAAGAGAAAATACAACAAAAACATGCAATATTATGTGAAATGCAACAGTCATGCAGGAGCAGTGGAACAACGAGAATGTATGAGAGCAGCGAGGAAACTTAGCCCCCCCCAGAAACAGCAAAAACATAAGCAAACATAATAATAATAATAATAATTATTATTATTATTATTTATTTTATTATAAATAATAGAGAATGTACAGTTAAAAGGAGGAAAAAGAAAAAGTAAAAAAAGATACTGAATATAAAGTGAGATTGTGCTCTTTATTATGTTAGCCCTTGAGTGTTTTTTTTATTATTTCATCTATCTTCCATGCTGGGGGCCTTCCATCTAAGGGTAGCTGGGGGCCTGCAGCCTAGCCCAGGAGACTTTAAGCATAAGGCAGGGACACCCTGGACAGGGTGCCAATATATTGTAGGCCACACACACACACACATTGAATATTCTTATTAATATAAAAGCTTTTTAACTTTGTGTGTAACTTTGCTGTAGTCTGGAAATACATTTGAATGTCATATTTGCAATTTCTTTTATTAGATTGTTGAAAATCTGGGCCCGGTTTCCTGATAACGCACACTCTTGCGCGGTGGCCATAAGTACGGTGCATTAAGATTCAGCGCTGTGATTACGTTTCCGCGCGAAAAATTAAACATGTAAAAAATTTTGTCGGCCCTCGCAGAAGCTTACGAACCCCTTCTCGTTACCCTTCCTTTACTCTTTTCACACACGCGCGTGCACACAGCTGAAACACTGTTTTATGGGAAAAATAAACAAGAAATCTCTCAAATAACACACATTTAAGTGACACACTAATGGAATCACTGCTGTAAAGTAAAAATAAAACAAATTAACCTGCATTTTACCTTTGAAAATATCGCGACAGAGCAGTGTTTTTGTGTAGAGTAGAGGGAGTGTGTTTGTGTGTGTCTGTGAAGGCCGAAAGTAAGAGGGGTCTGTGTGTGTGTGGGGGGCACAGTGTTCAATGATGTGCGCACACAGACAAAAAAGAGCAGGCTGATACAGAGAGAAGAATTTTAACCTCTCTAATGAGATTTAAACACATGCATACAGACACAGAGACGTCAGACCCAGCAGGGGAGACTATTACCCACAATTCTGCAGCACAAGAGAGAGAAAAACCATTTGCTCATTTGTGATCACGTGACGCTCGGCGTCAAAACAAGAAGTGCATGTGATACATGATACTCTGTACTCGTACACCGAGACATGTTCGTTTTCCAAGTCAAAATGTATTTAAAATCTTTGCTCATCTTGGGGAACACTCGCAAACTGCGTTACTCGCAATCCGAGGTTTCACAGTATTCAGCTACAACTTTTGCATTGGTCACTTTACTGGCCGCTTCACTAAAAGTAAAATCTGATAGGGAGGGGGGGGTGACATGCCCAGACTTTCTGGATGCTGATAGGCTCAGATGAACTGATCTTGTGTGTGTGCGTGTGTGTGCGTGTGTGTGTGTGTCATCATAAAGAAACAGAGGTTTAAAGCGAAAGGGTAGAAAAAACACCATAACTCTTTACAGGCAAGTGTCGGTCGACTAATGTCCCCAAACTGTGTTAATATTTTTGTCAGTGTTAATTATACCTTGTGATTATCAGGAGAAGACAGATAGTCCAACATGACAGACATCATATTTATAACAAAGAAACTAAGATAAAAAATCTGGTAATGAAGAGTGTGTAATTGTGTCTCTCTACAGGTTTGGTAAGTGTGGTGTCTCAGATGAAGGCTGTGCTGCTCTGATTTCAGCTCTGAGATCAAACCCCTCACACCTGAGAGAACTGGATCTGTCCTGGAATAAAGTAAGAGACTCAGGAGTGAAGTGTCTCTGTGCTGTACTGGAGAATCCTCACTGTAAACTGGAGATACTGAGGTAAGATCATCTCTCTGAGAGTCACATGACCTGCTCCTCAGTAAGACACATTTTTTAATAGTGAGACTGAAGCAGAAGTTTTAGGTTGATCATCAATGTCCTAAGGAGGAAGATTGTTTCTTTTCACTGCACACTGATGATTTGTCACAGAGTCTTTGGGTCAGATGTACGTATGTGAGAAGCTGCAGAGCAAAACATGACTTGATGTGACTGCAGTGTGTCTGAAATGACAGTGAAATTTATAAAACACTGTAACTAATCACACAAACTGCACCTGGGACACAAACTAAATGCACTGTGTGTGAGCTGTAGGGTTTAAAAGCAGCAGGGAAATGCAAATGAGAAACATTTTATTGGTCTTAAAGCTGAAATAATGTTTATTTTGTCAGTGAACATTCGTCTCCATCTAGCTGCTATAAACAGGATTGCCAGATCTGTATCATAGAAGCAGTATTAAAACCCTTCAGTTTTTATTAACGCTTATTTATTTATTTTTTTTAAAGAAAGAATATCTATAAATAAACTCACCCAATCAAATACACTCATACAGTAACACAGAGCTGAAGTTGAGAACAGGATCAATAGGTGTGTGTATGAGAGGAGATCACAGTGCATGATCACTACTGTAAATACAGAGTTCCATCACATTGCTTTTTGGAAAGTCACTACCATGTTCTGTTTTACAAGTTCTACCTGTATGGCTGCTACTGGGGTTGTGTTGAAGGCCCTGCAACAGACTCAAAGGGTTTGAAATTACATTATGTTGATTGCAATGATCTATGGTGACTTAAACAACATAAAATAAACAACCCCAATAAACAACATAACAATACCGTTGGACTCTTGGGCAAGGCCCCAGTGCCCAGATGGCAAGCAGGCAACCTGACCCTTCAAATAACTACCATAGAAATGGCGAATGTATATCTGTTGCCCAATCTGCTGGGTGCTTGTAGATGAAACCATCCTTATGTAGCATGTCTGAATTGGTCACTCTCACACACACAAGTACCACGCGACCATGCAGGGATGAAATTCAGTGCTTTCTTTATTTCTGCAACAAGGAGAAATAATCAGGGGGTGAAACAGGCGACAGCTTCTCCCTCTCTGGCACACACACAGAGTCATTCACAGGGAGAACCGTATAACACATGCGCTCGTGAGCCTCGCACACAGGTAGACTGAGGCAATCAACGTCGCATGCAGAGAAAGCCTGAAGTGTCCAGCTAATATCGCTCCCCCCACCAAACAAAGCCTCGGCAACAGAGTTCCACTACTTTAACATTTTTTTCCTTTGTGAACAATCACCGAAGAACAAGAATTCGTGAAGTTCATTAAACTAATAAAACAAAACGGAAGAGAGTTAAAACATCATGGACAATAAAATAAAAGTGAAAGAATAAAAATAAAAATAATAATTATACAAATAAGAAAGGGAAAAGCAAAACAAGCAAGATTAAATCAATGTATTATTCACACCAGTTACATTCTCCCCCCTGAACTTCACGAATTTTAACCATAATAGGGATAAGTATACGCTGGAGTCATTAGACCTAATGTTATCCAGAAAGTTGTGCAACAAAACATGTCTCCCACTCACAGGGAAGGTGAATACGGCAAGTTGATCAGGCTTACTGCAATCACCTGCAAAGGGTGCCTTAAACACCATTCATCTCAGACGAACCACGTCTCTCATCTGGAATAACATACTGAAATGCATTGACTAATCATAAAACTCAAAATAATATAAAACAATATTGTACTCTATATTCTCATCCCGATAAAGATCTTACAATCCCACCAACTGGATCAAGAGTTTTGAAGGATTGGGCCATGTTCTCTATCAATCTGTTGACGGGTTTCACAATCCTACCCACTCTGGTCCGAACCCACATTTCTCTGGGACCAAGAGGTGGCTTGACAACTTCAGCAGCGGAAATACAAGAGTCACTATGGAGAACTGCCTCAGAACGCGAAGTATGCAAATCAGGACTCAGTCCTTCATCCAAGCAGCCCATGCTACTGTTCTCCTCAGTACAGTCATCCTTTGGAACCCACTGCTCCTGTCCCGACGACTCAGGGGCTATGTTTAGTGATTCAGCACTATCAGACACAATGGATAATGTCTGTTGAGGATTGTCACAAGCTGCAGTCTCTTCCACCCAACTGGCGACTCGCTCAGACAAGGAACACACCTCGGATTCAATACCAGCAACATCAACCATTGAACCACTTCTACTGCTAAATACAGATCCACCGCTATTCTCCGATGTTTCATGCTCCCCCAGCTCAAGTGGGAGGAAATTCGCTTGCAACAACAAATTGCGATGGACAGTTTTCTCCTGACCCGTTTTGGTGTTACAAATGCGGTAAATGTGGCACTGGGGGTTCATTGCAACTACCCTATAGGGCGTGGACTCCCACTTGTCTGCTAGTTTCCTCTTCCCTCGTTCACCTTTGTTAGCTAGCAGAACTTGATCACCCAACTCAATGTTATGACCCTTCGTCTTTTGGTTGTACAAATCAGTTTGACGCTGCTGACTGACATCGATGTTTTTCTGAGCGACAGAGAGCGCTTCCTTCAGGTCATCTCGTAACCTCTTTACATATTTGTCATAATCAACAACGTCACTGTCTCTCCCAATGTTACTGAACATGACATCCACAGGCAGCTTTGGAACCCTACCAAACATTAAGTAAAACGGGGCGTAGCCAGTGGATTCGTGCGCTGTACAATTATACGCAAATGTCAGTGTCTGAAGCAACTGCGACCATCTTTCCTTAGACCTCGGTGGGAGTGCCCTGATCATATTGCCCAAGGTTCTGTTGAACCTCTCAACACTCCCATTTCCCATTGGGTGATATGCAGTCGTTCGAGATTTTTTTACTCCAGCAACCTGCAGCAACTCTCGGATCAGTTGACTCTCAAAGTTAGCCCCTTGATCCGAGTGAATCCTGTCAGGAAAACCGTATACACAGAAATAATGGTCCCACAACTGTCGCGCTACTTGTTTTGCTGACTGATCACGACATGGAAAAGCTCGAGCCATCCGAGAAAAATGGTCAGTCACGACCAACACGTCCACACTACGACCTTTTGAATTTTCTGCAGTCCAAAAATCGATGCACACGAGCTCCATCGGACTGGACGTCTTCACGCTCTCCAATGGTGCTCTACCCTCAGGTTTAGGCGTTTTACTAACCACGCAGCGCTTGCAACACCTAACATACCTGCGAATGTCACGTTCCAACCCAACCCAAAAGAATCTTTGTCTTGCCAGATGCATTGTTCGACCGTGGCCCTGGTGCCCTGCCTCGTCGTGTACCCCTGTCATGACCTGCATAATTAAGGAAGAAGGGACAACATATTGTAATCGCTTCTTCCCTGTCAAATTATCTTTGCTTACACGATACAATACGCCATCGAGCATCTTCAATTTGTCCCACTGTTTCAAAACTCTGAGCACCTTATACGTCTCACCCGCACGTTCACGGCGTGAGGCTCTCTTGCCCCTAACAACATAGAACAGAACCCTGGACAGACAGGGGTTATTTTGTTGTCTGTCTCGAAGTTCATCTAATGAGAAGACCGGCAGTGGGCACTGCCCCCGGGGCAACAACTGTTGGGTATCCTGGGCAATCCAAGAGATCGCTTTCGACTCAACCCCTGCTTCCCAGTGACTGTGACTTTGTAACACTGCAGACACCTCGGCATTGGAAAGTGGATAATGGCTCAACACTGCGCAGGGAGAGCATTCAATGCTCTGAATATCAGTACTAAGTCTGAATGCATGCTGCACCTTCTCTTCGCCAAATTGTTCCGCTTCTTTGAGCAACACATTGTATGGCTCATTCAACAGCCTCTGACTGACCTGACTACGGACGAAGGGTTGACGACTTAAAGCATCGGCCACCACGTTTTTACTGCCAGGTATGTACTTGATGCTAAATCGGTAGGGTGCTAACTTGGAAACCCACCTCTGCTCACACGCATCGAGTTTAGGCTTTGTAAGGATGTAAGTCAAAGGATTGTTGTCCGTCCATACAACAAACTCGTGACCCTTCAGCCAGTGGCTGAATTTGTCACAAACGGACCACTTTAAAGCCAAGAACTCTAAACGGTGAGCAGGGTACCTTGCCTGAGCGCGCGTGAGTGCTTTGCTGGCAAAAGCAATTGGCCGGGCTCTAGTCTCACCCTCTGTAACCTGTGACAGTACAGCGCCCAAACCATCCATAGATGCATCAGTGGACAAAATGAATGGACGGCTAAAATCAGGGTGCGTCAGTACTACAGAATTCATCAACGCAGCTTTTAACTGCTGGAAGGCCATACTGTGCTCCTCCTTCCAGGCATCAGGACTCAACTTCCTGAACGTAGCACCCCTCCCCGGAGGTTTCTTACCCCTGGGCGCAGCTGTCAAGGCAAACAGGGGTTTTGCTATGGTAGAACAGTTCTGGATAAACCTCTGGTAATACAAAACCATCCCAAGGAACGATTTAATTTTCCTCTGGGATGGGGTAACTCCATCCTCCATCATTAAGTCAGACTCTACTACCGCTCCAATAGCACTAACCTTATCTGGGTCGGTTGCTACTCCTGAACTATCGATGACGTGCCCTAAAAAACGCACGCTCCTCCGGAGGAAATGACACTTCTTGGGGGCTAGCTTTAACCCATGCTCTCGGAGCCTACTGAACACCATCTCAAGCCTCTTAATGGCCTCACCTTCACCTGGGGCATACACAAGTAGGTCGTCCAGATAACAGAGTAACGTCAAGAAATTTTGATCGCCAAAGATGTTCGTCATCAGGCGCATAAAGCAGGACTATTGCAGAGTCCTTGAGGTAAACGATTAAATTCAAAGAGCCCCATCGGCGTTGTGAAGGCCGTAAACTTTTTGTCCTCCTCCGCCACTGTGATGTTATAAAAGCCAGAGGTAAGATCCATTGCACTAAAGATCGCGTTTCCACCTAAGGCTGCTAAGCAGTCTGCTTGGTGAGGTAAGGGATGAGCATCCTTAACAGTCCTGGCATTAAGCCAACGGTAATCAACACAAACACGGAGATCACCGCTTTTCTTCCATACCAAAACTAACGGGGATGCCCACTCACTGCAAGACTTGCGGATAATCTCTTGCTCCTCCATTTCGGAGAGCACCTTTCTCAGTTTTTGATACTGAGCAGGGGGAACACGACGATACGGGAGCCTGAACGGCCGACTGTCTGATAGGTGAATCCTGTGAACAAACTCTTTGGCTTTACCACAATCTAATTTGTGTTTAGAAAACACATCTTGATATCTTTGAATCAACTGCAGAAGCTGGTCTTTCCAGTACGGAGTCGTCTCACAGGACTCAAGGTCAAGATCACAGAGTCCGAGCTTCTGCAGTGCGTCACGAATACCAGAAGGAGAACCAACCTCTGCATCTGCACTAGAGGAGATGGATTGACTCTGTATGTTCACGAATTTCCTGTCACCATGTCCAGACTGAGTGTCAAGGTCCTCTACCGCCAAAACAGGAGAAACATCTGCTATCTTAGCATTACGTCTCAAAGTGACAGGCTTACTAGATGGGTTGATTAACTTAACTGGTACCCATCTGTCACCAGGCAGCGTAGCTATAACTCGCCCAACAAGAACACCCTTCTTATGAGTTTGTGCCCTAGATGATTCAATCATCACAGTACTACCCACAGAAACAGTGGAACTCATTGGGAGCCTACCCCACACAAGGTACTCCTGCCGAGGTAACAGTGTGACTGCTTGAGTAAGCTTAGCAGTACCGACGACTGTTGGAATATTACCACCCTCCCATCTATCGTGCCCAGACAGCATACTCAAGAATTGTTGAATCTCTGGTACTCCCGTGAAATTTGGCTGGCTCATGAGACGCCAATAACTCTGCGATTGCTTAAGTTGACTAATGACATACTTAAGGATGTTAGTACCAACGATCAGCTGATCTTTTTGCCCTGGTACCACCAAAGTCGGTACGACAACTGGAAATCCATACACACACATTTTTAGCCGATAGATACACTTAGGTTTGACCCGAACACCGCCACAACCAACGAGCAAAACATCGGCATGGGGCTGCTCAACCTCAAGAGTTTCACATGCACCCAGTAGCTTACGCTCTATTTCCTCATTAATAGTACATGCCATTGAACCAGTATCCAACAGGCCTTGGCAAGTGATCGCATCATTTACCAACACCTCAGTGTAAAACAAACTATCAGCTTTTTCTAGCTTCGCTATGTTTTGAAATAAAATTATGCTGCCGCTTAATTCGGCCTGACAGTGGTTGCTGTAAATTAACATAGGATCATCCTCGCTGCTGAGAGGCTGACTCTCAACACTCACACTGCCCTCTCCCGAATGTGAGTGATCTAGTTTTCCTGATCGTTACTAATCTGGGCAACACCCTGTGCAACACCTCTGTGACACCCTTTGCGTTGATGTCCAAACTCTAGACACTCAAGGCATCTTTTTTCTCTCATGCAGTGTGAGCGAGTCGAATGGGATCGGTCTCCACACACTGCACATGGTAAAGTTCGATACCAAGGTGACGTTCGAGGGTTTTGTTCTGAACCCTGTAAAGTCGTGCGCTCCAACACCCTTTCTAACATTTTCAGCACGCGCTCTAAAGTGCCTAATTCTGCAGCCTCGCTTGTTGTAGTGTGCGGGCTTGTAGAGCACGCAGCAGAAGTCATGACTGTACTTTCGCTTCCCACTGTTACCTGAGTGCTGACAGGCTTTTCAGCAACAACAGCTTGATTTACAGCAACTTTAAGCACAGACGGAAGTGGCTTTCGAGACTTAAGATCTCTCTCATGCTCATCAATGGCCTCCTGGACCTCTTCAGCCGACCATTTGCTTATGGGCTTACACCTAAAGACATTCGAAAGGTCAGGTTCAGGACAGTTCCTGATGAACATCATTGCGATCTCCGAGCTAATGCTTTCCATCTTGCCGCCACTCCTTCATAGGTGAGCATCTGCTAGCTCGGCTGCTTCATTCAACCTAACCCAATAGTCAACAGGGTGCTCGTTAGGCTTTGGCTGAGTCGCGTAAAAATCAGCTAACGGCTGGCAAGAGCCAGGGCTCTCGCTAAAGTAACGCTGTAGTACCTCATAAACTACTTCAGGACATAGTACTGCAACCGGGCTACTTTTTAGCTTAACCTTAACAATGCTTCTTGCCCGACCACTGAGATGATTCAGTATTTCTTCTACACTAGCAGCTTTGCTGCAACCCCTTTTGCTCAAATACACATTCATCTGTTCAATCCATTCCAAGATGGAGCATTTATCGCCATCATCCCCTCTAAACATTTGAGGTTCTTTAATGTCAGTCTTGACTACTAGGTTCACCTTGGAAAGATCAAGATTTGTAGACAGGGGCGTTGTGCTAAAGGTTTGCTGCTCAAATGACTGAGAAGAAAGAGGCAGTGCAGAACTGTGACTGGTTAACAACCGTGAGACAATTGAGTCACCAATCTGGCTTCCAAGCTCACCAATGAGATCGCGTAGTTGCCCTGTAACATTATCCGAACCAGCATCAACCGGAGTGGAAGATTTTGGTTCACTTAGCTCGTTATTATGTGATGTGGTTTGAGTAGTCACAGAATCATAGACCAAAACACGTGGTTTACCAACTATAGGCTCTGATAACCCCAAAAAACCACGTCCCCTGCCAATGTGTGGCGTAGTTAAATTTTCATTCCACCTCCCCTCTGCCATATTATGATAACTATATAGTAGGTGGAAATATATGCAAGGAAATTAACTTCACAGTTACTGCACTATCTACAACAGAATTAAGGAACCAAAAAAAACTACAGTTCAAAATACACAATGTGTGATGCCCAATGTGTGCATAAGGTGAGTGAGGACTCAGTTACTCAGTTCAACTCGATGTCCAGACACTGCCACAAGAATGTCAATAATGAAAAACCTTGATCCTTTATTGATTTCAGAAGCGTTGTGATCCCGCGTTGTCGAACCCCAGCAATCAGCTGCAGCAGATCTGGTGCATCCGGGTCACGGCACCAAATTTATGTAGCATGTCTGAATTGGTCACTCTCACACACACAAGTACCACGCGACCATGCAGGGATGAAATTCAGTGCTTTCTTTATTTCTGCAACAAGGAGAAATAATCAGGGGGTGAAACAGGCGACAGCTTCTCCCTCTCTGGCACACACACAGAGTCATTCACAGGGAGAACCGTATAACACATGCGCTCGTGAGCCTCGCACAGAGGTAGACTGAGGCAATCAACGTCGCATGCAGAGAAAGCCTGAAGTGTCCAGCTAATATCGCTCCCCCCACCAAACAAAGCCTCGGCAATAGAGTTCCACTACTTTAACATTTTTTTCCTTTGTGAACAATCACCGAAGAACAAGAATTCGTGAAGTTCATTAAACTGATAAAACAAAACGGAAGAGAGTTAAAACATCATGGACAATAAAATAAAAGTGAAAGAATAAAAATAAAAATAATAATTATACAAATAAGAAAGGGAAAAGCAAAACAAGCAAGATTAAATCAATGTATTATTCACACCAGTTACACTTACATGACATGAACAAAGTTTGTTTGGCTGCCCAAGTCAAAAAATAGTATGCTGAGTATATTAAATCTTAGCAGTGCAAAGAATATGTAGGTGTACTTTTATGCAAAAGTGGAACAACCTTAGGTATACATAGTACACTTAAAGTATATGGCTGTGTGTGTACTACTTACGTACATACCTAACACAATGATCCAGTAAAGTAAAGTATAATTAAATTTCAATTTCAAATACTAAAAAAGTAAACTTTGTGGTTAATAGGAAGATACTTTGTTATATTTTGTGACATATATTTTTGTTATATAGTACACACAATCTTCTATACTGCTGTATTGCAAATGTGTTAGCCGTGCACTAAAGGGTTTTAGGGCTTTTATTTTCTACACAATAATCTGTTTTTAAAACACATTACATCAAAGACAATTGAAACATAGTATATGTTTCATTTGACAATTGAAAACAATTGAAACTTAGTAATGATGAGGCAGATTTTATTTATGAGTTCAACAAATTTTTGGTTACATAATAATAATAATAATAATAATAACAATAATAACAGTACTATGGTTTGTTTGTTCAACAAAGTTTCAGGTCGTCTCACGTGCAAACACAAAACAAAAATTTTAACTGTTGTCTGAACAAAGACAGGCATTGTTACACTGAGACTCTGAAAACTGGCTGGGAGCCACAAAGCATTATACTAGAAGTGAAGTACATGAGCTTTAGTACTAATATATTAGACAATACATTATATAGATTACACTATGTACTTAATGTTAAACTATCCAACATTTAACCTTTGCCAATTCAAATATAATAACAGTTTGAACTAACACATGCAATTAGAGTGATAAGAGCATCTGTCAAATACCTAAATGTAAATTCAAACTAGATATGGAGAACAATGGTGTAGCGCAGCCACATAAAGGGGCATTTTAATAACAGGGAAAGGGTTACGGAGCTAATGCTGCACACCTGTGCACAGAAAGATGCCCTATCTGGTTTTACTTGTCCCCATAGACTGTGTTGGTCACAGGGTTAAGCTCTCGCGAGCATGCGCGATCGCAGCGCGAGAGGACCCGGAAGCGGCGTCGGGTCACGTGCGCCGGTTTAAAGCCGGAACCGGCAAGCGGCCCGACACGGAGAGATGGGACAGCGCGCTGCATTTTGGATGAGAGAAAGAGAGCTTGATTGTTGTTACGGTGGATTATTTTCCATGACTGGATTAATCTTCATTGGACACATTCAGTACCCCTCTCGTTCCGTTTTCTCGTGCTCCCGGATTATACATCTTTTACCGGTGAGGCCGAGCCATCTCTCCCGTACACCATTTCACACTCACAATAACAAGGACTTGGACTTTCATACATCCACACTCACACACACGCATACACTCCACACACTGTTTATAGTTGTATATATTTTGTATATATTGTTTTGTTGGTGCACCTTATTTGTTGGTTTGTCTTTTTCATTTAATACACTTTGGTTTGGTTGTGAAGTTGTTGTCGTGTGTCTTATCTTGCTCCGCGAAGATTGCGCAACACCGGACGTGAATAATATTAGCCCGTATTTAGATTCTAGACCCCGTATTAGTGTAATTAGCTCTAAAATAAAACCTGAGCGTTACAATGGAACCAATAAGAAACAAGCAATCAGAATGTGACTTTCTGATTGGCTGGAATTGTGACAGAGTTACAGCGCTACTGCTGCTGTTTGAGCAAGTGTAGCTTTGTGATGCTGAGCGCACGCAAGAGATAGAGTTCAAACAAAAATATGCTTGAACGCACAAATGTAAGCAACAGCATCCAGGTTTTTTCACTGCATTAAAGAAAACGCTAAACTTAAATTTCCTTCCAGAAAGAAATCCAAACAAAAGTTTATTTAGAAAACATGACGGTTATTTTTAAAAAAACACATAACACTTAATTAAATTTCTTTAAAATACAGTGATGGTTCAAACAATCCTGACAAAGGAGTAAAAATAGCAAATGAAAAGATAATTGCAGATAAAATGCAGATATTGATCCCCAAAATTGTACGATTTAAAATGAGCCTCTAAATTTGTGACTTTAATACAAGTTAAAAGACAAACAGTCATTTGCTCTGCCGCCCTTCCATACACGAACCAACTGAACCAGTAGAGAGGGACAAACATGCACACATGATGTGTCTGAAGTTCACTGGTTATTATCAGCAAAAAGCATTTAGGCTTTTGGCCAGGTGCCATGTGTCGTGTACGTCCTGTACATCAAAAGAACAAAAGCCATTAACATGTAAAGACATATAAAAAAATCACACTTTCAAACAATCATTCAATGCTGGAGACAAACAGCAAAAAAAGCATGATAATAAGAACCAGAATAATAATAATCATTATGCTTTTTTGCTGTTTGTGTCCAACGTTGAATAATTATTGGACCACGAATGGCTGGAATGACTGAAATAAAGCTGCTTACATCGTGTTTTAAAAACATGCCGTGTTTAATCAGCAAAAATATATTTGTGCTCTGTTGATTTTATGGGGTACTGATTTTATATTTTATCTGCTTTGCAAAAGCTGCCCAGTCAAAGTGTACACCAGAAACAGCAGCTTTATTTCATTCATAAAAGATGAACTCAGATCACAAACAACAACATAGCACAATGTCTTTGAATTGATGCAATGTGGTTTTGAATGGAGTGAATGTAAAATGTTTGCGTTTCTCTTCACGTTATCCCCCAGAAATGCAACAAACACAGTTATACTCGCTACAGTAAATAAGGCTGTGAGCTGCTTTATTTCAGTCATAATATACAGTACTAACATATTTTTTGCTGTGTATTGTATGTGTGTGCATAAGAATTGTACTTCAATTAATGTTTTAGGAACGATACTGTATTTTAGTTTATCAAAAGAAGTCCTGGTTTGTGTAAGAATCTGAGTGTGTAGGTGTGAACAGCTCAGACAATAGGAGCCAGATGGAACCTGATGTTACAGTACCTGAGCCAGGTGTGAATGGGTCTTACTGTATATATTCATGGAAAGTCATAGATTATTCAGTGAAACAGAGCCTTTGCTAAAAAAAAAAAAAAAAAAGTTAGGCGTATCAGTCACAAATAAAAGGTGTTTCTGAGTGTTATAACTCGGTTTTGTTTTCAAAACAATCTGCCAGGTTTGTTGATTCTCCTTTTATCTGCTTTTCTGCTAGAGTTTAAAATTCTATGTTTTTATGTGCAGTTTGACATACTTTTAAAAGTTGCACATTAATCTGACATTTTTACATCAGCCACATTATGAAAGCCCAGTTTGTGCTCTACATAAATAAAGGGAAATGTATTAGCTACTATATTGGTAAAGAAATTTACACCAATTTAAGAAGAGCTCTGAATCACTGCAGGTCTTCAAAAAGGCCTCAGGCCCATAATGGTTAACTCCACAAGCTCTGTACAGATATGATAAAATAATAATAATAAAAAACCCTAGTCCACAGCCAAAGATTTTACTCCAAAAGTAGAGCAACTGCTCCAACAAAGTTGTGCTAATTTACAATTTAAAGAGGAGGACCAAATAATGTTTTTTTTTTTTTTTTTTTTTTTCAACCTTGTTTTAGACTTTACTTTTTTGATCATGCAGCAATCCCTTAAAAACTGCAGTACATATGCAGGAAATGCTGTGATTTGGGCACAAAAATACTGCATCTTTAATATACTTTTTTACTGCAGTAATTGTAAAAAATAATACTATAGATATCCCGCAATTATGTTTTAGTGAAGTACAATACAATAAAAAGTACAATTATACACAAGGACACTACCTGTCTGTCCTGCTTTGTAAGTACGATTCTGTATGAGGCTAAAATATACAGGTATACACAATTAAAATAAAGCTGAAAAATTGTTTACACCCACAGTGTTCTTTTTAGTTTGTTACAGTATTCAGTTCTCTAAAGAAATTTTGTCCTTATTCTTCAACTTTTGCCCTTTCTGAACTGTAAAGATGTTCTTGACGTGTGATGAAACAATAAATAATTAATAAATAATTAAAATGAAATTTCATTTATACTCAACCTTACATGTTTTACTGAGAAACAATCTGTTTTTGTCATTATTAGGTCCTAAATTATTGCTAAATAATGGCTTAAATTTGGCATTTTGATAGTGACCCTGTTAATTAAATAATTAATTAAAATTTTAGATTGTAATGTGAATTTGATGACTAAACTCAGACAGTGGGCGTTTGTGATATTTCTCTCTAAATGAAATCTGTGATTTATTTATTTATTTTATTTTTTTCAACTTTTGTCTGAGGTGGCAGCCTGGAACTTCTGGTTGATTATATGTGGAAATATCAAATATTATTAAAATATCAACTCAATTTACTCACCTATAACAACTGCTGTTGGGCTGGGAGGGCATCCTTAGTGTTATATGCGAAGTTTGAAGCTTTGCCAATTCTAAAGACAACTAGTAAAAGAAATGCTTATCATAAAAAAAAATAGAAGAAAAGTGTCCTGTTGTCCAAATGAGCGCATCTGAATTTCTTTAAAAAAGTGGATCTTTGTGAGTTTCAAATACAAACAAAGCAGTTATTAGTAAAGGTTAAATAAAGGCAAGAGAACAATGATGTTTCCTGGAGAGAAACGCACCTCTCAATCCACTCTCTCCTCTAAGGGCTGACAGTTGACTACAGAAACTAACTTGAAGTTTACAGCCGAATAATTTTATTCGCTTTTTACCCCCTCTCACATTGTGTAGTGTTACACTTCAAGACATCAACTTGCACTTAAACTAGGCTATACATGTACAACTGAATCTAGTGCTAGCACTGGGCTACTGTACCTCAGGTTAACCTAGCTACAGTAGCATTCTAACAGTATAGTTAACATTATAAAACATGCACACATATGGAGTGATATCCCGGACATTTTTCAAAATCGTCGGAGTGGGTGCTGTGGACCCATGCATGAACGCTGTTGCTTTACATGAACGCTGCTTTTTTGCCTCACATGTGTTTGCTTTACTGCTGTTTTGCCTCACTACTGCTTTGCATTAACGCTGCTTTTTGGATTAGTGCTTTGCCATATTGCTGCTTTGTCTGATCTGTTTGAGAAAACTTTTTAAGTTTTTACTTTTTAATTTTAAGAGTTGGTTCCTCTTTCTCCCCCCTTTTCCTCCAATTTTTGTGGTTGTGTGTGTTTTACATTAATGTAAAACTGTTTATCTGTGAGCTAAAGGTGGTGGTAGTCTGACTTGCCGGGGTGGCTTCCCTTCTTGTTGTTTTGATTTTCACAGTTCCTGTTCCAAAATGTTGGATGAATGACAACTAGCAATCCCTTTACAACCAGGAAGTACAGAAAATGAGCCACTTACCAACGCCAGTTAGGCAATGTTGTTCAAAAGTGAACCCAAAAGTCTAGGAGGAAACCGAGATAAAAACAAAACTTGGGCATGCAGCAAAAAGGCATGTACTCTACACAAAGGAGAGTCAATAAGAAAGAGATTTTACTACTGACGAGTCCAGAAGAAACCTGAGATAAAAGTCAGGCGCACAACAAAACAGCGCGTATGCTCCTAATGAGAGGAAAAACTCTTCCCCTACCTTTATAACACCCCACACGCCAGCGGATTGGCTAGCGTCTGAAATTATGTCCCAGACACTAACAAAGTGACAGGAAGCCCTGCAACCTGATGAGGCCCCAGCTCATCCTGCTACAATCAACACAACTAGTTAAATAATATATATAAAAGTTACTTTAGTTTCCACTCACCACTTAACTAAGTGTTGTGATGACGGGGTCACCGCTCAGGCTCGGCTATGTTCCTCCTACTTGTTCTCCTGTAGCTTTTTCCAACTGGGCAAGTTTTCTTGGCTGAACTTTGATATGTCACAATGATATAATTTTGACATGTTGAAAATGTGTACCGCACAGTAAATGTTGGCACGAGATGACTCCGGCTACACAGTAAAGGCATTTCTGCACGATTATTTTGGTCAGTGCGAACTGACCAAACTCTACAGTAAATGCACTAGAACTGTACTATGCATGCATAGGCTATGTGACTGTATCACACGCTTCTTAGTTTAAACTTTTGCTGAGGATTAGATGTGATCTTGCAGACTTATTAAATATGCACATCTATATGAATTGTGTTAGCAAACAATCCAACCTTAACCAAGTTGCTGGGTCACTATGGGACAGAACACACGCTGGGTTGTTTTGACCCAAGTGCTGGGTTTTACTATTTAACCCAGAATTCTGGGTTGTTCGTTTGACCCAACTAGTGGGTCAAGTGTTAGTTAAGTGCTGGGCTATTTTATTTGACCCAAGACAGAACCATGTAATCCCAAGGTAAAAAAAAAAAAAGGTAAATAGAAAATAAATGTAACATAAACACTCTGTAATCTGGGGCCACTGTAAATCTGAATTTAATTGCATTTATTTTGTTAATGTTTAAACACTTTTTATATAGAAGTTTTTGATACAAATCTTATAATGCCAACATGACATCAAACAGTCCAAATCCTTATATTTTAAGACTATATTTTAGTTATTTAACTATTGGTTTGACTACTATTTAATTTACGTTCAAAATGACATTAAGTAAAAAAACAATAAAACTTTAAAACTAACATTAACAGCCTTCAAAAAAAGGTCTGTCTTCAAAGCATAGCATTGCCTCCAACAATAGTGAAGGTCACAAAACATGGAACAATGCTCTAATCATTTCCATATTTTGCAGATATTGCATGATGTTGCGTTTATATATATATATATATATATATATATATATATATATATATATATATATATACATACATAACAAATGCATAACAAAATATAAGACTCAAATATTTATTAGAATAAACAAGTGGCATCATGCTGAATAATAATAATAAAAAATGTACTTATCAGCTTTAAAGTAAGTCTTAAATGAAAATAAAGATCTGGTAATGAAGAGTGCGTCATTGTGTCTCTCTACAGGTTGTGGGATTGTGGTGTCTCAGATGAAGGCTGTGCTGCTCTGACTTCAGCTCTGAGATTAAACCCCTCACACCTGAGAGAACTGGATCTGTCCTATAATAAAGTGGGAGACTCAGGAGTGAAGTATCTCTGTGCTGTACTGGAGAATTCTGACTGTAAACTGGAGACACTGAGGTAAGATCATCTCTCTGAGTGTCACATGACCTGCTCCTCAGTAAGACACATTCTCTAATAGTGAGACTGAAGCAGAAGTTTTAGGTTGATCATCAATGTCCTGAGGAGGAAGATTGTTTCTTTTCACTGCACACTGATGATTTGTCACAGAGTCTTTGGGTCAGATGTACGTATGTGAGAAGCTGCAGAGCAAAACATGACTTGATGTGACTGCAGTGTGTCTGAAATGACTGTGAAATTTACTAAAACACTGTAACTAATCACACAAACTGCACCTGGGACACAAACTAAATGCACTGTGTGTGAGCTGTAGGGTTTAAAAGCAGCAGGGAAATGCAAATGAGAAACATTTTATTGGTCTTAAAGCTGAAATGTTTATTTTGTCAGTGAACATTCGTCTCCATCTAGCTGCTATAAACATATAAGCAGTATCATATAAGCAGTATTAAAACCATGCAGTCCTTATTTATTGTTCTTTCACTGAGCTTTTAGATAGTCTTGTATTATTTCAAATTTTGTTATAAATAAAAACTATCTATAAATGAACTCACTGACTGAAATTCACCCATGTAACACAGAGCTCAGTAACACAGAGCTAAAGTTGAGAACAGGATCAATAGGTGTGTGTATGAGAGGAGATCACAGTGCATGATCACTACTGTATGTTTAATATAGAGAATGTGGAGTTACATCACAGTGTTTTCATACCACATTGAATTCTGGGAAAGCTCTGCCATGTTTGGATAGCATAGATATGCCCTAGCTAACATATTTTTAGATGTAGCATGTGCAGTGGGCAGGTAAGATGTCTTTCTTGGAAGACTCCCATATAGACTTCTATATTCCTACAAGTCACTGGAAGCTCATGAACAATTCTGCCGTGGCTGTGTGTAAGATCTACTAATTATTTTTAAAATCACACTATAGGTAGTGTGTTGGGACATGTAAACTTCTACACTGTAAAAGATTTTCCTGTTAAATAAAAGTAAGTTCCTGGCAGCACAGATGCCAGCAATCTAATGTAATTTTGCAGTACTCATACTACTAATTACTTTACAGCTTATTACTGTAAACATGAAAGACAATTTACAGTAGAATACTGGCAGCACAGACGTCAGCAATCTGCTGTTATTTTACAGCATGAATCCAGTATTTATTTTACAGCAATTTTCTGTAAAAATTAAGTTGTTAACTGATTATTTCAGTTTAACTTTTATTTTCTCTGTTTATTAAACAAAGGTATAATTGATAATAAAATAACTTTAGGTGTAAAATAAAAGAAATCTACAATATGAATCTTATTATATTTAAAATCCCAAATAAAAATAGAAAAGTATTGTTCTGTAAATATTTATAAAATATACAATAAACATATTAGAAAGGATATAAATAAATAAATAAATAAATAAAAAAACTTTTATTAAAAGGTAGAGTCAAAAAATGTCCTACGGAACGAGCCAGATAAAAATTTTAGGTAACATTTTTTTTTTTATTAAAAAAGTAAAAACAATAGCTTTTTTTTTCCAAATCATTCTTAAATTGCATATCAGATGCTACTTGTTACATTTAAACTTAAAAACTTTAAACAAAAAAAAATCATGGTAATTATTATTTTTATTTTTTTGCATCAAATTGTATAGTAACGGCTGCTCAAGCTAAGGCAACACATAAAAACTTGTTAAAACATTGCAAGCATTTTAAATTGTAAAAATGTTCAGTAGTAATTAGAATACAAGTAATAACAAAACAGCACAGTAAAAGTAACATTTTTTTTTATTTGCTTTCTACGGGTCCTGTGAGGAGACAGATGCACAGTAATTACTCCTTGGCTCATTGTTTCTCTCCAGGTTTATTCCAAAGTACCACTGCAAAAAAAAAAAAAAAAAATTTCTGTAAACTTTCTGTAAAAATTTAATTTACTGTGACTTTTACGTTTACATGATGGATCTGATTTGTAGGTCTTTTTTTTAACTTTCTATTAGATTTATAATTAAGCTATATTTATTTAAACAGATATCATCAGCATAATCATCTGGTTTATACAAGCTACATGCTATTTTTCAGTTTAAATATTTATAGTTTACATAATATCTTTTCATTTATGATTTTTGTTTGTCCCCATATTTTACACTTTTTCATTTTGGATCATGCAGCATATACTATAAATGAAATATGAGACTCAATGTGATTACATTTAATTACATTGTTGATTAGAATAAACAGGTGATGTCATTTCAAATGATACCATAATTTTACAATCACATCAGCTTTAAAGTAAGTCTTAAATGACAATGAAATTCTGGTGATGAAGTGTGTGTCATTGTGTCTCTCTACAGGTTGCGTGGTTGTGGTGTCTCAGATGAAGACTGTGCTGCTCTGACTTCAGCTCTGAGATCAAACCCCTCACACCTGAGAGAACTGAATCTGTCTAATAATAAAGTAGGAGGCTCAGGAGTGAAGCGTCTCTGTGCTGTACTGGAGAATCCTCACTGTAAACTGGAGACACTGAAGTAAGATAATCTCTCTGAGACTCACATGACCTGCTCCTCAGTAAGACACATTCTCTAATAGTGAGACTGAAGCAAAAGCTTTAGATTATCATTGTCCTAAGAAGGAAGATTGTTTCTTTTCACTGCACACTGATGATTTGTCACAGACTCTTTGGGTCAAATGTACAGTACGTACAGTATGTGAAAAGCTACAGAGCAAATCATAACTTGATGTGAATCCACTGTGTCTGAAATTACTGTGAAATTTGCTAAAACACTGTAACTAATCTCACAAACTGTCACAGGTTGGGGCAGAACGAGGTAAATCCAAGCACAGATGAATGAACGCAACGTAGGTGGGGGCATGGTCGAAAAATGGAAGCGAGGGTCAAATACCAATAAATCAGTCAGCGAAGCATCTGAGGCCAAATCGTCAAAAGAGGGAGCGTAAGATCAGTATCCGGGAAATCAAGCAGTAAAAGAACTACCCCCAAAAAAGTGACACAAAAACCATGGTCAAAAACAAGGAAGCCCGAGATTAAAGCCAGGTCTTCCTGCAATGGCGGATAAAGGCTTGGGCAGATGGAATGCTGACCTTCGCCTCCTGAGATGGGAACAAGGGCAGTTGATACCCCAGGCAGCGCTAAGGGAGATTTGGGAGTAATAAACATACTTGACCCAGGGCAGGAACCTGCTCCAAGAAGTGACATCTTTACTGGGGTGGTGCCGATGAGCCTACAGAACCATGATCAGAGACAATGTCCTTAGGTAAGCCATGAAGCTTGAAAACATGGAGAATCAGGAATTCAGCAGTCTCCTTTGCGGACGGAAGTTTAGGCAGGAGAATGAAGTGGGCTGCCTTGGAGAACCGATCAACTACAGTCATAATACAGGTGTGGCCATCGGAGCTGGGTAGTATGGAATCGGTAGGGGTCTGAGGAGGCCTGCAGGAGCAGTGTTGCTGTGTTTACACCTTACACAGATGTTGCATGCTGACAAAAATCTGGGAACATCCTCCTTCAGGGTTCGAGCAGAACCAGGGTGGCAGGAAAGCTTAAAGCTGTGCCCCCATTCCAGGACCTGATATCAAACGTTAAGGGGAATGAAGAGGCAATTAGGGGGTACGTTACTGTGCCCTGGTTTGTGGGACAGTGTCTGCTTGACCTTGGTTTCTATGTCTAGCTCAGCTGCTGCAAGCAAGCAGGGAGAAGAAAGGATAGGGTCATAGGCGGTAGAGTCTTGGATGGTCGTGAACTGTCTGGAAGGGGCTGGTTTGGAGTTCTTAGACCCAGGATAAAAGGAGAGGGTGAAGTTGAACCTGGTAAAGAACAGCGACCACCGGGCCTGGTGGGAGTTAAGCCTTTTGGCACCTCGTAGATACTCAAGGTTCTTGTGGTCAGTCCAGACCAAAAACGGAACATCCGACTCCTCTTACCAATGTCTCCATTCCTCCAGGGCCAGCTTGATGGCTAGGAGCTCTCAGTCACCGATGCCATAGTTTGCTTCAGCAGGGGTTAAGCAGTGTAAAAAGAAAGAGCAGGGATCAAGCTTATTGTCATGAGCAGGCCCCTGAGAGAGAGAACACCTCCTACCCCCGTGCTGGAGGCATCAATGTCCACAACAATCTGACGTGACAGATCTGACATGGTGAGAATAGGAGCAGATATCAAAAACAAGGAAACGCGAGATCAAAGCCGGGAGGTCAAACAGCGAAGCGATATATCAAATGTGATAATAAAATGAGGAAACAAAATAAACTTGGCAACGTGGAAAAGCAGTGAAACAAAATATGATAGAATCGGGGCAACAAAACACTCAATAATCCAGCAATTTAAGCATGCTTAAATCCTGTAGTAATCAGTGCAGAGTTCGAGACAGGTGTGCAGACGGGAGGGAAACAGGGGCGTGGGAAAGGACACATGACTAGCTATGAAAAACAAAAGCATATGGGGAAGGTGACAGCGTGGGGGAGAAAGTGGCAGACAGGACGTAAATCATGACACAAACTCGACCTGGAACACAAACTAAATGCACTGCGTGAGAGCTAAGGGGTAAAAAAAAAAAAAAAAAAAAAAGCAGCAGGAAAATGCAAATGAGAATTTTTATTTTTTTGGTCTTAAAGCTAAAATAAATAAAAAATAATGCCCATTAAAATTATGTTTTAATGTTTATTAATAATAATTGTAGGTGCATGTTATTCACAAGTTCTGACGCGTGTCTTTAGTTACACAGTGTCACTGACGACATCAGACGTTTCGTTGATTTCTTTGTCTCTCGTTTATTTTCAACATCAAAAACAACGGTTGTTACAGTTTCTTACATAAATCCACTGTAGTCACGACAAGTCGCTTGCTGTGTTCTGTAGCTTCGATAGATTACAGTTACAACAACTTATTTTACTGTATTCCTTTTAGCTAACTGTCTCACGTTATCACGGTCAAAAGCTTGTGTGCTCCAAACCTTTCTGTATCCTTCCGTGTCTTAACAACAACTACAACTAACGTGCGTGATAGACATGGAACTGCATAACTGTGGGATGATGTCACAGAACAACCCATGAAGTGATGTCACAATACAAATTATATTTATGATACTTAATGCTTAATGCTTAACTAATAAACTGAAATAAGGTAAACATAACAACAAATCACAAGAATGAAATATGGCCCTTACATTTCCAGCCCCTAATTGACAGGCAGGAAGACTGACAATTACACACATTTTTTGTTTTGTTGTTTTTTCCTTTTTTTTACAATTGGGCCACAACATTTACTATTGGATTAAAAATTGAATTAACTTTCTTAACACTTTAGAATTAACTTTCTTAACACTTTAAACATTTTTTAACGGTTTAACTTAAGGTATTCATATTGCTGCGTACCAAATGAAAGGAACATGACTACTTTATAAGGTAATTAACAGTCCATTTCACATATCAGGCACAGCTTATCGATGGGTCTTTCCAGGGTACTGGTTTTAGTTTTGACCAGTACACGCCTCACAAGTCCTTTTTTATCAGGGAACACTTTCGTGATCCGTCCGACGACCCATGAATTTCTTGGAGAAGACTCATCAATTATTAGAACTACGTCTCCAATCGAGAGGTTTTTTCTCACCTGAGACCATTTTTGGCGCTCCTGAAGCAAGGGCAAGTATTCACGCACCCATCGCTTCCAGAATAGGTCGGCAAGATACTGAATTTGCTTCCACTTGCGACGTGCGTAAGTGTCCTCTTTTTTGAAAAGACCAGGAGGCAAGTTTGGCTGTTTTTTCATCAGCAGCAGGTGGTTAGGTGTCAGGGGCTCCAGGTCTGTGGGATCGTCTGTAGCGGTGGTAAGGGGACGGTCATTTATTATAGCTTCCACCTCACACAGGAATGTGTGCAAGCTCTCATCGTTTAGTGTTTGTTCTTTTAGTACAGACCTCAAGATTTTTTTAACTGACCTTATCTGCCTTTCCCATATTCCACCGAAGTGAGACCCAGCAGGAGGATTAAATATCCATTGTATCCCCTTTTGCATGAGGACGCCTTCAATTTTTGACTGATTCCACTGTTGGATAGCTTTACGCAATTCAGTCTCAGCGCCTATGAAGTTTGTTCCATTATCACTTCTCATAACTGACACCTGGCCTCTTCTGCACATGAAGCGTCGAATAGCATTTAAGCAGGAGTCTGTATCTAATGACTGCGCGACTTCAATGTGCACGGCTCTTGTTGTCAGACAAGTAAACAATACGCCATATCTTTTAACATTACTTCTACCCCGTTTGACCTCGAAGGGTCCAAAATAGTCTACCCCTACGTTAGTGAACGGTGGGTGATCTGGTGTTATTCTATCGGGTGGCAGTTCTGACATTTTTTGTTCACTATTCTTCGCTCTGATCTTTCTGCATGTCACACAACTGGACAGAAACTTTCTCACAAGGGAATTTGCTGTCGGAATCCAGTATTTCTGCCGCAATTTTGAAAGCATATAATTCCTTCCACAATGTCCGACCTGTTCGTGAGTGTTTCTTAAGATTAGGGTTGTAATGTGTGAGTCTTTGGGTATAATGACAGGGTGTTTTGCATGCTCTGGCATTGCAGACCTACCAAGACGTCCTCCAACTCTTAGCACTCCATCCTGCAGTACTGGATCTAGTTTGGAGAGACAACTGTTTCTTTTTACGGAAGCATTACCCTTTTGTAACATGGAAATTTCGTCTTTGAATTTTTGGTTTTGAACGAACTTAACGACTTCGTTTTCTGCCCTTGTTAAGTCCTTAATTGTTAGAGACTTATGGTTTTCTATTATTGAGTTGTTTGCCTGTCCCTTAATCCTTTTCGTTCTCTGTTTAAGCATGTCTTTAACGCAAAGAATCCAGGCAACGGATCTTTTTAACTTATACCAGTCGGAGTGATAGTTAATCAGTTTACTCACGGCATCTGTGCTCTCTGTAGTTTTTACGAGATTCGCTGAGGCTGAGTGTTTAATCTCAATGTCATCCTCTTTCGTCGACAGATCGTGAATGTTTTCAGGCCACTTACTCTCTGGTGTTTTAAGAAAGGGCGGACCATGGATCCAATTGTTGTTTTTCATGAATTTTTCACAGGAAACCCCTCTGGAAGCAGCGTCGGCTGGGTTTTTTAAAGTGTTGACGTACCTCCACTGCTGTGGCTTGGTTGACTCTCGTATGATGGAGATTCTGTTAGCGACAAAGGTTTTAAAGCGAAGTTTTTCATTAACAATGTATCTCAAAACAGTTGTGCTGTCGGTCCAAAACACAGAGTCCAGCAGTTCTATTTCCAGTTGACCTTTCAGCATTTTGTCGTTGTTTACGGCGACCACTGCCGCTGTCAATTCCATTCGGGGGATAGTAGTTTGTTTCAAGGGCGCTACGCGAGAATTCCCCATCATGAATGCACAGTGTGTAAGTCCATCAGCATTTACTAGCCTAATATATGAGACAACTCCATATCCCATTTCACTTGCATCTGAGAAGTGGTGAAGTTGTGCTGTATTTGTGACTCCAAAGTCAACTGGTTTTACACATCTTGCTACACTAAACTCAGCCAATTGATGCAACTCGTGTAGCCAGGCCCTCCATCTTTTTATAAATTGTTCGGGAATGTCATCGTCCCAAGCGAGTCTCTCTTTACATAACTGCTGCATTAAGATCTTAGCTGGCAGTATGACTGGTGCAAGGAAGCCTAAGGGGTCATAAATTGAACTAGTGACTGACAAGATTCCTCTTCTAGTCACAGGCCGCTCTTTTAAACTAATCTTGAACTTGAGCGTGTCTGAATTAATACACCACAGCACCCCTAGAGCCCTCTCAACAGGGAGTACGTCTTTACTCAAATCTAAGTCCCTCATGTCTTTAATTCTCTCACCCTCAGGGATGGAAGCTAGCAATGTACGACTATTACTTGCCCACTTGGTGAGGTGAAACCCTCCACTTGCGCACAGTTTGGTGAGATTACTATATAGCGCAACTGCTTGACTATGACTAGAGACAGACTTCAAGCAGTCGTCTACATAAAAGTTTTTAAGTACTGTGTTGACTGCCTCGGCAGATGCATTGCTGCGGTTTTCTTCTGCTGTTTTCCTAAGGGCGAAGTTAGCTACACTTGGAGATGATTTTGCACCAAACAAATGAACAACCATTTTATACTCAACCAAGTCCTGACTCACGTCTCCGTTCGGCCACCACAGGAAACGCAACAAGTCTGTGTCCTTTTCCGGAACTCTGACCTGATAGTACATGGCTTCCACATCTGCCATCATAGCAACTTCTTGTCTAAAGCGTGCGAGCACCCCAATGAGTGAGTTTGTCAGGTCGGGTCCCTGCAGAAGCTCGCTATTTAATGATATTCCCTGATAGCTAGCAGCACAGTCAAAGACTACCCTTAGCTTTTTCTTTTGAGGATGGTACACACCATGGTGAGGTATGTACCACACCTGCCCGTCTTGTCGACTTAGGTGGGGTGTGGGGACCTTGACTGCATGACCCTTCTCAAACATGTCATTCATGAAGTTTAAATACTCTTTGTGAAAGGAGCGGTTATGCTTAAACTTCCGTTTGAGGTTCAGTGCGCGCTGCATGGCTGCGCTTCGGTTATTGGGCATTTGAATAGCTGCTTTCTTAAATGGGAGACCGATGTAGAAGTGATTATCGGTAAATTGCAGGGAGTTAGTTACAGAGTCTAAAAACTGATAGTCCTCTTGTGACAACTCAGCTTTGTCATCACAGTTCCGTTCAGGAAAATCATGGTTGTACTGTTGTATCAGCATTTGTTCCACACTTTCGATGGAGACTCTGTTGACTGCAACGCTCACTTGCTCATTGTCACATGTGCCTTCCTTGACCGACTCTCGAAGAGGTCCATTTATGGTCCATCCAAGAGCAGTCTTTACTGCATATGGCCCATTGTGCCTGCTGTTAATTACTCGCCATGGTTCTAGGAGCCTGTGCTCTTTGTTACCTATGAGAATTTCAACTCCAGCATTATTGTAAGGCAGTTTTACTTCGCTGAGGTATGGCCACTTATCAATGTCGTGCTGTTGTGGAATATTTTCCACTGAGACTGGGATACTCTTTTGTGTGAACACTTTGGGGAGTTCAACAAAGGTGTTTTCTTCCAGACTGCTAACCTCTAGATCAGTAAGCACATAGCTTTTTACTTGTTTCTTCGCGTTCAGGGTGCTTAACATGATGTCAATTTTTTTACCTTGTACGTTTAATCGCCTTGCTAGTGACTCTGTACAAATTGTAGCAGAGCTACCTGGGTCCATAAAGGCGTATACTTTTACTGTCTTGTTGCCTTTTTTGGACTTTATTTTAACAGGTACTATGGAGAGAATACAGTCATCTCCAGCCCCGATACACGCACTCGTTTCGTGACTCGCTGTAACAGGCAATGTTTGAACTGGTTCGGTTTCGTCAGCCTTTGCGATCGCTTGAGCTGTGTCTTTTGCTGCAATGTGTAGCATGCGAGGATGTTTCTTTGAGCACAACTGGCAGGTAATTTTCTTCGTGCAGTCTTTGCTTAAATGTCCTTTTACTAAACAGCCAAAGCAGAATCCATTCTTTTTTAGAAAGTCCAATTTGACCTTATATGTCTCATTGTTAAACTTGTGGCATTCGTCTAGGGTATGATCTTGCTCACAGGATGCACAAGGTTTAGTGAAGGCACTAATAACTAATGCACCACTACTCTTTACTGTGATTAAGTCTCTATGATTTTTACCAACCTGTTTTACGCCGGTCGCAAAGCTGCTGCCCCTCTTTTCTTCAGTTTTTTGCTTGAATCCTGGAGAGGATTTGCTGCTGTGTTTTTTACCACTAGTCGTTGTACCACTAGTCGAAACGTTCAGGTCTCCAAAAAGCGGGTTAGACATTGCCTTTGCTTCTCGTTCTACGAATTTCATCAGCTGCACAAACTTAGCTGTTTCTTCATTGCGCTCTTCGTACTCGTATACGTGGCTTCTCCATTTTTCACGCAATTTGTAGGGCAGTTTTGAGGCAACACCTCTCAAGTTGGTAGCATTGTCTAGCTCATCCATGTAGTTAATGCTTGACATGGTATTGTAACATTCTACTAGGCACAGGGAGAAAGTTTTTAGCGACTTTCCGTCCTCTGACTTTATTTCCGGCCAGTTGAGTGCCTTTTGCATCAGCGTTGTAGCGATTATTTGTCTATTTCCGAAATTGTCATGTAACAGTTTCATAGCCTCTGCGTAGCCACGATGTTCTGGCATGAGCAGGCAGCTTCTCACTAGGTCCTTAGGCTGTCCTTCAGTATACTGCTCGAGAAAGAACAGCCTATCATGATTGCTATCAGTGTTGGTTTCGATGGCGTGTTTAAAGGCTCTTACGAAGGACGTGAACTCAAGAGGGTCACCATAGAATGAAGGAACGTTGCGCGAGGGTAAGGAATGTTGCCTCTGACTCTTTGCAAACATTTCTGTAAGATCTGCCTGAAGTGGCATCCTACCCTGAGGCTCCACTATGTCAGTGTTGTAAAGTGAGTGTTCGTTACCTTGGGTGGGCCGTTCCATTAGGGTGCTTGACATTATGGGTTTGGCACTCACTGGCATGCTTAAGTGGGTTGCTCGGAGGCGTGATGGCAGCTCGAGGTATTCCGTTGCCGAACTGTGGTTGCAGTGGTCGTTTTGCTCTGGTTCCGAGGGGCGTGCACCACTCGTTTCGACGACCACGCTCCGTCTGGCAGGATGTTGTTTTTTGCGGTTCTGGTAAGAATTTAGTTCAGCATCGGCCATTGCAAGCGCCGTTTCCATTTCCAGCCTTTCCTTTTGTGCCTTTAATTGTGCTTGTTTAGCCTTTAGTTGTGCTTCCTCAACCTTTAATCCTTTAATCTTGCTTTCAATTGCTCTTCCTCAGCCTTTAATTGTGCTTCCTCCAGCTCCAGCGCCTGCCGATCTCTCAAAGTTGCTGCTTTAGCCAGCAAAGCTGCTCTGTTGGCTTCTGCCTTTTTTAGTCGAGCTTCGGATGCTGCTGACGTTAAGGACCTCTTGGATGCCGCTGACGTTACGCTTCCTTGCCTTTGGGGGGCGGGCGTCTTACGCTCCGCCATTGACACACTGTCGTTTGGCGAAACTCCATCGTCAACTGTTTGAGACAGCTTAAAGCGATTACTAGTGTCCGCGATCCACGACTCCACTCTTATCATGAATTCTGTGCAGCGCGTTAATCTAGGGTGATACCAGTGGTGCTGATCGGTTTCACGCTCTTCATCCTTTGCGCACGATCGCACTGTTACATTACTTTCAATAAAGTCATTTAGCAGCGCTTTGTATTGGCGGCGCTTGGCTTTAACGTCATGCAAATTACAAGCATTGTCCATAAGCGCCTCTAGTTCATTGTATAATACAGTCAACTGACTCCACTTGCCTTCTCTGGCGCTCTTCAGTTCGTCGAGCACCATCACCTGCTCAGATTCGGCGATAGCGGCGTTGTCCTCGCCGTGTGACATGGTGAAGTTTAAGGCAGGCAAGTCCTCTTCTCGCTTTCGGTTTCGGTTGATGCGCGTTTTTGAAGTCGCACGTGCGCTCTTCACAATCTTAAATCACTTATCTTCATTTCTGCGGCGGAGCCAAGCTTTTGACTTTAATGTAGGTGCATGTTATTCACAAGTTCTGACGCGTGTCTTTAGTTACACAGTGTCACTGACGACATCAGACGTTTCGTTGATTTCTTTGTCTCTCGTTTATTTTCAACATCAAAAACAACGGTTGTTACAGTTTCTTACATAAATCCACTGTAGTCACGACAAGTCGCTTGCTGTGTTCTGTAGCTTCGATAGATTACAGTTACAACAACTTATTTTACTGTATTCCTTTTAGCTAACTGTCTCACGTTATCACGGTCAAAAGCTTGTGTGCTCCAAACCTTTCTGTATCCTTCCGTGTCTTAACAACAACTACAACTAACGTGCGTGATAGACATGGAACTGCATAACTATGGAATGATGTCACAGAACAACCCATGAAGTGATGTCACAATACAAATTATATTTATGATACTTAATGCTTAATGCTTAGCTAATAAACTGAAATAAGGTAAACATAACAACAAATCACAAGAATGAAATATGGCCCTTACAATAATGTTTATTTTGTGTCTCACTGCTATAAACAGGGTAAAAAGGGATAATATAATCTGATCTCTCACACACACAAAAATAATAAGCAGTTTATGAAAAAAATGTGTTTACTTACACTTGCCACAATTTAAAAACATTTTATTTTTTGGAAGTTTAATTAACAAGTTAAAACACATCACAAGACAGGGACAAAAATTCATTGAAACCACAGTGGAGATTTTTATTGATTTATTTATTGATTGATTGATTTTATTAACAGAATTAATTAGCTTTAAGACATGAGCAAAGCTTGTTTGGCTGAAGAAAAGAAAATGCTAATTAATGTCTCTTCCTCCCAGATCGAAATCCAAACAAAAGCTTTTGTTTTAAATTCGTCAGGAACAAACTAATAAGGCTGATTTAGCAAGGATCTTATAATGAATTTTTTTTTTTTTTTTTTTAAACACAATGGAACAGGTAATTTAATATCTTTTAAAATACAGCTGTAGTTTTAACTTTCCTGACCAAGGAAGAAAAATAGAAAATTAAACAATTAATCTCCTCAGGGATAAAAGGTGCAGAAGATCCCCCAAATTGTAAGATTTAAATCAGCCTCCAAATTGAGTTGAATATTAGTTAAAAGATGAACAATTATTGCTAGATGCATCTGCCACACTTAAATTCTAAAAAGAAATTAATTCTGATTTTATTTGTCACATACACAGTCATATGCTTAATTCTTCGCATATCCCAGGTTCTTGTTAGTGAGCTGAGGTCAGAGCGCAGAGTCAACCATTTTACAGCGCCCCTGGAGCAGACAGGGTTAAGGGCCTCGCTCAAGGGCCCCACAGCGGCAACCTGGCGGAGCTGGGGCTTGAACCGCCGATCTGCCGATCCGTAGCTCAGAGCCTTAACACACTGAGCCACCACTGCCCCCTATGCTTCCATATGCTTACCGCCCAGCCCCGAACCAGGAGAGAGAAACATACACACACATGCTGTGTCTGAAGTTCTCTGTTTATTATCAGCAAAGAAAGCATATTTAATTTATATTATTTGTCATTCCAAATAATAACATAATCTTACAAACACGTCAGCTTTAAAGTAAGTCATAAATAAAGAATAAATAAAGATTGGTGATAAAGAATGTCTCATTGTGTCTCTACAGGTTGTGGGATTGTGGTGTTTCAGATGAAGGCTGTGCTGCTCTGACTTCAGCTCTGAGATCAAACCCCTCACACCTAAGAGAACTGGATCTGTCCCATAATAATGTAGGAGACTCAGGAGTGAAGTGTCTCTGTGCTGTACTGGAGAATCCTCTCTGTAAACTGGAGACACTGAGGTAAGATCATCTCTCTGAGAGTCACATGACCTGCTCCTCAGTAAGACACATTCTCTAATAGTGAGACTGAAGCAGAAGTTTTAGGTTGATCATCAATGTCCTGAGGAGGAAGATTGTTTCTTTTCACTGCACACTGATGATTTGTCACAGAGTCTTTGGGTCAGATGTACGCACAGTCTTATACAGTAAAGTTAAAAAAAAAAAAACATTATTG
Organism: Clarias gariepinus; assembly: GCF_024256425.1. NCBI lineage: Eukaryota > Metazoa > Chordata > Actinopteri > Siluriformes > Clariidae > Clarias > Clarias gariepinus. The sequence continues at coordinate 27,566,910 of NC_071111.1, forward strand.
TGGCACTGTGCAAAAGTAATCAGTATTTATAACACCTCCTTTGGCAGATATCAAAACTAGTAACGCTTTTTATAGCCAGCTAAAAGTCTTTTAATTATTTTACTTTCTTGTACATTCTCCTTGCAAAGGGCTTCTATTTTTTTAATATTCTTTGGTCGTCTAGAATGCGCAACACTTAAGATTTACCCACAAATTTTCAATGATGTTTAAATAATTGAAAATGATAGCCATTAGGGGACTGTGATGGTCATTCCAAAACCCAAAAGAGATATTCCATAGTGGATATCGAGGTATGTTTATGATCATTGTCCTGTTGTAGAAGCCATCGACTTTTCAGCTTTAGCCGTTTTACAGATGGTGTGATGTTTGCTTCCAAAATTTGGTGGTATTTAGTGGAATCCATTCTTTGCTCCACCCATGCAATGTTTCCTGTTCCACTGGCTGCAACACAATGCCAAAGTGTGATAGATCCACCCCCATGCTTAATATTTGGCAAGGTGTTCTTTTCATGAAATGCTGATCCTTTTTATTCTCCAAACATGCCTTTGCTGATCTATTTTAACTTTATCAGTCCACAGCACTTGTTTCCAAAAAGCATCAGGGTTCTGTAGATCTTCTGTTGCACACTTCTGACATTGAATTTTATGATGGGGACGCAGGTAAGCTTTTCTTCTGCTGACTCTTCCATGAAGATCTTGTCTGTGCAAGCATCGTTGCACAGTGGAACGGTGCACCAACACTCCTGAGACTGCTAAATCTTCCTGCAGGTTTTTTGCAGTCAAATGAGGATTTTTCATTTGTCTTTCTGACCAGCATGCGAGCAGTTCTCTCCAAGAGTGTTCTTGGTCTTCCAGATCTCATCTTGACCTCCACAGTTTCCCTGAACTGCCATCTCTTAAGTACATTTCTCACTGTGGAAACTGCAAGCTGACAATTTTACAGTTAAAAAATTTCATGTAAAAAATCTCCAAACTCAAATTCACAGCCAAAAATTTTACTCCAAAAGTAGAGTAATTTCTCATTAAAATCAAGGACCTGACAACCGCTCCAATGACACTGTGTTAATTTAACATGCTTCTGAGAGGAGGACAAAATAAAGTGTCCTCCTCTCAGATGATGATTGATGATTTGTGAAATTTCAAGGATTCTTCCTAAAATCCACAAAACAATCTCTTTATGTCAGTCTTTCTTTAGAAATTTTATTTACTGTGAAGTTCACTTTTAAACCTGTAGAGCCTGATGGATCCCATTTGTAGACATTTTCTACTCTCCACTAGATTTATAATTCAGGAATATCTATTTAAAGTAAATTATTAGCAAATATTGTGGTTTACATAAGACATGGGTTATTTTTTAATTTAATGATTTATACTTAAATTTATACTTAATGATTTATACTAAATTAAAAAATATATATATACTGCAGCAATATACTGTCAATATACACACAGAGAGAAACAAAATATAAGACTGAGTATAATCAATTTTAATTACATTGTTAATTAGAATAAACTGTGGGTGTCATTCTAAATAATAACGTAATTTTTACAAACACATCAACTTTAAAGTAAGTCTTAAGGATTAAAATCTGGTGATGAAGAGTGTGTCATTGTGTCTCTCTACAGGTTGTGTAGGTGTGGTGTCTCAGATGAAGGCTGTGCTGCTCTGACTTCAGCTCTGAGATCAAACCCCTCACACCTGAGAGACCTGAATCTGTCTAATAACAAAGTGGGAGACTCGGGAATGAAGTGTCTCTGTGCTGTACTGGAGAATCCTCACTGTAAACTGGAGACACTGAGGTAAGATCATCTCTCTGAGAGTCACATGACCTGCTCCTCAGTAAGACACATTCTCTAATAGTGAGACTGAAGCAGAAGTTTTAGGTTGATCATCAATGTCCTGAGGAGGAAGATTGTTTCTTTTCACTGCACACTGATGATTTGTCACAGAGTCTTTGGGTCAGATGTACGTATGTGAGAAGCTGCAGAGCAAAACATGACTTGATGTGACTGCAGTGTGTCTGAAATGACTGTAAAATTTATAAAACACTGTAACTAATCACACAAACTGCACCTGGGACACAAACTAAATGCACTGTGTGTGAGCTGTAGGGTTTAAAAGCAGCAGGGAAATGCAAATGAGAAACATTTTATTGGTCTTAAAGCTGAAATAATGTTTATTTTGTCAGTGAACATTCGTCTCCATCTAGCTGCTATAAACAGGGTTGCTATATCTGTATCATAGAAGCAGTATTAAAACCCTTCAGTTTTTATTGAACACAGCCCTGGGGTGCTCCAGTGCTGAGACTGAGGGAGGCTGAGACATGACCGCCCATCCTTACTGCCTGTGGTCTGCCAGTTAGGAAGTTGGAGATCCACTGACACAGAGATGAGCTGAGTCACAGGTGCTCCAGCTTGGTGGTGAGTGTGGAGGGAATTATGGTATTAAATGCAGAGCTGTAGTCGATGAAGAGCATTTTAACATAATTCCCTTTCCTAGTGTCCAGGTGTGGAGGAGGTGAGAGATGGCATCATCAGTAAAACGGTTGGGGCGGTATACAAACTGTAGTGGGTTGAGTGTGTCTGGTAGTGAAGAAATGAAGTCTCTGACCAGGCGTTCAAAGCACTTCATCAGTACTGAGGTGAGAGCTACAGGGCGATAGTCATTAAGAGAAGCAAGTTGAGGTTTCTTTGGGACAGGAACAATGATGGACTCTTTGAAGCATGTGGGGATCACCGACTGAGATAAAGAGATGTTGAATATCTCAGTGAATACAGGTTCTAGCTGGTCTGCGCAGGCTCTGAGAATACGGCCTGAGATGCCGTCTGGTCCTGCTGCTTTCCTGGTGTTCACTCTCTTTAAGCCTCTCCTCACGTCATGCTCTGTGATGATGAACGCGCTTCCGGTGCTGGCAGTGACTTCCTGTCTGCAGCCGTTAGCGTCGCTAGCATTAGCGTCGCTAGCATTAGCGTCACTAGCGTCTTTAGCTGTCATGCAGCTTGCATAAGGCAGTGTCCGTGTCCGCTTGTGGTGGAATATAAACGGCGCTGATTATGACCGATGTAAACTCCCGAGGTAGATAAAAAGGACCACACATGATGGACAGTAGTTCCAGGTTTGGTGTGCAGGAGCGTGTGAGAGGAACAACGCTCGCGCTGTTGCACCAGCTGCTGTTCACCATTAAACACACGCCGCCTCCCCTTGACTTCCCTGAGTCCCGTGTCCTGTCCATGCGGTGAACCGAGAAGAACTCGGCCGGCTCGATGGCGTGGTCCGGCACCGCTGGATTCAGCCATGTCTAGGTGAAGCAGAGGAGATTGCAGTCCCGAATGTCTCTCTGGAACTTTATCCTGGCCCTGAGGTCATCGAGCTTGTTCTCCAGTGACTGTTGGCGAGCAGAATGCTAGGCAGAGGTGTGCGGTGTGCACGGGCTCTCAGCCAGTTCCTGACGCCGGCTCGTTTCCGTCGCGTCCTTTGTTATCCCTCAGGATCTCACTCGTCCAGCTCGGATCCGAAGTTAAAAACGTTGAATTGTGAGTACATTGTACACCAATAGAAACAAGAGTGTCTCTATCATAACTAATGTACTCCATGGTGATGAATTAGCCGGTTTAAAGTTACTGAAAGATATCTTAAAAAACGAAAACAAAGTAAAATAGGTCGGAGCAGTCGTGACGGCAGCCGACCTCTCCGGCGCCATCTTGGACGCAAGGCGCAAGCAGTATTAAAACCATGTTTAGTTGTTTCACTGAGCTCTTAAATATTCTTGTATTATTTCACATTCTGGCATAAATAAAGAATATCTATAAATAAACTCAGTGACTCAAATACACTCATACAGTAACACAGAGCTGAAGTTGAGAACAGGATCAGTAGGTGTGTGTATGAGAGGAGATCACAGTGCATGATCACTACTGTATGTTTAATATAGAGAATGTGAAGTTACGTCACACTGTTTTTTTACCGCGCTGCTTTTTGGAAAGGCACAGGCATCTTTGGTTTTTATGCTGATCAGTTGCCATGGTGACACACATGTGTTGAGAGTGACACATAGACATGAATATTAATTATTTTTAAATGTAATGATTTGTATTTGACATCATATTGTTTAATTCATAAATTTTTGTTTTCAGCATGTTTTACACTTTTACTTTTTTGATCATGCAGCAATATATTGTAAATATATACACGTGCTGAGAGGATTAAAATATAAGATCATTTTTGATCACATTGTTATTAAGTATAAACAGGTCATGCCATTCCCAATAATAACACACTTTTACAAACACATCAGCTTTAAAGTAACTCTTAAATGATTATTAAAATCTGGTAATGAAGAGTGTGTCATTGTGTCTCTCTACAGGTTGTGTGATTGTGGTGTCTCAGATGAAGGCTGTGCTGCTCTGACTTCAGCTCTGAGATCAAACCCCTCACACCTAAGAGAACTGGATCTGTCCTATAATAAAGTAGGAGATCCGGCAAAGAAGCTGCTCCCTGCTCTTAAGAATGATAAACATTACAAACTACAGATTTTAAGGTGAGTAATGAATGTTTTATATAATTGTTGGGAAAAAACACTAAATTTAAGTAATTTCTTTAGTTTGTAAATTTTTATTTATTTCAAAGAAATATAGGATTAGCAGGTTAGAAGTATTATCACTGTGTTTTATTTAAATTTAATTTTTAATTATTAAATATTCTTTAATATTGTTTTGTGTTTAGAAAATTTTGTTGATTTTAAATTCATGTGAAGACTGAAAACAGGGAGTCAGACTGATTCTACAAAATGTCAGAAATGAGTGCATGAGAGTGATTGTAAATGAACAGCTCGTCTCCTTGTGACACCCTGCTATCTCTGACTTCATACTGCTGCTTTTGTCTGAACAAGATGATCTCTGCTTTTCCCTGTTTCTAAAAAGCAGCACTTTCTTCTCAACTCTCATGAAAGCAAAAAAATATTGTATTTAAGCCGCCACTTTCCTCACTCTGACACTTCTTCCAGCACCCGACCTCCACCTTAAAGTCTGCACTTAAATATAAATGTAGAACAAGAGCTAAATGACTCAGTAGTGTTGATTATTTAAAAAGCTCCAAAGCCTGTGATTGGATAAGAGCAGTGATGTGATGAGTAAATATCTGCTCATGTTCCTGTTATAACACAGATGTTACTAAGAATGAAGAAATGTTGAATGATTAATTATAAACAGGAGATGATGTTTCCCTCGAAGGAGAGATGATTACATGCTGTTGATCATGAAGTACCACAGTCCAGTTTATGGTTATTAATACACATTTTCCTTTTAGGTTTAGTCGGTGATGAACATCTTTGTGTGATGAAGACTCCGGTGTTCCTGCGTTTCCATGTTGGTGATGGAAAACATGCTCATAAACACATCATTCATTTAGTTATAACACATTAAACAGACTCAGAGACGTGAGAAGTGTGTGTTCATCGTGCACAGTGAGCTTGCACTATATCCAGGCCTGACAAAACAGATTTAGCTACTGATCCATATACTGTACTGCCACATGATTCATCTTTGTTTATATAAGGTCTATATATTTTCACACCATGCTCCTGTGATGGGTGTACGCCCAAATTATTATTACACCGCTCCTCACTCACTTCTCACTCACTAGATAGGTGGCCTCCCCTTCTGCAGGTGTTTTGTCCCCCTCTACCCACACACCAGTGTGTGCACACCTTTCCTTACCTTTTTCCTCGTCTCGTGCTCATATTTGTGGTGCCGACCGTGTGCCAAACCTGTATACTGTATATATACACTGTATTATATATATTTCTAGAAAAGATTTACTTTTTTACAGCATAAATTATTTTTTTAACTACAGTTATTTCACTTTTTCTGGGTTATTTGTTCAACATTTCTTTCCCACTTCCATAGAGCTCTACCGTCAGCTAATTCCATATCTGTTAAAATATTTCCAAAAACATCAGAACAGCGTTGGAACAGCATTGGACTTAAAATGTCCTATTTTGTACCTTACACTAGCTTGATACTTTTAAGCCTATTTTCACTGGAATAGTTATTCTGTTTAGAAAGTCTTTAAATCATTAAACATTTTCCCTCCAATTCCCATCATGTGCATCATGTACATTTATTTTGCAGTACCTCTTTCAATTACATATGTTTTTTACCACTTAAAAAAAAATAAAAATAAAATACTGTAGCCACTGTCTCTTTATTTATTTAAAGCTTTTCTTATTTCTTGCTCTAGACATATTATTGAGTCCATAGTGTTCCTCCCTTTTCGGAATCCACTTTAATAAGAAGCTCTTAAACCTCTCTTTTCCAGTAAGCATACTATCCTGTCATTTACTATTCATTCCATCAGTTTACAGACATGCATTGTAATTTGCCTATAATTCCTGGTTTCCTTATTGGTATAATTATTACCTTCTACCAATTTCCCGGGAGTCACCTTCTTCCACATCCTATTAAATAATAACAGATTACCCAGTCTTAAAAACTTTAATTTTATTTTTAAGTTCATTATTATTTTATTCACGCTTTTAGCAAAAACATTGTGAAACAATGTGTTGAAATTAGCTGTGTGTAAGAGTTAAGAATGATTAATGTTGAACTCTGATAAATAAGACAACTCTCCCATCTAGTGTTACAACATTGCATTTGCTTTTAGTAGTTATTGCAAGGGATTATGTAAGGGACTGCCCCTAGAGGGCACTGTGGCTATGTTTGTTTTCTTTGGTGAGTAGTTTTGTTAGAAGACCCAGTTTCCCAGAAGGCACCTCGGTCAGGTGTTGACGAAGTTCACCTGAGCCGAGGTGGCTCATTAGGGACATTATAAAAAGCTGTTAGTTCTGGGAAACTGGGTCGAGCATTAATATTGTGTAGTGGGCTTTTGTTTTATTTTGTTTGAATTCAGTTTTTGTGTTGAACTGGCTCTGAGGGCATGTTTATGTTAAACGTGATTAAGTGTATTTTTGGTTTTGTTGTCGTTTGTGAGTATTAATTATGTGACTGGTGTCCTTTTGTTTTCAGTCAGTCCTATTTATTTCGTCTGTATGTATTTAGGGTCTTTCCCCTTTTTCTTTGGAAGTTTTCCCTGTGTTTAATCTAAGCTCTAAAGCCTGGGTCTGCTCTACGAGTCCGTGGGTGTGTGTGGATGTGTGTGTATGGCTCTTCGAGGTAGGTAGGATGTGCATGAGATGTGAGGGAGTATGAAGTTGGAGATGTGTGTATGAAGCGTGTGTGTGTGTGCCGCTCATAGGAGCGCGGGTGTGTGTGTGTGGGTGCCGCTCATAGGAGTGTGTGTGTGGGTGCCGCTCATAGGAGTGTGTGTGTGTGGGTGCCGCTCATAGGAGTGTGTGTGTGGGTGCCGCTCATAGGAGTGTGTGTGTGTGGGTGCCGCTCATAGGAGTGTGTGTGTGTGTGGGTGCCGCTCATAGGAGTGTGTGTGTGTGTGGGTGCCGCTCATAGGAGTGTGTGTGTGTGTGGGTGCCGCTCATAGGAGTGTGTGTGTGTGTGGGTGCCGCTCATAGGAGTGTGTGTGTGTGTGGGTGCCGCTCATAGGAGTGTGTGTGTGTGTGGGTGCCGCTCATAGGAGTGTGTGTGTGTGTGGGTGCCGCTCATAGGAGTGTGTGTGTGTGTGGGTGCCGCTCATAGGAGTGTGTGTGGGTGCCGCTCATAGGAGTGTGTGTGGGTGCCGCTCATAGGAGTGTGTGTGGGTGCCGCTCATAGGAGTGTGTGTGGGTGCCGCTCATAGGAGTGTGTGTGGGTGCCGCTCATAGGAGTGTGTGTGGGTGCCGCTCATAGGAGTGTGTGTGGGTGCCGCTCATAGGAGTGTGTGTGGGTGCCGCTCATAGGAGTGTGTGTGGGTGCCGCTCATAGGAGTGTGTGTGGGTGCCGCTCATAGGAGTGTGTGTGGGTGCCGCTCATAGGAGTGTGTGTGGGTGCCGCTCATAGGAGTGTGTGTGGGTGCCGCTCATAGGAGTGTGTGGGTGGGTGCCGCTCATAGGAGTGTGTGGGTGGGTGCCGCTCATAGGAGTGTGTGGGTGGGTGCCGCTCATAGGAGTGTGTGGGTGGGTGCCGCTCATAGGAGTGTGTGGGTGGGTGCCGCTCATAGGAGTGTGTGGGTGGGTGCCGCTCATAGGAGTGTGTGGGTGTGTGGGTGCCGCTCATAGTAGCAGACGAGGTTTCATTCCACCGGCAAGGGCTTGGGTTACATGTATATAAGATGTGTTTTTAAGCCTTTATCACAGCCCTATAAGGGTAATATGTCTAGCCTGGAGCGAGTGTGTGTATGTCTTAGGTATTAGAGCCTGACTGTGAGTCTCTGTCCCCACTCTAGGTTAGAGTGAAGTGTTAAAGGTTTCTCGTATCCCTATGTGATTTATGGAATCTCCAAGTGTGTTCGAGTTATTGAGTCTGTGTATGTTTTCTAAATACCTCAGTGTCATGTTTTCCAGAGCCAGTGTTTTGTTTTAGTTTTCATGTGATTAGTTTGTTTGTCAATAAAAACTCTATTTTGAAAAGAACCCTCTGCATTTATGCCTGCCCTTTGTAAGCCCACGGCGTACCAACAGCCCGATACACCCGAAGCGTGACAGATTATGGGTAATACTGAATGTTGTTGGCTGCTTCCGCTATGAGCTTGGCATAGGTTTTGTGCTGGGTGCCCTTTCTAACACAACCCTCTAAACACATGTCTATGTAAACTTTAAGTACACAATAAATTTGTTTAAACAAAAAATGTATATTGTAATAATATTGTGAACTATACTATAAGTGCAGTCATATGTACAGTATTTTTAAAATTATATATTACTAGCTCAATATTTATCTTACAAAAGCATAATTTGAGGTATAGTAGTTTTATACTACTAACTATACTAACTTTAGTTAATTAATTATAGTTAAGATAATAGTTGTTTACTGTTCTTTATAGCATTAGCTTTCTATTCATGTATAAAATTTTGTAGTTGAATGATTAACTGTATTTGAGCACTTGTAGACTTAATTAACTTGGCATTAACTAATATGAGCCTTACCCTTTGATTCTATGAATGAATGAATAAATAAATTAATTAATTAATAAAAAAAAAGATACATTCTCATTTGAGAACATTTATTTATAAATTAACTAAAGATTACTTGCTGATCCTAAAGCTTGTGTGCAACCATTACCTGTGAATGGAGTGTGAGTATTAACTCGATGCTGTTCCTCACGCTGCTCCAATGTTTCGTCAACCCTTAATTCTGCCTGTCACACTGCATGTGCTGCCTACTGGTACATTTACTAAGGAATACCAGATACATTCATGCACTTATAAGTTATGACTGATTGAGTGATATTGCGAAAAGTAGTTATGTTAAATGATACCACAAATACTGTATGCAGTAAAGCACTGTCACAAACTAAAATAACCTGACCACATGATACCAGCAGAAACACTCATTCAATGAGGAATACTTTGTTCTGGGTTAATGAAAACAAAGTATGGAAAGTGTTTCTCTTATCAACATCAGCACATGACACACTGATCAAACTATTTAATGTTATCAGAAGAGTAAATCTAAGTATAAGTGTCACAGATGTTATCTTGTATATTTTGAGAATTTCTCACCCCAACCCTGAATCAGAATAAATATTTCCAAAACACTTATGATGCAACAGATATGTTTCTACTTCTTTGAATTGTAATGCAAGGTGTGAATTAATGTTTGGAACCTGATGTACTCTGTAGTAGAGGCATGGTTGTCACATGTCAGCTCTTCCTGCAGAACACACATTTACACACATAAAATTGCAGTGTTAGGCAGTAAACACAGAGATATTATGGGTCTTTTTCTCTGTCGGTGTATGAAAAATCCTATGAACCCTATGTTTTTTTCCCATTTTTTAAATAGACAGACAACAGTTTGAGACATCAATTACCATTGTAAAAGGTGACCATATTTCCCTTGCTAACTTAAGTCCCGTTCACTGAGAGAAGTAGATAAACGCTACATGAATGTTATTGAATCCTATTAAGGCTCTTCTCTCAGAGCCACCAGCTGACCCTGTGTAAGAAGGAACAACACTAAAGATGACGCTGTCTGGATGTAAAGGAACAAACAGAAAACCATTAACCATGTCAATGACTGAGAACACCATAAGTGAACTAGATATACCATTTAAAACATTGCTACGGTCAGCTACATGAGGTGGAATGAGATCAATACATGTATTGGCGACATGATAATCATCTGTCAAACGCCAGAGAGTCATAGGTTTTTTTTTTTTTCATATTTCTTGTGAGTTGCAAAAACAGGAAGTTTAGGTTCAGCTGATTTAAAATCCAATTGCATGTGTAAATATGAAGTAACATCAATGCCCGAGATACGGGGGAGTGTCAACCTCTTGCCAATGTTAGAGAGGCATCAAGTGACCTAAGGCCAAAGGCTTAGTGATGTAAATATGACAATCTTCTCCAGTCACCCTAGCAATGAAAATGTTAGACCTGGTTAACAAACCCAAGCATCCTAGCAATGTCTAATAGAACTATTGAAGCTTTTTCACAATTAAAAAGTACTCATTGATAGTCATTATAATATAGAACCAGCTGACTATTTTTATTTTTTTATTTTTTTTTGTCTGCTGACAATCCATCACCTCACAGTCTATAAACTCACAAATAATCATAAGGAATCAGAAAACTTTGGACAGCTTTTGCCAAAGTAGGTTTCTGCTTATTTTTATGAGACTGATAATGAGCTTTCGACTTCTGGGGGTGGAAAAATCTAGGAACCTATGTTAATCACATCCAGAGGTTGGAAATCTAATGGAACTAAAATTTCTGTGTCATTTTTGTCAAGCATGGACCATGTCCATTTCTCTGGTATTTTTTTAATCTTTTTCCATACATTACACCTGTGTAGAGCTCAGCGACTTACAGTACATGTCATTGTTACTTTTAGCGTTTTTAGAGGGGGGACCAAAAGCCATCAGCATCACATTAACTGCCAGATCTAAGCCAGGGTCTGAATCCTTAAACTCTGACAGCTTTCTTGATAGTATCCGACAGTCACAACTACTGTAGGAAAGAGATAAATACAATATCTTTGATTGAGACAGAGATAGTTTTTCTGCCTGTTTTCCTTCTAGAGAGTTAATGGAATGTTAAGACTGCTCTGACATCTTTTGAGCGGAGAGAGCAGCATGCTTATGATTATCACATTTTTGCACCAGTTTTTTTTTTTTTTTTTAATATTTTTATCACTCTCACACTTCTCTCATTCTATCTGCAGCAAATGATTGCATTTAAGAGCATGCCACTGTCTAAATACCTCAAGGTCTTATTCCACGCTTTTCCGAGGCAGAAAAAGATTATGCTTTAGTTAATTTATCCTTATTCTTAATCTTAAGATATTTGCAAAGCTTTCATTTTTTTCTTGCTACACAATTTATCCAACATCTGCCCTAGTTCCTTCTCATTCCTATGATCCTGAAATCATGTTGCAATATTGCCAAACCAATACAAATGCTTACTCATTCAGTACTGAGAAGATTTCACAGTAGAGTTTTACTGATTCATCTATAGTCATCTAGCAGCAAGTTCTTTTAACAGGATGGAACTCACCAGTGCAATCATGCACAGGACCTTCAGAGTCCCCAGAACCAAGGCGGATAATGCTGCTGTCCCTTGGATCAGTCACAGCAGTCAAAGCCCATCACTGTTCCACTGGGGTTATCAAAACTTTTGTAAATCCTTCTGGTCAAGATGAGTGAATTTAAAGTTAAAGAAATCAGGAGACTCAGTATGTAAAAAAGCCATATTTATATTAGTCTCATGGTGAGGTGTCAACATATGACCCCAGGGCAATGGATGGAAGGGAAAACACAATCAAGGAAGGACATAAACATCATATAAGCACAAGTGAACACTTACAAAAATCACACTAACATGAATTAAATCCTAATAATTATATTTTTATGATAAGTATTGAATATGTTGTTATGTATCATTATTAAGGTATATTAAGTATTTTATAAAGGATGTTTGTTTATTTATTATTTTGTTGTTGTTGTTGTTGGTTAAGTAATTGGTGTTCTTAAAATGGCCGGCGTGTATCCCTTCTTGTCTCCTGGTATAGGCTCCAGGCTTCCCATGACCCTGTACAGAACAAGATGAATGAATGAATACATTCCTTGACATACTTTAGGTGTACAGTGAGACAGTGAGTGACTGTTAACTGATACAGTACATGTGGGTTTGATATTTGAAATGTCACTTTATAGCAGTAAGATACCTGTAATGATAAATATTACTGTTTTAATAGTTTGATGCGGGACCCCCTCTTTGAAAGGAGCCATCCATGGTTATTCAAAAAAAGATGATAAACAATAAATGATTTATAATAATAATAATAATAATAATAATAATAATAATAATAATTTTAGTTTTTGGACCTGAAAAACTCTCACATTTCAGTGTCTGTGCTATTAACAGTAAATATGTAAATGCCACACCACTAAAATCTCTTGTGGCAGATTAATCTGCTTACAGGAATAGCAGCTGTTTTGCTGTTTTAAGCAGAGTATGAGGAGAGTTTTACTGTTTTTCTTTGTTCTGGATTAACTCTGGGTGAGAACAAGCAGAGGCTCACCATACTGTTCTTAAATTAAGAAATTAATAAAGTAATAGTAGTACAAGCATTAGCACTGTAACTACTAAACTTTACTTCTAGTGACTCTTGTAGGAAATGTTTCATATACTGAAACGTATAGATATAGATGTAGATCAGGGGTCCCTAAGTACAGTCCTGGAGGGAAAGTGTTCAACACCGTTTGGTAATTTTTCTTCTTCCCAAAAACAACTGATTTAACTAATCTATTAATTCCTAGGTTCAGTGGGTGTGTTTAGGTGTTGGTGAATTAAAACTGTGCTGGTCACTGGCCCTCCAGGACTTAATTTGGAGACCCCTGATGTAGATCATAATTCACACAGTTACTGTAGCTTAAAGGACTGTAAGCATTAACACTTTACAGTAATAAATTGTTCAGTTTTCAAAAACATGTGTGACAGCATAACACAGTTATGTTTATGCCCTGGTCCTGAAGCACAACACATTTGTTTCCTACTATCCAAAACAGCCATGTATTCTTTGTTTATTATTGTGCCTATAGTTTTATTGACCTTAACAACCTATAGACAAAAACAAAATAAAAATCACTGTTTTAATAAATAGCGATGGGACAGACCCAGAAGGAAAAGAAGAAAGAAGGGATAAGATACTGTATAGTGTCTTCCATAAGATACGCAATAGCATAGGTTAAGATATAGTGCCTTCCAGGTCTTTTGCCTTAGACATCGAGATTCAACTACTGAAGATTATTTGGTAGAAAACTACAATACGATGCCTTTATTTCTGAATGTGACCCAAAGCGTGGAAAGGCTTCTTTACTTTCTTACAGCCAAAATCTTTGATCAAATGACAAATAATTTTGATGATTAGCCTGCACTAGTATTTTACAAAGAAACTGTCCATAATAACTCTCTATACAAATTGTGTATAAAAGATTTAGTACTAACCTTACACAAGAAGGTGTCTGTCTTAACCAGAAATAACTTAACCAGAATGTCTTAATCAATTTTATCATCAACTATGATAATAATCAGTCTGATATCATCTCACGTTTCTACTCTAGCTGGACTGTTTAATTTATTACCAACTAGCGTATATACCAGCTGTTTATGGAAAATATGGTTTTTAGAAATAGTTAAAAAGCTAAAACTAAAAATAGGCTGATCTGCTTTAATGTAACATACATGTCTGTCTGTCTTTCTGTACAGCAGAACTCTCTTTTGTATTATTATTTGTATTATACAAATAAATAAAGTTTGTAAGATGATATTGTTTACACTAAGTTGTTTCCTGTTCGGTACTCAGACAGTAAATCACAGATGAGAAATCGAAGACGTAGATCAGATAAAGATTATGTTTTGTCTTAAAATGACTCCAATGCATTTAAATTTACTTATACCACTTCAGCGCTGTTATTTCTGCTGATGAACTAATCCCAGTAAAAATATTAAGTTAAGCTTTTCTAATTAATATCTATTGTTGCAGGTGTTGGTGTTCATTGAGCAAGTAGCTTATTAGTAACTTATTTTAAAGCACATAACTGTTCATAACATCGCTTTTACTTAACATTATGATTTCACTTATGATGGAGGTAAAACTTCAGGCAGATATCTAAGTATTGTAAAAGTTGCAATAAATTCTGTCCAGCGACTGATTTAAGACACCCACAGTTTGAGGTATGCTCAGTATGCTGCCCAAACTTGTGTTTTCTAATCTGGCACAAAACTGTTCATAATTTCTACTGAACATTTTAACTTCATTTATGGTGCAGGTTTAACCTCAGGCAAATAGAGAACGACTACCAAAGTTAAATTAAATTCTGTCAGACACACAGACAGAAGACAGAGACTGGTTTCTGGTCCTCCAATGTATGAAATGCAAAGATATCATTGAAAGAGTAAATTCTGACCAATGTACAGACAAAAACTTTCTTTTATTTGGATTTGTTTTTAGTTTTCTGGAGAAGAAGGAGATTTCATGTTGTTGAGGGTGGAAGGTGAGGAACTAGGGTTGAAAAGTAAAATAAAACCATGTAATTAATTACACCTTTGGCAATATCCTTAATCAGAAACATGACATTCTGTATATCCTAAATACATGTTTTACCAGTGTATATATTTTTTTCTGTTATATCTTTTTGTTTTAGTTAGTGGTGTTATGACTAATGTCTTAGTGGAAAATGGGATTGTGGGCGTGGTTTCATTCGATATGACTCCGCCCCCAGTTACAGGGCATGAACATTGTTGCAGATCCATTTCTGAGGAAATATCTATAGCCTCCTCAAAAACTTACTCGTGCTTTTTCTAAAAAAGATTAATTGCATTTATTATTTCACACATATATATATATATATATATATATGCACACATATATATATATATGCACACATATATATATATATATATATATATATATATATAAACACTGAAGTTTATTATTATTATTATTATTATTATTATAAGAGGGAAAACCTTCCCTCTTCATCTACCCTGTTCAGTGGCTTGACTGATTGATTAGCATTTGAATACTGGTTTCTGATTGGTCAATCAGAATAGAAGGCGGGATCATGCCACGGTTTAAGACGTTTGCCCCTTGGCACAGATTTATATAAGATCCTAATGAGAACTACACGCTCTGGAGTTTTCTGGAGGTTAAAAAGAACGAAAATGGGAACAAACAGATAAGAACACTTAGAAGAGACTGAATGAGTGGACTGGTGAGAAACATACACCAAAGAACAAGCTTTTTGCACTTTTATATTCATGCAGCCAAAATTTTCAGACTTCTTCCAAAGGACAAACTTTTTTTTTTTTTTTTTTTAATCATGCATAAAGGGAACATTATTTTTGTAGTAGACTGAGTGGCTCGGGAAGTCACATTCTATTAGTTATAACCTGGAAGAAATCACAGCGCACTTAGTCAAAGAGAAAAAAACAACTTGAAGTTTGTGGACATTTAAGGGAAGGAAAAAAAAACTAAAGAAAGAACACAAAACACAGAAAACTTAGGTGGACCTGGGGACAGGAAGAATGGAGCTGTTTAGAAAGCTGTGGCTGGCGAGGAAACTGATTCTGGTGGTCATGATCCCTCTGTCCCTGCTGCCTCTGCCTCTCATCCATCCGAGCAGTGTGAGTATCCTTACATCTAATCTACTCTACTGAACAATAGGTCAAAACTGTGCTAGGATTTTTTTTTATTAATATTACAGCAGTTATGAATTAGTATCTATTGAATGTTAAGCATCTAGCACTCGCAGGTAATCACATGGATAAGGTATCACTTAATAACCATACACAGTAAAGTCGTTTAGGGAGATGATTCACTTTACACAATCGATTCTTTCTAGTAATTCGGCTTCACCTACAAACAATGTGGACCATAAATAATAATAATAATAATAATAATAATAATAATAATAATAATATGTAACTAATTAAACTACGGGATAATACAATGAAAGCCGAAAACTTTCGCGCGCGTTTCCGCGCGTGTTCACGCACTAACGGACTTCGGTATAACTCCTTAGATGCGCGCGCTCTATCTCGCGCATCTCCAACTCATTGTTAAGTCCTAGTCATGTTCACTGACTCTGTTCTACACAGTTTGGGGTTTCAAGTCCTCCAAAAATACCCGCTCTGTGTCGCTGAATACATGGATCAGGTGTATTTTATTTTTGCTCCGAGCTTTTCTTCAAACGCTTTAATAAAAGGAGAGCATGCCAAGCAAAGTGGCAATTTGTCTTACTGGCTGGGAAAAGACTACCAGCCACAATCACTGCGTTTACATGATTAACATGCATTTTAGCCAAAAGCAAGTACACTGAGGACAATAAAGCTCCTTTTAGACTTTATTCAGATTATTGGACTCATTTCCTGCTTTACTGGAGAAATACTTGGGCAGGTTTAAACACTGCTTGATTCATTTCATCAGTTATAAAACCTGATTCAGGCAGGCTACATATTATTTGACACTATAAGATAGACTACACTATATAGACGAAAGGTATTTGTCCAAACCTGAAATGACATTATATCAAAATACATATACTTCAATATGGAGTTGCAGTTGTAAAAGCATGATTTTTCAGTGCTTCTGTGGAAATTCGTAGCCATTCATTCTGTAAAGCATTTATGAAATCAGGAACTGATTGGTTGGACGGGAAGGCCTGGCACGCAATCTCCATTCCAGTTCATCCAGCAAGGTGCACAATGAGGTTGAGGTCAGGGATCTGTGTTAGGGCCAGTCAAGTTCTTCATCAAACTATGTCTTTTATAGTGCTTGCTTTGTGTACTGGAGCACAGTCATGTTGGAATAGAGAAGAGCCTTCCCCAAACTGTTGCCACAAAGTTGGAAGCATAGCATTGTTCAAGATGTCTTGGCATGCCCTTAGTTAAGATTGCCCTTCAATGGGGATAAGGACCCTGATTGAATTCTAACACCTGAATTTAATAAATATCAGGTTTGACCAAATACTTTTGTCAACTTTAAGTGAAGAGTAAGAGAAACTTTCACCAGTCTGGAAAGGTTACAAGTGAAGAGGTTGTGAAAATGCTTTACAGGATACGACCATGCCCCCTCCTGATGTTCTGTAAAACATCTTGCTTTGCTGTCAGAACTGTTTATTTGAAACACCAGCAGCTTCTGCAGATGTTGTTTGTATATATTTATGCAGATGTTTTTTGGGTCTATTCTGAGTCGAAAGCTCACTGGTATCATGTGAGAAGCAGCTGTTTCTTCATTTTAGTTGCTTTTCCCCCCAATTGTTTAACAGTTACTTCAGTGAAATCAACATCTACAAACAGAGTGGCTGATAATGATAATCAGTCTGACCCTCAGCTCAAATCAGTTTTGGTTAACGTGATCAATTCTTTTCCTACCTTTAGATTAACATTTTGTTTAAACTGTCATCACAAAGGGAAACTAAAGGTGAGATAGCTTTAGTTGCTGATCTGTGGCAGAATAATGAGCAAATAAAGACCTAATCCAACAAGAACCCACTATTATCCATAACTCAATGTAATGAATGCTCTAGTAACTGCTAAAGGAATGTATATTCTGACTAAATCCAACCATTAGCACATTTACTCAGTGATTAACTGCAGACAATTCATTTTCTCCTACTTCTGACAAAAAACATCTGACAAAATCAGTGTCATAGAATGATTGTAATGAGATAACAAAACCCTTGAAAAATGTGAATATCAGACTCCTTACAATATATTTTAAACCAATCACATTGGAATGAACTGATTAACAAGAAACAGATTAAAGCCCAACAAAACAGCATGTGCTGGCCTGCAGCTTAATCTGCCAGCAGAGCACATTGCTGTGGCGTGCCTTCACCTTTGAGCTTGGGTACAGTCAGCAGGAGATATGACCACATATGAGAGCTGGTGCTGGAAGTGGTGTGAGTGCATGCTAAGCAAAGTTTTAATTTGTCTTACTGGCTGTGAAAAGATTACCAGCCACAATCACTATGTTTACATGATTAATGTGCATTTTAGCTCAAAAAACAGAAAAGCTTCTTTTAGACTCCATTCATATAAATGAAATAACTTGAATAATTTCCTGCTTTACTAGAGAAATACTTGAGAAGGTTTAAACACTGCTTGACTACTTTCATCTGTTATAAAACCTGATTAATACATGAATATAAATCACCTGACTAACTTCCTTACTGTTCCAGGATAGTGCCCAGAACTTGAGAAACAATAAAATGTGAGTGCCAGAAATGAAATTACATAATTTGGTAGTCACAGCAGTCCTTAATATACAAATATCTGGAAGTATACAGTAGGAGTAAATAACAGGAGCCTGTGTAACACTGATTCTATACTTACAAATACATACATTTTGTTACCAATTGCGGTACTGTGTTGTAGTGATTAGCACTGTGGCCTTGCACCTCCAGGGACTGGGTTTGATTCCTGCCTCTGGGTTGGTGTGTATGGATTTTACTTGTACTCTCCATGCTTAGTGAGTTTCCTCCGAGTACACTGGTTTCCTCTCACTGTGCAAAGACATGCAGATTAGGCTTGTATTAGAATAATTAGATTGTAGTGTGTGAATGTTGACTGGAGGTCCTACCACGGTTGTGAAAATGGGAATAAATACAATAATCACTATTGGTCTCCATGGTCCAGACATTAATGGATGGATGTTACTAGTTACAACTTTTTCATTAAAAACCATAAAAATGAAAGCACGGTTGGACTAACAGCCACCAAGTCACTGAGTGTTGTATATAAAATGTGTTTTATGTTTCAAATGCATGAAATCCTTCTGAAGTCCACATTGTTCTAATATTCACATGCTTTAAAACATTTTAAATATACATACAATTGATCTGGTGGTTCCTTTTTTTGATTTTTTCTTTTCTTTTACTAATTTTCACCTTTACACGGTTTACTTACATAATTTTAATTTAATTTGCTGAAAATAAATATGCCAGTGGAATAATCCTAAATGTAAAATTTATTTCCATATATATTCTCAAATAAAGAAATACCGCAATCAGCCACAACATTGAAAACTGTAACATTCAAACCATAGAAGTTTTGGGTTTCCCTTTTAGTTTCCACCAGAGTGGCTCTAGCATCTCATAAGACCTGTGCTGTGGTGTCTGGCACCAGGAGGTTGGCAGTGGATCCTTTGGGTGCTGTGGGTTGTGGTGTGGGGCATCTGTGAATTAACCTTGTTTGTCCAGAACATCCAATTGGGGGTTCATATCTAGACAGTTTGGAGGCCAAGTGGGCGCCTTAGGCTCTTTGGCCAGTCTTCGGTCCATGTGGGCATGGTTGAGCTTGGGGTGCCCATTATTCAGTCATCAGTTTACTGATATATACAGTAATTGATAATCAGTGTTAATAGTGTAATAGTGGTGTTAATAGTGTATTATAAAAAAAGGAAAAAAATATTACACTCAGCGAGGTAATTTAATATAAGCTGTTTACATGTATCATTCAGAGTACATAGTTGTGCTGCTAAAATGTAACAGTTTGTGGTGTCCAGACTTCTGACATGTGCTGTGTTTGTATCTCTGTAGGAGTCTTCCTGTGCCTATGTGCTGATTGTGACAGCAGTGTACTGGGTGTCAGAGGCAGTGCCCTTGGGGGCTGCAGCATTGGTCCCAGCCTTTTTATTCCCGCTCTTTGGGGTTCTCAAATCAAGTGAGGTGAGTAAAAAATAAGCTTACATTTTGTAATAAAACATAAAAAAAATTCAAATGCGTTTTTAAAAATATACATTGGATGGATAACGTAGAGTCAAGATATTAGACAAAATCATACACTCGAACCAGAATTAACTGCAAAACTCTAGATTTGTTTCACATCAAGTAGAATTAAACTTTTTTTCTTAAAAAAAAAGAAAAAGTTTTGGAATAGCTGCATCAAGGCCAGCCTTAAATCCAATAAAAAAAAATCTGTGGTATAACGTGAAAACTGCCATCCATCAACATTCTTCATAAAAAAAAAACATAAAAAGCATTTTAAAAATGTGCTAAATAATAAAGACACAAGAAAACTACATGGCAACTCAAATCTGTAACTGCTCCTAAAGAACAATTCACACTGAGGGGGTGAATGCTTATTAATGAAGTCTGTAGATTTTTGATCTAATTGTAAGAAAATATTAATGTAACTATTTCTATAAAAAACACCATTCTAATATTCTTAAATATGATGTTGAAATACAGCTAAAGGACAAATAATCACTAGGGATAAATACTTTTACTGGAAACAGAAAGAGAGTAAGAAAGAGTATGATGTTCAGATGATCTTACCAATGGTTTACTGTTGGATTTCAGCCATGAGCTCTCGACCTTTTGTCAAATTCTCTCAGCATCAAATCACAGATATACTGCTGAGTACACCTGTATAAGTAAAAGAAGCACTAGTGTGTGTGTGTGTGTGTGTGTGTTTCTGGAACATACAATACAGTATATTAATCAAAATGCATCTTAGACAAGACATGTAAATTATTAAATAATATTTTAACCCTTGGCCCCTTTAGATAAACAATTTATTGCAAATGAGAAGAAACGTGTCACTTAAATGTTTATTTTTTTTTTTTTAAGTTTGTCTTTGTCTGCTTAAGTGTAGCAAGGGTTGAGCAACTCATTGCTACAAAAGTGATACCAAATGATACTAAAACACTTTGTATAAATTTACAATCATCTTAATGTGTTTTTGACTCATGTACAATCTGTACTATAATTACCCGAACCCATGTTCATCCTGTTTATTATATGATGCTGGTTGTTAGTTTGCATAACATTAAATACTATACCAGACTGCAGAAACAGTAACATTGCAGTGCTTACTGTTTATAGATACCCGCTAAAATTAATCAATAATTTTAGTTTTTAAAACATAAAAAGGCATGAACATTGGAATAACCATGATTTAAAAAAATGTAAAAAGATTAGCTAAAAAAATATTAATTGACCAAGACTTTTGGACTGTAGTGTGCTGAACATCTAAAAGTCATACTGTGCAAACAAAGGCATCTTAAAACTCTTGTGAAAGGGATTTTTTTTTTATGTTTATTTTTCCAACACTTTGGTTCAGAGATAATTTTTTTAACAACACAGCTGTTGTTTGTCACACATCCACACACACACACTTCACACTGCGTACAGCTGTGGGGATATTTAATACAATGCCCATCAAACTTTAACTTGGCGTATCTGTTAGTTATTTGAGCTTTATTAAGACATAGAAAACAAATGAAACATAGAGGTTGTTGTTGTTAGTCTTTTGGCTGCTCCCTTTAAAGGGTCACCACAGCAGACCATCTGATCCGTACAACAACTTGGCACAGGTATTATGCCGGATGCCCTTTCTGACACAACCATCCTATTTTATCCGGGCTTAGAACTGGCACTGCATCTACTGGCTGGGGTTTGGGCATTGGCTAGGCATCAAACCCGGGCCTTCCGCATGGCAGACAAGAAACCATGCTGAATTAAGTGACTAAAATCGAATGACAGACTTGACTAAGCAACCAAGTCAGTCTAATTATGTGTGGTAACCGTGACCAGTCATACAGTAGCAAGTCAAAGCGTGCAGGGGTAGTTCACTGCTTAAGGCCTTGGTCCACTGATCGAAATATCCTAAATTCAAATCCCACCTCTGCCAAGTCAGGCCCTTGAGCATAAGTTGCTCTGGATAAGGGTGTCTGAAGAATGCTGTAAATGTTAGTCCGGTACTAGGTCATGCAGGTTAAGTTTGAGTTATGGCCAATAGTGTGCAGTGTGCAAAATGTACCCAATTTTTCACAAATCATAAAAAAAAAACTGTATTTTCCTCATGCTTTAGCAGAATTGAGAAAGTTTTAAACACTATCCAAGCTGGTTGAAAAATCACATGCATTATTATTATTATTATTATTATGAAAATTATTTTCAGTGCTTTTGTGCTTCTTACAAAACAATACATTCTTGCGCATTACATGCTTTTATTAAATCTATTTTATTAAATAATTTCTGTAAAATATATATAGTAAGTTACTGGCAAAAAAGCTGCAAACCACCTTCTAATCTCTTACTTAAAACATTTTCCACTGACAGACCACAATTACCGCCAAGTTCATAAATATTGGAACAATTAGTTTTATTGCCATTTGGCCTCCGAAGCAAAGACAGGACTTTCAGCATTAACACAAGGGGTTTGAAAAAAATGTTGCACTAACTATTTAGGAATTCCATTCATTTTCAAACGCACAGCCATTTTTTGGTTGGAACAACTGTATGACCAGCTATAAGTGTTTAATTGTCTAACAGTGCATTGCTCTAGCTTTTGTTTTCAATACAATTATAACACAAACAGTTTTTTTCTTTAAAATATATACTACATCATCATGATTGATCAAATGTAAATGTCATGACAGCAAATGTAAATTTTCTGTCTCAATAACAGCAATAAATTTGATTATACAGTACTTATAATCCTCTATTATTATTTCGTATAACTTGTTTGGAAAAAAAATCCTGACAGCAAGGTACACTAAATTAGATTTTATTTCTCTAATACAAGAATCTGTGTGTTTATGTTTTCAGGTCGCATCAGAGTACTTTAAGGACACAACGCTTCTCCTGATGGGAGTCATCTGCCTGGCCGCTTCTATAGAAAAGTGGAACCTGCACAAACGCATTGCCCTGCGCATGGTTATGATAGCTGGAGCAAAACCTGGAATGTATGTCCCTCCTGCACAGACAATATCATTCATTACACTGAAAAAGATCACAGATCATTTGAACACAATCATAAGGTTCCTAGAGGTTTGATCCTGTAGTCAAAATTACTGAAATATTTAACTGCTAGTGAATTTGTACTGGACATAAGGAATAAATTGTCATATTAAGATAAAAATCTTAAAACCTTAAAAGCTTTAAAAAAAAAAAATTAACACATATGGCCAAAAGTATATTGACACCCATCCACCATCCACCTCCTCATCCAATACATTTTCAGCATTATCTGGCCTTTTTCAGAGCTACTTACATCCTTATAATGGTTCCATAGTTTACTGACTGAGCGAATGATTAGTCTAACATTAGGGCCTGAATAATGTTCTTGTAGCTTAATGAGCACCAAATCCCACAGCTACAACTTGCAATCTATTGGAAATCATTGTATATGAATATGACACTCAGGGATTCACAACCATTTGGCCATATAGTATATTTCACAAGATGAATATACTATGCAAGTTGAATTGGGTTGGAGTGGGTTGATGTGTTTAGACTGTAGTTTATGATGATGCTGAATGTGTACAGTACATGTATATGTATATTTGTGCAGATATATTACAGGCTCATGCTGAATTGATGAGTTGAGTAATAGTTTTGGGTGGATGTGTTGCAGGCTGGTGTTAGGGTTCATGTGCTGCACTATGTTCTTGTCCATGTGGCTGAGTAACACCTCCACTACAGCCATGGTGATGCCCATCGCTGAGGCCGTACTGCAGCAGCTCATTTACACTGGCATCGCTGACTCTCATGATGACTCGGATACTGTGGAGACACAAGAGGATGAAAACGGTAAAACAATTTATTCTGGACAAAACATAAAATTTGTCTGCAGGAGGACTCAAGATATTCAACATTTTAGTCATCATATTACTGAATTATACACTAAAAACAGGTTCAATCTTAAATCCTGTTCTCTCTGTACTAAATGTATGAAGGGCATTCAGGCCAAACTGGGAGTTTGGATTGTGCAGAATAGCAGAACAATTATGAGTCAAAACTGCCTTTATCTCTTTATACAGTATAATCCCCTGCTACAATAATGTACTTATTACAGTGCTTCACTAGTGCTTGGATAGCATCAGGAAAGTATTTTCAGACTGCCTGAAGTACTGCCCTCACAGGAACTCCTTCACTGGGCCAAACATGTGGAAATGTCTTGGAGCCAGGTCAGGACTGTATGAGGATGTGGAGATAACTCTTAGCTGAGTTGTTGTAATGTGCAAGTGGTGTTGGTAAATGATTGTTTGGACAGTTACCACAGACAGATGTGTCTCTTCTGCAAGTTGACAACAAGTTATCTGCCGATTTTCAAGGATAAGACTTTCCACTCGCTAGTCTAAAGTCTTATGTAATCTTTTTGTAATCAATCGTTTTATTTTTCCGTCATTCACAATAAATTTTATTCCTTGTTTGACTTGAACAATCCTGGTAATAAGATAAATTGTATTGTTTTTATTGTTTAACTATTATGCAACGTTTATCTTAAAAGCCATGTAAAAGCCATACCTCTTTTTTATTTAATTTTTTGCAGATAAGGAGTTGAACCAGAGCAAAAATCACCTTGAGCTTGTAGATTGTGACAACAGGTAAGGAAAGGTAATTTATCAACTCCTCCAACAAGTCTTTTCTCTTCTAACATTTTTTCTGTCTTTATTTATTTCCACAGTTGTAAGAACCCAGAAATTTGCACAGTTGCTGAGGTAACACACATGATTACATCATCATCACCACCACCATCATCATCTACATCATCATCATCATCTGAGCCGTATTGCATTTTTTTTCTCTTTCTCCCCCACAGGAAGCTAATGGTTTTGCATTGAAGCCAGTTCAGGGAAGAGACTTTCCAAAGCGGACTAATGGACATCTAGCTGCTGTAAGAAGTTCAGCATATGATTACAGTAACTTACAGCAAGTCAATTTGACTACAGTCTTAATCTGACATTTTTATACTGCAACTTACACAACATTTCACACATGCTGACACCATAAATTAAATAAATAAACAAAATACCAGAATTTCTGACAAAAGAAAAAAACTCATCACGACTATACCTCAAGTTCAAAGCAGGTTGGTGAATATCTTCATTAAAATAATCATCCTTCACTAATTGTTTGCACACAGCAGGTTTCAGTTGATGTTCCTGTACCAAAGAGCTCAAAAATGTGGAAGGACTCCAAATACCCAACCAAACTGGATCACATGATCTGCAAGTGTCTGTCTCTGAGCATCACATACGCAGCTACAATCGGTGGCCTCATCACCATCACTGGCACTTCCACCAATCTCATCTTTTCAGAGCAGTTTAACAAGTAAGTCGTCTCTTGTGAATTACTCTAAATTTTGCTGAATCAGCGAACAGAATCCTGCATTTCAAGAATTTGTTTAAGCAGGGGTGCATAATCCATCAGGAAATAAACAGCCTTTGATGTGAATTGATTGAAGTGCAAAGGTCTTTTGTACTCTGACTCTAACAATAGCTAAAGCAAACACCTAGGACCTGGGCACCTTGCAGTCATTGAGTCAACCATGAACAAATATGAGGCCATCTGTCTCACAGCTTATGCTTGGGCGGAATTGGGAGAATGGGACAATGATTCGAAAAACACCAACAAATCTACATCAGAATGGCTGAAACATAAAAGAATCAAGATGTTGAAATGGTTTAGTCAAAGTCCAACCCCTGTGCACAGGGGAATGCCTAAAAATCTTAAAGAAATGAAGCAATGATCTATAGAAGGATGGATCAAAATGATGTGCGAGTCTGACAGATAAGTGTCAAACAGAAAAAGAAAATTATTGATAAAAAAGGTGGACCCCTGTATAAGTAAAACTAACTTACAGGTATTTAGGTGTAAGTTGTTTAGGTGAATTAATGGTGTAGTAGAGTTCAGCAGGGTGATTGTTGTGAGAAAGAAGCTGGACGGAACTGGATTAAAAGTGGTAAAAAAGTTTGTGGCCTGGGTGGGAAGAGTTGCTGATGATGCTGTGTTCTCTGCAAAAGACAAGTACAGCAGTGGACTGCTGAAGCAGCTGCTTCATGATTGTGCTTATGATAGTGATGTTGCAGTAATTTACAAAAAATGCTAGACTAATGAATACATATCTACAAAAATGAAAGAGGTTAAGTTAAAACCAATCACTGATAATTACCTTAGGTAATTATGTAATACTTCTGCTTAGGTTATTTATAGTACAATGCATTTACTGTTATAATATATGTATTTATCACCATATAATATATGTATTATAGTTATTATTATCATTATTATTATTTTTCATTTTTTAATTATTATTATTATTATTATTATTATTATTATATATATTTTTTTTTTATTGTAGTCGATACCCAGATGCCAAGGTCATCAATTTTGGAACCTGGTTCATCTTCAGTCTACCTATTGCTCTCATTATGTTGGTTTTAACCTGGCTTTGGCTCCACTTCCTGTTCCTCGGATGCAAGTAAGAATCAATGTCTTCTTTCTCTTCAATTAATCACTTTAGCAAATTTTGGTGCAATAGTGCATGACCTCCATAAAAGTACAGAGTTGGTAGTACAGTAATATAATATTATAGTAAAAACTAAAAGAAACAATCATATGACAGCTTTCTTACCTTTTTTAGCTTCTGAAACCTGTAATGTGTTTAGTTTTAAGGAAACTTGCTCCTGGAGTAAGAAACGCAAAACCAAGCGTGAGATCCTCTCTGAGAAGCGCATCCATGAAGAGTACCAGAAGCTTGGTGCCATAAGGTAAAAATACTACATAAGCTCTCACTGACAGTTAGAAATAATAAAAGGTTTTCAAAAATGTATGTAGTACGAAGGTGTGTAAAATATATAATGTCTTTTTTTACCAAACAGTTATCCAGAAATTGTGACGGGGCTCTTTTTCATTCTGATGACCTTGCTGTGGTTCACAAGGGAACCGGGATTTGTTCCTGGCTGGACGTTCCTGTTTGAGAAGTATGTAAAAATAATATACTCATTTTCTTCATGCATCTTAATTTCTGTTCATCATAATAACATTTTGTCTGATGATAAATTCGGAAGACTTTGAGTAAAATCATGAGTTATAAAGAGAAACAGTTGAGTGGATTTGCAGTGGTGGCCAAAAAATGTAGATAACAGCTGTCTTGTACTGTATTATCTTGTGCTTATAACAATTGATTAATTTTGATTCTTATTATTTTAAAATATTGTCAATTTCATAAAATCATTGAAACACTGTAAATTTACAAAAACTGAATACACAAAGTACATTTATATAAAATATATAAATCTGGGCTTCATTACTTAATAAAAAATAACTCCCATGTCTATCAGTGACACAAAAAAGCAGGTTGATTACATTTATGCAAGTTGGCACATGCTGTTATCAAGAGTTTACACACGGGACCAACAGTGGCAGCTTGCTGGTGCTGGGGTGCTTGGGGTTATAGAGTTCACTACTGTATAAAAGCCAAAAGGGAAATGAAAAACTCCAAATATTATACCATCAGAATATCTGACGCTGATGTTATTAACTTCTGTCGTACAGGAAAGGGTACAGAACCGATGCTACAGTCTCTGTGCTGCTCGGCTTCCTCCTCTTCCTCATCCCTGCACGCAAGCCCTGGTCATCTTCATCTTCAAGTGAAAGCACAGGTTCAGATTCCCATTCTTACTCTTTATTAATATCCATATATAGCAGGTCATAAGTTTATTTAATGAATGCTGTTTGTGTCCTTACATAGTGAGTGCATGTGAAAAGGATAAGATGGATGAAGAAGAAGACCCCTTGGCACCCATGATAACATGGAAAGACTTCTTGAGACTGATGCCATGGGAAATTGTGATTCTGGTTGGAGCAGGGTATGCGCTCGCAGCAGGGTGTAGGGTATGCCAACATCAGTTGCAGTTATATATATATACTGTATATATATATATTTTTGTATCATAAATGTTTATGAATGTAATTACATAATTATAATACTGTAAGCTCACTGTGTACTGTGGTGTATTAATGTGTGCAGGTGTCAGGTTTGTCCATGTGGATCGGGCGTCAGCTGGAGCCGATGAGCGGCCTGCCACCGTGGGCCGTCACACTACTCGCTTGCTTGCTCGTGTCGGCTGTAACTGAATTCGCCAGCAACCCTGCAACTCTCACTGTGTTCCTGCCTATTCTTTCTGCTTTGGTAAGAACGGACACAAGGCTTTTAATATTGATTTTTTTAAATGCAAACTAAATAGAAAATTCAAGCATGCAATCCCAACTTGAGAGCAAAAACATTGTGTATTAAAGTAATGCAGATTCTAACATATATGCTTGCAAGGTATTAAAAGCAAGTGTTTATATTAGCTACTGTTATTATGATAATTAGTCTTTTTTAAAAATCAAGATAAATTAATATTAAATTGAATAACTAACTATGCAGTTGGTGTCACAAGTATTGTCCAATATCAGATCCTAAATAGTTTAATTTTAATATAACAAAAACTTTTTAATGGAGCTGTTTGTGTCTGGTTTGCCATTTCCTTTCACCTTACAGTAAGGGTGTAAAATAAAATACTATGCATGTTGCGTAAAATTTCCTCTTAGCATAGGCAGTAACAAGTGGTGTTCTTGCTACTGTTTATTTAACGTCTCCCAATCCACTGTGCAATATAAACATAAATGTAATACTGTAAATTAACAAAATATAGAACCTAATATGAAATAATAGCATGCACTGTGTGTAAAATAAAAAAGCCTTGTTGGCTACATGCTAGAAACGGGAAGTTCTTGAATCTTCAGGGGTTTCTTTATACTGTACCTGTTTACAATAAATGAAAGTATGTTGTGATAAACATTCATGCTTTACGAAATGTTGCTTAAGGGAAAAAAAAAACTTTTTAGCAAGAGAAGTCCATCAAAATGTAAATGTACCTACATACATTAAGACAAAATAAAGGTAAATCAAAATATATGCATAAAAATGTATGTAACTAAAATAAATCATCAATTTTAATTTTGGTCATAACAGAGGCAAACAAATCATATAAACAGAGGTGAAAGAGTAATAAACTTTTGTACTTAAGTAAAAGTACTGCTACCTTGGTGAACTTTTACTGAAGTACAAGTAAAGTTACCCTTATAAAAATCTACTCAAGTAAAAGTAAAAAGTAGCTCATTAAAAATTTACTCAGAGTGAAAGTTACTGAGTTACTTTTTTTTTTTTTTTTAACAGCAGGGGATGGGGGATGGAACACCCTTACATAATAAATCTGTTCCCTTTGCTGTGCTTGAAATCAGAGTGGTCGCTTAAATATGATTGCTTCGCTTCATAGGAATTTGTTGGCATTTCACTTTCAGCGGTGTCTGCATCACTGGCATCTGTTTTGTCCGTCTCCATCGTTCTTGTGAATTTAGCGTGTTTGTTCTCCACGCCCATCAAACAATCAGTGCAGTGGTTTCCGGGGTGCAATTTTTTTTTCCTTCCCCGTTGTATTATTTTTATTATTTTTATTATTTTTTTATTTTCATTCATTTACATGTATTTTTTACTCAGTAGTGAATATGATTTAAAAAGTAGTAAAGTACAATACTTTAAACAAAACATACTTAAGTAAAAGTAAAATTACAGATTTTAAAAACTACTTTAAAAAGTAGAAGTACATAAAAAAATCTACTCAGCTACAGTAATGCGAGTAAATGTAATTCATTACTTTCCACCTCTACATATAAATTATATAAACAATATGACCGACAGGAAATAGTCCACCTGAAAATAACTAGTCTAATTTTTTTTTTTTTGCTATAATTTCATGCCAAAATCAGCTATACGTTTTTTAAAAAGGTGATTCCAATGACTGCTTTACAAAATGAAATGTGAGTCCGTGTTTTGTCCTAAAAGGTTTCTGATACAATATTTGTATTCTCTGTCACCTTCTCAGTCCGAGACTCTGCAGATAAACCCCCTGTACACACTCATCCCAGCCACAATGTGTGTATCCTTTGGAGTCATGCTGCCTGTAGGAAACCCACCAAATGCTATTGTGTTCAGTTATGGACATTTAAAAATCAATGACATGGTAAGACTGATATGTTTATTAACAGAATAAGAGATTCAATTATCCATTTTTATTACAAATGAATTACACAAAAACAGTTCAGTCTGTGGACAGTGAAACCAATTTCACTTTTTCCTTTTTCCTTTACACACCAACACAATGGATTTAAAATGAAGCAATCAAGGGTTGATGTTTATTTATATGGGTTCAATAAAAATAATTATGTTAACTGTTAAGGAATGACAGACAGCATCCAAAACATCTAGTCAAGTCAAGAACCCACTGGAACGGGGCGTGTGGCAAAGTTTGCAATCAAAGGATCCCTTCATGCATGTAAATACACACATTTTAAAAAAGGGAGATATCAGATTAGACTTTTCAAATAAACTTTATAAAAAGTCTCCCTGGTTATTATAAAACATTAACTTGTGCCATAATAATTGGAGAAGAAAACTACAGAGAAAGAAAGGGAGGGCATAAACACATCACCTGTAAAACATGGTGGAGGCAGTGTTATGGTATTATAGCACGACTTTGAATTGCTGCCAATGGAGCTGGGTTGCTGTCAATTATTTCTTATGTGACTGCCAATAGAAATAGCAGGATGAATTCCGAAGTGTATAGAGCTTTGCTTAATATTTAGATTCCGGTACATACCTGATTGCAGTGAAGGACCTTGCTTCACTTTAAAGTTTGAACAATTGATCCGCAAAAGAAACCCAAGAGCCCGGAGGTCAGGGACTAGAAGTAGTACCCTTCATTGCCTGTCAGCTCCACTTCTAGTAGAGTGCATGGCGCACTTGTAGGTCAAGTAGCTCGGGGCTATCATCAGTGATATTGTTCCAATGCAGAGGTCTTGTCTCAAGCAGCAAAAACAGCAGCAGTTCTGGACGGACTCACGACAGTGTCCAGAGACCAGCATCAAACATATCACATACTGGTGGGCTCTATCTTTCTGTATGCATGCAATCACCATTTAATCACATCTGGAATGCTTCATTTCAAATCCACTGTGATGGTATACAAAAGCAAAAATACAAAATTTTGTCACTCACTACAGTAAATACTTGATCTAACTGTTAATGAATGGCCATGATTCTGTTTACTCTGTGAGTTATTTTATTTTATTTTTTTGTGTGTGTCTCTGTTAAAGGTTAAGGCTGGTTTCGGGGTGAATCTGATTGGAGTTATGGTGGTCATGCTGGCTATAACCACATGGGGCACTCCACTTTTCCAGTTGACGGAGTTCCCTGCCTGGGCGGTGATGAGAAATGTAACCAGCAGCTTGTCGGCACAAGCATAATGAATAAGTGCGAGTTTCTGAAATAATATAAAGGAATGGACAACTTTTTAAATACATGGTGCAAGTGGCACTTTTTCTTTTCTTTGACTGCCTTCAAAACAATGCAATATCAAGGCAATATGGAGACCTCCTTATGGTGACCACCTGTTCTTTAATGGTGACTGGTATTCAAATGAATGTTACATAAGATGTTTAAATGGTCAATGATGTAAAGTTCTACAGTATAACATAGATCAAGCCAGCATTATGCAACAGTTAGTTCCGACTGAGTAATCTGATTGGACAAGTTATTCAGAAGTGGTAATAGACGGTAACCCAGCACTGGGGCGTTTAACTATATCTATCACTCTACATCCCAGCTGTTCTAACAACTGTTAATTAAACTAACTCTCAGTTGCAGCTTGGGTGAAAATTGGTCGGTACGGTCGGCAGTACTGAAAAGAGATCAGCTACCCGCCAAAAACCACATTTAGAAACAGTCACAGAGCACTTTTAGCAAAAAAAAAAAAAAAAAAACATCTGATTGCATTATGTCTACTTAAACAACACTTTGTCTACATAGTAATTGCTTTGAAGTCATTCCTAATTGCCTATGTGTTGTTTGTTTTACACCTAAGCTGCACTAAGCTACAAAGCAAACTAGTTTCCAACATAAGGCTGAATCTCAAATTCCTCTGTAACCCCAAATCAAGGGCAGTACTTGGTGTGTTAAACAAGGGATTGTATACCCCAGTGCCTAGTTTCTATTGAACTCTATTTGAGATTTAACCCAGGAACCCAAAAACTTAACAGAGCTAATAAAAACATTTCTAAGAGCGTCTAAAGTAAAATAAGTGGAAATATAAAGAGAAACTTGAGAGCTTTACAGGAGTGTCCATCACCTCCATGGATTATTCTGGTAAGAATTTCACCCCTTTTAATTACACTTACTGTTGGTTGCAATGTGTCAGTCGCCAGCTCTGCCAGTCATGGTTACTGCTACTACTACTATTGTCATTCATTTAAACAGGTCACACACTGCAATGTTTAAAACATGTCATAAATCACTGTAAAAAAAAAAAGTTTCATTTTGTACTACATGCTAGGACATTTATTTGTAACTGACATGTTTGCAAACCATAATAAAATAATGTTAAAGAAAATAATTAATCATTTTGCATTTAATAAATATAAAGCAGGTCCATTTTGGGCACTGGTGGCTCAGAGGTGTTTCGCCTCCCATGCGAAAGTCCCAGGTTTACTGTAATTCCCTGCCACTGGATGGGCATCCGGCATAAAACCAGTGCCAAGTTGTTGTATGGATGGCATGGTATGCTGTGGTGACCCCTTTCTAGGAGCAGCCAGAAGACTAACCAAACCAGATCCATTCAAATTTTGAATTTGAATCTCCTTGTACTTCAGAAGGTGCCTTCATTTGTAAAGTACTTAGAACAGAATAGAACAGAACACACATCAATGTGGAAAAACATGGACTGTTTAGTCAACTCAAGTCAAGTCAAATAGGCTTTTATTGTCATTTCAACCATATACAGTTAAAAAGAGGCTGTTGCTGGATGTGTGTGCCCGAATGCTTCGGTACCTTTTTCCAGATGGCAGAAGAGTGAAGAGTGAGTGTGATGGGTGTGTCTGATCAACCACAATGCTGGTGGCTTTGCGGATGCAGCATCTGGTATAGATGTTTTCAAAAGAGGGAAGAGAGACTCCGATGATCTTCTCAGCTGTCCTCATTATACGTTGCACAATCTTGCGGTCTGAAATGGCACAATTCCCAAACCAGACAATGATGCAGCCGCTCAGAATGCTCTCGATGGTCCCTCTATAGAAGGTGGTCAGGATCGGTGGTGGAAGCTGGGCCTTCCTTAGCCTTCTTAGTAAGAAAGGACGCTGTTGGGCTTCCTTGTGCAAGGAGTTGGTGTGGAGGGACCAGGGACATTATGTGATTTTTACTTTTTTTGGTGTTTATGTATTACATTTTAATCTAAGTATTGCAAAGTATAAGTGAATTGTTTGACAGCAAAATGAGATAAATTCCATTTTTAGACTGTGTTCAAGAGACACCAAAATTATAAACAACATAAAGCAATCATGATTCATCTCCTTTTCATCATAAAAATATAAACTACAGTATGTTCATTAAAGCCTCTACCCTCAAGCATCAACCGTCATATTCCTCAACCATTTTAAATATCTCAAGTCCCTTTTTGTGATTGCTAAATCACTTCACCTGTTAATAGAACCTGATGTAGATCAACATACAGTACAATTTGTAAAAGGGCATTAATGACATAGGAGACATAATGTATATAGGAGAGGACATGCTTCATTCCATTCCATTTCATTTTACTATAGTAAAGTACTATAAATTAAGTTGAGCCTTTATTTATCACATATACATTACTGCACAGTGAAATTATTATTTATTTTATTCCTCATATATTCCAGCTTTGTTAGTAGGTTAGGATCAGAGCACAAGGTCAGGCATTATATGGCACCCCTGGGGCAAACAAGGTTAAGGGCCGTGCTCAAGGGCGCAACAGCAGCAAACTTGCAGAGCTAGAGCTTGAACCACTCAGAGTCTTTAAGGTAACTCAGAGCCTTAATAGCCACCCCTGTGCCCCTCCCTCCAGCCCCCCGCCAAAATATTTAAGTATAAAATGCAAAAGACTATATTTTGATCAAAGCAAGTATAAACAGCTAATGCAATGTATCAACTAAAAATGTGGTGTCCTCATGCTGCCAACCGACTCTTTTACAGTTTTAGTCCTGGAGTCTGGCTGTGCTTCAGTAAAGAAATCCATAGAATTAATATCCTGGTCATTTACCTAGAAAATGGTTCTGGCCTTGACTGGTGTTGGCAACTGTTTCTCTGGGGACTTGACAGTTCGATAGTTCATGACTGGAACTTCTTACAAGTCTACCTGGGTCTTCAATAACTACCTGGACTCCATATTAACATCAATTAACATCAGCTATTATAGCTGAACTGCCTCCCACCCTACACACTGTATAAATGCAGATCATTTACTGCTTTCTGTTTCACCCAAATGAGGATGGGTTCCCTGTTGAGTCTGGTTCCTCTCAAGGTTTCTTCCTATTACCATCTCAGGGAGTTTTTCCTTGCCACTGTCGCCCTCGGCTTGCTCACCAGGGACAAACTGACCATTTTGATTCATACAAATTCACATTTCATACAAACCTAAATAATTCTTTTGACTATGTAAAGCTGCTTTGCGGCAATGAAAATTGCTAAAAGCGCTATACAAATAAAATTGAATTGAATTGAATTGAATTGAATTCAGAACAATCCGGTCAACAGACTACTTTATTTTATTGTCACTTGATATTGTTAAGCCTAGACCTTACCAGATAACATTGTTGAGACTAGGCATGAGTAACT
Source organism: Clarias gariepinus (assembly GCF_024256425.1). Lineage (NCBI taxonomy): Eukaryota > Metazoa > Chordata > Actinopteri > Siluriformes > Clariidae > Clarias > Clarias gariepinus. The sequence goes on from NC_071111.1 coordinate 27,601,504, forward strand.
GAAGCAACTGCAGATCATAAACACTGCCTCCAGAGGCTCCAGTGGCCTATATGCATGATGGGTGAAGCCATGACTATTACTAACATAAAGGTTCGAACAATTAGAAAAGGCCATGTGGTCTAAAGTCAAACCTTTAAGTTCTCTAACAAATTAAAGCCTTTTTTTCTGTTAGTTTCATTGACAAATGGTTTTCTTATGGCCACACAGCTGTGTGTGAAAATGTTCTTACTTTCAATAATAATAATAAGTAACTAATACAAGATCTTTGAATAACACTTGTATCTTGTGCTAGTCATAAACATTATAGTTAATCGTGATGGATATTTTAATTGTCTTTTTCAGGATTCATTTTACTGAACCACTCAATGCATAAACTGGGCTTCGAGGGTTTGATCTGCTCACCACCAAACGAGAGAGAAAGAGCATCCATGCGTACCTACTGTACCTGACATTCATGGTTCCATATTGTCACTATGGCTAAGAAGACATTTTTATTACTGTGGTGTAATTATAGTAGGTTTTTGTCCATCACTAGAGAGACAGAAACGTAACAGGATCAAACCTGCATTATAACTTACCCACTGAGCAGTTATGGACAATTATTAACTTTGTTCACGGTACCTCAGGCTTACAGCACTTTTCCACTCGTTGTTATCAGACATGTTGATTCAATATAACGATTTGTTTATTTACAATGACAGCTTGGCACATAAGAGAGAGGATCCTGGAATTTCCTTGTAATTCAAAAAGGAGGCCTACTTTTCTTTCTCTAAAGGAGAATGGTAACAACATCTCAATATGGAGCTGCAGAGCTGAAATAAAAAAATCATGCAATTTTTTAAAATACAGTCGGACAAAACGTGGTATCGGTGCGAAAATGTGTCTCAGCTAGGTGATAAAGTGAATTTTCAGACTGGATCATATAATTTTAGTATCAATACTCATAAAGAAATATGAATAATTTTGCATTTTAGGGAAGCAAGATCGGTCACCTCCATGTTAAAAAAACTTCTGAAGTAGCTTTCTTGGCACACACATTTTCTGGATTATATGTATAACATAAAAAAAAAATTATAAAATCAGCACAAATACTGTGTGTGTGCTGAAAATACAGATTCAGCCCAAAAAAATGTATAGACACTTCAGGAAAAAAACGACTTGTATAAATATTTTAATACTACATTTATTGAGATATCATGAGTTTAATACAGGTTACCTTTGGCCTCTACAATAACAAAATAAATTAATAAAATAAATTTAGTAGTAAGCTTTTCTTTGCCTGAAGAGTGTATACAGGTTTTTGCCTAACTCTGTAAGTTGTTGGTGTACTTTACTGTATCTGTAGCAGTTCGGAGGTTTATTCATATTTTAACACGTATCAAAAAAACATGTTAAATTACATGAATTGAAAACATTTTTTTGCTGCAATAAAAGAAAAATATAATAAATTTTTCTGCATTGCAATTTGATTTGAATTAAAACAATCCTTACAGCATTTGCAGCGCCTGAAATTTTTGGCACTGCAATTTATTATGGTTGGATATTTCAAATGAGTTACCAAACTGCTGTTTAAAATATTTTCAAGTGTTAAAAATACAATCTTATTTTTTTTTTTCGACCTCACAAATTCAGGTAATAGAAATCAGGGGGAAAAAAATTCTCATCACATCCGGAAGAGCAATGGATTGCCGATTGATGTGGTGCATGTCGCAGTGTACTTTAATTGTGCTTCCTGCTCCCTGTGCAGTCTACTTCTCAGGAACTCGTGCTATCCCATTGGCTTTAAGGCAGCTAATATGCAAGATAATGTTATATACAGAAGTCAAACCAGTGGTGCCAAATTAAAAAAAATGGAAATTGTAATCTAAACGATAGCAAATGTAACAATAAGGTTATTAATGTGAACTTTAAATTAGTAATTTTCCATGAGTTTGACTCAGGTAGGCATTTGCAGGCTTTTCATGGGGATCAGTTACTCATGGCAAAGGCGTTTTCTAAATTTGTTAGAGATAAGTTAAAGAAACTCATTTCAAGATAATCAATAATATATACCCAGTGTCCGAATTTCTAAAGAGAAGGTTTAACTTTGAGGTGGACCTGTGTTCTTTTTGTGATTTAGCCTGTGAAACGTTACAACACCTGTTTTTTTTTTTTTTTTGTGTGTGTGTGTCCTGTGTCAGCAGATTTTTGGTTAGAAATACTGTACACACCTGGTTATCACTCAAGATCAATGATATTCCACAGTTTGACATATCTGATGTTATCTTTTACATGGATAATCTACACCCCTCTGTTTCTATTGTGATTAACATTATCATCATTTTAGGTACCAGATACCATAATCATTGTAGTAAGTGGAGAAATAGTAAACCGTCTTTCACATGGTTCATAAATGACTTTAAACAATACTTCATGTCACTTAAGAAACTGAAATCAAGCAAATCAGTAAGGATGTCATCTGTCATGACATTTCTCATTTGTTACCGTTTTGATTCATGCCTCCAGTGCCGTGCTCTCTTTGTTATTGTCACGGTGTACCACCAGAGGGGGCCATGTTCCCGGACATGTTCCCTGTTTTCAGTTGCAGTGCATCTCGGTCAGGTGACGGTTAGCTAATTAAGTTCTTTATAATTAGTCCTGTGTTTGGTTTCTCCATTGTCGTGCATTTGTTGAGTTACCCATTTGTGTGAATCCTTTATGCTCAGTGTCGCGCTATTTCCCTTAACTCCTGGTTAGTGTTTCTTCTGTGATGTTTAGTTCCTAGCCTGTTCTAGTTAGCTCATAACCGGTTCTGTTTAGCTCCTAGCTTGTTTCGTTTAGCCTTTATGTTCAGTTGTTTATGTTTTTCTCATTACCATATTAGCTCCTAGCCGATTATGTTAGCTCTGTTATGCTTAGTTCTTTATGCTTATTTACTAGTCTTGTTAGACCTTGTGTTTAGTTCTTTATGTGCATCGTCTTGTCTTGTTAGCTTCTATGTTTAGTTCTTTATGTTTAGATTCATGTTATACTTAGCTCAGTGCTCTGGTTAAGCTTTGGAGTCTGTTAGGTCGGGAGAGTTTATGTTCGAGTTTTGTTTGGTGTCTGTTCATGTTCTGGATTTCCTAATAAAGACTCATTCCAGCTAATCACCTCTGCCCCTATGCCTCTCGTCAGGTCCACACCCCAGTTCCGTAACAGTTATTTTGCACTCAATTTTTATTACTGTGAATATGGGCCAGGGGTAGCTCAGTGGTTAAGGCATTGGACTACGGTTTGGAAGATCCCAGGTTCAAACCCCACAATCACCAAGTTGCCACTGTTGGGCCCTCGAGCAAGGCCCTTAACCCTCAACTGCTCAGATGTATAATGAGATAAAAATGTAAGTCGCTCTGGATAAGAGCGTCTGCCAAATGCCTAAATGTAAATGAATCTTTTAGCCCCCCCCCTTCATTCTTTTGCTATTGTATTGTAGTCTTTGAATGTTGATTTGTTTTATCCTCTGTGGGATTTTGTACTGTATTTTATTTAATTGTTTGTTAATAAAAAATAAAATTTTTTTTTTTTTCAGGAACTACTTGTCAATCGGAATTCATCAGTCTTACAGTAAGCTGGTTGCCATTTGCACAATAAATAGAGTTATGCACTAAATCATACCTCCGCCTTAATCGTTATATTCAAAGCAAAGCTGGTGTGTTGCGACGGAACCCCCCCCCCTCCATAATCACTATAAATTTATATCACTTTAAATCTTTATGATCAAATATTATCTTACTGTTATAACGATCCTTAGGCACGTGACATGCTTTTTACTTATTTATTATGAATTTTATTTATTCCCTTTTTTACAATGCTTGTAGGACTTACACGGGCCAAAATACATACACACATAGACACTTACACTTTAATTATAGCGATTACGGCAGAAGGGGGAATTTTACCGCATAAACATGGCTCTCCACGTTTATTGTGCAACTGGCAACCCAGCCTATCAGTTAAGAGTGCCGTTGTTCCGGGAAATTTAGTGTCCCTATGTTTCCCCAGTCGTGCGCAGTGCGCGAGCCGATTTAAATCATGACATCACTCGCTACCTAATGCTGAGAGGGCAAATGAGGCTTTTAAGTTTTTCTCTCGTTTTAAAGTGATTTTACGGACTTTGTGAAATAAACAGATAACGTATGCAAAATAATCGAGTGTCTTTTCGCTTTTTTTTATATTTAAAGATAATTCAGACGTTTTAAGCCGCTAAAAAAGGCTGGTTTGCATATGATGGGGAAACACGATAAAAAAAAAAAATAATAATATATATCGCTAATAATAGAGGTTCGCTTTTGGGGGCAAAGCTGACCAGTATCGGGTCCTTACCATTTAGTCTAGCTCTATCACCGCGCACATATACAAAGTGTATGGATGCAGTCCTGGCTCCCTTGCGACTCCAGGGCATCCGTATTTTAAATTACATAGACCACTGGCTGATTCTGGGCCCTGGTCTCAGGAGCTAGCGCTTCGACATCAGGATATCGTCCTAGCTCATCTCAGTTTTTTAGGATTGAGATCCAACGCTACGAAAAGCGTTCTCTTTCCGGTTCAGAGGACAACATACTTGGGTGTCACATGGTAGCCTCTCAACTGTTTCTGACTTTGAGTCTCACTTTAGGTCCGTCTTGTCGTTGCAGAATGCTAACAACAGACGCTTTCCTTACTGGCTGGAGTGCGGTCTTGGATGTCCGTCCAGCCCAAGGGAGCTGGAAAGGTCATCTTCTAGCATTGCACATCAATTGCCTCGAAATGATGGCTCTATTCTTGGCCCTACAGCATTTCCTCCATCAGTAGTCTCCTACATAAATCGCCAGGGCGGACTGCGCTCGCGCCGCTTGAACAAGCTAGCGCACCAGATTCTGCTTTGGGCACAGGACAAGTTCCTGTCCCTCAGGGCGATTTACATTCCAGGGCACATGAATGTGGGAGCAGACTTATTGTCCAGACAAGCTGTGACACACGGGGAATGGAGGCTCCATCCCTAAGTAGTCTTTAACCAGAAATAAGACCACTGCAGAAATCTCCACAACAACATCATGCAATAGTGAGGACTTCATGAACTTTTTTAATAATAAAATTGTAAATATTAGGCATAAAATTGAGGTTTTGAAACCGAACAATGTAATTGATGCAGATGTTAATCTAGCCATGTCAGACCAGAACCTAGAATACTTTACTCCCCTTGAAAAGAATGAACTAATTTCACTCATCTCTTCTTCAAATTCATCAACCTGTATATTAGATCCTGTACCGACACATTTTCTTAAACAGATAGTACCAGCAATAATAGAACCCCTGTTGAGAATAATTAATTCTTCACTCAGCATTGGATATGTTCCAAAATCTTTTAAATTAGCAGTTATCAAACCAATAATTAAGAAACCTGACCTCGACCCCTGTCAGCTGTCCAGTTACAGACCAATATCAAACCTCCCCTTTATCTCTAAGATCCTGGAAAAGATAGTAGCGGAGCAGCTATGCTCATATATACATAGAAATGGCATACATGAACTGTATCAGTCAGGATTTAGGCCTCATCACAGTACAGAGACAGCGCTTGTTAAAGTAGTAAATGACATTCTATTGGCCTCTGATCAGGGTTGTGTAACTATGCTTGTATTACTTGACCTCAGTGCAGCTTTTGACACTGTTGATCACGCTATTCTTCTTCACAGATTAGAAAATGTAGTGGGAATTAAGGGTACAGCCCTCTCCTGTCTCAGATCCTATCTGACCCATCGTTATCAGTATGTAGACTTAAATGGTGATTTTTCTGCATGTTCTCTAGTGGAGTTTGGCGTTCCGCAGGGTTCAGTTTTAGGTCCACTGCTTTTTTCCCTTTACATGCTTCCTCTGGGCAACATAATCCGTAAGCATGGTATTAGTTTTCATTGTTATGTTGACGATACACAGTTATATGTCTCAGCAAAACCTGATGAGAAAAAACAGCTTACTAAAATTGAGCAATGTGTGCAGGACATAAGAAATTGGATGCTAATTAACTTCCTTCTGCTAAATCCGGATAAGACAGAAGTTCTAGTCATAGGACCGCATACAGCTAGGAGTAAAATTTTAGATCACACCGTAACTTTAGATGGCCTTTCTGTTCCATCAAATGCAACAGTGAAAGACCTTGGTGTGATTATTGATTCCAGCCTTTCATTTGAAGCACATGTAGATAATATTACCAGGATAGCATTCTTTCACCTCAGAAATATTGCCAGAATAAGAAATTTATTGTCGCTGAACGACGCAGAAAAACTAGTTCATGCTTTTATCACCTCTAGGTTGGACTATTGTAATGCCTTACTGTCTGGTTGTTCAGCTAGATGCATAAATAAGCTTCAGTTAGTCCAGAATGCAGCAGCAAGAGTCCTCACCAGAACCAGAAGATATGAGCACATCACTCCTATCTTATCTTCACTCCATTGGCTCCCTGTGAAATTTCGCATTGATTTTAAAATACTACTCTTGACATATAAAGCATTAAATGGTCTCGCGCCGCAGTACCTGAGCGAACTGCTAGTGTCTTACGATCCGCCACGCCTACTTCGATCAAAGGATGCAGGCTGCTTGTCAGTACCGCGTATTATGAAAAATACAGCTGGGGGCAGAGCTTTTTCTTACAAAGCCCCAAAGTTATGGAATAGTCTTCCAAATAGTGTTCGGGACTCAGACACAGTCTCAGTGTTTAAGTCCAGGCTAAAAACCTATTTATTTAGCCAAGCCAAATAGATTTGCCATAGGTAAAGGAGGAGATCTGGGGGACTCATGGACGTAGAGTATTATGGTGAACTGGTATGTTTGGATGCTGTCTTCCTCAATCTCATTGATCACTCAGGTTTGCTGACGGTGAGGTGATTGTTTGCTTTACATGTCAGGAAGCCCTCATGTTTGTGTTTCTTTCTGGCTCTCCCTTTTTTGTTATGCTGTCATAGTTAGTCTTGCCGGAGTCTCTGCTTGCACTCTACAGTTAATATACATTCACATTATACATTGTGTGACTGTGACCGTACCTAACTGCCATCTCTCTTCTTCTTCTCTTTCCCCCCCTCTTTCTTTTTCCTCTCTCCTCCTGTCCCCCCCCCCTTTTACTCTTTCTCTCTCTGTCGAGCTACACATGTCGTTCCTGAGCTGCCAGTGATCCAGACTCCCTCTGCCCTCCGGACCTGTCTGACCCATCCTGGTGCCCCGCTTCTGGCTGAAGATCTCGTCACATGGATGCCCCGTGTGTCTCTCTGGGATGCGTCTGGTGTCTGGGAATGATTCTCTCTACCTAGAAAATGGTTCTGGCCTTGACTGGTGTTGGCAACTGTTTCTCTGGGGACTTGACAGTTCGATAGTTCATGACTGGAACTTCTTACAAGTCTACCTGGGTCTTCAATAACTACCTGGACTCCATATTAACATCAGTTAACATCAGCTATTATAGCTGAACTGCCTCCCACCCTACACACTGTATAAATGCAGATCATTTACTGCTTTCTGTTTCACCCAAATGAGGATGGGTTCCCTGTTGAGTCTGGTTCCTCTCAAGGTTTCTTCCTATTACCATCTCAGGGAGTTTTTCCTTGCCACTGTCGCCCTCGGCTTGCTCACCAGGGACAAACTGACCATTTTGATTCATACAAATTCACATTTCATACAAACTTAAATAATTCTTTTGACTATGTAAAGCTGCTTTGCGGCAATGAAAATTGCTAAAAGCGCTATACAAATAAAATTTAATTGAATTGAATTGAATTAAGTAGTCAGTCAGATCTGGGAAAAATTCTTGACAACAGAGGTGGACTTCTTTGCCTCCCAAGAGACAGCACAATGTCCCCTCTACTAATCTCTGACTTGTCCAGCTCCACTGGGTCTGAAAAAAAGGCAAATTAGTGTCATGTCTTGCATACTGAAGGAGGCGAACGCAGGTGCAAGTTAGATGAGAAAAACACAGGTTTATTATCTTCTTCGTATAAACTTAACAGCACAAAACTACAACAGAACAAAACCAAATGAAAACTGAACGGTTCAGCAACCGTGTCCCAGGCTGGGTCTGCAGGGGGCTGTGTAAGGCACACTTGAGACTGCAAGTACTCCCTTCTTGCACGGGAGATAACTAATAGGTGGACTGACGTTCCACAAACATACGTATAACCTGATTGAAAGTCCTTTAAGATCCACCGCCACCTCCTGCAGACGCCACTCAGTCCTGAGAGAGAGAGAGAGAGAGAACATACAAAGGGTGAAAAACAAACTTAACGTGCATATCAGTGACCAGACGAGGTGGTATGGGTTCGGCTGGGTTAAATAGAGTGACACAGGAGGTAGACACAGGTGATATTTGTTTGGTGTTTGATTAAATCAAAATGGGAGAACAATACCGACACAGACACACTAGGGGGAGACAAAAGCCACAGCTCAGTAATCCGGTGAGCCTGATCTTACTCCCCGGGACTGAGGTGGCCCAGATGTGACAATTAGTCTTAAACCTGCTCATTACACACACTAACACCACAAGTCTCAAAACATGCATGTTAGAAACCTCATGTGCCCCAATGCCTGCAACTGATCAACATGCACTCAAGATTTTGGAGACATTTGAGGCAGTAAAATGTGACTGTTTCTTCAGAACACTACAGGTGATATATTCTAAAGTATTACTGGCATCCCGTGTCATAGGAGTGAATTACAGTTAAACCTTGAATTGCAAACATAATTCGTTCCAGAAGTGTGCCTGTATACCAAAACACTTATTTATAGCAAAGTGAATTTCCCCCATAATAAATAATGGAAACTCAGACAATTCCTTTCACAGTCCACAGTTTAGGTTATCTGTTATTGTTAAATTAAAGAGGGTCCACAAAAATATTAAGTACTGTATATGCATTACTTTTAAATGAATCCATGCCTAAAGAAACTTGATTGACCAATTGGGATCATTCATTTTTCCGTTTTTTGTCTGAAAATTACAGTCAATTAATCAGTGTAAAGTAGCCTGCGGAAGTTTAAATAGTAAGAAAAAAGAATTTATAAAATAACCATAATATTCCCTTACTATTTGCATGTTATGTTATTCCTTTCAGTGTAAGGGTCAAAGAACTTTATAGCAGTGCTGTTATGACTACGTAGTCTAAAAAAAATTTGTGCTGTAAAATATTTATTCAATGACAATTGTAATTCATGTGTGCTAGTGTGACCTATACCAAATTCAGTACACAAGGTATTGATTTTAAGCAGTGTTTCAGCACAGAGATAAGTGTAGAGTGGTGGTTATTGTGCTGCAAAAATAATTCTGGATTTTGTAAATGTAAAGTAAAAGATACTAGTGTAACAATGCGGGTCTCACGATGGGACAAATTACGCAGAAATGCTCTGTACCATTCTGAACAGGCAGAGGCACGGTCAGGTAGACACACATTTGCCAGGCAACGCCGCCACAAGGCAGTTAGTCTAGACACGCCGCACCTAGTGACATGCCTATTTAACGGTCCTAATACCTCCACATTTAGTGCGATCATTTAGGTAGAAACGGTAAGGTATAAGGGCCAAAGACAAAGTGGTGAGACGGGTAAAGGCCTAGCCTCAGTCTTCCCAAGCAGGCTTTATTGAGTGAGAAAAAGAGCAGCACGCAGCAGTTCAGTGAGCGCTCTCAGTCTCAGCTAAAGTGTTGTAACACATGACACAAAATATTCCCTCATATTCAATTCAATTCAATTTTATTTGTATAGCGCTTTTAACGATTTACATCATCACAAAGCAGCTTTACACAATCAAAAGAATTAAGTTTGTATGAAATGTGAATGTGTATGAATTAAAATTATATGATTGTCCCTGATGAGCAAGCCTAGGACGACGGCGACAGTGGCAAGGAAAAACTCCCTGAGATGGTAATAGGAAGAAACCTTGAAAGGAACCAGACTCAACAGGGAACCCATTCTCATCTGGGTGAAACAGATAGCAGGGATTGATGTGCATAATAATATGCGAGACTGAAAGTTCAGTATAAGAGGAGATGTGTAAGATTAAAGTCTAGTTTGTTCCTGGAGGCTCAGGTAGACTGTGAAAAATTCCAGTCCTGAACTATTGAGCGACTGAAGTAACAGGTCCTCAGAGAACAGCTGTCTGCATCAGTCGAGGACAGGACCACCTTCATGGAAAAGTGGAACCAACCCCAGTCACCACACGCATTCCAGGCAGACCACACAGGTGTCTCTGCATCCATGTGATGAGATCTCCAACCAGAAGCAGGACTTCAGGATGAGTTAGAGAGGTCCAGCGGGCAGAGGGGGTCTCAGGAGCGACATGTACTGTATAGCTCGACAGAGAGATAGGTAGAGGAACAACGAGAGAGGGAGAGAGAGAGGAGAGAGCAGAAAAGGAGAGAGCAAAGAGAAGGAGAAATAACAGTTAGGTATGGTCACAGTCGAACAATGTAAAAAGTGAATGTATATTTAGTGCAGAGTGCAAGCAGAGACTCCGGCAGGACTAACTATGACAGCATAACTAAAAAGGGAGAGCCAGAAGGAAACACAAACATGAGGGCTTCCAGAGATGTAAGGCAACCAATCACCTCACCGTCAACAAACCTGAGTGATCAATGAGAGTGAGGAAGACAGCATCCAAACATACCAGTTCACCTAATACTCTACGTCCATGAGTCCCCCAGATCTGCTCCTTTACCTAAGGCTAATCTATTTATAAAAATGCTTGGCTAAATAAAAAGGTTTTTAGCCTGGACTTAAACACTGAGACTGTGTCTGAGTCCCAAACACTATTTGGAAGACTATTCCATAACTTTGGGGCTTTGTAAGAAAAAGCTCTGTAGTTTTAATAATACGCGGTACTGACAAGCAGCCTGCATCCTTTGATCGAAGTAGGCGTGGCGGATTGTAAGACACTAGCAGTTCACTCAGATACTGCGGCGCAAGACCATTTAATGCTTTATACATCAAGAGTAGTATTTTAAAATCGATGCGAAATTTCACAGGAAGCCAATGCAATGTGGATAAGATAGGGGTGATGTGCTCGTATCTTCTGGTTCGAGTGAGGACTCTCGCTGCTGCATTCTGGACTAATTGAAGCTTGTTTAAGCACCTAGTTGAACAACCAGACAGTAAGGCGTTACAATAATCCAACCTAGATGTGATAAAAGCATGAACTAGTTTTTCTGCATCGTTTCGTGACAATATATTTCTTATCTTGGCAATATTTCTGAGGTGAAAGAATGCTATTCTGGTAATATTATCTACATGTGCTTCAAATGAAAGGCTTGAATCTATAATCACACCGAGGTCTTTTACTGTTGCACTTGATGGAACAGAAAGGCCATTTAAAATCACAGTGTGATCAGAAAGCTTACTTCTAGCTGCTTGTGGTCCTATGACTAGAACTTCTGTTTTATCAGGATTAAGCAGAAGAAAATTAATTAACATCCAATCTCTTATGTCCTGCACACATTGCTCAACTTTAGTAAGCTGTTTTTTCTCATCTGGTTTTGCTGAAACGTATACTTGTGTGTCATCAGCATAACAATGAAAACTAATACCATGTTTACGAATAATCATCATATAAATCCTCGGTAAGGGCATAGGTCCCGAGAACTGACCAGTATCTCTTTACAAATTTATTTAGGTCTCAGACTGACATTAGGTAACATGGGAACCATTTATTATTTATTGATTTGAAACTTATATTTTCACATGGTGCAACTCTAAAAGATTCTCATTCCATGGTATCTTATAAGGGCCTAAATGAGGCCTAAATGAGTGGTTATCTAACCTGCAGTGGCCTACAGTAACATACTGCAATCCAAAAAAGTATTTGGACACTTACGAACACATGACAAAGTAGTATTTAATTTGAAGATACCGCAAAAATGCTTTTTAAGCAAATATTTCTCAAAAATAACTTTAAATAAGGTAGAATATAAGTAATTGGACACTTAATGAATCACAGTTATGATGTTTTAGTATTTAGATTGCCATCCTGTTTATGTACAAAAATTTCTTTTTAACTTTGGTTGCTCTCCCAGGAGTTTACTGCACAACATTATTTTAGCTTGTTAATTTAATAAAAGCTAAATTTTACTTGCAATGAACAGAATCCATTTCATGGTGACCCTTATTTTGTCCATAATAGTGAAACTTTACTATTTACACTTTTACATTACTTCTTTCATATGTACTCATTCTTCTTCTTCTTCTTCTTTGTCTTTCGGCTGTTCCCTTTCAGGGGTCACCACAGCGAATCATCTGCCTCCATCTAACCCTATCCTCTGCATCCTCTTTTCTCACACCAACTAACTTCATGTCCTCTCTCACTGCATCCATAAATCTCCTCTTTGGTCTTCCTCTAGACCTCCTGCCTGGCAGTTCCAACCTCAGCATCCTTCTACCAATATATTCACAATCTCTCCTCTGAACATGCCCAAACCACCTCAATCTGGCCTCTCTGACTTTATCTCCAAAACATCTAACGTGGGTTGTCCCTCTGATAAACTCATTCTTAATCCTATCCATCCTTGTCACTCCCAAAGAGAACCTCAACATCTTTAGCTCTGCTACCTCCAACTCTGCTTCCTGTCTTTTCTTCAGCGCCACTGTCGCTAAGCCGTAGAGCATCGCTGGTCTCACCACTGTCCTGTACACCTTTCCTTTCATTCTCGCTGATACTCTTTTATCGCACAACACACCTGACACTTTTCTCCACCCATTCCAACCTGCCTGTACCCGCCTCTTCACCTCCTTTCCACACTCCCCGTTGCTCTGGACCGTTGACCCTAAGTACTTAAAATCCTGCACCTTCTTTACCTCTGCTCCCTGTAGCCTCACCGATCCTCCTGGGTCACTCTCATTTACACACATGTATTCCGTCTTGCTGCGGCTAACCTTCATTCCTCTGCTTTCCAGAGCATACCTCCACCTCTCCAAATTTTCCTCCACCTGTTCCCTGCTCTCGCTACAGAGCACAATGTCATCTGCAAACATCATAGTCCATGGGGACTCCTGTCTTACCTCATCTGTCATCCTGTCCATCACCAGAGCAAACAAAAAGGGGCTTAGAGCTGATCCTTGATGCAGACCCACCTCCACCTTAAACTCTTCTGTCACACCTACAGCACATCTTACCACTGTCTTACAGCTCTCATACATGTCCTGCACCACTCTAACATACTTCTCTGCCACTCCAGACTTCCTCATACAATACCACAGCTCCTCTCTTGGCACCCTGTCATATGCTTTCTCTAAATCTAAAAAGACACAATGCAACTTCCTGTTACCTTCTCTGTACTTCTCCGCCAGCATCCTCAAAGCAAATACTGCATCTGATGTACTCTTTCTAGGCATAAAACCATATTGCTGCTCACAAATGCTCACCTCTGCCCTTAACCTAGCTTCCACTACTCTTTCCCACAGCTTCATTGTCTGGCTCATTAGCTTTATACCTCTATAATTGCCACAGCTTTGCACATCTCCCTTGTTCTTAAAAATTGGCACCAATACACTTCTCCTCCATTCCTCTGGAATCCTCTCACTCTCCAAGATCTTGTTAAACAAACTTGTCAAAAACTCTACTGCTACCTCTCCTAAGCACTTCCATACCTCCACAGGTATGTCATCAGGACCAACAGCCTTTCCACTCTTCATCCTCTTCAACGCCATTCTCACCTCACTTCTACCAATATTTGCTACTTCCTGTTCCCCAACAGTCACCTCTTCTACTCTTTGTTCTCTTTCGTTTTCCTCATTCATCAACTCCTTAAAGTACTCCTTCCATCTTCCCATCACCCTCCTGGCATCTGTCAGTACATTTCCATCTCTATCTTTAATCACTCTAACCTGCTGCACATCCTTCCCATCTCTATCTCTCTGCTTTGCCAACCTGTACAGATCCCCCTCTCCCTCCTTACTGTCTAGCCTAGCATACAAGTCCTCATATGCTCTTTGTTTGGCCTTTGCCACCTCTACCTTCACCTTACTCTGCATCTCCCTGTACACCTGTCTACTCTCTTCAGTCCTCTCAGTGTCCCACTTCTTCTTAGCTAGCCTCTTTCCCTGTATACACTCCTGGACTTCCTCATTCCACCACCAAGTCTCCTTGTCCACTTTCCCCTTACCTGATGATACACCAAGTACCCTCCTACCTGTCTCCCTGATCACATTGGCTGTAGTTGTCCAGTCAACTGAAAGCACCTTCTGACCACCCATAGCCTGTCTCAACTCCTCCTTAAAGACTTCACAACATTCTTCCTTTTTCAGCTTCCACCACTTTGTCCTCTGCTCTGCCTTTGTCCTCTTCGCCTTCCTCACCACCAGGGTTATTTTGCACACCACCATTCTGTGTTGTCTGGCTACACTCTCCCCTACCAACACTTTGCAGTCACTGATCTCTTTCAGGTTACAACGTCGACACAAGATGTAGTCGACCTGAGTGCTTCTGCCTCCACTCTTATATGTCACCCTATGTTCCTGCCTCTTCTGGAAGAAAGTATTTACCACTGCAATTTCCATCCTCTTTGCAAAGTCCACCACCATCTGTCCTTCTACATTCCTGTCCTGAAGACCAAACCTGCCCATCACATTTTCATCACCTCTGTTTCCTTCCCCAACATGTCCATTGAAGTCTGCACCAATCACCACTCTCTCCCCTCTGGGGATGCTCTGCATCACTTCATCTAACTCACTCCAGAATTTCTCCTTCTCTTTTAACTCACATCCTACCTGTGGGGTATAACCACTAACAACATTGAACATTATCCCTTCAATTTCCAGCTTCAGACTCATCACCCTATCTGATACTCTCTTCACCTCTAGAATATTCCTTACAAACTCCTCTTTTAGAATAACTCCTACTCCATTTCTTTTCCTATCCACACCATGGTAAAACAATTTGAACCCTGATCCTAAGCTTCTAGCCTTGCTCCCTTTCCACCTGGTCTCCTGTACACACAGTATATCCACCTTTCTTCTCTGCATCATATCAACCAACTCTCTTCCCTTCCCTGCCATGGTCCCAACATTCAAAGTCCCCACTATTACTCCTAAACTCTTGCCTTTCCTCTTCTCTCTCTGCTTACGAACACGCCTTCCTCCTCTTCTTCTTCGACTCATTAAATTTGGATATTAAATTTGGATATTAATATTTAATGATACCTAGATATGGCAGGTTACCTTTTTTTATCAGTGTCAAGATCAGGATTTTCCATCTTTGAACATCGGTATCCACAAAGTCGCAGTTGAGTTCTGAAGAATCACACTCCTGGAAAGCAAAAACACAAATATGTACTGTAGTTAAACTCCCACACAATAATTTTCACATCTTTGCCCTAAAGAACATCCTTCGGTTAAAAAAATGATAATCTGTGTCACAAAAATGAGTAATCAGCTACAGCACATCTCACCACTGTCTTAGCGCTCTCATACATGTCCTGCACCACTCTTACATACTTCTCTTCCACTCCAGACTTCCTCATACAACACCACAGCTCCTCTCTCGGCACCCTGTCGCACGCTTTCTTTAAATCTACAAAGACACAATGCAACTCTTTATTACCTTCTCTGTACTTCTCCACCAGCATCCTTAAAGCAAATACTGCATCTGATGTACTCTTCCTAGGCATAAAACCATATTGCTGCTCACAAATGCTCACCTCTGCCCTTAACCTAGCTTCCACTACTCTTTCCCACAGCTTCATTGTATGGCCCGTTAGCTTTATACCTCTGTAATTGCCACAGCTCTGCACATCTCCCTTGTTCTTAAAAATCAGGACCAATACACTTCTCCTAAATTTCTTCATTCCTCCTACTCTCCGAGATCTTGTTAAACAGACTAGTCATAAACTTTACTTGCTACCTTCCTAAGCACTTCCATACCTCCACAGGTATGTCATCAAGATCAACAGCCTTTTCACTTTTCATCCTCTTTAATGCCCTCCTCACCTCACTTTTACTAATGTTGGTACTTTCTGCTTCATAAAAGTCACCTCTTCTACTCTTCATTCTCTTTCATTGTCATCTCTTTCATCATTTTTTAATTATCCTCATCTTTAATCCATTTTTAATCACAACTCTATTTTTCTGCCTTGCCAAAATGTACAGACATACAAATCCTCATATGCTCTTTGTATACACTGATGAACGTCCTCATTTCACCACCAAGTCTCCTTGTCCACTTTCCCTTTTCCTGATGATACGCCAAGTACCCTCCTACCTGTCTTCCTGATCACATTAGCTGTAGTTGGTTAATCAACAGAAAGCACCCCCTGACCACCCTCTTTCAGATCACAATGTAAACACATGATGTAGTCCACCTGAGTGCTTCTGCTTCCGCTCTTATATGTCACCCTACAGTATGTACCTATATGCCTCTTCTGAAAGAATATACACTGACATTTACATTTAGTAATTAATACATATTTATTGTATGATTGCCTAAACTGTGCCAAAAACACAACAAATAAAGTCCTGCTCTATGATGGTCTCACACTTTCTATTATAGATGAGAGTGAGACTTATACCTAATCATAATCCAGAAGGTGGGATTTGCTGAAGATAGGAGGTACGTAACAAACCTAACCTTACTTACACTATTAAATTAATCACACATAAAATCAATTTAATTGAAAAAGACTGAGATTTAAAAATAAAGAAATATTATGTTAAATTGCACTAAAAACACAATGCCATGCCTTTATCCCATAGGATTCTAAACAGTCACTACTGATACAGAGTTCTTATGACTAATCATAATAAAGAAGGAAGAATTGTTTTAACATCACATAAGCTTGCATTTTTCTCTCCTTTAGCGTCTCTTAAGGGCCTTATGAACAATTTTGTCTTGGTTGAAAAATGTTTTTTCTACCTCACACACTTTTATTTTGTGTGTGTGTGTGTGTGTGTGTGTGTGTGCGTCATTGGACGGCATGCCC
Organism: Clarias gariepinus; assembly: GCF_024256425.1. Taxonomy (NCBI): domain Eukaryota; kingdom Metazoa; phylum Chordata; class Actinopteri; order Siluriformes; family Clariidae; genus Clarias; species Clarias gariepinus. The sequence goes on from NC_071111.1 coordinate 27,618,437, forward strand.
CTCACTCTCCTCTCGCCTTCACACACACCCACACACACACACACACACATGCACACGCATAAATACCCACACACCCCTTCTCCTCTCACCTTCACACTCACACAGACACACACACTCTCCCTCACTAACATAAACACGGCTCTGCTGCGATTCTTTTTTTCAAAGGTAAAGTGCAGGGTAATTTGTTTTATTTTTTACTTTACAGCAGTAATTCTGTTAGTGTGCAAGCACTCGAGTGTCATTAGAGAGATTTCTTGTTAATTTTCCCAATAAAACAGTGTTTCCGTTAATGTTTGTGTGTGTGTACAGTACTGTGTAAGAGTAGGAGAGGAAGAGGAGAGGTCTCAAATCCTTCTCTCCTCTTACTTTAGCTCCACTCACATACACAAGCATACACACAAACAGAAACACTTATCTGTCTGGACTTATTTTTATATATTTTATATATTCTTTTTTTTTAAAAGGTAAAGTGCAGGTTAATTTGTTTTATTTTTACTTATATTTTGTATTTATTATTTTATGTGTTTATTTTTTTGGCCTTGTAAAGCCTTTCAATAGTGGGCACTCGGTCACAGACATACGGAGACTCAGATGCGGTAAAATATGTGCACTTTATTTACAGTGAATCACAGGGGTCTGCCTTCTTTAAGTAACTGACTGTTATTTCCGGTGCGCATGTGAAGAGAATAGGGAGCGAAAAACCCAGTCACTGCCGGTGTATCGCAGCGCCCCGCCCCTTTTTGGAACACCGAGTGGTTTGTAGTTTGGGGGTGGCTTTTCTTTAGCGAGCGACGAAGCTTTCTCTCTCCATGTGCACTGGCTGTAAGCCCGTCGCCACAGCGCCCCCCGTCCCCCCCCCCCCCCCCCCTCAGCTTTGAGCTCGTTCCTGAAAAGAGCGCATGTCGTCTAGACAAACCATCTACGTTGCCATGTTGTGTACCCGCCCTGTGTTGTATTGAAAAGGAAAAATCTTTTAGTGAGAGGAACCAGCGTGTAATGCGAGGGTTTGTGTCTTTAGCCCTTGCCGCTTATTGTAGAAGGGCATGATCTGTAACTAGTGTAAAGTGATGGCCCGTTACATAGTATTTCAATTCCTCTATGGCCCATTTGATGGCAAGGGCCTCTCGCTCTATGGTTGCGTATTTTTGTTCGGCTGGTGTCAGTTTCCTACTTACATACAAGATCGAATGCTTCTCCCCGTTAAATTCCTGTGAGAGGACAGCTCCCACTCCTGTGTCTGAGGCATCAGTGTGTACGATGAATGGTTTGTCGAAGTCTGGGTTTCGGAGGACGGGGGCGCTGGTGAGGTGGGTTTTTAGGCTTTTAAATGCTTTTTCTGCCTCTCGAGTCCAGTGTGGTTTTTCTGGCTGCCCCTTTTTTAGGAGGCTTGTGAGGGGTGCTGCAATAGAGGATAAGTTAGGTATGAATCTCCTATAATAGTTTGCTAGTCCCATAAAAGCACGTACCTGTTTTTTGGATGTTGGTGTTGGGAACTTACGGACGGCCTCAACCTTCTTCTCTTGTGGTTTCAGAAGGCCTCGCCCTATTCGGTACCCCAGGTACTGTGCTTCGATTAGCCCTAGAGAGCATTTTTTTGGGTTGGCCATCAGCCCTGCTTTCCTTAGCTCCCGTAGGACTTCTTGAAGGTGGAACAGGTGTTCGTCCCAACTGGCTGAGTGGATGACTATATCGTCTAAATATGCTGCCGCATATGGGCGGTGCTGTCGGAGCACAATGTCCATCAGCCTCTGGAAGGTGGCGGGGGCTCCATGGAGTCCGAAAGGTAGGACCTGGTACTGCCAGTGTCCTTGTTCTGTACTAAACGCGGTTTTCTCCTTTGCTTCCGGTGTTAGGTCAACTTGCCAGTAACCTTTTGTTAAATCTAGTGTTGAAATAAACCTCGCTTTGCCGAGTCAGTCGATTAGATCATCCACTCGCGTCGAAGCGCGATATCTGGTTCAGGTGGGGAAAATCATTACAAAGATTTGGGTACCGTTACTATGGGGCTGAACCAGGGACTAAGCGATTCCTCTATAATGCCGTTCTGAAGCATATTCTTTACTTCTGTTTCGATGGCACGGCGACGGGCTTCCGAGGCTCGGTACGGTCTTTGCCTCACGACAACGCTGGGTGGGGTTTTAATGTCATGACGTACCAGATGTGTGAGCCCCGGATCGGTGGAGAACACATCTTGAAACTGATCTAACAGCTCATTCAGATCTTGGTGTTGTACGGTTGTTAGTTCCTCCCCGTGCTTCACCAAGAGCAGCAAGAGCTGAAATGCGTGGCAATGGTTCAATCCACTTTTTAAATAAATTTATGTGATAAAATTCAGTGCATTTTCTCTTACCCGGCTGTTGTAGGCGATAATTGACGGGCCCGGCACGTTCCATGGCGGTGTAGGGTCCCTGCCAGCGTGCAAGAAATTTACAACTGGCACTCGGGAGGAGTAGCAGTACGCGATCTCCCGGGCGAAACTCCCTGGGCTGGGCCGGTCGGTTGTATGTTCTTTGCTGCTCAGTTTGTGCTTTTTCCATATGTTCTTTTACCACCGGACGTACTCGTTTAATTTTTTCTTGTAGATCCTTCACGTACTCCACTACTGAGCGAAATAGTGAAGGCTGTTCTTCCCAAGCTGCTTTTGCCACATCCAGGAGCCCGCGTGGTCTTCCCCCGAACAGTAGCTCAAACGGCGTGAAGCTGGTGGACGCTTGAGGGGTTTCACGGATGGAAAAAAGAACATATGGAAGTAGCTGGTCCCAATTTCGTCCTCCTACATCGATCACTCGTCTTAGCATCCTTTTCAGCGTCTGGTTGAACCTTTTCACCAGGCCGTCGGTCTGTGGATGGTACACGGATGTGCGAAGCTGCTTGATCTGCAGCAGCCGGCAGATGCCAGCCATCAGTCTGGACATGAATGGGGTGCCTAGATCCGTTAAAATTTCCTTTGGTAAGCCCACACGACTAAAGAGTAACACCAGCTCATACATCCGGTATGACGAACGCGACTCTGGCAGACGAGCTGAACACTTTCTATGCTCGCTTCGAGGCTGCAGCTAAAGACGCTAGCAATGTTAATGCTAGCGGCGCTAATGGCTGCAGACAGAAAGACACTGCCAGTACCGGTACCACGTTTATCATCTCCGAGCACGACGGGAGGAGAGCCTTCAAGAGAGTGAACACCAGGAAAGCAGCAGGACAAGACGGCATCTCAGGCCGTATTCTCAGAGCCTGCGCAGACCAGCTAGCACCCGTGTTCACAGAGATATTCAACATCTCTTTATCTCAGTTGGTGATCCCCACATGCTTCAAAGAGTCCATCATTGTTCCTGTCCAGAAGAAACCACATTATGCTTCTCTCAATGACTATCGCCCTGTAGCCCTCACCTCAGTAGTGATGAAGTGCTTTGAACTCCTGGTCAGAGACTTTATCATTTCTTCACTACCGGACACACTCGACCCACTAGAGTTCGCTTACCGCCCAAAGCGTTCCACGGACGATGCAATCTCAAATCTCCTCCACACATCACCCACCCACCTGGACACTCGGAGGGGGAATTATGTGAAAATGCTCTTCATCGATTACAGCTCTGCATTTAATACCATAATTCCCTCCACACTCACCACCAAGCTGGAGCACCTGGGACTCAGCTCATCTCTGTGTCAGTGGATCTCCAACTTCCTAACTGGCAGACGACAGGCAGTAAGGATGGGCGGACATGTCTCAGCCTCCCTCATTCTCAGCACTGGAGCCCCCCAGGGTTGTGTTCTGAGTCCCCTGCTGTACTCTTTATACACCCACGACTGCGTGGCCACTACCAACTCCACCACCATCATCAAGTTTGCTGACGACACTGTCGTGGTGGGCCTGATCACCAACAATGATGAGTCGGCCTACCTAGAGAAGATTGGAAATCTGAAGAAATGGTGCCAGAGGAACAATCTCCTCCTGAACGTCAGCAAGACAAAGGAGCTGATTGTGGACTTTTGTACAAAGCAGTAGAGGAACTACCAGACCCCAGTCATCAACAGCAGCCCAGTGAAGAGAGTGGAAAGCTTTCGATACCTTAGTGTTCACATCACGCAGGACCTGTCATGGTCCTGTCACATCAACACCGTGGTGAAAAAGGCCTGGCAGCGTCTCTACCACCTCAGATGTTTGAGAGACTTTAGACTGGCCTCCATCGTGCTCAGGAATTTCTACTCCTGCACCATAGAGAGCATCCTGACAGGAAACATCACGACCGGGTTTGGAAACAGCACCATGCAGGACAGACGAGCTCTACAGAGGGTGGTGCGTTCGGCTGAACGAATCATCCACACCGAGCTCGCTGACCTGCACTCGATCTAAAGCAAGCGGTGCTGGACCCAGGCCAGGAAGATGGTGAAGGACCTCAGCCATCCCAACAATAGACTTTTCTCTCTGTTGCGGTCTGGGAAGCGATTCTGCTCCCTGAAGGCCAACACAGAGAGACTGAGGAGAAGCTTCTTCCTGCAGGCGATAAGGTCTCTTAACCACAACACAATACAGGACTTACAGGAAACAATGAACACTGACTGAGCATTCATGGCCACTATGGACACATTCATGCACACTTTTGCACTATATATTTATATTTTCATTTATGGACCACTGCACAAATCACTTTAATAACAAGTCACTTTTATGCATATTTGCACACCTCAGTCATTTCTACATTTCTGATTTGGACAAATTTCTATTTTCTTCTTTTTATATTTATATATTATTATATTGATATTTGTTCTTATTTGTACAGTATATTTTATTTTACTTTGTATAGTATATTTTACTAGTTCATTTCATTTTTTACCATATTTCTTTTATTACTGTATATTTTACTTGTACAGTATATTACTAGTTAATTTTATTTTCTAAAGTATTTTTTTATTCATATTTTTTAAGGTCACTTGCAGTCGTGTAAGCATTTCGCTACATATCGTACTGTGTATGACTGTGTACGTGAAAAATAAAATTTGAATTTGAGTCGAGGCTGAAACACTTCCACTTTCACTTTAGGAAAAATGATTCATTACAGGTGATGAGTCATTAAGGAATCGTGAGTCGACTCTTTGAATCGGTTCATATTCACATTTCTGACTTCATTAACTTAAAAACAGTAGGCCTAAAAATGTAAATTGTTATCAATTACAACCAAAAAGCTACATCTTATTGTTTAATGCTGTTTAAAATTCAGAGAAACCATTTTTTCCTGCTAAAATGTTACTGACTTTTAGTTTGAAGTTATTAAAATAAATACAAGATGTTAAAATAGCTAAAATTACACTGCTAAGATAAAAAAAATCATAATTTCAAAAGTTTCAAATTATTGTCCTGCATTAAGCATTAAAAAAACTATTAAGAAGATTTAAAATTAACTGTTTAACACATTATTAAAACCTGTAAGGACTGTGCTGAACTATCAACTTTGTGGAAGAAAAAAAAAACATATAATTGGAGATCACTAATACTTAGTGAAGTTGCACAGTAAAATAATTTACAGTAAAAACTTTAACTATATTAACTTGTGAAAGTAAAAGCATGTCCATACACACAAAAGAAAATATTGCTAAAGTCTACAAAAGACAAGAGGACAGTGTCAGAAGTCAAAGTGGCTTTTATTGTTATTAAATAACTGAATGAAATTAAATAACATTCTTCCAGGACCATGGACACAACAACACAACTAACTGAGACACGTACACATTTAAAATTATACTAAAAGAATCCCAAACTACGTAAGTGTGGCTCAGTGGTAAGTGTTTTGCCTGCCATGGGGAAGGCCCTAGTTTGATTCCCAGCCAGTGCCCAAACTCCAGCCACTGAATGCAGTGGCGGTCCCAAGCCCAGATAAAATGGGAGGGTTGCATCAGTAAGGGCATCCGTTGTAAAACCTGTGCCAAGTTGTAGTGCGGACTGGGTATTTCGCTGTGGCGACCCCTTGCTGGGAGCAGCCGAAAGACCAACAACAAGATTTGTATATCACTTTTAACAATTGTGACAAAGCAGTCTAGAGTTGGGCTGTACAGCAAAGGATTGGTTCGGGGTTCTATTTGAACTGTATGGAGAAGGTGGAATATAATGTTGTAATATAACAGGAAAAACTAGAAAGATACGTCAGCTAACAAAAAAGACGAGGTTTGTATTGCTTTACACAAAGCACATGCAAATAAAGATCCAGGATCATGAACAACAGGATCAGCTTCAGGGTGGACCCAGTGTGTCCACTATTATGTGTGGGCCCATGCACATGCTGAACTTGCCATCATATTAACTAAGAAAGTTCTGTAAATGGTGTAACAATCTCGATTAGTGGACATATTTCACCAGAGGCTTTCTGTGGTTTAATGGAAATGTTTGCAATGAGCTCCAAGCCACCCTAGCCTGGATCATCATTCACAGATATATTACCTTTCTTTAAAACATTTTTAACATTTATACTTTATTTCCAGGTTGAATTTAGACTGAATCTTAGAACAAGAGAAAAAGATAACAGTCAACATCTACATTGATTCCAGATTTTGGGAAACATCAAAGATTTTCAACCTGTCCAGATAAACCCATGACTTATACACATGTAAGGCCACGTAATGACAGTGTTAATATGTGCATGACAAAATGCTCTGTTACTACAGATGATTTACAGGATTTGCAGACACAAGCCATCCCAGAAGAAAGACGGGAGTGGTTAAAAGCAGGTGGCAAATTAAAGGAGGTTATATGGTACAGCCCCAATGATAAACCTTATTTACAAAAAGCTCTAATTCCTCATTATGTAAAATTGGCACACTTCCTAGAGTCTTTACAAATTATTCCCCCCAAGAAATGTGACAAATGTGTCGTTTTTGCTACTAACTACAGTACATAGATAAATGAGACAAGATGAATCAGAGTGTGCAGCCATAACCAAAGAGCCTCTAAACACACACAAATAGATTTTATAGTTATTAGAGGATATTGCTTATTATTATTGATACATTTTCCAATTGGTTGAAAGCACTCGTTACAACCAAACCAGATACTAGTGCAGTAGTGAAAGAGTTGCTTTCTAAAATAATCCCATGTTGGCTATTCCCTGAAAAAAATTAGTAATGACAATAAAACACCTTTTATGAACTCTACACCAAGAGAATATCTGTGAATAGACTTACGACAACATGCTGCATATCATCGAGCTAGTGGAGGTGCAGTAGAAAAAGAAAATAAAACAGTAAAGAAGTTGAACAAATGTTGTGATGAAATGGGAATGTCATGGACCACGACACTAGTGTTAATGTATATGAGAACAAGCGTGCGGGAGAGAGAAAACATTTAACATTCTGTTTGGTAGACCATCAAATACTGGAACTCGACTGAAAGCTGTGGCTAAAAATGTAACAGTACATTGTAAAGTTGAAATGTTGTTATTGTGCAAAACTCTCGAGTACAGGCCCAAGTGAAGGGGGTCTTGCCACAACCGGCAGAGGGAAAGTTGCATGACCTGAAACCAGGAGACTGGGTTGTGGTGAAGGACCTCAGGAGAAAGAACCAGAAGGCCAGGAGGTGATCGGGACCGTTCCAGGTGCTCCTAGTGACACGGACAGTAGTGAAGGTAAGAAAGTGCAGAAAGCAGAAAGTGTGAAATGGATCCACTCCAGCCACTGCAAATGTGTTCCAGAACCTGTGAACCTGGGAGAAGAAAACACAGAGGTGCTAACCGCTCCTGCTAGCCCCAACAGACCCACGTCCACACGCAAAGTGGACAAACAAGCTGTAGAGATATAAACCACACAGAACCACAACTTTCCTGTCAACTTTATTGTCTGTTAAAAGAAGAAGTGGTGTTACATCTAATGTGATATTTTTATATAGAAAATGTTGGCAAAGTAAATTCCACTTACTCAGTTAATTATTTTTAAGTGTATTGTAACAATATTTTGTTTTTAAACATAAAACATCTTTAAAGAACTGTTACAAAAATGTTGCTAAAAAATTCATGTTACATATTTAAAGGGGTCATACAGGCCTACATGCACTTTTTTAAGCTGTTTGGACTGAACTGTGTGTTAGAACAGTGCGTACACAACCACTCTACGATGATAAAGAGCCGCCCAGTGATTTTCTTTTTGTTTATTAAAATAACATGCCCCTTCTGAAATCAGGCCAATCTCAAATGCCTTGCAATGTGATGCCACACCAAAAGAGGCCGCTCCTACACTAGTTGATTGACACTGGTGTTTTAGCAAAGACCCGCCCCGAGTGAGAAAAAGCTGTCGGCCATTGTTTTTCGCCGCTGGAGCAAAATGCCGCCTAAGCGAGTGTGGTGTACAGTTGTTGGGTGTAATAGTGAACACAACAGTCATCATTCACTACCGACATCTGAGCCGCTGCGTCCTGAATTTTGTTTTTGAAGCTAACGTCCCCGCCGATCTACCTAAATGCGTTCATGTTTGCACTAATCATTTTTTACTAGAATACTTTATAAACGCAGGTCAATATAAAGCAGGTTTTGCTAGGAAGCAGCTCCTAAAAATGGATCTGTACTAACGCTTTGTGTTCCTGCTTCATCTTTACCAGGCTCAGTGAGTGTAATTCCTTTTTCTTGAATCTTTGTAAGTTAACTTACATTTTCATAGAACACGGTTATGGCTTCCTCTCTATGTACTGCCGTCTCTATAAAATTCCTAATCGCCCGTTTATAACAATGCATTAAGGTGATTGTCTAGTTGCAAACGGTGTACGTAGTCGGAAAACTATATTATGCTTACCTTTGTAACGTTAGATGGTTTATAAAGGTGTCTGTCAAAGATTAAAAAGTCATGTAAACAAAACAGTAAACACATTGCGTCCGTATCTCTCTCAGTAAGCTTCTCCTCTTTTGTTATTGTTGCTCGCGGCAGCGTAACAGCCCGTTATTTCATGCCCATGCAGTGATGAGAAAGACAAATCAAGTCGATGCATGTCCATTCTTTTAATTTTTGCGTTGTCAGGCGATATTACAAACTTCCACGAAGGTTCCGTACTTAAATCAAACCAAAAACTACTTAAGAAAAAGGCTCAGGCTCTATATTCCAGCGTTTTCCAGTTTGGACTGCATTACCCACAAAGCACTGCGTTGTGGGCAATGCTTTGTGGGTAATGCAGTTCAAAGCATTGCCCGCACTGGACTACACTCCCATGGCTATACCCCACGTGTGTTGTGAAGACACACACCACAGAATTGGGGGGGCGGGCTTAGCAGAGGTCATGAGCATTTAAAGGAACATGTACTGAAACAGGTTGCTGAGAACAGAGCTAGTTTTTACTAGGAAAAAGTAGTGTTTTTTTTTTTTACACAACCATTGAGAATTTTTAAATTAATATATTACAAACTTTTCATTAGGACCCTAAAGATCATATAAACATTTAATGAAAAATGTGTCTGGATGACCCCTTTAAGTAATTTCAAACAAGAATTATGACATGTATGGCATTATTTTTTTTAAGTATTTGATTAAATTATGGACACTGTAAGCACTTAAATACTATATAATTTTAATTGTGAGGTCAACAAAACAGCAACAATATGCATAGGAAAAATAAACACATAACACAGTATGAAGAAAACACTAATAATAAACACAGAATAATCCCATGACCCTTCAAACCTACATTATACAACAGTTATTTTTGGTATATATATATATATATATATATATATATATATATATATATATACAGTATATATAGTACAGACAGTAAGGAGGGAGAGGTGGATCTGTACAGGTTGGTGAGGGAAAGAGATAGAGATGGGAAGGATGTGCATTAGGTTAAAGTTAAAGTGATTAAAGATAGAGATGGAAATGTGCTGACAGATGCCAGGAGGGTGATGGGAAAATGGAAGAAGTTGATGAATGAGGAAAATGAAAGAGAACAAATAGTAGAAGAGGTGACTGTTGTGGAACAGAAAGTAGCAAATATTAGTAAAAGTGAAGTGAGAAGGGCGTTGAAGAGGATAAAGATTGGAAAGGCTGTTGGTCCTGATGACATACCTGTGGAGGTATGGAAGTGCTTAGGAGAGGTGGCAGTAGAATTTCTGACTAGTTTGTTTAACAAGAACTTAGAGAGTGTGAGGATTCCAGAGGAATGGAGGAGAAGTGTATTGGTGCCAATTTTTAAGAACAAGGGAGATGTGCAAAGCTGTGGCAATTATAGAGGTATAAAGCTAATGAGCCAGACAATGAAGCTGTGGGAAAGAGTAGTGGAAGCTAGGTTAAGGGCAGAGGTGAGCATTTGTGAGCAGCAATATGGTTTTATGCCTAGAAAGAGTACATCAGATGCAGTATTTGCTTTGAGGGTTGCCCCTTCCCTCTCGGCTCTTGACGAAGGCGGTCGCATCTGCTCTCCCTCCCTTATCTCTCCCCGCTTGCTTCTCTTGTCTGTCTTGTGAATACTATTCAGAGACTCTCCTCGTCTTGCTCTTGAAAATTAAAAAGGAATATGGATTTGATCAACTGGTCTCTGAATGCAATTGACACGATCTTCTCGACGAGAAATGTGGGTTCTGGGGAACCTACTTGTCCTGCTGGGACGTTTGCTGCTGGATACACGATGGACAGTTGGGAGAAGTGGCGCATTGTGTGCCTGGCCGCACTGTCTCTGGAGGATGTTGAAGATATCTACCTATTCGGAACTCCGATAACTGGGATTCTGCTGATTGGATTAGGTGGGATACTTGGATATCGAAAAATCTTAAAAGCAGTCAGTCTCAACCCCAAGAGACTGGCTGGCTGGGAAATAGTGGTGACGAGAGCTGTCGGTAATCAGACTGTGGTTCTGGACCGCAAATTGGATAACATCTTGGAGAGACTAGCAGCTATGCAACGTGATTTGGACAGACCTGCAGACCAGTGATGGACATTAAATATCTGTGAAATTGGCAGATATTGTTCGAAACCTGGAAAATATGATTTTCTTTTTCGGCTGCCCCTTTTTTCTTTCCAGCTACTGGATTCAAGGCCGTGGCTGGAGTCATAACAAACTCCCCGAAGACCAAGATAACGAGACGCTCTGGAATCCTACTCCCTCCCCCTTCAAGGACACCTGGCGCAGACTATTACGGGATGTTACAGGCTTACAAACTGATACGCACGCACTCACGCACACACATAACAGCTACAGATAGACACTCTACCTCCCCCATATCCAACGCCTTCGTGGGCTTATTCCCTTCAGTGTGGGCAGGCGGAATCGGGACCAGCGCTCTTTAGCTGCAGGGACTGGAGCTGTTTGCCTACATTGGACATTTCCTATCCCCTGTACCCTAATCGTTGCAATGTTTATGTCTTGTGTTTACATGTTTTTATGTGCTTGTTGCTGAGGTATTTTTGTACCCCTGATCGCACACTGCCCTTTTCGAAGGACAGTCTGGGAGGGGATTTTTTACCCTCGTTATCCTAATGTATCTATTTCTTATCTTCTATGATGGCGCCGGTTAGGTGGCTGCCGTCGCGACTCTGTGGTCGCACAAAATCATTTCACTGCATATTGTACTCTGTATGCTGGTGTATGTGACAAATAAAATTTTAATTTGAATTTGATTTGAATTTGCTGGCGGAGAAGTACAGAGAAGGTAACAGGGAGTTGCATTGTGTCTTTTTAGATTTAGAGAAAGCATATGACAGGGTGCCAAGAGAGGAGCTGTGGTATTGTATGAGGAAGTCTGGAGTGGCAGAGAAGTATGTTAGAGTGGTGCAGGACATGTATGAGAGCTGTAAGACAGTGGTAAGATGTGCTGTAGGTGTGACAGAAGAGTTTAAGGTGGAGGTGGGTCTACATCAAGGATCAGCTCAAAGCCCCTTTTTGTTTGCTCTGGTGATGGACAGGATGACAGATGAGGTAAGACAGGAGTCCCCATGGACTATGATGTTTGCAGATGACATTGTGCTCTGTAGCGAGAGCAGGGAACAGGTGGAGGAAAATTTGGAGAGGTGGAGGTATGCTCTGGAAAGCAGAGGAACAAGGAGAACAAGGGAGATGTGCAAAGCTGTTGCAATAACAGAGGTATAAAGCTAATAAGCCATAAAATGAAGCTGTGGGAAAGAGTAGTGGAAGCTAGGTTAAGGGCAGAGGTGAGCATTTGTGAGCAGCAATATGGTTTTATGCCTAGAAAGGGTACATAAGATGCAGTATTTGCTTTGAGGATGCTGGTGGAGAAGTACAGAGAAGGTAATAAAGAGTTGCATACGACAGGGTGCCGAGAGAGGAGCTGTGGTGTTGTATGAGGAAGTCTGGAGTGGCAGAGCAGTATGGTAGAGTGCAGTGAGAGAGGACATGAAGTTAGTTGGTGTGAGAGAAGAGGATGCAGAGGATAGGGTTAGATGGAGGCAGATGATTCGCTGTGGCGACCCCTGAAAGGGAACAGCCGAAAGACAAAGAAGAAGAAGAAGACAGGGTCACAGTGGTATAGTAAACAGTACACGCATGCACGGATGTTGATTATACATCATCATCTCCTGTTTATAATTAATTATTCAACATTTCTTCATTCTTAGTAACATCTGTGTTATAACAGGAACATGAGCAGATATTTACTCATCACATTACTGCTCTTATCCAATCACAGGCTTTGGAGCTTTTTAAATAATCAACACTACTGAGTCATTTAGCTCTTGTTCTACATTTATATTTAAGTGCAGACTTTAAGAATAAGCTGAGGTGAATTTTACAGGAATGACAGAAGACACAGTGTGGAGGTCGGGTGCTGGAAGAAGTGTCAGAGTGAGAAAAGTGGCGGCTTAAATACAATATTTGTAGCATAAAATATAATTTTATTTATTATACAGGATATGAACATTCAGGATTAGGTTTGCTTCCAGAAACAGGGAAAAGCAGAGATCATCTTGTTCAGACAAAAGCAGCAGTATGAAGTCAGAGATAGCAGGGTGTCACAAGGAGACGAGCTGTTCATTTACAATCACTCTCATGCACTCATTTCTGACATTTTGTAGACTCTGACTGACTCCCTGTCTTCTGAATTCACATGGATTTCAACTTTACTGAACACAAAACATTAAAGCAATAGTTTATTGATGGAAAAAAAAAACAGTCATAAGACTTCTAATCTGCTAATCTTATATGACTGGGACTAAACAGAAATGTGTAAACTAATGGTTTTTCAACAGTTATATAACGACAGAGTCTGTAGTTTGTAATGTTCATCATCCCTAAGAGCAGAAATCAGCTTCTTTTCTGAGTCTCCTATTTTATTATTAGACAGATCCAGTTCTCTCAGGTGTGAGGGGTTTGATCTTAGAGCTGAAGTCAGAGCAGCACAGCCTTCATCTGAGACACCACAATCACGCAACCTGTAGAGAGACACAATGACAAGATATGATGTGAAATATATATCATCATAAATAAATCTTAAATTTACAAGAATTAATATTCATGTGGCCCTGTGGATGCATCATTATTATTAGTAGTAATAGTAGTTTTAGTAGTAGTAGAAGTGCTTTTTATTAATGATGATGATGATGATGATGATGATGATTACAATTATTATCATTGCTTTTTGCATTCCTTCTTCAGTAATTTTCATCCCCAATGTAAATTTATGTTTGACTGCACAGTTAAATGTGTATAAAGCACTGTCACACAAAAAAACATCCGAGAAGTTCAGAAGCTTCGAATAAAATGAACGAACTAATGAATTTTCTCAAAACGTTATAAAATTAAGTAGAGACTTAGATACTCTGTAGTAGGTTTTCTCAGTTGAATATGAAAAATATATATATTGCTGATAATCAATGCGGGAATGAATGGCGTATTGTCCAAGTGCAAGTTAATCTTGTAGCTAAACTATTTGCTTTGGGTAAAAGCGACATCTAGCGATCATTGTGTGTCAGCGACAGCTTCCTATTTAAAATAATAGGCGGTCAAATGACTGGTAAATCGCGTTAAAATTAGGCGCAGCGCTTCTAGTGTTTAAATAAAATGTGTTTAATATTTTGTTGCTCAAAATATGCTATGCAACAACTGCCAATGTGCGGCAAGCAATTCATATAAATAGTCCTTTTCTTATTAAGGTTGACAGCTAACTGCTGTAAAGTGGTACCACATAGATGCAGAGAAAGCACTTGCAAAGGAACTCATACACTCCTCTGTCAATGGCACAACTACCAAACAAAAGAACACAAAATAAAGAAAAAAACGAGAAGGACTCAGAGGCAGAGTGACTACCCTCTTCACACGTGCACTCTTTTACGCGCATTCGCTTCACACACACACACACACCTGTCAGGAGTGGTCATCTTAAAGGGGCAGCACTTTAGGTGGCCGTTACACTGCACGCTCCAGTACACGTGATAAAAGGATGATGTCATACAGACGCAGGTGCCATTTTTGGTTTGCTGATAATTTAAGATCAGCATTTTATTTAATAAATACGAGGAGGACTCATGTACAGTAGACACTGAGTATCTTATTTGAAAGTAACCTTCAAACCAGCATCTTTTTATTTCAGAGATCAAAATGTTTTTGTTGCATGCAAAAATAAAATGTTTTTTTTTTATTTCATAAATGCAACACACTATGTTTTTTTAGTAGCATAAAGGTCAAAAATTATATATGAACTTCCCCTATCTATGAATCACTTTGACTCATACACATTCACATTTCATACAAACTTAAATAATTCTTTTAATTGTGTAAAGCTGCTTTGCGACAATGACAATTGCTAAAAGCGCTATACAAATAAAATTGAATTGAATTGAATATGTGAACGCACATAGTGTGCCATAATTCAAATGCAATTGCAAACTTTGCATTACCGTTTGCTTTTTCGCCTTCGCGAGTGCACACTGACTACTAAATTTCAAATGAAAAAAAAAAGTCCATTTGCATTTGTATTCCAAATGTCTTACAAGTCATGAGCCTGCCATATTTAAATAGCAAAATCAATGAATACATTTTCTTTTTAACTTTTTCTGCGTTGCGCGTCAATCCGGCCAGAATTCAAACGTAATCGCTAATCCATTTGCAATTGCATTTCCAAGTCGTTATAGGGAAACCTGTCAATCAACGTCAGGGACGCTGCAAACGGTAATGCAAAGTTTGCAATTGCATTTGAATTATGGCAGACTATGTGCGTCCACATATGGGAAACGCAATTGCAAATGCAATGCGTGCTCCACAGCCCAGTTTTTCTCGCAGTTTTTTTTCTAGGATTCATTTGTATTTTGACCAAGTGTTTTGTTTAACGGTTTTCGCTTTATCGCTCTTCGCTTCGGATTTGTTAGACCTGATATCTGCTTCACGGACACCAATTCACGCTTCGCCCCTCGACTTTGCTATCGTCCCTCGCTTCGGATTTGTTTGATCTGGCTCTGATTGCTTTCATGGATACCGACTCACGCTTCGCCCCTCGACTACGCTATTGTTATCACTTTCGGATTCCACACACTTCAAGACACCAACAGGTGAAACGACTCTGCTCTTGTCTATCTCTGCCCTGTGCGGATCTGCATCCACTTCTGCTTCCTCCACTGCATAAACGACATCCACCAGCCATCATCCACGTTAAGGCTAACTGTGGGACCTCACTTTATTAAAACATCAGAGCCTTACTGCAGAGCTGCACCTTTACCCTTCATTACAGTTCCATATTCACTATTCAGTTGTATCCGTGATAAAGTGACACCAAGCACTACCCTCCCTATCTCCTACACTTTCATTATTAAAGTTTTTCAAGTGTCATTCCACAGTGGTGTCTGCACTTGGGTCCTATCAGCCTGCCTGACCTCGCTTGGCCCGCTGCCAGAATAATTCGGCCAGACAAAAAAGCCTTTGCAAAAGAACCTGGCTACAAGCCAGAAGACAACTCCTCTGGTCCGTCAAAGGTTATAAGAAAAAAGCGGACCGACGTCGCTCTGCAGCCCCAAGATATCGCATCAGCCAGAGAGTCATGTTGTCCACAAGGGATGTACCTATAAAAACGATCTCTCGTAAATTCTCACCCAGATTCATCGGACCGTTTACCATAATTAAGATCATCAATCCCTCTTCTGTAAGATTAGCTCTACCTTCCACCAGAGCATCAACCCAACTTTTCACGTATCCCAAATCAAACGTCTGATTCCCAATCCGCCTTCTCCCCCCCGGATCATAGATGGTGGCGAAGCATTCACGGCCGGTCGACTCCTCAAGGCCCGTCGCCGAGGGCAAGGCATTCAGTATCTGGTAGGTTGGGAGGGTTATGGACCTGAGGAGAGAAGCTGGGTTCCTGCAAAATTTATTTTGGACCCCAAATTGATTACAGACTTTTACAAACGTTTCCCGGAGGCGCTCCTTCCAAACGCCCAGAGGCGTTCGTAAAGGGGGGGGGGGGGTACTGTCACGAACCCCGGTTACTTCTCTCTTTTGTTTTGGTTTGTTGTTTTTTTTCCCCACGCTGTCAGATTTCTCTACACGCGGTCATGTTTTCTCTAGACTGTCACGTCTCTTCCCACGCCTCCGTACCGCCCCTCCCACACACACAGGTTCCCCATTCACAAATAATTTCTCTCGCTTCCTTGCTGCCGAATTATTGCGTGCTCCACAGCCCAGTTTTCCTCGCAGTTTTTTTTCTAGGATTCATGTGTATTTTAACCAAGTGTTTTGTTTAACAGTTTTCGCTTATCGCTCTTCGCTTCAGATTTGTTAGACCTGATATCTGCTTCACGGACACCGATTCACGCTTCGCCCCTCGACTTTGCTATCGTCCCTCGCTTCGGATTTGTTTGATCTGGCTCTGATTGCTTTCACGGATACCGACTCACGCTTCGCCCCTCGACTACGCTATTGTTATCACTTCCGGATTCCACACACTTCAAGACACCAACAGGTGAAATGACTCTGCTCTTCTCTATCTCTGCCCCGTGCGGATCTGCATCCACTTCTGTTTCCTCCATTGCATAAACGACATCCAGCAGCCATCATCCACGTTAAGGCTAACTGTGGGACCTCACTTCATTAAAACATCAGAGCCTTACTGCAGAGCTGCACCTCTACCCTCCATTACAGTTCCATATTCACTATTCAGTTGTATCCGTGATAAAGTGACACCAAGCACTACCCTTCCTATCTCCTACACTTAGCTTTTCAAGTGTCATTCCACAGTGGTGTCTGCACTTGGGTCCGATCAGCCTGCCTGACCTCGCTTGGCCCTCTGACACATTTCAGACACACTGCAGTCACATCAAGTCATGTTTTGCTCTGTAACTTCTCACATACGTACATCTGACCCAAAGACTCTGTGACAAATCATCAGTGTGCAGTGAAAAGAAACAATCTTCCTCCTCAGGACATTGATGATCAACCTAAAACTTCTGCTTCAGTCTCACTATTAGAGAATGTGGCTTACTGAGGAGCAGGTCATGTGACTCTCAAAGAAATGATCTTACCTCAGTGTCTCCAGTTTACAGTGAGGATTCTCCAGTACAGCAGAGAGACACTTCAATCCTGTGTCTCCTACTTCATTAAAGGACAGATCCAGTTCTCTCAGGTGTGAGGGGTTTGATCTCAGAGCTGAAGTCAGAGCAGCACAGTCTTTATCTGAGACACCGCACCTACACAACCTGTAGAGAAACACAATGACACTCTCTTCATCACCAGATTTTTATCTTTATTTAATCCTAACTTTAAAGATGATGTGTTTGTGATCACAATGAGTCTTATATTTTGTTTCTCTCAGCAGATGTGTGTACATTTACAGTATATTGCTGTACAAACAAAACAAGTCTGAAACATGGCCAAAAACAAAAACTCATCAGTTTTACACATTATTTTGTCCTCTTCTTAGAATCAGGAGTAAATTAGCACAGTGTTGTTGAAGCGGTTGCCAGATCCAAAGATTTAATAAGGAATTGTTCTACTTTTGGATTAATAGCTTGGGCTGTGGATTGAAGTCTGGAATTTCTTTTACATGCATTATTTTAATCATATTTCTACAAAGCTTGTGGAGTTAACATGTAAGGTTTCTCATATGTCTACAACATGTTAATGTCTTTTGTTCTTTTGATGTACGGGATGTACATGACGCAGGGCACCTCGCATGCACTCTAACTCGTTTTTGCATGCTGAAACTCTCATGTGCACTCAAGCTCATTTATAAGCTCATTTATAAAACAGCAAGATACACTTGCTCTAACTGCAGCAGCATTGTAACTCTACCACAATTCCAGCCAACCAAATATTAAAGTAGGATCAGTACCAGCCAATTAGAAACCGGAGGAGGGACATCTGTGTAGAAAAATTGGCTCTGTTGTTCTTAGCTTCCAGTTTAAATTCATATTTATGCATTCAGCGACGCTCTTACTAAACTTTTAGCAGCTGCAAGCTTCATCATTGTGTGTGTTAATTCATATTATTAATATTTTCATCTGAAGGAAGTAAATTTTATGGTTTTGTTAAGTAACTCTAAATTAAGTACATAGTTTAAACTATAGAATGTCTAACTAATGTGTTACTGCTAAATCTTATGCAATTTACTTCTAGTATAAAGCTCTGTAGCTCTCACCCCGTCTTTGTTCAGACAATCATTAAGGTATGTTTTTTGTTTGTGAGACAACAAATAAACCATAGTACTGTTTTATTATAATTATTATTATTTGTTTGTAACCTCATTAATAAAATCTACTACATCGTTGCTGATGTAACGTGTTTCAAAACCATGTTATAGTGTAAAAAATGCATGTACCATTCATAAAAGCTTCTAATCTCCTTTAGTGTACTGGTGACACATTTGAAATACAATAGTATAGACGATTGTGTGTACCATGTGATATAACAAAGTATATTTTTATTAACCACATAGTGTATGTTTTTATTATTTAGAGTTGTCAAGAAGTATAAAAGCATCCTACTGCTGCAATAAGAATATATTCAAATTATATTACTTATGTATTTGTTAAACAATAAAATTTGCTGTACATTAAATACATTAAAGCTACACTTTACTCCCTTATTTACCATGTCGGGTATTTACGTTAGTAAAAAGCCATATATATTATATTACCAAATGTTTTTGCTCGCCTGCCTTCAAATGTATATGAACTTGACAATCCTTGATCCATAGGGTTTACTATGATGTTGGCCCACCCTTTGCAGTTATAACAGATTCAAGACGAGACTCAAAAGAAGATTAAGATAGTGGTAATGCAACATAGTAAATGCCAACTGCCAGTAAACACGAAGAAAAAGAAGAAGAAGCTAACTACATAAATCTCCACTGCTGCCATGGTTAACTAGATGCAGGTGCAGAGTGTTCTAGGGCCTTAAAATTATCTCCAGTAGCAGCCATACAAGTAGAAGTTGGGAAAATGCCATTAAGAATCAGAAGAATAAAGCTAATGTTGGCATAACAAAGAGTTGATGGCCATCCTGAAAGAGTGCTAAAACTTGATATCAGTCCCACTGTGCCACTATACAGCTTCCCACCATGGTAACTAATAACTCCACCAATAGATGTAAGTCTAAAGCAAAGGAAAGAACAATGGACCAACCAACAGAGTATACGATTCAACTCATAGGTAAACAAATATCACTTGAGTGGGTGGAGAAGAATTATCAAGGAGAGGTGATAACTGTATCAGATAGCATGTCAGCCATCACTAGTCTGGAAACAGGAAATTCATGCAGAAAAAACATCTAGATAATATCTTACAAATAGTGTCAGAATTATACCAGATGGGTGTAAGGAGCTCTTTCCTATGGGTACCAGCACATGTAGGAGTAAAAGAAATGAATAAATAAATAATAGCACAGTTATATAACATATAATGAACCCACACAGTCTTAGTAAAATAGACAAACACACTGGGGAATGTAAATATTATGGGCAAATGGAGACACAAATACTGATAAACTGCAATAAATACCACAGGGAAAGACAGGATCTCAGAGAAACCACGCAAGAAGCTGGTCTAGAAAGGACAGTAGAAAATATACTAAGAATAAATGACCTGTAAAATATACAGTAACCAAATCAAACTGGTTTAGCAGATAAAATCTATTACAGTTTATTTTTCTCTTTTTCTTCTTCTTGATCTTGCTGTTCCACGCAAGGTCTGATGTTCCACACTCCAGCTCAGCTGGAGGTAATGCACCAATAGGCCATTAAAAAAAATTAAAAGAAGAAGAAGCTGTCTGCTTGGTGTTTTATAACAAATTGGTCAGAGAGCTGAAGCACTAACTGGTGGACAAAATGTTGAAGAACTCAAAGTTGCATCCAGATGTCCAGCTGTGATTTTCAACCAGATGGTAAATGTGCATCTTACAGTTTGTTCTGCATCTAAAGGTAGGATCCCACTATGTTTAAAATGAAACAGTTTAGGTTTTACTGCATATTATCTTTGTGTGTATTCTAATAATGCCCTGTGATTATGTTTGCATGTGTGCATGAGAAAAACTTTACAACAGGATTGTATTTTCCTGTTTTAAGCTGCTTTGTCATTTGTCAGTGGTTGTGTGTAATTGTCTTTCTGTTAAATAAAGCCAATTAATAAAGCCAAATTACTGCTTTTTTAAAGAATACGGATAAAAGGACCATTAAATAAATATATGATTATTTGCCTTTAGTTAGCTTTAGTCTCAGCTAAAGTCAGTAAGGTTTTTCCTCCAGGGACTTGGGACAGGTTTAGCTTTATTTTAGACCACTGACAGTATTGCTTTTATTGTTTTGCAATATCTCCCTGTTATCATTATAGTCTTGTAACGCTTGGATTTAATTAAACCACTGGTTACTTTGCTACGGGGTCGAGAATCAAAATACGGGTTTTTAAACAACACTTCCGGTATTGCGCAATCAAGACAGGACAAGTAAAGACGCGACACAATAACTATTTATAAACCAAACCAACGTGTATTAAACCAAACAAACCAACAAACAAACAAGGTGCACCAAAACCAATATATACAAAATATATACAAATATAAACAATGTGTAAGATGTATGCGGGTGTGTGAGTGCGTGTATGATTGTCCAGAGTCAATGTTATTGCAGTGTGTGAAATGATGCACGGGAGAGATTGGCTCGGCCTCACCGGTATAGATGACAAATCCGGGAGCTCGAGCAACGGAACGAGAGGTGAATTGTTAGTGTCTATAAGGAATAATTCGACCAGGGAAAAGTACTCCTTTAGAACCATCTAACAAACTCTCTCTCAGAAAAAACAGCGCGCTGGGTAAATCTCTCCGTGTCGGGCCGCTTGCTGGTTCCGTCTTTATACCGGCACACGTGACCCGACGCCGCTTCCGGGTTCTCTCGCGCTGCGATCGCGCATGCTTGCGAGAGCTTACCCTGTGACCAACACTGTCAATGGGGACAAGTAAAACCAGATCGGGCAAATTTCCTTGCACAGGTGAGCCGCATTAGCTCCTTAATCCATTTCCTGTTTGTTAAAATGCCCCTTTTATGTGGGTGCGCATCTTTTCCCTGGGCATTGTATTATCTAGCTTGTTTGGATTGTTGTTGTTTCACTCTTAGTTTCACCTCCTCCGTGATAAGTCGTTGTCTGTCTAGTAATGAGTAGGCTGTGTGATCAGGTGTTGGAGGGTGATTCATGAGCCTTTCAAGTGGCCCTTTTAGTTGCCGTGCCAGTGTGAGTTCTGCAGGCGTCTTTCCAGCAGTTTCCTGTTGGGCTGTATTGATGGCGAATCTGAGCTCTGGTAACCATTGGTCCCAGTTTTGGTGATGGTCCCCGACGTATGAAGCGATCATTGTCTTCAGAGTTCGGTTAACTCGTTCCGTCAGGTTCGTTTGTGGGTGGTAGCTCGTAGTTAGCTTTTGGACGCTCCCCCAGGTTTGGCAGAGGTGTGCCAGCAGCTGAGACGTAAACTGTGGTCCTCGATCGGATACTAGATATTTGGGGACTAGATATATTGGATGATGTCCAATCCCACGGTGTGTCCTGGCTCTGGAATCTCCGTGCTCTGTAGTAGCCCACTAGGTCTAGTGTTTTCCATTTTATACTGTTGACAGACGCTGCAAGTTCTCACATAGTGCCAGACGTCTTTCCGAACCGTGGGCCACCATGCCACATCTAGTAACCTCAGCAGGGTTTTTAGTTGCCCCAGGTGTCCTCCCAAGGGATTGTCATGATAGTAGTGTAAAAAGTTTTTTATTAATGACTGGGGGACAACTAGTCTAGGGGGGGAATTTTTCTCCGTGTCTTACTGGTACCCGGCGATATAACGCCCCTTGGAACGGCAGATTTAGGTTCGGTTGTATTAGTACTGGTGGGTTTTGAAGTGCGTGTTTGATGACATCCATGCTGTTCTGGCATTCTTCGGTCCACTCCCATTTTACTCCCTTCCTTTTTAAATTATTTAATGGAGCTGTTATGTCTGCAAAGTGGGGAATGAACTTGTGATACCAGCCGGCGAGACCCAGAAAACGTTGAAGAGATTTTAAGTCTTGAGGAGGAGGATATTCTGCCACCGCCTTTGTTTGCTCCGGGTCTAACTGCACACCTTCAGAGATGACATGACCAAGGAACTTCAGCCGCCTTTTGAAGAAATGACACTTTTTCATGTTGAGGGAGAGATTGGCTTGGGTGAGTCTGGAAAATACTGCGTTGAGATGCATCCTATGTTGTTCTAGTGATTGTGAATAAATAATGATGTCATCTATATAGACAAAGCAATATTTTCCTCTTAGATCCGCCAAGACTTTCTCCATTAGTCGTTGGAACGTTGCAGCTGCGTTTCTGAGTCCGTAGGGCATGGACCGGAATTGAAACAGACCTTTGGTAGTGATGAAGGCGGTCTTCTCACAGCTGTCTCTCTCCATCTCCACCTGCCAGTAACCAGATTGCAGATCCAACGTTGAGAACCAGGAGGCGCCATCCAGTGATTCAATGATGTCGTGTATTAAAGGCATTGGATAAGCATCAGGTTTGGTCTTGCTGTTCAACTTCCTAAAATCTACACAGAAACGGTAAGTCCCATCGGGTTTAGGTACTAAAACAACAGGTGACGACCATGACGAACATGAAGGTTCGATGATGTTGTCCTTCAGCATCTGGTCGACTTGATCTATAATTTTTTTCTTTAAGGGTGATACTCGGTGTGCTCTGGACCTAAATGGGGTGTCGTCAGATAAAGTGATTTTGTGTCTCTCTAATGCTGTTTTGCCCAAGATGTTGGAGGTGGTGCGGGGCCAAGCGGCCATTAGTTTCAGCAGCTCCTCTTCATTGTCGGTGTCCCAGGATGTCACACTTTTTGTGTTTTCCTCCGCACATAGGAGATCATCAGGAGTCACAGGCAAGGCTAGATACAGATTAGCTGTAGCCGGGAGATGAGTGTGTCTCCTTTGAGCTGACTTAGATGGCGCAGAGTGGGGTTGGGACGTTATGAAGGGATGATGAGAGACTCCCTCCTCTGTTTTCAGCCCGTACTCCCCGCGTGCGACGTCCAAGATGGCTCCTGTGGCTTTTAAGAAGTCAAGCCCCACGATCAGAGGGAAAGCCAGGTGAGAGTTGCTCATGATGTACGTATCCAGCTCACATTCGATAGTGTGCCAGATGTAATGAAGCCTTCTCTGGGTCTGCGCCTGGTGTGTTTTTCCATCAGCCATAACAAACCTTTGAGGAGAAGGAACATCACACCTGACCTCCTGTTCGTAGAGCTGCCTCCATAGATGTTCCCTCATCAACGTGTAGGAGCTCCCTGTATCGACCACAGCATTCACCTTCCTTCCTTGCACTGTTACTGGAATCAGGAGAAGCGAAGGAGTTGCCAGAGGTTGAGCAATGGAGAGTCCCGCTGCGTGCTTTGAAGGAACTCGCTCACCTGCCTTCTTATGACTCTTTTCCTTGTTGTGCTGAGAGTCCACCCTCTGCCAGTAGTCTTTGGAGCTCTTGCAGTCTTTTTCCACCCTAGAACCTATCTTCACCAGCTGTTCCACGGTGTTCACTGTTCCTCTCAGACATCCTGCCACTCTTGGGTTGATGTTGTTCAGGATTTGCCCCACTAGTTCTTCCTCGGAGATATCAGGCTTCCACTTCATACAGAGGGCGTGGTAGTCATAGGCGAAGTCTCTAAGGCATTGACTAGGCTGCTGTACCAGAGACCTTAAGTTTTCTTCAACTTCTGTGAGGTAGTCATCAGGTAAGAAAGCCGCCATAAATGCCCGTTTAAAAGACTTCCAGTCCTTTACCTTGCCTTTCTCTGCCTTCCACCAGCTCAGAGCAGGTCCTCGTAGCACCGTGCTGAGGGTTCCTAGCAGTTCTGGGCTGGGCAGTGGTCTGATCTCCAGATAGTTTTCACACTGCTCGATGAAGTTAAGAACATCCGCTGTCTCTGAAGCGTCGCCAAAGGCTGGAAACTCCAGGCGGATGGGTGGTCGGCCATAAAAGGAAGAAGAAGTGGGTGAAACTGAGGAGGTAAGCTGAGCAGAAGCGTGTGGTTGAACACAAGGAGGAATGTCGTATGTTTCATGACTGCTTATGTGCTTTACCTTTGCCGTAGATGCGGTGATTGCAGTGCTGGGAGAATGTAGAACAGGAGATTGGGGAGATGCAGGGGTGTAGGCCTTTAACCTTTGGATGGTGGGCGTACTCGTGAGCCATAGTTTTTTCATCTGGTTTTCCCAGATTACGTCACGTCGCAGAAAACAGTCAGTGACAGCTCTTTCCAGTTTCTCCAGGGCCTCTTGGCAGTAGCGCTCCAGCCCTTCTAGGCTAGCGTCCACTGCGTCCCGAAAACTGCTTTCTCTGTTCAGACTGCTGTTTATGGATTGTCTAAAATCCTGCTCCAACGTGTTCACTTTGTCAGTAAGCGCCCCCATATCCTCCTTGCATTGATTCAGTTCAGTTTGCAATGTATGCACAACATTAATATCAGACACAACATCATCATCATCATTATCATCATTATCATCATGTCTGTCAGATATATATAGTGAACTAATCAATGAGGTTATTTCAGCTGTAGGGTTACGGCGTGTAACAAATGCATCATCTACATCCTCCAGCACATTATTAGCTACAGCAAGGTCGGCCTGCACGGCACCACTAGCATTAGCATTAGCAATGTTAGCATCCATTTTGTTCTGCCAAGACACACAAAACCGGAAAATACCCGAAAATACAGATTCCCCGTACGTACGGGCCACCACTATGTAACGCTTGGATTTAATTAAACCACTAGTTACTTTGCTATGGGGTCGAGAATCAAAATACGGGTTTTTAAACAACACTTCCGGTATTGCGCAATCAAGACAGGACAAGTAAAGACGCGACACAATAACTATGTATAAACCAAAACAACGTGTATTAAACCAAACAAACCAACAAACAAACAAGGTGCACCAAAACAATATATACAAAATATATACAAATATAAACAATATGTAAGGTGTATGCGGGTGTGTGAGTGCGTGTATGATTGTCCAGAGTCAATGTTATTGCAGTGTGTGAAATGATGCACGGGAGAGATTGGCTCGGCCTCACCGGTATAGATGACAAATCCGGGAGCTCGAGCAACGGAACGAGAGGTGAATTGTTAGTGTCTATAAGGAATAATCCGACCAGGGAAAAGTACTCCTTTAGAACCATCTAACAAACTCTCTCTCAGAAAAAACAGCGCGCTGGGTAAATCTCTCCGTGTCGGGCCGCTTGCCGGTTCCGGCTTTATACCGGCACACGTGACCCGACGCCGCTTCCGGGTTCTCTCGCGCTGCGATCGCGCATGCTCGCGAGAGCTTACCCTGTGACCAACACTGTCAATGGGGACAAGTAAAACCAGATCGGGCAAATTTCCGTGCACAGGTGAGCCGCATTAGGCATTATCCATTTCCTGTTTGTTAAAATGCCCCTTTTATGTGGCTGCGCTACAGTCTATAAAGTCAAATGTCCGAAATAAAATTAAAACTTATTATGGAATTGATTAAAATGCAAGTTTAAAAATGATTGTCTTTGCCAGAGAAAATAAACACATAAATGAGTGTGTGGATGATATTTTGTTAATTTTGCTACAGGTTTGGCCAGTTGTAACTGGAGAACCCCCAGGCTGAGCCAGATCATTGACGATCGTGTCCAATAGTGGGTGGTATTGCATTGTTCTGCTGCGTGGCTGGTATTGACTTGAACTGCAGTATTTGTAGATTCTGTCAGAATTTAAGGGGCACTTTAAGATTTTCTTTATGTGAACATTGTGTGAATTTTCCCATGTCTCTATGTCTATAAACAAACCACCTCCTTGTGCTTCCTTGTGCCCATGGCCATGTCCAGACGAATATTTATCCAAATTGCTGACACTGTTTTGTCCAACCGGAAAATAATGTATTTCCCTTTATCTGTCTGTCTCTGGGTCTCCATATGACTAACATTTTAATAATGTTTGTTTTTTGGAAGTATAGGATGTATGGGACATAGAAAATCTGGTCAAAAGCTCAAAAATGGTTTCTTTGTTGATAATGGACAGAGAACCTTAAGGCACATTGTGTGTGTGTGTGTGTGTGTGTGTGTGTGTGTGTGCGGCTCTTTCCTGGTTTGGGGTAAGCTAGTATTATAGCAAGGAGCGATGGACAAAGCTCTTCTCTTTAGGTTTACTAACAAGCCGCTCTCAACTCTGTGTCACTCTCAACACATCTGCATCAGAAATCACCATGGCAACTGATCCGCATTAAAACTGAACAAGGTGGTGCCCTCCCAAAAAGCAATGCGATATAAAAACAGTGTGAAGTAACTCCTCATTTTCTATGTTAAACATCCAGTAGTCAGGGGCATTTCTAGGATTTTCAGTTAAGGGGGGCTCAGCCCCCGTAGGTGTTTAACACATATTTGGCTTGTTCAGAATCAGTACTTAAATGAGTCACACTGTTTACCGTATAAACATTTTTCTATGTACAGGTACAATCAGAAAAATGTAACCAGAAAACAGCATATAACTTTAAACTTGCATTGATTAGCAATATAAACAACACACCTGAGGCTAAATTGAATAAACTGTGTGGGCGCCAATAATATCAAACATTTATCTGTTAATTCTTTGACAATACTGCTGCTTTTTGTTGGAAACTGGCAGACATAAAAAAAAGTGAAATATAGTTTCTGATGCAATGACTTCAATCAATGTTGAAAAAACAGTGTTAATGTGCCTAAGAGGCTGCGCTTTCAGAGAACTGAACTAAACAGAGAACTGTAGATGGAAGGTCCTTCAAGTCACATGGGAGTAGGTCTCTAAATGAGCAGCAGGTAAGAATAGAACATTTTTTTTATGTGACTTGAAAAACCTTCCATCAGTTAAATATAATCTTATATTATATTATATAAATATTTAAACTTTGATCATCATGTTATCTAGTTTAATTTAGTGTTTTAGCTACATAAATAAGACAGTAGGTTCTCTATTCAACCCCTTAAAATTTCAAAGCTACCAGGCTATTTATTCAAATTCATTAATATAGACAAACATTGTTTTAATGTAATTAAACAAAGCATTATTTTGTTTATATTCATTAAAATAGTAACTTTTTCGAAATCAAAGTGACAAAAACCCTACTCTAAGGCTAATAAATGTATTTTATGATTTGGGACATTATTTAATACACTGCAATATTTATTACAAATAAGGATTCTTCTATCTCTGTAAATCACACTTCTATGCAGTTAAAATGAGTGCACTGAATGCTGTCTGTCACTATTTTTTATTATTTATGTGTATAACTCTATGGTTGTTAATGCCATATGCACTGTGTAATGTTTTATATAGACGGTTAGGTTTTCCAATTAAAACAGCGACGACATGATTGCTTTACAGTATAAAGTAGACTACAGGTTCATAGAGTGTGTATTAAGGGCTTCATTTTCACCAGAGGAAACAGTTGGTGTGATGAGGGTGAACACAGCAAAGATTTGACTGATTAATCCCTCAGGACATTTTGTAAACTGTATTTATGAGAAAGGACTGCACTGATGCAGATATAACAATTTATCGAAAAACACACTCCTTGCCTTAATCCTCCCTCTGTTATGGCGTATTAAAGACCGCGCTGAAAGACGGGGAGGAGCCGAAGTCTGACGAAACCTTGATATGAAATTTAAAGGGGATTATGGGCGACCAGCATTGTGTGTGAAGTTTATGGAGAATTTTTAGGGGGGCTGAGTACAAATGTTAGGGGGGCTAAAGCCCCCCTAAAAATGGCCTAGCGACGCCCATGACAGTAGTGATGGTGCACTGTGATCTCCTCTCATACACACACCTATTAATCCTGTTCTCAACTTCAGCCCTGTTTTACCGAGTGTATTTGAGACAGTGAGTTTATTTAGAGATATTCTTTATTTTTGACAAAATCTGAAATAATCCAAGATTATTTTCTGTTTCTATGATGCAGATCTGGCAAACCTGTTTTTAGAAGCTAGATTGAGACGAATGTTCACTGGAAAAAAAAAACAACAACATTATTTCAGCTTTAAGACCAATAAAATGTTTCTCATTTGCATTTCCCTGCTGCTTTTAAACCCTACAGCTCACACACAGTGCATTTAGTTTGTGTCCCAGGTGCAGTTTGTGTGATTAGTTACAGTGTTTTAGTAAATTTCACAGTCATTTCAGACACACTGCAGTCACATCAAGTCATGTTTTGCTCTGCAGCTTCTCACATACGTACATCTGACCCAAAGACTCTGTGACAAATCATCAGTGTGCAGTGAAAAGAAACAATCTTCTTCCTCAGGACATTGACGATCAACCTAAAACTTCTGCTTCAGTCTCACTATTAGAGAATGTGTCTTACTGAGGAGCAGGTCATGTGACTCTCAGAGAGATGATCTTACCTCAGTGTCTCCAGTTTACAGTGAGGATTCTCCAGTACAGCACAGAGACACTTCACTCCTGAGTCTCCTATATTATTCTCAGACAGATACAGTTGTCTCAGGTGTGAGGGGTTTGATCTCAGAGCTGAAGTCAGAGCAGCACAGCCTTCATCTGAGACACCACAATCCCACAACCTGTAGAGAGACACAATGACACACTCTTCATCACCAGATCTTTATTTTGGTTTACTTTTTATAAATATGATGTGTCTGTCATGTTGGACTATCTCTCCTCTCTTGACCAGTCACAAGCTTAACACTGACCAAAAACATTAACACTGTTTAGTGACCTCAGTCAACAAAGATTATAACAGGGAGCAACGAGCTGTGCAGACCATCGGCAAAATATACAGTGGAACCTTGAATTACGAGTATAATTCGTTCCAGAAGCGGGCTCGTATTCCAAAATGCTCGTAAAACAAATTTTATCATTTTCCCATAAGAAATAATGAAAACTTAAATTATTTGTTCCACAGCCCCAAAAAATAAATATATAAGAATAATTAATAAATTATATAAAGTAAAAATAAAACAAATTAACTAATCTAACTAACCCTAACCCCACTTTACCTTAAAAAAAGTAAAAATAAATCCAGACAGATAAGTGTTTCCGTTTGTGCGCGCAGGTGCTCTGTGTGTGTGTGAGGCTAGAGTAAGAGGAGACCCTTGCTTTCAGATCCTCCTGTCTACCTTCTCTCAGTTTACACCATAAACCTCTCCTCTCGTTTGAATATTACACAAAACACGCACACACACACACACTCACACACACATTAACGGAAAGACTGTTTTGTCAGAAAAATTTATTAAGCAACATCGCTAATGACACTTGTGTGAGCGCATAGTAAAGGAATCACTGCTGAAAAGTAAACAAACAAACAAATGGACCTGCACTTTACCTTTGAAAAGAATCGCGACAGAGCAGTGTTTCTTTGTAGAGCAAAGTATTTGTAAGTATTTGTGTGTGTTTGTGTGTGTGCTAAGCAGAGAGAGGGTGCTTCACACACACACACAAACACACACACACACACTAAGGACAAAAGAGGGAGAGAGAGAGAGAGAGAGAGAGAACCGGCAAAGTGTTAAATTACGCGCGCACACACACAACGACGGGCTGAATCAGAAAGGGAGAACATGGATTTTTAACCTCTAAGGAAACTTTCTTTTGCCTCACATGCGCGCACACGTGTGTTATTAGAAACAGTACATGCGCGCTTTCAAACACAAAATAAAATATGTTTTACACACACATACGTGGTCACAGTGTTATAGTAAACAGTACACGCCTGCATGGATGTTGATTATACCAGTGAGAGGCGAGCACTAAGACCCAAGAGGGGTGCACGATTCCGCAGTGCAAGAGAGAAAAAAATAAATTTTTGGCTCACGTGAAGCTCGGCGTCAAAAAAAGAAGCGTATGCGTGATACATGATACTCTGTACTTGTGAACCAAGAATTGTTTTTTAAGTCAAAATTTATTAAAAAAAAAATCTTTGCTCGTCTTGCGGAACACTCGCAAACCGCGTTACTCGAAATCCGATGTTTTACTGTCCTTGCTTTCAACTTAGTGTACATGCCTGATTTTATTCTTGTCAGAGCCAGGCCAACATCAACAAACATGGCAGGCAATGATTACAACTCCCAACACAGCTTAGCAGCGTCACTGGAATGCTATTGGCACATATGTGCAATCAATTTCACCATCAACCAGGTCGATGATGACCATTTTTATTCATACGTTCACATTTCATACAAACTTAAATAATTCTCTTGATTGTGTAAAGCTGCTTTGCGACAATGGCAATTGTTAAAAGAGCTATTTAAATAAAATTTAATAAAATTTAATATTTTCTACGTGTAACCAGAGGATTCCAGTAGGATTTAATCAGACAGGATTTTGAATTTTATCTTATAGGTTTCCATGAAGTAAACATGATGACACTCGAGGAGCTTAGTTCATGAGTAGTACTTATCTCCTACCAATTGTTATAAAATGCATATTTGTCACTGTGCAGTGGTAAAGGTACATCATACAGGTGTGGGTAACTACAGACCTTCTTGAAACTATCTGCCTTTTTAAGCATGCCTGCTGAATACACTGTCCCTGCTGTTTACATGCATATTACATCTTGTAAGAGGATGAGGATGAGCAAGTACTGTATGTGAACAAATACAGTTATGACTTTGCTGGTTGACTATAGCATCATTACATGGGTTGTGCTATTTTAGGCAAATAACAAGACTGTATACACCCGCTTTTAATGTGTACGTGTCAGGGTTGGTGCCAGAGGGGTGGGTAAAATTTATTTATTTTTATCCTAAGGTAGGCCATATTTAATTGTTTTTGTTTGAGTAAATATTTTAAATGTATTTGTACAAACTGCAACACTAAACTGAAACATTAAAAATATACAGAACTTGCAATGCAGGTTAAGATGCACGGTTGGCGTTTGCACTGTATGTGGGGATGTTGTGTGCGTGAACCACTGCCCATGTTTCCAGAATCTCATTCCAAGCCTTTCTTTAAAGTTGGCAGCTGTAGTTACATACCAGGTACTGGGTTAATGTGTTCTGTGTTAAATACCAGGTAACATATTATGCTCATAAGAAACGTAATGGTATGTAAGTGAGCATCACATAGAGACAGTGATGAGGAGTCACAGTTTCTTCCTTAAAGGGGTCATACGGGCCTACATGCACTTTTTTAAGCTGTTTGGACTGAACTGTGTGTTAGGAGAGTGTGTACACAACCACTCTACGATGATAAAGAGCCGCCCAGTGGTTTTCTTTTTATTTATTACAATAACATGCCCCTTCTGAAATCAGGCCAATCGCAAATGCCTGTCACTGTGACGCCACACCACAAGAGGCCACTCCTACGCTAGTTGATTGACACTGGTGTTTTAGCAAAGACCCGCCCCGAGTGAGAAGAAGCTGTCGGCCATTGTTTTTCGCCGCTGGAGCAAAATGTCGCCTAAGCCAGTGTGTTGTACAGTTGTTGGGTGTAATAACGAACACAGCAGTCGTCATTTACTACCGACATCTGAGCCGCTGAGGACACAGTGGCTGAATTTTGTTCTTAAAGGGGTCATACAGGCCTACATGCACTTTTTTAAGCTGTTTGGACTGAACTGTGTGTTAGGAGAGTGCGTACACAACCACTCTACGATGATAAAGAGCCCCCCAGTGGTTTTCTTTTAATTTTTTACAATAACATGCCCCTTCTGAAATCAGGCCAATCGCAAATGCGTGTCACTGTGACGCCACACCACAAGAGGCCGCTCCTACACTAGTTGATTGACACTGGTGTTTTAGCAAAGACCCGTCCCGAGTGAGAAGAAGCTGTCGGCCATTGTTTTTCGCCGCAGGAGCGAAATGTCGCCTAAGCGAGTGTTGTGTACAGTTGTTGGGTGTAATAGCGAACACAGCAGTCGTCATTCACTATCGACATCTGAGCCGCTGAGGACGCAGTGGCTGAATTTAGTTTTTAAAGCTAACGGCCCCACCGATTTACCTAAATGCGTTCATGTTTGCGATAATCATTTTTTAACAGACTGCTTTATGAACGAGGGTCAATATAAAGCAGGTTTTACTAGGAAGCTGCTCCTAAAAAATAGATCTGTACTAACGCTTCGTGTTCCTGCTTCATCTTCACCAGGCTCAGTGAGTAATTTCTTTTTTTATGACTCTTTGCAGATCGCCTTTTCTAATAATCACGATGAATGCGGAGTGTAAGTTAACTTATACTCTCACACTCTAAAAAATGATTCTGTGGCCTTGTAAAATTCACAGTTATAAAAAGGTTATGTTACCTTAATAAAATCTCTAAAAGTCACATACATGATTGTTTTAGTTAGACAAATCAAAATAAATGCCTAAAAAAACAGCTATTAATTTTATCTTAAATTTACACTATAATTTAAGTTTACTTCACTAGTAAAAATCAGTATTTGACTAACTTAATTATATTTTTAACATGCACTTAATATTTTTTGATACATTTAAATCAAAATATCTGTTAATGGAGTAATTGTACTGATTAGTTTCAAGAACTACAATTATCACTCATTCCAACTCAATATTCTTTATGTTTAACAACAAAAACTTAAATAATTGAGTAAATTGCCCTGTGCAA
Source organism: Clarias gariepinus (assembly GCF_024256425.1). Classification (NCBI taxonomy): domain Eukaryota; kingdom Metazoa; phylum Chordata; class Actinopteri; order Siluriformes; family Clariidae; genus Clarias; species Clarias gariepinus. The sequence goes on from NC_071111.1 coordinate 27,651,405, forward strand.
GTGTTCATGGGAAGTCTGGTGTAACATCAGAGACAAGAAGGCTGTGAGGATGTGAGAATGGACATGAAGCACCTGGAACACTCCTTACAAATCCTGGTGAGTAAACAGCTAACACAAGTTACTGTAATAATGACTCTGTCTGCCTGCACACACAACTTTATAGGGTGTGAGTTACTGTTCTGAATCCTGCCACAGCCGAGCTACAGAGCTAACGATAGCTAGCAACAGGCCAGTCCTGGGGTTCATAGTGATTTAGCTTGTTTGTTCCAACCACCAAACTGCTCAGCTAAAGCGCGTTTAATACAGACACTTAAACTCTGGTGTAAAAGGAGAGATTTAACACCGAGCAGCAGCGCGTGCATGTCCGCGTTTTTCCCGGGTTTCTCGGTGTAAACGGCGGCGGTTGTGCCGCAATATTTGAATTTCTCCCGCCAAATGCGGTGATTTTGCGCAGCCAACCGCCACTGTGGCGAGAATATAAAACTAGCATGTTCAAATAATTACCGCATGTGTACCGGTCCACCTCACACACTGAACCGCGAGTCTGCTCGGTCACTCCGACACTTTAAGGAGGAAACGCGGACCAAATCCGGTTTAAACAGCAGAAATGAGGTGCAGTGTCCGGACTCTGGTTCTGTTTTATCCGTTACTGTATATGAGTATTTTTAACATGATTAAACACTGAGCACGCAGCAGCAGATGTTATAAAATAAATGTGCTAAGTACTGTACTAGTAACTAAAGCTATGAAATATAAAGATTTAGTGAAAATACAACATTTCTCTCAGAATTAGAATTGGGAGAAAGTAATATGAAATTTAAATATTTATATTTACAATGTTATGTATGTTCTGATATGTAAGTAAAAGGAACTAAAACTGATTGATTTTGTGTGTTTGTGTGAAACATGTTATATATTTTCTATATCTCTTTCACAGCACCAACACCACTAATGAAGAGAAGTTGAATGGAGATAAAACAGGAGGTAAATATCAACTTTTTAAAATGTTACAGAAGTATTAAATCTGTAACCATTGAATCAAAGATAGAAATTAAAACAAGGCTTGAAATATTTCACTTTACCTATAATAAGTCTAGACTATACAAGTTTTCCACTCGAGTATACTAGATTTTCCATTAACCAAAGAAAAAAATTGATATAGTTGATAGTCATGCATAAATAAAGTTGGGTATCATTTTTATACAAAGGACAAAAACATGTACAAGGGACGTTCAAGTCAAAGCGGGACCATTGATTGTGCAGAATAACAGGACACCCCCTTTATTTTTTCGAGAATTTTCATCACAAGTCCCGCTTTGACTTAAACACCACTCATAGATCAGTGTGATGATGTATATTAGTCCAAAAAGTATGTATTTGAACAGAAGTACTATTTTACCAGTCTGGTAGACTTTATATTAACAGTCACACTTGTACTTACTTGTATACTATTGTTCCTTTTTTAGGTGCCAGCATTATGGGATGGCGGTGTAAACTGTGCATTTGTCGCATCATCAAAAGGAATTTCGATCATTATGGAGTGAAGCATGGTACTGTTGGTCATGGATATTTAGTGTCCTGTGTTTATTTAGACTGTCATTGCTTCTTTAAGACCTGAGAAGGTCTGCACACACATTTGTATGGATCCTACAGTTTGCAGGAAACTGAAGTGTGAAGGTGTGCAATCTTTTAGATGTAAAATGTGACTCATTGGATTCTAATACAAAAGTCTACTTTCCACATGTTAACTGTATAATACTTGTAGCAGAAGTATTGTTTCTGAGACTGTTTACTAATATGATAAATCCAGCTCTCTGTTTATGATCTTGTTACATGTCATTTGCATTTGAGTTTAGACTTCATGTCTTGTCAAATTTCGCAAATAAATGTTTAATTAAAATGGTAATGTGTGTATTGTTTTTCATTCAGTTAAAATATTTAGTAAATGTAGCACATTTGTTTGTTAAATAATAGTATAATTTTCAGTATCTTCTACCTTCCATTTCAATTATATCTACTCAATTATTTTACTCATTTTCACTTTGCATTAACTTCTGATTTTCATTACATTTACATAATTTTGTACATCATAGTACTAAATATAGTTATTCAGGTCTACTTAATTTTTTTACTGACTTGTACTCAACTCATTAGGTATATTTTACATGATTTTTACATTTTTTTTATATTTACTCAATATTTTTAAGTGTAAAAATGTTTCACCAAAAAAATTGAGTACAGCACAGTTTTATTTTTTAGAGTGCATACAGCATGGTTATGGCTATGTGTATATCCGTCTCTATATAATCCCTAATCGCCCGTTTATAATAAACAATGCATTAAGGTGATTGTCTAGTTGCAAACTGTGTACGTAGTCGGAAAACTATATTATGCTTACCTTTGTTACGTTAGATGGTTTATAACAATGTCTGTCGAAGATTTAGAAGTCATGTAAACACATCAGTAAACACATTGCGTCCGTATCTCTCTCAGTAAGCTTCTGCGCTTTATGTTGTTGTTGCTCGCGGCAGCGAAACAGCCCGTTAATTCATGCCCATGCAGTGATGAGAAAGACAAATCAAGTCGATGCATGTCCATTCTTTTAATTTCTGCGTTGTTAGGCGATATTACAAACTTCCACGAAGGTTCCGTATTTAAATAAAACCAAAAACTACTGAAGAAAACAAGCTCAGGCTCTTTATTCCAGCGTTTTCCAGTTTGGACTGCATTACCCACAAAGCACTGCGTTGTGGGCAATGCTTTGTGGGTAATGCAGCCCAAAGCATTGCCCGCACTGGACTACACTTCCATGGCTATACCCCACGTGTGTTGTGAAGACACGCCCCACAGAACTGGGTGGGCGGGCTCAGCAGAGGTCATGAGCATTTAAATTAGCATGTACTGAAACAGGTTGCTGAGAACAGAGCTAGTTTTTACCAGTTAAAAGTAGTGTTTTTTTTACACAACCATTGAGAATTTTTATTTAAATATATTGCAAACTTTTCATTAGGACCCTAAAGATCATATTAACATTTACTGAAACATGTTTCTGGATGATCCCTTTAAAGCTAACGTCCCCGCCGATCTACCTAAATGCCTTCATGTTTGCCCTAATAATTTATTACCAGACTGCTTTATAAATGCGGGTCAGTATAAAACAGGTTTTGCTACGAAGCTGCTCCTAAAAATGGATCTGTACTAACTTCGTGTTCCTGCTTCATCTTCACCAGGCTTGGTGAGTGTAATTCCTTTTTCTATAAATCTTTGCGGATCGCCTTTTTAATAATCACGATGAATGCGGAGTGTAAGTTAACTTATACTCTCATAGAACATGGTTATGTCTTTTTCTCTGTGTACATCCGTCTCTATATAATTCCTAATCGCCCGTTTATAATAAACAATGCATTAAGGTGATTGTCTAGTTGCAAACTGTGTACGTAGTCGAAAAACTATATTATGCTTACCTTTGTAACGTTAGATGGTTTATAAAGATGTCTGTCGAAGATTAAGAAGTCATGTAAACACATCAGTAAACACATCGCGTCTGTATCTCTCTCAGTAAGCTTCTCCTCTTTTGTTATTGTTGCTCGCGGTAGCGTAACAGCCCGTTATTTCATGCACATGCAGTGATGAGAAAGACAAATCGAGTCGATGCATGTCCATTCTTTTAATTTTTGCGTTGTCAGGCGATATTACAAACTTCCACGAAGGTTCCGTACTTAAATCAAACCAAAAACTACTTAAGAAAAAGGCTCAGGCTCTATATTCCAGCGTTTTCCAGTTTGGACTGCATTACCCACAAAGCACTGCGTTGTGGGCAATGCTTTGTGGGTAATGCAGCCCAAAGCATTGCCCGCACTGGACTACACTCCCATGGCTATACCCCACGTGTGTTGTGAAGACACACACCACAGAATTGGGGGGCGGGCTCAGCAGAGATCATTAGCATTTAAAGGAACATGGTAACATGGTAAAGGAAACAGGTTGCTGAGAACAGAGCTAGTTTTTACCAGTTAAAAGTAGTGTTTTTTTTACACAATCATTGAGAATTTTTAAAATAAATATATTACAAACTTTTCATTAGGACCCTAAAGATCATTTTAACATTTAATAAAAAATGTTTCTGGATGACCCCTTTACCCACCAATTGATGAAATACAACAGGCAACAGAGCAGAAAAATCTAATTTACGAAAAATTGCCCACTGGCTAACAGGACATGAGAGAAAGGTCAAAAGATTAGCCTCTGAAAAACCTACTGGCTTCCAATAAACCCATCAGCATTTAATTAAACCCATGATTTAATTAAATTTTTTTAAACAAACCATGACAATATGGTGGCGTAGTGGTTAGCACTGCTGTTAACACCTTGACCTCCAGGGTCCGGGTTCGATTTCTGCCTCGGGTCTGTGTGCATGAAGTTTGCATGTTCTTCTCATGCTTTGTTGGTTTCCTCTAGGTACTCCCACAGTCAAAATACTAAGATTAGGCTAATAAATACAAGTCACCACTGGCCTTTACAGTCCCTAGTTGGAGTACAGAGTACAGGGTGCTATGATTATCCTAGTAGTAGCTACTGTACAGCACCCAAAATCCTTATGAGACAACCCCGATAGTTTCTGTGACTTTAAAGGAATTATCTTACCTCAGACTTTCCAATTTACTGTGAGGATTCTCCAGTACAGCAGAGAGAGTCTTCACTCCTGAGTCTCCTAGTGTAGTGTAGAACAGATTCAGTGTTTTTACAGTCAGATGCAGTTCTGTTAGATTGGAGGTTTCTGAGTTGAGTGTTGAGACCAGAGCTGAACAAATTTTCACTCCAATTTTATCACACCTGATACTGAATAAAATAAAATAATACATAATAAAATAGAGGTAGATCAAATAATCAAACAAATGAGCAAATCTTTCACTTAACCTTCTTATTTAATACATTTTAAAAAGTTTAAACAAATATACAAAAGAGAAGCACACACACAGACAACTAAAGCTATCACTTTGTGTTTCACCCAAATGAGTGTCAAACACCAAACAGGAAGTATACTGTATATCCCCATGATCACCTGGCCCTGAAGGTACACGAGAGATTTTGTAAAATTCTGGCACTTGGTGATACTACTGTATGTCAAATTCCAAATTGCATTTGTAAGTGCACATTAAGAGAGCGCCACATGATGGTGCCATTGCAACTTTGTAATTGCTAAACCAATGCACCAAATTTCCAACATAAACCACATAACTTTTTTAATTATTTTTAAATAGTGAGTCATAATAGTGGTCATAATAATTCAGTCATAATAATCAAATAGTCATAATAATTTACTACATAACATTTAGTCTTATATACTATTCACATGGGATTAGTATTATCTGGGCATCTAATGTGATTTAGAAATTAACCCCCCCACACACACACATTTATATATGACCCAACCAAATCCTGGCCAAATCACAGAAATGCTGATTCGCACAGGTCTTATATTATCACAGGTCCTTAGTGTTCAGGGAAATATGGTACTGTAGGTCATTTGTGAGGGAATTTTTACTTTTCAAATTACAGACATGACCAATTCACACAGGATTAGGATCACAGGCAAGCTCATTTGTTTGTCTATTTTCTTCAAAAATGATTTTGTTCTTATTTAATTTATATTTTATTCCTTATTTATTTGTAGTAACCCCACCCTGAATCATGTTGAGGTCAAAACATCCCACAAATATTTGTAAAAGTGTTTTCAGTTTCTCTCTTTCTAACACTGTAACAGTAGAACAGTTATTTTTAGCTTTACTTACGTTGCTTTTCTGGATGCTGCAATCACAGGCATCAGCTTCGGAAGAACATCATCTGTTATCTTATCTTCACTGATATATTTACTCAGGTCAAACTCTTCCAGCTCCTGTGCTGATGTCAGTAACACAAACACCAGAGCAGACCACTGTGATGAAGAGAGTTTATTTTGTCTTCCAGATTTCAGGTAGCGTTGGATTTCCTCCTCTAGAGAATTATCACCCAGTTCATTCAGACAGTGGAACAGATTGATGGATTTCTCTGTAGAACGCTCTTCACTGATCTTCCTCTTAATGTACTGAACTGTTTTCTCTGTGCTCTGGGAGCCACTTCCTGTCTGTGTTACTAAGACCTGTAAGAGTTTCTGACTGGACTCCAGTGAGAGACCCAGAAGAAAGCGAAGGAAAAGATCCAGATGTCCAGTCTGACTTTTTAAAGCTTCATCTACAGCACACTTGTGTAAAACTGTTATTTCTTGCTTCTTCTGTTTCGAAGCTTGACTCTTTTTAAGAACATTTTTATTGTCTATCCTGAACATCAGGTGCACATACAGAGCTGCGAGGTGTTCCTGAATGCTCAGATGAACAAAGCAGTACACTTTATTCTGGTGAAGTCCAAACTCCTCTCTAAACATCTGCGTACACACACCTGAGTACACTGCTGCTTCTCTCACATCAATGCCACACTCACTCAGGTCTTCCTCATAGAAGATCAGGTTCCCTTTCTCCAGATGCTCAAAAGCCAGTTGTCCCAGTTTAAGAAGCATTTCTTCATCACTCTCCTGCTTCTTTTTGTACTTTTCTCTTATGATGTTTATCTGAATGATGAGGAAGTGTGTGTACATTTGAGTCAGAGTCTTGGGGATCTCTCCACTCTCTGCTGCTTCACCCAACATTCTCTCTAGAACAGCGGCTGAAATCCAGCAGAAGACTGGGATGTGACACATGATGTAGAGGCTTCTTAATGACTTCAGGTGTGTGATGATGTTATTGGCCAGGCTCTGATCACTGATCCTCTTCCTGAAGTACTCCTCCTTCTGTGGCTCATTGAACCCTCGTACCTCTGTGACTCGATGGACACACTCAGAGGGGATTTGATCAGCTGCTGCAGGTCGGGAGGTGATCCAGATGAGAGCAGAGGGAAGCAGATTCCCTTTGATCAGGTTTATCAGCAGCACAGGCACTGATGCTGATTCAGTTACATCACACACTCTCACTGTGTTCTGGAAATCTAGAGGAAAACGACACTCATCCAGTCCATCAAAAATTAACAGAACCCTTCTGCTGGACATTTCAGTTTCTTTTATTTCTTTAAAAAAGACATGAAGGAGCTCCATTAGACTCAGTTTCTGGTCCTTCATCAAATTCAGATCTCTAAAAGGAAGTGGAAATATGAGATGGACGTCCTGATTTGCTTTCCCTTCAGCCCAGTCCACAATCAACTTCTGCACAGAGACAGTTTTTCCGATGCCAGCGACTCCCTTTGTCAGCACAGATCTGATGGGTTTGTCTTGTTCAGATAAGGACTTAAAGATGTCATTGTATTTGATTGGTGTTTCCTCTGTTGTTGTTCTCCTGGACGCTGCTTCGATCTGTCTCACCTCATGTTCATTATTGACATATCCACTGTCTCCCTCTGTGATGTAGAGCTTTGTGTAGATCTCATTCAGGAGTGTTTGGGTTCCCAGGTTTATTATCACTCCATTCAAGAACTGAAACTTCTTCATTAGATTTAATTTGAATCTAATCTCGAATTCATTTACAGCATCAGATTCTGTGTCGTGTCTGTGAGATGGTGAAGTAGAATGTGGTGAGACATGGGGTCCAATAATTAATCTTTAAGGTCTTATTTTTCTGACTGTTTATCACTAATAAAATATATTCTACTGTATGTTTTCTATTATCTTATCACACTTACCCTGTATCTGTGATGATGTTCTTTGTTAATGTATCTCTTGCCTTCTGTTGAGCACTGTGAACAAAAGTGCAGTTAATAATTTCCACGATATTCTAAATATGGGGTTTAAAGGCAATGTAGTAATACATCTGAATTGAGATGCATGAGGTGCATAAATTATGTCCCCATGATCACCTGGCCCTGAAGGTACTCGAGAGATTTTGTAAAATTCTGGCACTTGGTGATACTATGTCAAATTCCAAATTGCATTTGTAAGTGCACATTAAGAGAGCGCCACATGATGGTGCCATTGCCACTTTGTAATTGCTAAACCAATGCACCAAATTTCCAACATAAACCACGTAACTTTTTTAATTATTTTTAAATAGTGAGTCATAACATTAGTGTCTCACATATTTACTACATAACCTTTAGTCTTATATACTATTCACATGGGATTAGTATTATCTGGGCATCTACACACACACACACACACACACACACACCCTCATCCGCCTCCTTAAAAATACCTTATAGCATTTTAATGCAGCTTCTATATTCTAAATATGGGGTTTAAAGGCAATGTAGTAATACATCTGAATTGAGATGCATGAGGTGCATAAATTCATATAAGTAGATTAAAATGTCTTTATAATCATTATAGATTTTCCTGCTCTGCATGGTCCTTATGAATTTTGTCAACCAGAGAGTAAGTTTACTGTAACTAACCAGGCATAAATTCCTGTTAAACCTTCATTCTGTGCAAAAATACATTCCAAAGTTCAGCCAATATGAAACTTTTGCAGTCCCAATTATCAAGTAAAACTTTCTTTCTGCAGGGGCAAATAAATTCACTAGTCCTAGTTCAAACTAATGAAATAATCTGTCCTGGACGCAAAGAAAAAAGTTTTTCTTAAACATTTTTTTTTAAAGAAGGACCTTAAACCACTGTCTCCTCCCTCTGTACTTTCCTGGTCCATATCACAATGTCAATATCATCGTGGTTCCAATTCATGCAGTGATGTGGAATGCCACTATGAGATAAAACACTGGTCCTTATAACAAACAGATCCGCAGAAGTCCAAGGTGAGGGTGTATAAATTCCGCAAACTGAGAGTCTTATGTGCTAAAATAAAAATATTGAGTTTAAGTGATGTTATGAACAGTCATGTGTCAAATTTAATAATCTACTTTAAACAGGGAGTGTATTTGGCTGACGTTGAAAGAAGTACAATTTGGCATAAACAAGTCGTAAGATACTCAACCTTACAAAATTTTATTTCCTTGTATTAATAAGTTAGACAGAGAGCTCTGCTGTACAGACAGACAGACATGTACGTGGGCTTTAACCTGAAATAATATTAATATTTCTGATGACATTAAAGGTATTGTAGCGTTTTTCATTGCTACGAAGGGACTTGGAGAGACGAGTGAGCTTCCTTGCTGCCCAATGCAAATGGCTGGGAGTATTTTATTCATCACGGCACAAAAACAGCATAAACTACACAGTCAACAATCACTAAACACAGATCAACAGGACACACTTCTAACTCACACACACACCCTGGCCGAAGCCACTAACCCAACCACCTTTCCTCGACAGGGTGAACACCTAACAACCCCTCCCGCAAAGCATGATGGTTACTAGTCCAAACCCCACCCACGCCACACTGCCCCCACCTGAGCTGTGACCGTCCCCGGTCACGATGGCGAACTCAGTCCTGGAAGCGTGACGGTGGTCGGCGCTGGCGTTGTGAACGCCGGAGTCTTTTTGCGGGGGAAGGAGGGCCGCTACTCTCTCCCTGAGGCGGACCGGCCTCCACAGAGTTCGAGGTCTCGCTGGCGTTGGGCTGGTAGGGTGCGAGACGGTCCCGGTGGACTACATCAGAGAGCTGGCCGATTACCGTACAGGGGCCCACCCAGTGAGACATGAGCTTAGGCGAGAGCCCCCTTTTCCTTCCGGGAGAATACACCCAAACCTGCTCCCCAGTAGCAAAGTCTCGCCCTCGGCTGTGAGTGTCATACACGCAGCGCTGTTTAACACCGGCGTCCGCCAAGTGTCTACGCGCCAACTCATGGACACGGAACAGTTTGTCTTTTAACGAACAAAAATAATCCAACCCCGGCTTCGTGGGTAAATCCACTTGTGGAGGGGGGCCAAACACAAGGTCCACAGGCGTGCGCAACTCGCGCCTGAACATTAACGCAGCTGGCGTCAGCTGAGAGGACTCCTGCACTGCTGTGCGATATGCCCACAGCACGAGAGGCAAATGTTCGTCCCAATCCTTCTGCTAGTCGCTGGTCAGCACGGCGAGTTGGGTGGAGAGCGTCCGATTGAACCGCTCCACGAGGCCGTCACTTTGTGGATGAAGGGGCGTGGTGCGGGTCTTTTTCACCCCGAGGCGCTCACACACCACCTCATCCACCAGCACTCGGGCGGTGGTGGAAGCGCTCTGGTCAGGCTCAGCAAACGTCTCTGGCCACTTGGTGAAGTAGTCCATGGCCACTAGCACATACCGGTTCCCGTGATCGGAAATGGGAAACGGCCCGAGAATGTCCACGCCCATACGCTCCATAAATGCCCCCACCCGAAAGTCTTGCAGGGGTGCTCGCGAGCGCTGGGTAGGGCCCTTCTTGGCCGTGCAGACGTCGCATCTGTGAACAAAGAGTTCACTATCCGTGTGGCAGCCCGGCCAGTAGAAACGAGCGCGCAACCGCCACAGTGTTTTAGTGACTCCAAAGTGTCCCGCGCCCGCGTGCCCATGGACCATCCCTAACACACGTGCCTGCAGAGTCCGCGGCACCAGCAGCTGAAAAGATTTGCCAGTGCCGCACGGTCGTTCCCAGTGGCGGTAAAGTAAGCCCCCCCGCAACGCGAGTCGATTAAACTGCGAGTGGAGGGCTTTTTCCTCTTGTCCCAGGTGAGCGACCGCGGCATAATCCGGTCTCTGGCCAGCGTTAACCCAACCTAGTACCCGATGCAGCGCCGGATCCTTTTCCTGCTCGGCAATCAGCTGATCACAGTCCATCTGCGGCACAGGCGGAACGACTACAGGTGATGATTTAGGCGACGCAGTAACTCGGCTGCACGCCGGCTCTGTCGGCTGATTATTGACGGGGGCTCCGGAGGACTGCGCAGGGAGAATGTTCTGATTCACGGGGGTCGGAGAGTGTTCGATGTCGCGACAACCCACGCGCTCTTCAACCCGCTTGCAGTGCCGACAACACTCTTTGCTACACGGCCGGCGGAATAAAGCATCGGCGTTAGCATGCAGTTTTTCCGCTCGGTGCTGAACGGTAAAATTATAATCCTGCAACCGCTCGAGCCAGCGCGCTAACTGCCCCTCGGGCTCTTTAAAACTAAGCAGCCACCCCAGCGAAGCGTGATCGGTCCGCAGCGAGAAGGATTGCCCATATAAATACGGCCTAAAATGTTTAAGGGCCGTGACGACCGCTAACAGCTCGCGCCGCGTGACGCAGTAATTTTTCTCCGGTCCAGACAACGCGCGGCTGAAGTAGGCGATAGCACGCTCTTTACCCTCGGAAACCTGAGACAGGAAAGCCCCTAGCCCTACATCACTTGCGTCCGTGTCAAGGATAAACCTTTCGCGACGCGTCAGGATATCCGAGAACGGGCGACGTGACCAGAGCTTCCCGTAACCGAGTGAAAGCGCGCGCATGCACCCTGTCCCAGCAAAACGACTGATTCTTTTTCATGAGCCCGTGCAGCAGACTAGCGATCGTGGCAAAATCCTTCACGAACCGACGATAGTACGAGGCTAACCCGAGGAAGGTGCGTAGCTGCGACACGTTTAACGGTGCAGGCCAATTCTGTACCGCAGCAATTTTGGCTGGATTGGTGGCAATCCCTTGAGCGCTAATCACGTGTCCCAGAAACACGGTCTCTTGCCGCAACAGCTGGCACTTTTTCGGGTTAAGCCGCAAATTCGCCCGCCGGATAGCCAAAAATACCTCCCGTAGGTTAGCTAGCGCGACCTCAAACTCCTTGCTGTGCACCAGTAAATCGTCCAGGTAGACGACACAACGATTGCGAGGAATGTCGGCCAACACTTTCTCCATTAACCGTTCGAACGTAGCTGGAGCGTTACATAGGCCGAACGGCATGCGCCGGAATTGCCATAGCCCTTGCCCGATCGAGAACGCGGTTTTAGGTCGCGCTTCCAGGGCGAGCTCTACTTGCCAGTACCCGCTACGCAGATCTAACGAGCTAAACCACGCCGAGCCCGCAACGTGTTCCAGCGCATCATCTATTCGCGACAACGGATAAGAATCTTTGCGCGTTACCTCGTTCAACCGCCGGTAATCGACACAAAACCGCCATGATTCGTCCTTTTTACGCACCAACACAACCGGTGAAGACCACGGCCCGGACGCTGGCTCTATGATGCCCGAGTCGGCCATCTGACGCAGCTTCTGCTTGGTGATAGCTCGTTTAGCTAAGGGAAGGCGTCTCGGATGTAATCGAACAGGAGCTGCGTTACCCGTATCAATCGTGTGCTGCACCAAATTAGTATGTGTGCACTCGCGCTTATCTACCGCGAAAATGTCCGCGAACTCGTGTAAAAGGGACTTCACTGTGTCGGTCTGTGTCTGACTTAGCCCCATGCTGCTACGCTGCATAAGCTCGGCCATTATTCTCGCTCGGTCTGCTACCGGATGTTTACATGGCGCGTCCACCGGAAGTTCCGCCCCCCTGGTGCACGCTACTAACGTCCGGCTGCGCTTTGGGAACTAGCAACCTGGCTAACCCGAAGTTACCATGTAACGTTCCGTCAGCGAGATTCAGTACCGCACCCCACCTTTCCAAAATGTCCAACCCCAAGATACAATCATCCTCAATTCCTGCCACAAAGAATGGATGAGAAAGACTGATTGCACCTACTTGTATTCGCACAGTGCGACAGGCCCGTATCTCCAAATAGCTCCCCGACACGGTGTGAATGGTCAAGGCTGGGGCCGGCAGCATACAACCGCGCTCGCCCTGTTTAATTACTCCCCAGCGCAGCAGCGAAACTGTAGAGCCGGTGTCCACGAGCGCCCGTAGCGAAACGTTGTCCAGGCCACAATTCACGTAGACGCCAGCGCGATTTCCTACGCGTCCTGACCGGAAGTTGGGCCCGGCAGTTGGGGAAACAGGGACGGCTGTGGGAGGCGGCTTCCCCGCAGCTAGTTGTAACGGCTGCTGGGGTACGCTGTCCTCAGGCCTGAGAACTTTGCAGCAGTAGTCCGGCGGTCCTTGGCCTCTGCGTCGTCCCGGAATCTCGGATGCTGAGTCGAGGCCTAGCCGCGACGGGTAGCCCTGTCCCCGGCTAGATTCACCTACCGAGCGGCCCCGAGCCACGGGCAAACGCTCGGCTCTTTCGCTGCGGTGTTCTGCCATGATGGCCTCGGCACGCTCGGCTTCGCGTAGCGCCTCAGACAGGGAAGCTGGTGCCGCTAACCGGATGTGCTTGCGGAGCCGCGACGGCCGGATTCCCCGCAGGAACGCACGGCGAGCTAGCTCTTCCTGCTGAACGGGCCCGAATTCCGGGTAGCCCCGGCGTGCGAGAGATCTCAAGTCCATGGTGAACGCCCCCAGTGGCTCGGAGGCACTCCGCTCGTGGGTCGCTAGCTCTTCGCACGCGGCCTCCTGACGGTCACCTGCGCCGAACTGGAAGTGGAGCGACTCCCGCAGCTTCGCCCAGTCCTTCCTCTCATCCGCCCGGAGGTCTTCCAACGACTGGAGCGCCTCACCCTCTAGCGAGAGGGCCACCTGGACAGCTGTTTCCGCCGGGGACCAGCCCGCAAAGTCGGCGGCTAGCTCCACCTGGGCGATGAATGCGTGGGGCTCGACAGCGCCATTGTAGGACAGCAGGTGCAGCTGCAGGTCGCCTCGCCGGCTAACGGCGCACGGAGCTGTAGCTTGCTCCGGGGTGCGCTCGAACCCGTTACTCTCCATCCCACTTCTGACACCAATTGTAGCGTTTTTCATTGCTACGAAGGGACTTGGAGAGACGAGTGAGCTTCCTTGCTGCCCAATGCAAATGGCTGGAAGTATTTTTTTCATCACGGCACAAAAACAGCATAAACTACACAGTCAACAATCACTAAACACAGATCAACAGGACACACTTCTAACTCACACACACACCCTGGCCGAAGCCACTAACCCAACCACCTTTCCTCGACAGGGTGAACACCTACAGTAACAACCCCTCCCGCAAAGCATGATGGTTACTAGTCCAAACCCCACCCACGCCACAGTATCAATGATTCGGTACTAACTCTAGTGATATAATATTTAGATTTTTTTTTTATTTTTTAGTTCCACAGTGGGTGCCTCGGAGTATTATCTGTCTAGATCCAAAATGCTTTGTGATAAAATTTTAATTAACATTTTACACTCTTTATTGGTATTTAAGTCACAAGATTATATTTAACCTCTCAGAAAAACAATTTGTAAACTATATCCATATTAGTTAATAAAAAACTGCAGAATTTCTCATTGTAATGCAAAATGGGTTATGTAATTTTTTAATGTCTCAAAAAGATATCACAAATAAGTGATATACAGTAAGACAGCTCAGATCTTCTGAAAAGATTACTGATGTATGTTCAGAAAACATTTCTTGCAAAGTGGAAACCATTATGATTAAGAGCTTAAACATTTGATAAGACTAAGCCCTGTGTGTGTGTGTGTGTGTGTGTGTGTATACTGTGTAATGTATACAGTACAGTATAAACTGTTAAAGTTAAAAAACCTTTAACTCTTTTAACAGGACCATTATTATTTTTTTTTTATTTCAAAGTATAGTTAAACCTTGGATTGCAAACACTATTTGTCCTGTAAGCATGCTTGTACTGTATATCAAAATACTTGCATATTAAAGTGAATTTCTTCATAAGAAATAATGGAAACTCATTTAACAACTTAAAATGTATTTTTAAATTGTGTTTGTCTTGCGAAACGTCGCAGACCTAGTTACATACAATCCAGGGTTCCACTGTTTGAGACTAACAAGACTTTCATTAACGCAATTTATATTAGCCAACCTGAAACATACATAGGGCCTGCAATTCAACACAATGAAAGGACACACGCTAAACATGTGAGAAACATGTATGGGAATATTGTTTGGTCAATTAGTAAGACTGAAAAGAATAAGCTGCTATGATAATTCCCAAAATCTTTTGCTTCTCTTTGTAGGGATAAACAGGGTTACCCCAAAAGCAGCAGGAAGCTTAACCCAGGCAAAAGGGGGAAGACAGTTTTACAACTTCACTCCAAGGGTGTAAATCAGCAAGCAAGCTGTTGAATAAGGACAAGACAGTTTCACAACCCTTTTTGACTCACGTGCAGACCTCCAGAGCACATGTCTTTGCTCAAGAGCCAAAATAATCGTGTAAGGTGTTCCAGTAAGGGGAATATTAAATTTTACACAGTATATATGCCTATTTAGGATGTTCAATGTCTTTATGTTGTGTTCAACATGTTTATCCTGAACTTAGGAAGTGCAATCAACATGTATAACCCCTCTCTGTAGATGAAGGTATTTATGAGTATACAAGGTATGTCATGTTTGGAATTTAATAAATGCTTGTTCAATTCAAAGAACATTGATGTGTATGAAATGTTGAAAGTATGAACAGGGTTAATACACTTTATCAAAGGTACTAAAACTACAACTGGATGTTCCACATGACAGACCAAACGTTGGGTTATTGTATGCATGATATGGTATGGATGCAACAGGTATGGCTAAGCCCCGCAACCACATCTGATTGGGACAAACACCCATGGGACGTACTGACTCAACGGAGTCAAAACCCCAAGGTCTGAGCTCTTTGGGCTCTTTCGCCCTCGTACTTCTCGCTGAGACTCTTCAGGCTCTTTAGAGCTCTTTGAACTTTCGGCACTCCGGCTCTTCGCCATCGTCCTTTTGCCTCTGCACAACCAAGTGACCGAGTCATCCGTTCTCCAAAAACTCTCAACAAAACTTTAGGCCAAAATGCCAAAGTCTTGCAGCAAAGAAATCCTCAGAAAAACATTCCAGAGCACCGCGAATATTACATTACCATGCTCATAATTGATAAATATCAGATTTTGTATTATCATTGTTGGCCATGGGATAAAAAGAATTGGTAAAATACACTGATTCGAGCTAGACGCTGGACGGATAGAAGATGAAGTGCAGGTTATAAGTTTAATCAGTTTAATAAAATCAACCCGTATCCTTAAAGATTTGATTCACCTCTGACAAAAAGCTGAAACCCTACACCTTATAGCAACAAAAAAAAACCAACAATGTATATTTTCTTTACCAAATAAAGCTAACGTACATTGTGATGACTGGGAGTTGTTGCTAATCTTATTTAGAAGCATGAAATGAACAAATGAACAAAGATGTGGGCTTCAAAAGTTATCAATTTAGTTAGGAGTTTTCTTGTTTGAAACTTTTCGGCAGTTTTTAAAGGCATTTAAGTCATGTCCTGTAGATGTCAGAGCTTTGATAATGGAAGTTTTTTATTTATATTCATCAGCACAGAAGATTTATTGGCAGAGTGCTTTAGTTGTATAAGCCTACCTGCATTAACTTGTACACACTAAAAAACGCTGGGTTGTTTTTTCTACCCAAATGCTGGGTTGCCTCTGTTGGGTCATTTTTTCTGGGTTATTTACAGAGAGTTGGGTAGTTTTTGTGTAACCCAGCTGCTGGGTTGAAGTTTGATTGGCTCCTCCCCCAAAGTTCACCGGTATATTCAGTGGCTGTCAGTCAGAGCTTTGTGTCTTCTCTCTTGAGCGCTGATGACGGTTCATCCTCCTCGTGCATTTAAGGTAAAATGACGTTAAATACAATGTCTGTATACACATGTTCACTCACCTAAGTCACATATGACTGAAAAATTATTACTATATGTGAGATTTATTACTGGTACCGTGTTAAGGTTACACTTAAACTTTCAGGCTGGTCTGAGGTAAGATAATTTAGCTGACAATAGCTGCTAGCCCAAGAACCCCACCTGTGTATGAAAAAAACGGATAAGATGTCTGAGCTTTTTATCTTTCTCTGTAGAATGTTTGCAGGGTGACAAAGATGGTGAAGTGATGAATGAACGCTTAACTGTAGCGCTAGCATGACGCATGCATTTAGTTAGGTTGCTAGCGTTAGCAACCACATTAACTAGTCTGACTTAAAAAATATATTAAGGAGCTTTATCCTAAAAGCCATGCTTATTTTGCTGTTTTATTTTACTGCAGGTAGTAGCTGTCTCCATGTTTTTGTTTTAGTTACCTATAAATAGATAGGGTATAAAAAGATAGGGTATCTTAATGGACAGTTTGTCAGTTTTTATTTAGTATAAATCCTATTACACACTAATTTGATAGTCTTATTCAGCCTAATCTTTGCTATTCAACAACATTTTTTACATTCTTTTTTTTTCATTCTTTCTAAAGTTGGAACCAACATGGTGGAATACCTTCAGCAGGCTGAAGTGTCAAGGCCGTACCCCTACTGTACATCCTGACGTTGGGAGATAATGACCAGCGCTGCTCTCAGGCATTCGTCATTCTGGTGGGACAGGCTCTGGAGCAATGCACACTACAGTGCTTCAAGGCATTTTATATTTTTGACATTAACTATCCAAAGCAGTGTGCTCCTGTATAGGACTTTTTGTAATGTTGCTATGAAATAGCGAGGCCTACTTGAAAAGTCATAGACAGTGTATGTATGTTAAAACGGAACCAGGACTGGATAGTTTTGTTCTGCAGAAAAGATATCTAATGTCACAGAGAGATCCTGCTCTGTAGAAGCTGCCTCAGCCTATTTGTGTTATTACTCCATTCTGCCCTTGTGAGTAATAGTATAGTAATGATGTCGCTGTTGATTATCTGCTCTTGTGCTTTTGAAAAATAAATGTTTTTTCTATGATCATTTAATAAGATGTTGTTTATTGCATATATGTACTGTATGGTTTGCAAAAAAAAAAACTTGGAAGTTTTTCTTTGTAATCTTTTTCTACTTTTTTGTCTTTCGGCTGACCAGCCTAAGGCATTTTCAATGAGGGACTGATGTACCTCTAGAAGATTCTTTTGGCTTGGTGTACTGTCAGTCTTTAAATTGTGCTGAGCGGTAATCTAAGCTACCGTATGATGACAGAACACACAACAAGCAAAATGTTTTTGACAGTTAAGCCATATTAAGAAATATAATTTTTAAACATCACAAAACAGCATGTCCAACCAAGTGGCATTTATTTTAAAGATACCACAAACACATCTTTAATCGAAAACAATATAAGTAAGACAAAAAAAAATATTTGGACACTTAATAGTTCCTTCATTAAAGATAACTGTTATGGTGTTTTAGTATTAAATTTCTCATCCTATTTATCTGGATAAATTTCCCTTTAACTGTGACTTCAGCAGTGACATTAACAGTGAGGAGACGTTACCTGTGTAGAGGTGAGGAGTCTCCAGCTTTAAAAACAATAGGACGATCCATAGACGCATCACTCTTCATGGAGATACAGCTGGGTGCTGCTGATTCTGATCTCTCTCCCTGGAGTTTACTGCACAACATTATTTAAACTTATTAATTTATTGAGAGATAAATTTTACTTGCAATCAACAGAATCAATGTTATGGTGAGTATTACTTTGTCCATAATAGTGACCACTTTACTATTTACACTTTTACATTACTTCTACCTTTGTTTATCAGTGTCAAGATCAGCAGTCTCCATCTTTGAATATTAGTAAAGTATCTAGGGAGTCCTAAAATATCACAGTCCTGGAAAGCACAAACACAAACGTGTAGTTAAAGTTCCACACAATCATTTTCACAACTTTGCCCTAAAGAACATTTGGCCAAATCTGTGTTACTAAACTGAATAATCACCTTGACAGACCTTTGAAATTCACCAAACATACATACACTACTAATGTCTAAACATAGACAGGCATGTGCAGTACTAATTGGGCTGTAAAAGTATTAGATAATTAAACCTGCTGTATTAATTCGAGCTGTTACTCTAAAAACAGAACGAAAGCTACAGAGGAGCACACCTTCTGCTGATGAAATAATAATAATAATAATAATAATATAAACTAAAACATGTGATGAAGTTATGTAGTTGTCTGAGTGTCCAAAATGCACTAGTGCTACTTTTTCATTATTTTTATGTATTAAAGTTAATATTCTATTTATGTTTAACAACTTTTAATTTTATTTACATTAAAATAGAAAAAGGTGACTTTTAATTTTATACGAGAGAGTAGAAAGTCCTGTGCAGACAACACATTTCTTTTCTTTAGTTTAATTAATGTTTTTGTTGGAAGAAAAAAAAAAACAGAAGAATTGTAGGAGAAAATTGTGATCTCAATTCCCATGGAGAAAAATCGTGATTTACATCTTGTTAAGCATCATGAGGCCCTACATTCAGTCCTCTAGTGCTTTAGTCACCACTTGGTCCAGAGTGATGGCTAACAGAGTCCAACTATAGCACCTACTGTACAGTAACTACCCCATGGATAATAGCACTGAATTTGGGACTTAATGGTAAATCTGTTAATTACTGTCCAACTGAATTACTGTATAATTCAGCTATTTTATAAAACCTTTATTCTAAAATGCATGAAGAATGACATTGAAAAAAATCTAAATATTTAAAAGTGTTACACTTGTCAGTCAGTTAAGTTACAACTTGGTACTGTTAGTGACAAATTAATTTATAGTGGTACATTCAATATGAAATGTAAGAAAATGTTTAATGTTATTACAATAATTTTCAGGTCATGTGACCTCTCACTCACTCACTTATTCCCTATATCGCTTATCCTTTACAGGGTCACGAGGCCTGGAGCCTATTCCAGAGCACTCAGGTCACAAGGCAGGGTACACCCTGGACAGGGTGTCAATCCATCACAGGGCACACACACACTAAATCTCACACTACGGAGAATTTGGAAATTGCAATTATCCTTTTACATATGACATTAGACTAAAATATATGCAAATTCCACTCACATAAGGCGCAACCTGACCTGTCCGACCCGGTGGTGTGAGACCACAGTGCTATTTGTTTAAAATCAGTTGAAAAATGTGTAGCTGAATGTTCTACAGAAAACACAATCACTCACTCACTCATCTTCTATACCGCTTTATCTTGTGTTCAGGGTCGCAGGGACCTGGAGCCTATCCCAGCAGGCTTAGGGCACATGGCAGGGGACACCCTGGACAGGGTGCCAATCCATTGCAGGGCACACACACATACACACTCATTCACACACTCATTTAAACACTGCGGGCAATTTGAGAACGTCAATTAACCTAACATGCATATCTTTGGACTGTTGGAGGACACCGGACTACCCTGAGGTAACCCACCAAGCACGGGGAGAACATACAAACTCCATGCACACAGAGATGGGAATCGAACCTGGCCGGGATCAAACCCGGACCCTGGAGGTGCAAGGCGACAGTGCTAACCAAGAACACAATTAATAATATATTGTATAAAACTATCAATTGTATATTAATACATTTTTTAAACGTGTGACCACATGTTTTGCTGATGTGAATAAAATTAGGTTATTGAATAATATTATTTGGCATATTTTCTATAATTATTTGATAGAAATCTTAGCATTCCAGGCCATGTGATCTATTATTTTAAAAGTAATTTTGTACATTGGATATTATGACTTTGAACATTTTCATTAATAGTTTGTGACAGAAGTAAAACATTTACAGTCATGTGACCTGCTGGTATACAGTATAATATATTTTAAAATGTGTGACTATTTGTCTTGCAGAGGGCACACAGCTTTTATGTTTTTACGAACCAGTTGTCACAACCTGTCACGCATATTTTCAGAGTTCTAATTTCTATTAGACATTTTTTGTTCTGTAAATGTGTCCTGAATTCATAAAACCCTGCCAGGGAAATCTTGACTTCACCAACAGAGAGGAACGTTTAAACCAATCAACCCTCATAAACCAGTTCTCTAAAATACCTGGTTGCCATGGATGTGTTATGTGAGGACGTCACTGCAGACACTTGCAGAGGGCGGGTACGACACACCTAAAGATTATGTCAGTGCTGCATTGTGATTTGTGACCTGACAGACAGGAAATTCAGGAAGTGTAGAATAACAGCATTGTACTGTAATTACCCATAATCCACTTCATGTATAGTTCTGTTTAAAAATATTTCACATATTTACACTTCCATTTTTTATTTTAATTTTAAAGTAAAAAACTTTTTGTTTTGTCATTTGTATAGTACTTTGATAACTTATGTTAATTTATGGTTGTTTATTTATGGTATTAATTTGTTTTGTCTCAGCTAGGCGGCTAATACAAACTTAAATAATTCCTTTGACTATGTAAAGCTGCTTTGCGGCAATGAAAATTGCTAAAAGCGCTATACAAATAAAATTGAATTGAATTGAATTGAATTAATTAGGTGCCTTAGGTAGATAGTTAGTTTTGTTAATTTATGTTGTTAAATTATCTTGTATGTATGTAGCACCTTGGTCCAGGAGGAACCTTGTTTCGTTTCGCTGTGTACTGAACTGTATATGGTTGAAATGACAATAAAAGCCTACATGACTTGACTTGACTATACAGTGAAAAAAACAACAACAACTAAACAGTCTTGTCTTTTTCTTTTCTTTTTCACGAAGACATCATCTGTCAGTAAATTACATTACAATTGTATAAAAGTGAATCCTTTCCAATATCAGCCTTCCACATACAGCAATGTGTAACTTTGTACTTTGTCTTGATAAACGTGGTACAGACAGTGCATTTTCAATCACTTTTATTGAATATTATCCATAGATTTCCATAGGAAATCCACTCCATTGTGTTGCGTTGTTTGCACGAATTGTTTTAAGAAGATCAGTTACAGGTTAATGTTAATGTTCAGGATGTTAATGTTAATGTTCAAGAAATGTTTAAACCAAGCGACTTAAAAACTGTATAATGGATATTACTGAATATTTTGACTTATGCATTTAGTGGGGGCCCTCTGATCATCATTGAGTAATTATTTATTCAACCTTTGACCCCTGTGCGTTACTTTTATTTTGCTGTCTCAGGGTAACATTGTGTTATTAACGTAGAAAATGTGGGGGGAAAAATCATGTTTCTAAAATAATACTTTTATTATATTTCCACAAAAAAAATTAAACAAAACCATAATGGTCAGATATTAGGTTTAGACATTAACACATTAACAAGGAACCACTTAATTGATTACTTATGATCTCTGAAACGAATCAGTTGATCTCAAAACCCAATATATTCTAATATACAGAATATACTTTCATTTCAATAACATCCAGGTCATGCACTGTAAAATTGCTTTAAAATCTGCTCACTGTGATCACATGTCCTTTTACTTTTCAGATTTATTTAAAATTTTAATAGAAACATTACCATTTATTATTTTTAATTAGTTATTTGGGGCAATATTAAACATAAACATTGCTTTAGATGTACAGTATTGTCCCGGAGTTACATTACAGATAATTTTCATCATAATATTTTATTTTTAAAACTATTGTAAGAAGTGCAGCACATTACAGTATGTTGTCTGGTAGAGTATTGTTACTTTTACAGAAACAGCAAAAACCTGACAATACCTGTTTCAGGTTGTACCTATACACTGTACACGCATTACACATTTCATCATCTGAGTTTTACACAAGTTTTATTTACAAATATCTGCAATGTTCATATATAAAGTCATTAGTAATAAATAAATCTCTTACCTTTAGTCACCCGTCCCTGTTGGGTTACATAAATATCTCTCTTTCTCCTTTAAATATTGTATTTCAACTTTTTCAACGCTTCCACGACATAGAGTCGAGGCTGAAACACTTTCACTTCAGGAAAAATGATTCATTACAGGTGAGGAGTCATTCGGGAAACTGGAGTCGATTCTTTGAATCGAATCATGTTCACATTTTCTGACATTAGCTTTAGAATAGCAGGCTTTAAAATGTAAATTGTTTTTATGTAAGAAAAAATAAATGCTACAACTTATTTAATGATGTATTTTTTTAACTCTTAAATGGTTCCTGACTTTTAATTTTAATTTATTACAATAAATATTGTTTGCTTGCCTCTTTTGGGTACTGTGTGTAATGCATTATTGTGATATTTTACCTTGATCATATTAAAAAGTAAAATAATGAAAAAATATTAATATAAAAGCTTCAGCACTGCTGTTTTGTTTCAGCGGATTGGTTTGTTTTATTTTCGTTTTTGTCCTTGTGACGGTTATTTTAGTTTTTCTTTTCCTTTCTGTTTCTTTCTCTGCTTTGCCTTTTTAAGCAGCTCGTTGTTTTGCTTGTGCTGCTGCCTTGGGCTGGCTTATTCATGTGTTTTGTTTTGTTTGTTCTGCTTTGCTTGGTGTTATCAGCCATTGCTTTAATGTAACATTTCATTGGCTTCAGTTTTATTTGTCCTCCAAGTTTGGAGTTGCTTTGCAGCTGCATTTGTCTTTTTGTTTTCTTTAATTGTTATTTTTGTAAATATTAATTTTTATTTATTTGTCCTTCTCTTTTAGAAGCTGGGAATGAAGAGAAGGCAGGCTAGCTGCTTATAGAGTGGCGTGTTTATGTTTACAAAGTGTGGAGTGGTACTACATCTTCACGTTTCACTAGTGAACGCCTGGGTGGCGTAATCGGTAACTCAGTCTTTTAAGGTTGGTCAAAGGGAATTTTTATTTCCCGACCTAGAGACACCCCACCACATCGCCACATATCTATCTATCTATCTATCTATCTATCTATCTATCTATCTATCTATCTATCTATCTATCTACTGTATCTATCTATCTATCTATCTGTCTGTCTGTCTGTCTGTCTGTCTGTCTGTCTTAGCACTGCATATGATGGGGAAACATGATATCCTGAAATCCACGATAAAACAGCCATAAATAATTGCCACAGCACATACTCCATAAAGTATGGAAACTTGAAGTTTATTACAAATGTTAACTAGATTAATTGATTTCCAGGAGTCTCTTGTTAAAAATTGTGTTTTAAAAAAGACATCATCTCACTGTATTACCTTTGCACACATCTCTCTAAGGCAATTTCAGACATCTCAGATACTTCCACAGCCAGTAGGAGGAGTGAAACAGATTTTCCTGATGTCCAGGAAAACAAGTTCCCCACACTTTAATTTGGAAGGCACTAATGCCTTCTTCCTCTTCTGTGCTGTTTAATAGAGGTTGGAAACCAGAGGGTTACATTACCACCAACGGTGGGTCTCATCTTAGACCAGACTTCCTTAATGCATCTTTCCCTGGTCTTGTCTTGACTTGTTCCGTGTCCTGAACTCTTCATCTGCCATATCCGGCACTTTTACACAATCTGTTTTTCTCCACATGTTTCCCTCTTAGTACCACTCATCATCTTTCCTTGGAGTTCTGTGTGTGGTATCACCACCACCTATAGATCTCTCTCTCTCTCTCTCTCTCTCTCTCTCTCTCTCTCTCTTCTCAGCTTCACTGTACTATAAAGCCAATATTCCTTTCCAGTCCAGTCTTCTTCAGAAACAACATTAAATGCTTCCCTCCCTGATCAGTAAGTCCCCACACTAAAATACTCTCCCCAGTTTTTGAAGCTGTGCCACCTTCTCGTGAAGATCCTTCTGTTCCTTATGTCCTTAAGAATCAAAGCCTGCTTGGCTCATTTGTTTCGACTCAGGATGGAAGTTAATTTTTAAATCCCCAAAACAATAAATCAATACATACTGACTGTTAATTACATTACTAGTGTATTCGCTATCGTACCGAAACGAATCTGGAGGTTTTCTCTATTTACAGAAACAAAGCCCTAGATTTAATTGTCTTATATTGTAACCAACATATTGTTTTTCTTGGGCTTTGTCATTTATACCCTCGGGGTCACCACATCAGATCATTTGATCTGCTTGATCTGGCACAGGTTTTACACTAGATGCCTTTAATGTCCCAATTTCTCCAGCAGGTAAAGCAGGTGTTCTGACAATTTGTGCTGCTTTGTTAAAAAAAAAATACCATAACTAATAAGCTGCTATCAATTTATGCTACCATATTTAAGAAATAAATATTACATGATAAAGGAGTAAGTGTATAATAACAGAAAGTGGAGCATATTTTGATAATTTATTACACATTAAGTGGAGAAATTCTGGGTAGCATATTTTGATAGGCAAAAATTACATAATCAATAAAATTGATGAATCAATCCCCAAGCTTGTGGGTCTGTGAATGCACAAAACCATTAAGTAGCAAAACAATGATAGGAAGAATGGATTGAATCTCTAGCTGGGTTTAGATTTGAACAATTTGTGTTACAACCCAACAGTGGTGACTGGCGGTGGTTGGGCTTGACCCAGATTTTGATGTAAATCTGTGCAAGAAAGCATAAAATGACTGCTTGAAACAGCTGATCAGACTTCTGCGATACAATGAAAAAGATACTGTAGATGAAAGTATGTTTTTACTCATTTATTAAAGTTCTGTATGTAATTTACCAACTTGTTTTAGGTTTAAACAAATCATTGATAATCGTATATTTGGAAACTACTTAGACAATTTTTAGTAAAAGGTTGAAATGTCTTTTTAATATATTGAGTGTAAAATGGTTAGGTGGATGTGAGTTACAGTGTTATAGTTGATTATACCTCGTGGTCGGAGATGAGCAGGACTGACGTGTGCTCTAACACAGTGGGACAGAGATCAGTTTGTGTCACACTACATCAGTGGTTCTCAAAGTGTGGGGCGCCCCCTAGTGGGGAATACAGACATGACAGGTGGGGCGCAATGAACGGGAGGGAATTAGTGGGAAATAATAGGAAAGTACCTATTCTAATTCATGCTTTTCTTAATTGACAATAAACATCGGACACTCGAAACTAAACAATCACATGCAAAGAAATTGATCATTAATACAAGTAAATTAAAATAACATCAGAGAAAAAGTGGAACCATAGTGCAACAATAACGGTTTAACGTCGGCATGTTAATTGCAGAGGAACAATATATAAGCAAACATTCGGTATTATATATGTCCTTTTATTTATTCCAATGTGTATGCTGATGTTTCTGTATTTTTGTTAAACATTAATATTTTATCAGGCAGTACTAGTCTGGCATTTCTAGTTTCCAGTGTGGCAACAAAGTTGCTTTTTGATCCTTCAGGCGCTGAACAGAAGGGAAGATCAATATCGTTCTACGCTTTTTGTTGGTGTGCGGCATTTTGCGATGATCCCTAAATCATTCGTTGCGCTGTAGAGAATAATGGTGTTTATGCTTTTAAACATGTATAATTTAAGGCGGATGCATATTTGCACACTTCAGTCATTTCTACATTTCTGATTTGGACAAATTTCTATTTTCTTTTTTTTTATATTTCTATATTATTATATTGATATTTGTTCTTATTTGTACTGTATATTTTATTTTACTTTGTACAGTATATTTTACTAGTTAATTTAATTTTTTACCATATTTCTTTTATGTCATGATTTATGCCCTGTCTGCCTCATATTCCTTTTTTTTCCCCATGCTGTCACTTTACCCACGTGCCCATGTTTTCCCCCAGCCTGTCATGCATTCTTTCCCACGCCCCCGTTTCCGCCCCGTCTACACACCTGTTTCATCTCCTCTGCTGATTATTCCAGTGATTTAAGCACGCGCTGCGCGCTGCTCGGATCGCTGGATTATTGTGTGTATTTATAACTCGATTCTCTCGTGTTTTCTTTCATTTTCTTTCACGTTACGACCTCACTTTGTTTTTTCTCATTATTGATTTTTTGCCTGTCGATTTTGATTGTTCGCCTGCCTTTTGATCTCCCGGTTTCGACTCACGCTTCCCCCTTTGATTTACGTCTCCTGTCTCTCGTCCTTTTGGTTTCGCTTTGTCTCGCTGCTTGTCTTCCCGGTTTTGACTTTGCGCTTTTCTTTTGACCACGGCTCTCGCTTCGTGTTTTGTTTTTGACGCTTCGCTGACGGACTCACTGCATTCGACCCTCGTTCGGGGTTCTATTTGAACTGTATGGAGAAGGTGGAATATAATGTTGTAATATAACAGGAAAAACTAGAAAGATTCGTCAGCTAAGAAAAAAGACGAGGTTTGTATTGCTTTACACAAAGCACATGCAAATAAAGATACAGACACAACACCAGGATCAGCTTCAGGGTGGACCCAGTGTGTCCACTATTAGCCTACGTGTGGGCCCATGCACATGCCGAACTTGCCATCATATTAACTAAGAAAGTTTTGTAAATGGTGTAACAATCTCGATGAGTGGACATATTTCACCAGAGGCTTTCTGTGGTTTAATGGGAATGTTTGCAATGAGCTCCAAGCCACCCTAGTCTGGATCATCATTCACAGATATATGACCTTTCTTTAAAACATTTTTAACATTTATACTTTCCATATTTCCATAAATTAAATTGAATTTAGACTTCATGCCATTTGGTTAAATTAGAACAAGAGAAAAAGAAAACAGTCAACATCTACATTGATTCCAGATTTTGGGAAACATCAAGGATTTTCAACCTGTCCAGATAAACCCATGACTCATATACATGTAGGGCCACGTAATGACAGTGTTAATATGTGCATGACAAAATGCTCTGTTACTACAGATGATTTACAGGATTTGCAGACACAAGCCATGCCAGAAGAAAGACGGGAGTGGTTAAAACCACACCACTATGCAAAACTACACAATATTTTCATAATTGGTCAAATCTATCAATCTTCTTACATCCATGAACACTATGGACAATTACACGCTCACCTTCCTTCATATATACACTACATGTCGTACGTTACATCCTGGACCATTGCACAAAGACACTTTAATAACCTTGCACACCTACCTTCACAACTACACTACATTTTACAGTTTTACGTTTACATCCTGGACCAGTGCACAAAGACACTTTAATAACCTCTGCACTAAGACACTTTGCTCTATGCATATTTGCACACACCGTACAGTATATTTCAATTTGCACAGTATATTTCTATTTTGTACATCATATTTCTATTTTTATTTCTAGTTCTATTTTTTTCCTAGCACATTTCTATTTTTATTTTTAGTTCTATTTTTCCTAGTTTAATTTAATTTTTTAATTTAATTTCTATCGTATTTCTTTTATTCATATTTATTTCTTATTTGTAAAATTTAACTCTCTTTTAGGGTCAATGGCAGTCGTATAATGCATTTCACTACATTTCGTACTGTGTATCTTTGTGTATGTGACAAATAAAATTTGAATTTGAATTTGAAAAGCAGGTGGCAAATTAAAGGAGGTTATATGGTACAGCCCCAATGATAAACCTTATTTACAAAAAGCTCTAATTCATCATTATGTAAAATTGGCACACTTCCTAGAGTCTTTACAAATTATTCCCCCCAAGAAATGTGACAAATGTGTCGTTTTTGCTACTAACTACAGTACATAGATCTAAATGAGACAAGATGAGTCAGAGTGTGCAGCCATAACCAAAGAGCCTCTAAACACACACAAATAGATTTTATAGTTATTAGAGGATATTGCTTATTATTATTGATACATTTTCCAAATGGTTGAAAGCACTCGTTCTCACTCGCTTTCTAAAATAATCCCACGTTGCCTATTCCCTGAAAGAATTAGTAGTGACAGTAAAACACCTTTTATGAACTCTACACCAAGAGAATATCTGTGAATAGACTTACAACAACATGCTGCATATCATCGAGCTAGTGGAGGTGCAGTAGAAAGAGAACATAAAACAGTAAAGAAGTTGAAAAAATGTTGTGATGAAATGGGAATGTCATGGACCAAGACACTAGTGTTAATGTATATGAGAACAGACGTGCGGGAGAGAAAAAACATTTAACATTCTGTTTGGTAGACCATCAAATACTGGAACTCGACTGAAAGCTGTGGCTAAAAATGTAACAGTACATTGTAAAGTTGAAATGTTGTTATTGTGCAAAACTCTCGAGTTCAGGCCCAAGTGAAGGGGGTCTTGCCACAACCGGCAGAGGGAAAGTTGCATGATCTAAAATCAGGAGACTGGGTGGTGGTGAAGGACCTCAGGAGACATAACCGGAAGGACAGGAGGTGATCGGGACCGTTCCAGGTGCTCCTAGTGACACAGACAGCAGTGAAGGTAGCAGAAAGTGTGGAGTGGATACACTCCAGCCACTGCAAACGTGTTCCAGAACCTGTGAACCTGGGAGAAGAGAACACAGACGTGCTAACCCCTCCTGCTAGCCCCAACAGACCCACGTCCACACGCAAAGTGGATAAACAAGCTGTAGTGATATGAACCACACAGAACCACAACTTTCCTGTCAACTTTATTGTCTGTTAAAAGAAGAAGTGGCGTTACATCTAATGTGATATTTTTATATAGAAAATGTTGGCAAAGTAAATTCCACTTACTCAGTTAATTATTTTTAAGTGTATTGTAACAATATTTTGTTTTTAAACATAAAACATCTTTAAAGAACTGTTACAAAAATTTTGCCTACATGCACTATTTTAAGCTGTTTGGACTGAACTGTGTGTTAGGAGAGTGTGTACACAACCACTCTACAATAATAAAGAGCCGCCCAGTGATTTTCTTTTTATTTATTAAAATAACATGCCCCTTCTGAAATCAGGCCAATCTCAAATCCCTTGCAATGTGACGCCACACCAAAAGAGGCCGCTCCTACACTAGTTGATTGACACTGGTGTTTTAGCAAAGACCCGCCCCGAGTGAGAAAAAGCTGTCGGCCATTGTATTTCGCTGCTGGAGCAAAATGCCGCCAAAGCGAGTGTGGTGTACAGTTGTTGGGTGTAATAGTGAACACAACAGTCATCATTCACTACCGACATCTGAGCCGCTGAGGACGCAGCGGCTGAATTTTGTTTTTGAAGCTAACGTCCCCGCCGATCTACCTAAATGCGTTCATGTTTGCGGGTCAATATAAAGCAGGTTTTGCTACGAAGCTGCTCCTGAAAAATGGATCTGTACTAACGCTTCGTGTTCCTGCTTCATCTTCACCAGGCTCGGTGAGTGTAATTCCTTTTTCTATGAATCTTTGCAGATCGCCTTTTCTAATAATCACGATGAATGCGGAGTGTAAGTTAACTTATACTCTTATAAAACATAGTTATGGCTTCTTCTCTATGTACATCCGTCTCTATAAAATTTCTAATCGCCCGTTTATAATAAACAATGCATTGAGGTGACTGTCTAGTTGCAAACGGTGTACGTAGTCGGAAAACTATATTATGCTTACCTTTGTAACGCTAGATGGTTTATAAAGGTGTCTGTCAAAGATTAAGAAGTCATGTAAACACATCAGTAAACACATCGCGTCCGTATCTCTCTCAGTAAGTTTCTCCGCTTTTGTTATTGTTGCTCGCGGCAGCGTAACAGCCCGTTAATTCATGCCCATGCAGTGATGAGAAAGACAAATCGAGTCGATGCATGTCCATTCTTTTAATTTCTGCATTGTCAAGAGATATTACAAACTTCTGGGTGGGTTCCATACTTAAATCAAACCAAAAACTACTTAAGAACACAGGGTCAGGCTCTATATTCCAGCGTTTTCCAGTTTGGACTGCATTACCCACAAAGCACTGCGTTGTGGGCAATGCTTTGTGGGTAATGCAGTCCAAAGCATTGCCCGCACTGGACTACACTCCCATGGCTATACCCCACCTGTGTTGTGAAGACACGCCCCACAGAACTGGGGGGGCGGGCTCAGCAGAGATCATAAGCATTTAAAGGAACATGCACTGAAATAGGTTGCTGAGAACAGAGCTAGTTTTTACCAGGAAAAAGTAGTGTTTTTTTACACAACCATTGAGAATTTTTAAATAAATATATTACAAACTTTTTATTAGGACCCTAAAGATCATATTAACATTTAATGAAAAATGTGTCTGGATGACCCCTTTAAGTAATTTTAAACAAGAATTATGACATGTATGGCATTATTTTTTTAAAGTATTTGATTAAATTATGGACACTGTAAGCACTTAAATACTATATCATTTTAATTGTGAGGTCAACAAAACAGCAACAATATGCATGGGAAAAATAAACACATAACACAGCATGAAGAAAACACTAATAATAAACACAGAATAATCCCATGACCCTTCAAACCTACATTATACAATTTAATTTTGGTATATATATATATATATATATATATAGTACAGACAGTAAGGAGGGAGAGGTGGATCTGTACAGGTTGGTGAGGGAAAGAGATAGAGATGGGAAGGATGTGCATCAGGTTAAAGTTAAAGTGATTAAAGATAGAGATGGAAATGTGCTGACAGATGCCAGGAGGGTGATGGGAAAATGGAAGAAGTTGATGAATTAGAAAACGAAAGAGAACAAATAGTAGAAGAGGTGACTGTTGTGGAACAGAAAGTAGCAAATATTAGTAGAAGTGAGGTGAGAAGGGCGTTGAAGAGGATAAAGATTGGAAAGGCTGTTGGTCCTGATGACATACCTGTGGAGGTATGGAAGTCCTTAGGAGAGGTGGCAGTAGATCTTGGAGAGTGAGAGGATTCCAGAGGAATGGAGGAGAAGAATATTGGTGCCGATTTTTAAGAACAAGGGAGATGTGCAAAGCTGTTGCAATAACAGAGGTATAAAGCTAATTAGCCATAGAATGAAGCTGTAGGAAAGAGTAGTGGAAGCTAGGTTAAGGGCAGAGGTGAGCATTTGTGAGCAGCAATATGGTTTTATGCCTAGAAAGAGTACATCAGATGCAGTATTTGCTTTGAGGATGCTGGTGGAGAAGTACAGAGAAGGTAATAAAGAGTTGCATACGACAGGGTGCCGAGAGAGGAGCTGTGGTGTTGTATGAGGAAGTCTGGAGTGGCAGAGCAGTATGGTAGAGTGCAGTGAGAGAGGACATGAAGTTAGTTGGTGTGAGAGAAGAGGATGCAGAGGATAGGGTTAGATGGAGTCAGATGATTCGCTGTGGCAACCCCTGAAAGGGAACAGCCGAAAGACAAAGAAGAAGAAGAAGACGGGGTCACAGTGTTATAGCAAACAGTACACGCATGCACGGATGTTGATTATACATTATCATCCCCTGTTTATAATTAATTATTCAACATTTCTTCATTCTTAGTAACATCTGTGTTATAACAGGAACATGAGCAGATATTTACTCATCACATCACTGCTCTTATCTAATCACAGGCTTTGGAGCTTTTTAAATAATCAACACTACTGAGTCATTTAGCTCTTGTTCTACATTTATATTTAAGTGCAGACTTTAAGAACAAGCTGAGGTGAATTTTACAGGAATGACAGAAGACACGGTGTGGAGGTCGGGTGCTGAAAAAGGGTCAGAGTGAGGAAAGTGGCGGCTTAAATACAATATTTGTAGCAGAAAAGTTTTCAGAGAATTGAGTTTGCTTCCAGAAACAGGGAAAAGCAGAGATCATCTTGTTCAGACAAAAGCAGCAGTATGAAGTCAGAGATAGCAGGGTGTCACAAGGAGACGAGCTGTTCATTTACAATCACTCTCATGCACTCATTTGTGACATTTTGTAGACTCTGACTGACTCCCTGTCTTCTGACTTCACATGAATTTCAACTTTACTAAACACAAAACATTAAAGCAATAATTTATTGATGGAAAAAAACAGTTATAAGACTTCTAATCTGCTAATCTTATATGACTGAGACTAAACGTGTAAATGTGTAAACTAATGGTGAATTACTTAAATAGTTCGTTTCTTTTCAACAGTTATATAACGACAGAGTCTGTAGTTTGTAATGTTCATCATCCTTAAGAGCAGAAATCAGCTTCTTTTCTGAGTCTCCTATTTTATTCCAGGACAGATCCAGGTCTCTCAGGTGAGAGGGATTTGATCTCAGAGCTGAAGTCAGAGCAGCACAGCCTTCATCTGAGACACCACAATCACGCAACCTGTAGAGAGACACAATGACAAGATATGATGTGAAATATATATCATTATAAATAAATCTTAAATTTACAAGAATTAATATTCATGTGGCCCTGTGGATGCATCATTATTATTAGTAGTAATAGTAGTTTTAGTAGTAGTGCTTTTTATTAATGATGATAATGATGATGATGATGAGGATTACAATTATTATCTTTGCTTTTTGCATTCCTTCTTCAGTAATTTTCATCCCCAGTGTAACTTTATGTTTGACTGCACAGTTAAATGTGTGTAAAGCACTGTCACACAAAAAAACATCAGAGAAGTTCAGAAGCTTCGAATAAAATGAACGAACTAATGAATTTTCTCAAAACGTTATAAAATTAAGTAGAGACTTAGTGACTCCCCTTAGATACTCTGTAGTAGGTTTTCTTAGTTGAATATGAAAAAATATATATCACTGATTATCAACGCGGGAATGAATGGCACATTGTCCAAGTGCAAGTTGATCTTGTAGCTAAACTATTTGCTTTGGGTGAAAGCGGCATATAGCGATCATTGTGTGTCAGCGACAGCGTACTATTCCAAATGATAGGCGGTCAAATGACTGGTAAATCGTGTTAAAAGTAGGCGCGGCGCTTCTAATGTTTAAATAAAATGTGTTTAATATTTTGTTGCTCAAAATATGCTATGCAACAACTGCCAATGTGCGGCAAGCAATTTATATAAAAAGTCCTTTTCTTATTAAGGTTGACAGCTAACTGCTGTAAAGTGGTACCACATAGATGCAGAGAAAGCACTTGCAAAGGAACTCATACACTCCTGCATCAATGGCACAACTACCAAACAAAAGAACACAAAATAAAGAAAAAAACGAGAAGGACTCGGAGGCAGAGTGACTACCCTCTCCACACATGCACTCTTTTACGCGCATTCGCTTCACACACACACACACACACACACACACACACACACACACACACACCTGTCAGGAGTGGTCATCATGTCGCCCTCGGCTTGCTCACCAGGGACAAACTGACCATTTTGATTCATACAAATTCACATTTCATACAAACTTAAATAATTCTTTTGACTATGTAAAGCTGCTTTGCGGCAATGAAAATTGCTAAAAGCGCTATACAAATAAAATTGAATTGAATTGAATCTTAAAGGGGCAGCACTTTAGGTGGCCGTTACACTGCACGCTCCAGTACACGTGATAAAAGGATGATGTCATACAGACGCAGGTGCCATTTTTGGTTTGCTGATAATTTAAGTTCAGCATTTTATTTAATAAATACGAGGAGAACACATGTACAGTAGACACTGAGTATCTTATTTGAAAGTAAGCTTCAAACCAGCATCTTTTTTTTTCAGAGATCAAAATGTTTTTGTTGCATGCAAAAATAATTTTTTTTTTTTAATTTCATAAATGCAACACACTATGTTTTTTTTTTCTTTATACATATAGTAGCATAAAGGTCAAAAATGATATATGAACTTCCCCTATCTATGAATCACTTTGATTCATACACATTCACATTTCATACAAACTTAAATAATTCTTTTAATTGTGTAAAGCTGCTTTGCGACAATGACAATTGCTAAAAACGCTATACAAATAAAATTGAATTGAATTGAATATGTGAACGCACATAGTGTGCCATAATTCAAATGCAATTGCAAACTTTGCATTACCGTTTGCTTTTTTGCCTTCGCGAGTGCACACTGACTAACAAATTTCAAATGAAAAAGAAAAGTCCATTTGCATTTGTATTTCCCATGTCTTACAAGTCATGAGCCTGTCATATTTAAATAGCAAAATCAATGATTACATTTGCTTTTTCACTTTTTCTGCGTTGCGCGTCAATCTGGCCAGAATTCAAACGTAATCGCTAATCCATTTGCAATTGCATTTCCAAGTCGTTATAGGGAAACCTGTCAATCAGCGTCAGGGACGCTGCAAACGGTAATGCAAAGTTTGCAATTGCATTTGAATTATGGCAGACTATGTGCGTCCACATATGGGAAACGCAATTGCAAATGCAATTTGCAATTTCCTTTGAATATTAAGCAGGATATCACTCCATAATTAAGAAAGACTGCATGGTTTAAAACAGCTTCTATGATGCAGATCTGGCGACCCTGTTTATAGCAGCTAGAGACGAATGTTAACTGACAAAATAAACATTATTTCAGCTTTAAGACCAATAAAATGTTTCTCATTTGCATTTCCCTGCTGCTTTTAAACCCTACAGCTCACACACAGTGCATTTAGTTTGTGTCCCAGGTGCAGTTTGTGTGATTAGTTACAGTGTTTTAGTAAATTTCACAGTCATTTCAGACACACTGCAGTCACATCAAGTCATGTTTTGCTCTGCAGCTTCTCACATACGTACATCTGACCCAAAGACTCTGTGACAAATCATCAGTGTGCAGTGAAAAGAAACAATCTTCCTCCTCAGGACATTAATGATCAACCTAAAACTTCTGCTTCAGTCTCACTATTAGAGAATGTGTCTTACTGAGGAGCAGGTCATGTGACTCTCAGAGAGATGATCTTACCCCAGTGTCTCCAGTTTACAGTCAGGATTCTCCAGTACAGCACAGAGACACTTCACTCCTGAGTCTCCTACATTATTATTCCAGGACAGATCCAGTTCTCTCAGGTGTGAGGGGTTTGATCTCAGAGCTGAAGTCAGAGCAGCACAGCCTTCATCTGAGACACCACAACCACACAACCTGTAGAGAGACACAATGACACACTCTTCATCACCAGATTTTTATCTTTATTTAATCCTAACTTTAAAGATGATGTGTTTGTGATCACAATGAGTCTTATACAGTATTTTGTTTCTCTTAGCAGATGTGTGTACATTTACAGTATATTGCTGCACTAACAAAACAAGTCTAAAACATGGCAAAAAACAAAAACTCATCAGTTTTACACATTATTTTGTCCTCTTCTTAGAATCAGGAGTAAATTAGCACAGTGTTGTTGAAGCGGTTGCCAGATCCACAGATTTAATAGGGAATTGTTCTACTTTTGGATTAATAGCTTGGGCTGTGGATTGAAGTCTGGAATTTCTTTTACATGCATTATTTTAATCATATTTCTACAAAGCTTGTGGAGTTAACATGTAAGGTTTTCTCATATGTCTACAACATGTTAATGTCTTTTGTTCTTTTGATGTACGGGATGTACATGGGCACTTCGCGTTGTTGCACTCTAACTCGTTTTTGCATGCTGAAACTCTCGTGTGCACTCAAGCTCATTTATAAGCTCATTTATAAAACAGCAAGATACACTTGCTTTAACTGCAGCATCATTGTAACTCTACCACAATTCCAGCCAACCAAATACTAAAGTAGGATCAATACAAGCCAATTAGAAACTGGAGGAGGGAAATCTGTGTAGAAAGATTGGCTCTGCTGTTCTCAGCTTCCAGTTTAAATTTATATTTATGCATTCAGCGACGCTCTTACTAAACTTTTAGCAGCTGCAAGCTTCATCATTGTGTGTGTTAATTCATATTATTAATATTTTTATCTGAAGGAAGTAAATTTTATGGTTTTGTTAAGTAACTCTAAACTAAGTACATAGTTTAAACTATAGAATGTATTGTCTAATGCAGTGGTTCTCAAAGTGTGGGTTCTCTCGCCCCACTAGTGGGGAATACAGACATGACAGGTGGGGCACAATGAACGAGAGGGAATTAGTGGAAAATAATAGGAGTACCTATTATAATTCATGCTTTTCTTTATTGACAAAAAACATCGGACACTCGAAACTAAACAATCACATGCAAAGAAATTGATCATTAATACAAGTAAATTAAAATAACATCAGAGGTGGGATGGGGGGGGGGTGGGGGGGGGGGGGCATTTTAGAGCATAACACCGGGTCAGTAGCATACTGTATGTAGTGGGCATAATAACGTCAATGGATACATTTGTTACATGGACCACAAAAAAGCAGGTGATTCAGCATCATCAGTCTAATCAACCAAAAAGCCTGCATGAGACCCAACAAAGTAGGAAGACACTTAGAGACAACACACCCCAGTTACGTTAATAAGCCACTCGACTTCTTTGAAAGAAAGCTCTAGATAAGTGACAAAGTAAGCCTATTATAACAATTGCACGTGTATTTTATCTGTTTTGAACTTGCCGTTATTTGATCTTATTGGTTTGAAAATTGATATTTCAATAAATAGTACACTTGGCTGTTTTCGTTATCATTTTGTTGACAAGTGGGGCTTGAAAATTCGCCCACCCCCATAAGTGAGGAATGACAGAAAATGTTTGAGAACCACTGGTCTAATGTGTTAGTGCTAAATCTTATGCACTTTACTTCTAGTATAAAGCTCTGTAGCTCTCACCCTGTCTTTGTTCAGACAATCATTTAGGTATGTTTTTTGTTTGTGAGACAACAAATAAACCATAGTACTGTTTTATTATAATTATTATTATTTGTTTGTAACCTCATTAATAAAATCTACTACATCGTTGCTGATGTAACGTGTTTCAAAACCATGTTAAAGTGTAAAAAATGC
Organism: Clarias gariepinus; assembly: GCF_024256425.1. Taxonomy (NCBI): domain Eukaryota; kingdom Metazoa; phylum Chordata; class Actinopteri; order Siluriformes; family Clariidae; genus Clarias; species Clarias gariepinus. The sequence goes on from NC_071111.1 coordinate 27,688,585, forward strand.
ATGTACCATTAATAAAAGCTTCTAATCTCCTTTAGTGTACTGGTAACACATTTGAAATACAATAGTATAGATGATTGTGTGTACCATGTGATATAACAAAGTATATTTTTATTAACCACATAGTGTACATTTTTAGTATTTAGTGTTGTAAAGAAGTATAAAAGCATCCTACTGCTGCAATAAGAATATATTCATATTATATTACTTATGTATTTGTTAAACAGTCAAATTTGCTGTACATTAAATACATTAAAGCTACACTTTATTCCCTTATTTACCATGTCGGGTACGTTAGTAAAAAGCCATGTATATTATATTGTTAAAAGTTTTTGCTCGCCTGCCTTCAAATGTATATGACAATCCTTGATCCATAGGGTTTACTATGATGTTGGCCCCCCCTTTGCAGTTATAACAGATTCAAGACGAGACTTTAAAGAAGATTAAGATGGTGGTAATGCAACATAGAAGATGCCAACTGCCAGTAAACATGAAGAAGAAGAAGAAGAAGAAGAAGCTAACTACATAAACCTCCACTGCTGCCATGGTTTACTAGATGCAGGTGCAGACTGTTCTAGGGCCTTAAAATTATCTCCAGTAGCAGCCATACAAATAGAAGTTGGGAAAATGCCATTAAGAATCAGAAGAATAAAGCTAATGTTGGCATAACAAAGAGTTGAAGGCCATCCTGAAAGAGTGCTAAAACTTGATATCAGTCCCACTGTGCCACTATACAGCTTCCCACCATGGTAACTAATAACTCCACCAATAGATGTAAGTCTAAAGCAAAGGAAAGAACAATGGATCAACCAACAGAGTATACGATTCAACTCATAGGTATACAAATATCACTTGAATGGGTGGAGAAGAATTATCAAGGAGAGGTGATAACTGTATCAGATAGCATGTCAGCCATCACTAGTCTGGAAACAGGAAATTCATGCAGAAAAACCATCTAGATAACATCTTACAAATAGTGTCAGAATTATACCAGAAGGGTGTAAGGAGCTCTTTCCTATGGGTACCAGCACATGTAGGAGTAAAAGAAATGAATAAATAAATAATAGCACAGTTATATAACATATAATGAATCCACACAGTCTTAGTAAAATAGACAAACACACTGGAGAATGTAAATATTATGGGCAAATGGAGACACAAATACTGATAAACTGCTAAAGAATACAATACAATAAATACCCCAGGGAAAGACAGGATCTCAGAGAAACCACGCAAGAAGCTGGTCTAGAAAGAACAATAGAAAATATACTAAGAATAAATGACCTGTAAAATATACAGTAACCAAATGAAACTGGTTTAGCAGATAAAATCTATTACAGTTTATTTTTCTCTTTTTCTTCTTCTTGATCTTGCTGTTTCACGCAAGGTCTGATGTTCCACACTCCAGATCAGCAGGAGGTAATGCACTAATCGGCCATTCAAAAAAAAACTCAAAGAAGAAGAATCTGTCTGCGTGGTGTTTTATAACAAATTGGTCAGAGAGCTGAAGCACTAACTGGTGGACAAAATGTTGAAGAACTCAAAGTTGCATCCAGATGTCCAGCTGTGATTTTCAACCAGATGTTCAATGTGCATCTCACAGTTTGTTCTGCATTTAAAGGTTGGATCCCACTATGTTTAAAATGAAACAGTTTAAGTTTTACTGCATATTATCTTTGTGTATTCTAATAATGCCCTGTGATTATGTTTGCATGTTTGAACTGATTGTATTTTCCTGTTTTAAGCTGCTTTGTTATTTGTCAGTGGTTGTGTGTAATTGTCTTTCTATTAAATAAAGCCAATTAATAAAGCCTAATTACTGCTTTTTTAAAGAATACGAATAAAAGGACCATTAAATAAATATATAATTCTTTGCCTTTAGTTAGCTTTAGGCTTAGCTAAAGTCAGTAAGGTTTTTCCTCCAGGGACTCGGGACAGGTTTAGCTTTATTTTAGACTACTGACAGTTTTGCTTTTATTGTTTTGCAATATCTGCCTGTTATCATTATAGTCTATAAAGTCAATTGTCCGAAATAAAATTAAAACTTATCATGGAATTTATTAAAATGCAAGTTTGAAAATGACGTCATTGCCAGAGAAAATAAACACATAAATGAGTGTGTGGATGATATTTTGCTCATTTTGCTACAGGATTGGCCAGTTGTAACTGGAAAACAATATGAGCCAGATCATTGACAATCATGTCCAATAGTGGGTGGTATTGCATTGTGCTGCTGCGTGGCTGGTATTGACTTGAGCTACTGATGTTGTGTAATGTTCTTACGTGTGGTGGGAGTGTTACAAACCAAAAGTCTATAGTGACAGAATGCTGAACTGAAAATTGACAGAATCTTTTGGGCAGTTTTGTGTGGATCTAGAGAAACTGCAGTATTTGTAGATTCTGTCAGAATTTAAGGGGCACTTTAAGATTTTCTTTTTATGTGAACATTGTGTAAATACAAATTGCTGACACTGTCAGCTCCCTAGAAGCTCCCATCACCCAAACCACTGCCTAGGCTATAATTCTAATAACAACCTGAACAATCTAATACAATTATTTTACTACATATTTCACAGTTTTGCATTTCTGTTTGGTTTGATAGCTACAGTAATAGCCTAGTCCAAAAGGGGAATGCCACCTTATCTTAGCAGGTCTGTCTGTGATCTCATAGGTCACCGGGTTGTGAATCAGCCACTGCAGAATTGTTCATGAGCTTCAAGTGACTTTCAATGACTTCCAGTGACTCTTTCAGTGAAGAGTTTTTAAACTCTTCTAAAGTCTAAGCACTTAAAAAAATACAGGAGTCTTCCAAGCAAGACATGTCACCTGCCCACTCACCATGCTACATCTAAAAATAAGTTGTCTAGGACACATATATGTTTCCTAATAAAGGTTCTTTGAAATTTTTTTTTAAAAACACATGAATGGCTTAGGAGGAGCTGTGGATAAAAGAAAAGTGTGACGATGATGCTGGTTAGAGATTATGGATAGTGAACCCTATGTGTCATCTATGCTTCATAGGCAGCCTATACAACCAGGGAATTAAAATGTCAGGGTGTGTGAGAAGCAGTCTCTGGGTCTTTTATCCACTTTTCAGCTACAAGGTCATATAAATCGATGTTTTGATCTCTACAAGTTCCTCAAAATATCACTGCATGGCACCGGCATTTAACTTCTCCTAGTAATCTCTCTTCTCTTTAGGTTTCCTCTTCTTTATCCCGAAAAAAAACCCCACCATGTTAGAAATCAAAGAACAATAACAATACGCCCTCAACTCTGTCACTCTCAACACATCTGTGTCAGAAATCACCATGGCAACCGATCAGCATAAAAACCAAAGATGGCAGTGACTTCCAAAAAGTGTGACGTAACTCCACATTCTCTATATTAAACATACAGTACTGATCATGCACTGTGATCTCATCTCATACATACACCTATTCACACTTCAGCTCTGTGTTACTGTTTTTTATCTGAGTCAGTGAGTTTATTCATAAATATTTTTTATTTATGACAAAAGGTGAAATAATATAAGACTATTTAAGAGCTCAGTGAAAGAACTATTAATAAAGACTCCATGGTTTTAATACTGTTTCTATGATGCAGATCTGGCAACCCTGTTTATAGCAGCTAGATAGAGACGAATGTTCACCGACAAAATAAACAATATTTCAGCTTTAAGACCAATAAAATGTTTCTCATTTGCATTTCCCTGATGCTTTTAAACCCTACAGCTCACACACAGTGCATTTAGTTTGTGTCCCAGGTGCAGTTTGTGTGATTAGTTACAGTGTTTTAGTAAATTTCACAGTCATTTCAGACACACTGCAGTCACATCAAGTCATGTTTTGCTCTGCAGCTTCTCACATACGTACATCTGACCCAAAGACTCTGTGACAAATCATCAGTGTGCAGTGAAAAGAAACAATCTTCCTCCTCAGGACATTGATGATCAACCTAAAACTTCTGCTTCAGTCTCACTATTAGAGAATGTGTCTTACTGAGGAGCAGGTCATGTGACTCTCAGAGAGATGATCTTACCTCAGTGTCTCCAGTTTACAGTGAGGATTCTCCAGTACAGCACAGAGACACTTCACTCCTGAGTCTCCTACTTTATTCTCAGACAGATCCAGTTCTCTCAGGTGTGAGGGTTTTGATCTCAGAGCTAAAGTCAGAAGAGCACAGTCTTTATCTGAGACACCACAATCCCACAACCTGTAGAGAGACACAATGACACTTTTTATCACCAGATTTTTATTTTGGTTTACTTTTTATAAATATGATGTGTCTGTAATGTTGGACTATCTCTCCTCTCTTGACCAGTCACAAGCTTAACACTGACCAAAACATTAACCCTGTTTAGTGACCTCAGTCAACAAAGATTATAACAGGGAGCAACGAACTGTGCAGACCATGTCGGCAAAATATACAGTGGAACCTTGAATTACGAGTATGATTCATTCCAAAAGCGGGCTCGTATTCCAAAACGCTCGTAAAACAAATTGTATCATTTTCCCATAAGAAATAATGAAAACTCAAATTATTCGTTCCACAGCCCCAAAAAATAAATACATAAGAATAATTAATACATAATATATAGTAAAAATAAAACAAATTAACTAATCTAACTAACCCTAACCCGAACCCCACTTTACCTTAAAAAAAAAGGAAAAATAAATCCAGACGGATAAGTGTTTCTGTTTGTGCGCGCAGGCGCTCTGTGTGTGTGTGTGAGGCTAGAGTAAGAGGAGACCCTTGCTTTCAGATCCTCCTGTCTACCTCTTCTAATCTTACACCGTAAACCTCTCCTCGCGTTTGAATTTCACACAAAACACACACACACATTAACGAAAAGACTGTTTTGTCAGGAAAATTTAGCAAGAAACATCGCTAATGACACTCATGTGAGAGCATAGTAACGGAATCACTAAAGTAAAACAAACAAACAAATGGACCTGCACTTTACCTTTGAAAAGAATCGCGACAGAGCAGTGTTTCTTTGTAGAGCAGAGTATGTGTGTGTGTTTGTGTGTGTGCTAAGCAGAGAGAGGTGCTTCGCACACACACAAACACACACACACACTAAGGATAAGAGAGAGAGAGAGAGAGAGAGAGAGAACCAGCACAGTGTCAAATTACGCACGCACACACATAACGACGGGCTGAATCTGAAAGGGAGAACATGGATTTTTACCTCTAAGGAAACTTTCTTTTGCTTCACATGCGCGCGCACACGTGTGTTATTAGAAACAGTACATGAGCGCTATCAAACACTAAAATAAAATATGTTTTACACACACACACACACGTGGTCACAGTGTTATAGTAAACAGTACACGCCTGCACGGATGTTGATTATACCAGTAAGAGACGAGCACTAAGACCCAGGAGCGTAGTTAATAATCCACAATTCCGCAGCGCAAGAGAGAGAAAAAAAACGTTGGCTCAGTTGTGATCACGTGAAGCTCGGCGTCAAAACAAGAAACGCATGCGTGATACATGATGCTCTGTACTCGTGAACCAAGAATTGCTCGTTTTTTAAATCAAAATTTATTTAAAAATTCTTTGCTCGTCTTGCGGAACACTCGCAAACCGCGTTACTCGTAATCCAAGATTTTACTGTACTTGCTTTCAACTAAGTGTACATACATGCCTGATTTTATTCTTGTTAGAGCCAGGGCCAACATCAACAAACATGGCAGGCAATGATTACAACTCCCAACACAGCCTAGCAGCGTCACTGGAATACTATTGGCACATATGTGCAATCAATCTCACCATCAACCAGGTCAATGATGACCATTTACATTTCATACACACTTAAATAATTCTCTTGATTGTGTAAAGCTGTATTGCGACAATGGCAATTGTTAAAAGAGCTATTTAAATAAAATTGAATTGAATTGAATATCCTCTGCAAAAAACCAAATGATTCCAGTAGGATTTAATCAGACAGGATTTTGAATTTATCTTATAGGTTTCCATTAAGTAAACATTATGACACTCGAGGAGCTAAGTTCATGAGTAGTACTTATCTCCTACCAATTGTTATAAAATGCATATTTGTCACTGTGCAGTGGTAAAGGTACATCATACAGGTGTGGGTAACTACAGACCTTCTTGAAACTATCTGCCTTTTTAAGCATGCCTGCTAAATACACTGTCCCTGCCGTTTACATGCATATTACATCTTGTGAAAGCATGAGGATATGAGCAAGTACTGTATGTGAACAAATACAGTTATGACTTTGCTGGTTGACTATAGCATCATTATATGGGTCGTGCTATTTTAGGCAAATAGCAACACTGTATACACCCGCTTTTAATGTGTACGTGTCAGGGTTGGTGCCAGAGGGGTGGGTACATTTTTTTTTTTATCCTAAGGTAGGCCATATTTAATTGTTTTTGTTTGGGTAAATAATTTTATAAAATTTATTTGTGCAAACTGCAACACTAAACTGAAACATTAAAATATACAGAACTTGCAATGCAGCTTAAGATGCACGGTTAGCGTTTGCACTGTATGTGGGGATGTTGTGTGCGTGAACCACTGCCCATGTTTCCAGAATCTCATTCCAAGCCTTTCTCTAAAGTTGGCAGCTGTAGTTACATACCAGGTACTGGGTTAATGTGTTCTGTGTTAAATACCAGGTAACATATTAAGCTCATAAGAAACAGTCCCACAGGCGTAATTGTATGTAAATGAGCATCACATAGAGACAGCGATGAGGAGTCACAGTTTCTTCCTTAACCACCAATGAATGAAATACAACAGGCAACAGAGCAGGAAAATCTAATTTAGAAAAATTGCGCACTGGCTAACAAGACATGAGAGAAAGGTCAAAAGATTAGCCTCTGAAAAACCTACTGGCTTCCAATAAACCCATCAGCATAAGACCATAAATGTTTTTTTATTATTATTATTATTATTTTGGTGTAAAATAAGTTTATTAATGATTTTAGTTTCACTCATTTAATAAAAAATGTTTAAACAAACCATGGCAATACGGTGGCGTAGTGGTTAGCACTGTTGTTAACACCTTGACCTCAAGGGTCCGGGTTCGATTTCTGCCTCGGGTCTGTGTGCATGAAGTTTGCATGTTCTCCTCATGCTTTGTGGGTTTCCACTGGGTACTCCCACAGTCAAAATACTAAGATTAGGCTAATAAATACAAGTCACCACTGGCCTCCACAGTCCCTGGTTGGAGTACAGAGTACAGAGGGGTGCTATGACTATCCCAGTAGTAGCTACAGCACCAAAATCCTTATGAGACAACACCAATAGTTTCTGTGACTTTAAAATAATTATCCTACCGTAGACTTGCCACTTTACTGTAAGGATTCTCCAGTACAGCAGAGAAAGTCTTTACTCCTGAGTCTCCTAGTGTAGTGTAGAACAGATTCAGTGTTTTTACAGTCAGGTGCAGTTCTCTCAGATTGGAGGTTTCTGAGTTGAGTGTTGAGCCCAGAGCTGAACAAATTTTCACTCCAATTTTATCACACCTGATACTAAAGGAAATAAAATAATACATAATAAAATAGAGTTAGAGCAACTAATCAAACAAATGAGCAAATCTTTCACTGAACCATCTTATTTAATACATTTTTAAAAGTAAAAACACCAGTTAGACAATAAGCTCAAAGAGACACTACAGCTAAAATGTCATTTTAACAATTATTACATCTGCTGTGAATCTCCAGGGTGGTTTATTTCTATACAGTATGTGTAATGCCTCTAAGTTTAAACAAATATACAAAAGAGAAGCACACACACAGACAACTAAAGCTATCACTTTGTGTATCACCCAAATGAGTGTGAGCAGGAAGTAAACTGTATATCCCCATGATCACCTGGCCCTGAAGGTACACAAGAGATTTTGTACAATTCTGGCACTTGTTGATACTATGTCAAATTCCAAATTGCATTTGTAAGTGCACATTAAGAGAGCGCCACATGATGGTGCCATCTCAACTTTGTAATTGCTAAACCAATGCAACATAATTTCCAACATAAACCACATAACTTTTTAAATTATTTTCAAATAGTGAGACATAACATTAGTGTTTTTCTCCTCAAATGAAATAATTTGGCTCCCACATATCTACTACATAACCTTTCGTCTTATACACTATTCACATGGGATTAATATTATCTGGGCATCTAATATCTAATGTGATTTAGAAATTACCCCTGCCCCCCCCCCCCCCCCCACCCCATCTGCCTCCTTGCAAATACTTTAAAGCATTTTAATGCAGCCCCCATTATTCACAGAAAAAGGTGCACACTAAATAAAAACATTGAAAAATATATATATATGACTCAACCAAATCCTGGCCAAATCACAGACATGGGATTTTTACTTTACAAGTTACAGACATGCCCAATTCACAGAGGATTTGGATCACAAGCAAGCTCATTTGTTTGTCTATTTACTTCAAAAATGATTTTGTGCTTATTAAATATATAGTTTATTTCTTATTTATTTGCAATAACTCCACCCTGAATCATGGAGAGGTCAAAGCATCCCACACTAAAAATTAGTGGAAATGTTTTCAGTTTCTCTCTCTCTAACACTGTAACAGTAGAACAGTTATATTCAGCTTTACTTACATTGCTTTTCTGGATTCTGCAATCACAGGCATCAACTTTAGAAGAACATCATCTGTTATCTTATCTTCACTGATATATTTACTCAGGTCAAACTCTTCCAGCTCCTGTGCTGATGTCAGTAACACAAACACGAGAGCAGACCACTGTGATGAAGAGAGTTTATTTTGTCTTCCAGATTTCAGGTAGCGTTGGATTTCCTCCTCTAGAGAATTATCACCCAGTTCATTCAGACAGTGGAACAGATTGATGGATTTCTCTGTAGAACGCTCTTCACTGATCCTCATCTTAATGTACTGAACTGTTTCCTCTGTGCTCTGGGAGCCACTTCCTGTCTGATTTACTAAGACCTGTAAGAGTTTCTGACTGGACTCCAGTGAGAGACCCAGAAGAAAGCGAAGGAAAAGATCCAGATGTCCAGTCTGACTTTTTAAAGCTTCATCTACAGCACATTTGTGTAAAACTGTCATTTCTTCCTTCTTCTGTTTTGAAGCTTGACTCTTTTTAAGAACATTTTTATTGTCTATCCTGAACATCTGGTGCACATACAGAGCTGCGAGGTGTTCCTGAATGCTCAGATGGACAAAGGAGTACACTTTACTCTGGTGAAGCCCAAACTCCTCTCTGAAGATCTGCGTACACACACCTGAGTACACTGCTGCTTCTCTCACATCAATGCCACACTCTCTCAGGTCTTCCTCATAGAAGATCAGGTTCCCTTTCTCCAGCTGCTCAAAAGCCAGTTTTCCCAGTTTAAGAAGCCTTTTTTTATTACTCTCCTGCCCCTTTGAGTACTTCTCTCTTATGATGTTTATCTGAATGATGAGGAAATGTGTGTACATTTGAGTCAGAGTCTTGGGGATCTCTCCACTCTCTGCTTCACCCAACATTCTCTCTAGAACAGCGGCTGAAATCCAGCAGAAGACTGGGATGTGACACATGATGTAGAGGCTTCTTAATGACTTCAGGTGTGTGATGATGTTATTGGCCAGGCTCTGATCACTGATCCTCTTCCTGAAATACTCCTCCTTCTGTGCTTCATTGAACCCTCGTACCTCTGTGACTCGATGGACACACTCAGAGGGGATTTGATCAGCTGCTGCAGGTCGGGAGGTGATCCAGATGAGAGCAGAGGGAAGCAGATTCCCTTTGATCAGGTTTATCAGCAGCACAGGCACTGATGCTGATTCAGTTACATCACACACTCTCACTGTGTTCTGGAAATCTAGAGGAAAACGACACTCGTCCAATCCATCAAAAATTAACAGAACCTTTCTGTTGGACATTTCGGTTTCTTTTATTTCTTTAAAAAAGACATGAAGGAGCTCCATCAGACTCAGTTTCTGGTCCTTTATCAAATTCAGCTCTCTGAAAGGAAGTGGAAATATGAGGTGGACGTCCTGATTTGATTTCCCTTCAGCCCAGTCCACAATGAACTTCTGCACAGAGACAGTTTTTCCGATGCCAGCGACTCCCTTTGTCAGCACAGTTCTGATGGGTTCGTCTTGTTCAGATAAGGGCTTAAAGATATCATTGCATTTAATTGGTGTTTCCTCTTTTGTTGTTCTCCTGGACGCTGCTTCGATCTGTCTCACCTCATGTTCTTTATTGACATCTCCACTGTCTCCCTCTGTGATGTAGAGCTTTGTGTAGATCTCATTCAGGAGTGTTTGGGTTCCCAGATTTATTATCACTTCATTCAAGAATTTAAACTTATTCATTAGATTTAATTTGAACTTTATCTGGAATTCATTTACAGCAGCAGATTCTGGGTCGTGTCTGTGAGATGGTGAAGTAGAATGTGGTGAGACATGGGGTCCAATAATTAATCTTAAAGGTCTTATTTTTCTGACTGTTTATCACTGCTAAAATATATTCTACTGTATGTTTTCTATTATTTAATCACACTTACCCTGTATCTGTGACAGTGTTCTTTGTTAATGTATCTCCTGCCTTCTGTTGAACACTGTGAACAAAAGTGTAGTTGATAATTTCCACAATATTCTAAATATGGGGCTGAAAGGCATAGTTTGGGTGTTTTCAAAGTAGTAATAAATCCGAATTAGAATGCATGAGGTGCATAAGTGCATATAAGTAGATTAAAATATGTCTTTATAAACATTATAGATTTTCCTGCTCTGCATGGTCCCTATGAATTTTGTTAACCAGAGAGTAAGTTTAATGTAACTAACCAGGCATACATTTCTGTTAAACCCTCATTCTGTCCAAAAATACATTCCAAAGTTCAGCCAATATGAAACTTCTGCAATTCCAATTATCAAGTAAAACTTTCTTTCTGCAGGGGCAGATAAATTCACTAGTCCTAGTTCAAACTAATGAAATATTTGTCCTGGACGCAAAGATTTTTTATTTTTTTTATTAAACATTTTTTGTCAAAGAAGGACCTTAACCACTGTCTCCTCCCTCTGTACTTTCCTGGTCCATATCACAATGTCAATATCATCGTTGTTCTAATTCATGCAGCGATATGGAATGCCTCTATGAGATAAAACACTGGTCCTTAGAGCAAACAGATCCGCAGAAGTCCAAGGTGAGGGCGTATAAATTCCGCAAACTGAGAATGTTATGTGCTAAAATAAAAATGTTGAGTATAACTGATGTTATGAACAGTCGTGTGTCAGATTTAATAATCTACTTTAAACAGGGAGTGTATTTGGCTAACGATAAAAGAGGTACCCCTTAGCATAAACAAGGCGTAAGATACTCAACCTTACAAAATTTTATTTCCTTGTATTAATAAGTTAGACAGAGAGCTCTGCTGTACAGACAGACAGACATGTACGTGGGCTTCAACCTGAAATAATAATATTACTGATGACATTAAAGGTTTAAATGATCGGTACTAACTCTAGTGATATAATATTTAGATTTTTTTTTTTTTTTTATGTAGTTCAGTGGGTGCCTCGGAGTATTATCTGTCTAGATCCGAAATGCTTTGTGATAAAATTTAAATTGACTTTTTACACTCTTTATTGGTATTTAAGTCACAAGATTATATTTAACCTCTCAGAAAAACAATTTGTAAACTATATCTATATTAGTTGATCGAAAACTGCAGAATTTCTCATTGTAATGCAAAATGGGTTATGTCATTTTTTTTAATGTCTCAAAAAAAACATCACAAGTAAGTGATATACAGTAACACAGCTCAGATCTTCTGAAAAGATTACTGATGTATGTTCAGAAAACATTTCTTAATTATAATGGTTTCTAGAAACCATTATAATTAAGAGCTTGAACATTTGATAAGACTAAGCCCTGTGTGTGTGTGTGTGTGCGTGTGTGCGTGTGTGTACTGTGTAATGTATACAGTACAGTATAAACTGTTAAAGTTAAAAAACTTACCAGGACCATTTTTTTTATTTTTTATTTCAAAGTATAGTTAAACCTTGGATTGCAAACATTATTTGTCCTGTAAGCATGCTTGTATACTAAAATACTTGCATATTAAAGTGAATTTTTTCATAAGAAATAATGTAAACTCATTTAACAACTTAAAATGTATTTTTAAATTGTGTTTGTCTTGCGAAATGCTCGCAGACCAAGTGACATACAATCCAGGGTTCCACTGTTTGAGACTAACAAGATGACTTTCATTAACGCAATTTATATTAGCCAACCTGAAAGATACATAGGGCCTGCAATTCAAGTGTAATCAACATGTACTGTATAACCCCTTTCTGTACATTATATGAGTATACGAGGTATGTCAGACCAAACATTGGGTTAATGTATGCATGAAAAACAGGTAATCGTGTGGGGTATGGCTAAGCCCCTCAACCACATCTGATTGGGACAAACACCCATGGGACGTACTGACTGAACGGAGTCAAAACCCCAAGGTCTGAGCTCTTTGAGCTCTTTTGCTTTCGTACTTCTCACTGAGACTCTTCGGGCTCTTTAGAGCTCTTTGAACTTTCGGCACTCCAGCTCTTCGCCATCGTCCTTTTGCCTCTGCACAACCAAGCGACCGAGTCGTCCGCTCTCCAAGAGCTCTCAACAAAACCTTAGGCCAAAATACCAGTCTTGCAGCAAAGAAATCCTCAGAAAAACATTCCAGAGCACCGCGAATATTACATTACCATGCTCATAATTGATAAATATCAGATTTTGTATTATCATTGTTGGCCATGGGATAAAAAAAATAGGTAAAATACACTGATTTGAGCTAGATGCTGGACGCATTGAAGATGAAGTGCAGGTTATAAGTTTAATCAGTTTAATAAAATCAACCCGTATCCTTAAAGATTTGATTCACCTCTGACAAAAAGCTGAAACCCTACACCTGATAACAACAAAAAAACACATAACCCCAACAATGTATATTTTCTTTACCAAATAAAGCTAACGTACATTGTGATGACTGGGAGTTATTGCTAATCTTATTTAGAAGCATAAAATGAACAAATGAACAAAGATGTGGGCTACAAAAGTTATCAATTTAGTTAGGAGTTTTCTTGTTCGAAACTTTTCGGCTGTTTTTAAAGGCATTTAAGTCATGTCCTGCAGATGTCAGAGCTTTGATAATGGACGTTTTTTATTTATATTCATCAGCACAGGAGATTTATTGGCTGAGTGCTTAAGTTGCATTAGTCTACCTGCATTAACTTGTACACACTAAAAAACGCTGGGTTGTTTTTTTGTACCCAAGCGCTGGGTTTCCTCTGTTGGGTCATTCTTCTGGGTTATTTACAGAGAGTTGGGTAGTTTTTGTGTAACCCAGCTGCTGGGTTGAAGTTTGATTGGCCCTGCCCCCAAAGTTTACCGGTGGATTCAGCGGCTGTCAGTCAGAGCTTCGTGTCTCTCTTTAGCTCACACACCGCTGATGACGGTTCATTTAAGGGAAAATGACGTTAAATACAATGTCTGTATACACATGTTCACTCACCTAAGTCACATATGACTGAAAAATTATCACTATATGTAACATTTATTACTGTTACCGTGTTAAGGTTACACTCAAACTTTCAGGCTGGTCTGAGGTGATAATTTAGCTGACAATAGCTGCTATAGTTAGCCACAGAACCCCACCTGTGTGTGAAATAAACGGATAAGATGTCTGAGCTTTTTATCTTTCTCTGTAGAATGTTTTCAGGGTGACGAAGATGGTGAAGTGATGAATGAACGTTAAACTGTTAACTGTAGTGCTAGCATGACGCAGGCATTTAGTTAGGTTGCTAGTGTTAGCAACCACATTAACTAGTCTGACTTATCCTTAAAGCCATGCTTATTTTGCTGTTTTATTTTACTGTCGGTAGTAGCTGTCTCCATGTTTTTGTTTCAGGTTACCTATACCCTATCTTAATGGACAGCTTTGTCAGTTTTTATTTAGTATCAATCCTATTACACACTAAATTGATAGTCTTATTCAGTTTAATCTTTGCTATTCAACAACATTTTTTACTTTCTTTTATTTTCATTCTTTCTAAAGTTGGAACCAACATGGTTGAATATCTCCATCAGGCTGAAGTGTCAAGGCCGTACCCCTACTGTACATCCTGACGTTGGGAGATAATGACCAGCGCTGCTCTCAGGCATTCGTCATTCTGGTGGGACCGGCTCTGGAGCAATGCACACTACTTGGGGCGGTTGATGTGTGCTTCAAGGCATTTTATATTTTTGACATTAACTATTTAAAGTAGTGTGCTCCTGTAGAGGACTTTTTGTAATGTTGCTATGAAATAGCGACGCCTACTTGAAAAGTCATAGACAGTGTTTGTATGTTAAAATGAGACCAGGGCTGGATAGTTTTGTTCTGCAGAAAAGATATCTAATGTCAGAGAGAGATCCTGCTCTGTAGAAGCTGCCTCAGCCTATTTGTGTTATTACTCCATTCTGCCCTTGTGAGTAATAGTATAGTAATGATGTCGCTGTTGATTATCTGTTCTTGTGCTTTTGAAAAATAAATGTTTTTTCTATGAACATTTAATAGGATGTTGTTTATTGCATATGTTAATGGTTTGCAAAACTTGGAATTTTTTTTTTGTAATCTTTTTCTTCTTTTTTGTCTTTCGGTTGGCCAGCCTAAGGCATTTTCAGTAAGGGACTGATGTACCTCCAGAAGATTATTTTGGCTTGGTGTACTGTCAGTCTTTTAATTTTGCTGAGCGGTAATCTAAGCTACGGTATGATGACAGAACACACAACAAGCAAAATGTTTTTGGACAATTAAGCCATATTAAGAAACATAATAATTTTCCAACATCACAAAACAGCATGTCCAACCAAATGGCATTTATTTTAAAGATACCACAAACACATTTTTAACCAAAAACAATCTAAGTAAGACAAAAAATATATATATTTGGACACTCAATAGTGGCTTCATTAAAGATAACAGTTATGGTGTTTTAGTATTAAATTTCCCATCCTATTTATCCAGATGAATTTCCCTTTAACTGTGACTTAAGCAGTGACATTAACAGTGAGGAGACGTTACCTGTGTAGAGGTGAGGAGTCTTCCTCACCTTTAAAACGAATAGGAGGAACCATAGACGCATCACTCTTCATGGAGACACAGCTGGGTGCTGGTGATTCTGATCTCTCTCCCTGGAGTTTACTGCACAACATTATTTAAACTTATTAATTTATTGAGAGATACATTTTACTTGCACTCAACAGAATCAATGTTATGGTGATTATTACTCTGTCCATAATAGTGATCACTTTACTATTTACACTTTTACATTACTTCTACCTTTGTTTATCAGTGTCAAGACCAGCAGTCTCCATCTTTGAATATTAGTAAAGTATCCAGAGAGTCCTAAAATATCACAGTCCTGGAAAGCACAAACACAAACGTGTAGTTAAAGTTCCACACAATCATTTTCACAACTTTGCCCTAAAGAACATTTGGCCAAATCTGTGTTACTAAACTGAATTATCACTTTGACTGACCTCACAAACAATCACCAAATCTATCACTCATTTATTTTTTTACATTCTGACAACCTGTTTCTGTTTGATTCCTTTTAATGCTTTATGTGTCCACTCCATGCGTATAGGTGTGTCTCTTCAGTTATTGTGTTTATCATGGCATAAGTTGATTATGCATCTGTGTTATTGTTATAAAACTAAAACTAAAGTGCATACACTACTAATGTCTAAACATAGACAGGCATGTGCAGTTCTAATTGGGCTGTAACATAAAGTATTAGATAATTAAACCTGCCGTGTTAATTTCGAGCTGTTACTCTAAAAACAGAGCAAAAGCTACAGAGGAGCACACCTTCTGCTGATGAAATAATAATATTAATAATAATAATAATAATAATAATAATAATAACATAAACTAAAACATGTGATGAAGTTATGTAGTTGTCTGAGTGTCCAAAATGCACTAGTGCTACTTTTTCATTATTTTTATGTATTAAAGTTAATATTCTATTTATGTTTAACAACTTTTAATTTTATTTACATTAAAATAGAAAAAGGTAACTTTTATTTGATCTCAATTCCCAATTAATCGTGATCTCAATTCCCATAAGGAGAAAAATCGTGATTCACATTTTGTTAAGTATTGTGAGGCCCTACATTCAGTCCTCTAGTGCTGTAGTCACCATTTGGTCCAGAGTGATGGCTAACAGAATCCAACTATAGCACCTACTGTACAGTAACTACCCCATGGATAATAGCACTGAAATTGGGACTTAATGGTTAATCTGTTAACTACTGTCTAACTGAATTACTGTATAATTCAGCTATTTTATAAAACCTATATTCTGAAATGGATAAAGAATGACATTGAAAAAAATCTAAATATTTAAAAATGTTACACTTGTCAGTCAGTTAAGTTACAACTTGGTACTGTTAGTGATAATTTAATTTATAGTGGTATATTCTATATGAAATGTAAGAAAATGTTTAATGTTATTACAATAATTTTTAGGTCATGTGACCTCTCACTCACTCACTTATTCCCTATACCACTTATCCTTTACAGGGTCACGAGGCCTGGAGCCTATTCCAGGGCACTCCGGTCACAAGGCAGGGTACACCCTGGACAGGGTGTCAATCCATCACAGGGCACACACACTAACTCTCACACTACGGGCAATTTGGAAATTGCAATTATCCTTTTACACATGACTTTAGACTAAAATATATTCAAACTCCACTCACATAAGGCGCAACCTGACCTGTCCGACCCGGTGGTGTGAGACCACAGTGCTATTTGTTTAAAATCAGTTGAAAAATGTGTAGCTGAATGTTCTACAGAGAACACAATCACTCACTCATTCATCTTCTATACCACTTTATTCTGTGTTCAGGGTCGCAGGGACCTGGAGCCTATCCCAGCAGGCTTAGGGCACATGGCAGGGTACACCCTGGACAGGGTGCCAATCTATTGCAGGGCACACATACATACACACTCATTCACACACTCATTTAAACACTGCGGGCAATTTGAGAACGCCAATTAACCTAACCTGCATATCTTTGGACTGTTGGAGGAAACCCGGACTACCCGGAGGTAACCCACCAAGCACGGGGAGAACATACAAACTCCATGCACACAGAGATGGGAATCGAACCTGGCCGGGATCAAACCCGGACCCTGGAGGTGCAAGGCGACAGTGCTAACCAAAAACACAATTAATAATATACTGTATAAAACTATCATTTGTATATTAATACATTTTTTAAACGTGTGACTACATGTTTTGCTGATGTGAATAAAATTAGGTTATTGAATAATATTATTTTTTTAACTACTTAGTTATTAACCTAGTTAACCCAGTGTAAGTATGTATCCAATGTTGTAAACATTAAAGCACTTTTTGTAAGTCGCTCTGGATAAGAGCGTCTGCCAAATGCCTAAATGTAAATGTAAATGTATTATTTGGCGTATTTTCTATAATTATTTGATAGAAATCTTAGCATTCCAGGCAGGGCTGGACTGGGACAAAAAATCGGCCCGGGCATTTTGACTAGAGACCAGCCCACTAGGTATTATTGGCAAAGCCATAAAGCCTTTGAATGAAAACAAATGCTGTTCTGACAGCGATGTACACTGTCCTGTTGGTATATATGTATCAATCTAATAAACTTAAACCTACACCATCCTCCCTATTCTGGTATTCTAAACAGTACTTAGCGGAAAACAAAAGACTGCTTGGTCGAGTTAACCTCCTGAACTATCTACAACACATGGTGGAAACCTGAAATTAAGACAGAGAAGACTAGAGGTGAGACATGATCATTAATGAGTATTAAAATTAATAAATTAGAGATTTAGTGATATTTTCATAAACTATTTATTTACCACATCAACAAACAGCATGGCAGAACAAAAATTTTTTTAAACATGACAACCTTTAAAAAGTGAAAGAAGACAGAGAAAGAAAGTTGAGTAAGAATAACACTTAATTGAATTTTTGATGCCATTTTACACACAGTACATGGCACAAGAACTGACAACACAACAAAACACAGAGATCACGATCGCTGGAGTGTCATTCAGAGACCTGGGCTGCCACAACCAGCTAGATCAAAACACATGTGCACAGAAATCAATTATTTTTCTACAATAATTAAATAAATTCAACATCTTTCTTCGACATAATTTCAGACTGCACACATGGTAAGCTTACTGGGTTTACAGAGACTTAATATTTTATATGATCCTGGTGTTATTTGTCTCTCAGAAACAGTTCATAACTTCCCTTCAACTCATTCGTGTCACCTAAAAGATAAACCTGTTTCTCCATCACCTGTTCATCTCCTGGTTTCACCTTTATGTTTCTCTCTCACATATCCAAACCGATCATGACTAGCAGCTTTTATGGCTGTGGCTCCAGCAAACAGCTGATAAACCGATCAGCTGATCATCAGGAGGCAGCTGCGCAGCGTAAAGACACGGGATATCTCCAGCTTTGTGTGTTTTTTTTGTTTGTTTTTTCATTCTAGCTAAAATACAGGACAAATCGCGTTCCTTTTCACCTCAATACGTAACGCGTAATATTTTCTCTGAATACGGGACGATTACGTTTTTTACGTTTGGCAACCCATACTAACTAACCTTATCAATAATTCACTCTCAGTAACATCATAGCACCAGCATAGAAACTCTGTCATCATGCTAACTAGTACACAGTAGGAGTTATTGTAACTGACTGTAAAAAGTTAGCAAGCACAACGAAAATAAGCTACACCTACTTTTTTATGGTTTTACTTGGTTTTACTTAGGCTACCTCAAGTTCAGTTCTGCCACTTGGACCGGCGGCCGCCTCGGGTCTCTCCTCCTCCTGCCTCCCCTTTCCCTCTTCAACCTGCGGCTGCTGGCCTCCATTACTTGCTAATTTTACTGAAGTGGAAGCTCCACTATAGCCACCAAACAACTGTGATATTTTAGCACATTTGGCAGCATCTGTCTGAAGGGCTAGTTTCTTTTTGGCCCTAATTTTTTCGGCTCCTCCTGCTGCTTTGCGTTTTTTGTTCTCCATTTTTGTTCAGCAATGATATGTGATTGCTAAGCCGTTGCAAGGGGGCCCAGAGTCGATCATGACCAATTGGCCAATCCGCCACCTTTCTTCTTCTTCTTCTTTGTCTTTCGGCTGTTCCCTTTCAGGGGTCGCCACAGCGAATCATTTGCCTCCATCTAACCCTATCCTCTGCATCCTCTTCTCTCACACCAACTAACTTCATGTCCTCTCTCACTGCATCAATAAATCTCCTCTTTGGTCTTCCTCTAGACCTCCTGCCTGGCAGTTCCAACCTCAGCATCCTTCTACCGATATACTCACTATCTCTCCTCTGAACATGTCCAAACCACCTCAATCTGGCCTCTCTGACTTCATCTCCAAAACATCTAACGTGGGTTGTCCCTCTGATAAACTCATTCTTGATCCTATCCATCCTTGTCACTCACAAAGATACCTCAACATCTTCAGCTCTGCTACCTCCAACTCTGCCTCCTGTCTTTTCTTCAGCGCCACTGTCTCTAGGCCGTAGAGCATTGCTGGTCTCACCACTGTCCTGTACACCTTTCCTTTCATTCTCGCTGATACTCTTTTATCGCACAACACACCTGACACTTTTCTCCACCCATTCCAACCTGCCTGTACCCGCCTCTTCACCTCCTTTGAACACTCTCCGTTGCTCTGGACCGTTGGCCCTAAGTGCTTAAAATCCTGCACCTTCTTTACCTCTGCTCCCTGTAGCCTCACCGATCCTCCTGGGTCCCTCTCAGTTATACACATGTATTCTGTCTTGCTGCGGCTAACCTTCATTCCTCTGCTTTCCAGAGCATACCTCCACCTCTCCAAATTTTCCTCCACCTGTTCCCTGCTCTCGCTACAGAGCACAATGTCATCTGCAAACATCATAATCCATGGGGACTCCTGTCTTACCTCATCTGTCATCCTGTCCATCACCAGAGCAAACAAAAAGGGGCTTAGAGCCGATCCTTGATGCAGACCCACCTTCACCTTGAACTCTTCTGTCACACCTACAGCACATCTTACTGATGTCTTACAGCTCTCATACATGTCCTGCACCACTCTAACATACTTCTCTGCCACTCCAGACTTCCTCATACAATACCACAGCTCCTCTCTTGGCACCCTGTCATATGCTTTCTCTAAATCTAAAAAGACACAATGCAACTCCCTGTTACCTTCTCTGTACTTCTCCACCAGCATCCTCAAAGCAAATACTGCATCTGATGTACTCTTTCTAGGAATAAAACCATATTGCTGCTCTCAAATGCTTATCTCTGCCCTTAACCTAGCTTCCACTACTCTTTCCCACAGCTTCATTGTCTGGCTCATTAGCTTTATACCTCTATAATTGCCACAGCTTTGCACATCTCCTTTGTCCTTAAAAATTGGCACCAATACACTTCTCCTCCATTTCTCTGGAATCCTCTCACTCTCCAAGATCTTGTTAAACAAACTTGTCAGAAACTCCACTGCCACCTCTCCTAAGCACTTCCATACCTCCACAGGTATGTCATCTGGACCAACAGCCTTTCCACTCTTCATCCTTTTTAACGCCCTTCTCACCTCACTTTTACTAATATTTGCTACTTCCTGTTCCACAACAGTCACCTCTTCTACTCTTTGTTCTCTTTCGTTTTCCTCATTCATCAACTCCTTAAAGTACTCTTTCCATCTTCCCATCACCCTCCTGGCATCTGTCAGTACATTTCCATCTCTATCTTTAATCACTCTAACCTGCTCCACATCCTTCCCATCTCTATCTCTCTGCCTTGCCAACCTGTACAGATCCCCCTCTCCCTCCTTACTGTCTAGCCTAGCATACAAGTCCTCATATGCTCTTTGTTTGGCCTTTGCCACCTCTACCTTTACCTTACTCTGCATCTCCCTGTACTCCTGTCTACTCTCTTCAGTCCTCTCAGTGTCCCACTTCTTCTTAGCTAGCCTCTTTCCCTGTATATACTCCTGGACTTCCTCATTCCACCACCAAGTCTCCTTGTCCACTTTCCCCTTACCTGATGATACACCAAGTACCCTCCTACCTGTCTCCCTGATCACATTGGCTGTAGTTGTCCAGTCAACTGAAAACCAGTCAAACCTTTAATAGTTTATAATCTTTAATAAACTCTCTACCTCTACCTTTACCTTACTCTGCATCTCCCTGTACTCCTGTCTACTCTCTTCAGTCCTCTCGGTGTCCCACTTCTTCTTAGCTAGCCTCTTTCCCTGTATACACTCCTGGACTTCCTCATTCCACCACCAAGTCTCCTTGTCCACTTTCCCCTTACCTGATGATACACCAAGTACCCTCCTACCTGTCTCCCTGATCACATTGGCTGTAGTTGTCCAGTCAACTGAAAACCAGTCAAACCTTTAATAGTTTATAACGTTACAAAAAAAAAACATCGGCGGCCGGCCGACAAAAGACGAAAATCACCATCGGCCCACCGGGCAAATGCCCGGTATGCCCTATGGCCAGTCCAGCCATGATTCCAGGCCATGTGAGCTATTATTTTAAAAGTAATTTAGTACATTGGATATTATGATTTTGAACATTTTCATTAATAGTTTGTGACAGAAGTAAAACATTTACAGTCATGTGACCTGCTGGTATACAGTATAATATATTTTAAAATGTGTGACTATTTGTCTTGCAGAGGGCACACAGCTTTTACGTTTTACGAACCAGTTGTCACAACCTGTCACTCATATTTTTTAGAGTTCTAATTTCTATTAGACATTTTTTGTTTTGTAAATGTGTCCTGAATTCATAAAACGCCACCAGGGAAATCTTAACTTCACCAACAGGGACAAACCTTTAAACCAATCAACCCTCCCTGGTTGCCATGGATGTGTCATGTGAGGACGTCACTGCAGACATTTGCATAGGGCGGGTACGACACACCTAAAGATTATGTCAGTGCTGCATTGTGATTTGTGACCTGACAGACAGGAAATTCAGGAAATGTAGAATAACAGCATTGTACTGTACTTACCCATAATCCACTTCATGTATAGTTCTGTTTAAAAATATTTCACATATTTACACTTCCATTTTTTATTTTATTTTTAAAGTAAAAAACTTTTTGTTTTGTCATTTCTATAGTACTTTGATAATTTATGTTAATTTATGGTATTAATTTGTTTTGTCTCAGCTAGGCGGCTAATTAGGTGCCTTAGTTAGATAGTTAGTTTTGTTAATTTATGTTGTTAAATTATCTTGTATGTATGTAGCACCTTGGTCCAGGAGGAACATTGTTTCGTTTCACTGTGTACTGAACTGTATATGGTTGAAATGACAATAAAAGCCTACTTGACTTGACTTGACTATATGGTGAAAAAAAAACAATTAAACAGTCTTGTCTTTTTCTTTTCTGTATAAAGAAGACATTATCTGTCAGTAAATTACATTACAATTGTATAAAAGTGAATTCTTTCCAATATCAGCCTTCCAGAAACAGTAATGTGTAACTTTGTATTTTGTCTTGATAAACGTGGTACAGACAGTGCATTTTCAATCACTTTCATTGAATATTATCTATGGATTTCCATAGGAAAAACTTAAAAACTTTATTAAGTACTTATGATCTCTGAAATGAATCAGTGCACCTCAAAACCCAAACTGCAACTAAACATAAATGATTAACCCGCTGATTATTTATTTAATAAATCATGATTTTGTACCTAATACTCTTAGAAATATTAATTTATACTGTATAAGTACATTTCATAAACAAGAAGCTTTTCTTAAGTTTATATATTTGCTGGAAAATTATGGGAAAACAGTAAACTATGAATACAGTTGCCAGTGAATCATTTCTAATGTACACAGCATGCTTTCCTTTCAATAATGTCCAGGTAATGCACTGTAAGATTGCTTTATATGACTTTTCAGATTTATTTAAAATTGATTTTTCAGATTTATTTAAAATAGATTTTTTTTTATTAATTGAAATTAAAATTTAATTATTACATTACTACATACTACATTACATACCGTAGTACAGTATTGTCCCGGAGTTACATTACAGATAATTTTCATCCTAATATTTTATTTTTAAAACTATTGTAAGAAGTGCAGCACATTACAGTATGTCGTCTGGTAGAGTATTGTTACTTTCACAGAAACAGCAAAAACCCGACAATACCTGTTTCAGGTTGTACCTATACACTGTACACGCATTACACATTTCATCATCTGAGTTTTACACAAGTTTTATTTACAAATATCTGCAATGTTCATATATAAAGTCATTAGTAATAAATAAATCTCTTACCTTTAGTCACCCGTCTCTGTTGGGTTACATAAATATCTCTCTTTCTGCTTTAAATATTGTATTTCAACTTTTTTAACGCTTCCACGACATAGAGTCGAGGCTGAAACACTTTCACTTTAGGAAAAATGATTCATTACAGGTGATGAGTCATTCGGGAAACTGGAGTCGATTATTTGAATCGAATCATGTTCACATTTCTGACTCCATTAGCTTTAGAATAGCAGGCTATAAACTGTAAATTGTTTTTATGTAAGAAAAATAAATGCTACAACTTATTTAATTATGTTGTTTTTTTTTTAACTCTTAAATGGTTCCTGACTTTTAATTTTAATTTATTACAATAAATATTGTTTGCTTGCCTCTTTTGGGTACTGTGTGTAATGCATTATTGTGATATTTTAACTTGATCATATTAAAAAGTAGAATAATGAAAAAATATTAATAAAAAAGCTTCAGCACTGCTGTTTTGTTTCAGCGGATTGTTTTGTTTTATTTTCGTTTTTGTCTTTGTGACGGTTATTTTAGTTTTTCTTTTCCTTTCTGTTTCTTTCTCTGCTTTGCCTTTTTAAGCAGCTCGTTGCTTTGCTTGTGCTGCTGCCTTGGGCTGGCTTATTCATGTGTTTTGTTTTGTTTGTGCTGCTTTGCTTGGAGTTATCAGCCATAGCTTTAATGTAACATTTCACTGGCTTCAGTTTTATTTGTCCTCCAAGTTTGGAGGTTGCTTTGCAGCTGCATTTGTCTTTTGGTTTTCTTTAATTGTTATTTTTGTAATTATAAATTTTATTTATTTGTCCTTCTCTTTTAGGAGCTGGGAATGGAGAGAAGGCAGACTAGCTGCTTATAGAGTGGCGTGTTTATGTTTACAAAGTGTGGAGTGGTACTACATTCTCACTAGTGAGTGGCTGATGCACGTGTAATTATTTATTGCCGGTATTCCGGGAAATTCAGTTTCCCCGGTAGCGCGCGCGCAGATTCGAATCATGACGTCACTCGCTACCTAACGCTGAGAAGGCGAACGAGAATTTTAACAGGGTTTCTCTCATTTTAAAGTGTTTTTACGAACTTTATGAATTAAACAGATAACCTATGCAAAATAATCGAGTGTCTTTTCGCTTTTTTTGTATATTTGAAGATAATTCAGACGTTTTAAACCGCTGCAAAAGACTGGTTTGTTGGACCAGTACTGACATCACGACTACTGTTATTACACGTACATCAGCTGTGTGATGATAGATGTGATACTGATTTATTATAAATATATTTAAGGTCATACTTTGTAATTTATTATACTCAATGGTAGAGTGTGTACTCGTAATAACCACCATACTCTTTTTTTACCCACTCAAACATCCAGTTCTATGGTGTACATATCAAACACACAGGTACAGCGATTATAGGACACCACACTTATAGTTATTCATGTTATTCATATCTATCTATCTATTTATCTATCTATCTATCTATCTATCTATCTATCTATCTATCTATCTCAGCACCCACATATGATGGGGAAACATAATATCCTGAAATCCATGATATACTGTATGGATATCCATGATAAAACAGACATACATAATTGGCACAGCACTTATTATAATAGCATTTTTACATTAAATAATGTATCTGAATTGGTTATTTTTCTTAATTTAAAATTTTCTAAAATATGAAAACTTGCAGTTTATTACAAATGTTAACTGGGTGAATTGATTTCCAGGAGTCTCTTGTTAAAAATAGTGTTTTTAAAAAAACATCATCTCACTGTATTACCTAAGCACACATGTCTCTGAGGCAATTTCAGACATCTCAGATACTTCCACAGCCAGTAGGAGGAGGAAAACCAATTTTTCTGATGATCAGGAAAATATGTTTCCCATACTTTAATTGAAAGACAGTGTTTTTTAAACATTTTGTGCATATGTGTTACCTGTGCCCCATGTATACATGTGTTTGAGGCAATTTCAGACATCCCTGATACTTCCACAGCTAGTAGGGAGGGGGAAACCGATTTTCTTGATGTCCAGGAAAACCAGTTCCCCACACTTTAATTTGAAAGACTGTTTTTGAAACATTATTTAATTGTGCATACTACTGCTAAAAAGTTTGGGGTCACTTGCAATTTTTTTTTTTTTTTTTGTGATTTATTTTCTACATTCTACAACAATACTGGGGATTTCAAAACTATAAAATAACACATATGGAATTAGGTAATTATGTAATGACAAAAAAAACAACAGTTAGTTGTTATTTTAAGACACAGAGGTCAGCCTCTCTGTAATAGTATTTGCAAGAACAGTATTATCAAGTGCATTTGCAAAGTCCGTCAAGCACCATAATGAAACTGGCTCTCATGAAGGCCGTCCCAGGAGGGCGAGACCAAAACCTACCTCTGCCGCAGACGAGAAGTTCATTTAGAGTTATCAGCCTGAAAAATGATCAATTAACAGCACCTCAGATTAAAGGCGTTATAAAGTCTTTACAGAGCAGAAGTAGCAGAAACATCTCACCATTAACTGTTCAAAGGAGATTAATGCATTTTTTGGACGCCTTCAGCATTCCTTCACAATGTAGAAAGAAATAAAAATCAGGAACAATTATGGAGTTAGAACAGTAGTGTGTGTGTGTGTGTGTGTGTGTATATACACACGTATATATTGTATGGTTGTGTGTTGGGGTATCTGTTCAAACGGCTTAGGTACAATGTTATCTGTAGTACAAATGTTATACAGTGGGGCAAAAAAGTATGAGGTGGATGGTAAACACTGTTTCCTTTTCTCTGGGATCTCTCACTGCTACTGTAATTCATATAAACAGGTCACATACAGCAATGTTTAAAACATCATGAATCACTGAAAGAAAAGGTTGCGTTTTGTACTACATGCTAGCACATTTATTTGCACCCAACATGTTTACAAACTATAATAAAATAACATAAAAAACAACTTCAAAAAGAAAGATAATTTTTCATTGAACAGCACAAATATCAAATATAAACCATGTCCATTTTACTCATAGGTAAATCCTCTGTCCATGCATATAGCTCTCTCAGTTGTAGAGCTATAACTTTGGCGCTCCCTCAACAGGTTCAAATCCTTCCTTTTCCATTTTCTCCTTGTACTTCAGGAAATCCCTTCGCTTGTTAAAGTACTTCACCTGTAAATGGAACAAAACACAAACCTGGGCTGTTTACTTACATTATGTGGTTCTAGTGTAATTAGTTTTAGCGAGTTCTAGAGATGTCACTATGACACAGAAGACCTGACGCTTGTATCAAGCAGATGGGGGCGTGTCCAAATGAAGCCTCGTTTCAAGGCGCGTGTTGTTTCCCTGAGAGTCACGTGACCAAAGACAAATGAAGCCTCGTGACTCGAGAGAATCACGTGACTGAATTATTATATTGGAGATTTCTATTCTTAAATTTATAAATTAAGATTTTAACTTTTTTTTTTTTTGCATTTCACAATGAACTTTACATTTACTTCTTATATAAAATATGAAGTAGGAAAATGCACACACAATCTTTTGGTTTATATTAATGACCTTAACTTCTCACATAAACTCTAGTGTTATTGCATCTAGTTTTTTTTTCCATCTCTCTTCATTTTCTTTCCCTCCTCTATTAATTTTCTTTATTATGTATTGCATGCTTAACACTGACTGGCAGATTCATATATCCTGTTGAAATATTCTGAACAGTGGCTTGTTAGTTGTATTCATGTTCGTGTTTATAAATAAAAGAAAGAACAGAATTTCACTATTTGTTCATCACATTTCCTTTCTATCCTAGAGTTTCAGTTCATTTGCAAAGATCCAAAGATGATTGTGTGCATAAACATTTCTTTGAAAAGTGTAACTGCTGATGATAAATGCAACATTACACATACTTCCAGCTGCATGTACTGTACATATTAATGGTGCTGTTTGCGAGGTTACAATCTAGTTGCTACACAGGATTTGTCCACTAGATGGCAGCACAATGAGGTCTTGTGCTCATGAAATGAACCTTTTGGTGATATTGGAATAGTGACTGGAAGCCTTGACACCTAAATGAGACTTCACCTCACCATCACTAGCAAATTCCCCTCACACACACAGAGGTGTCTTTAACTAAGCAGGATTTGTTGAAATTTGCCATGTATTCTTTTTTTACAAGCTTTAAACTGTCCCTAATTGCTGGTGTTGCCGCATTTAGGAGTGACAATGCTCTTTAATATTTGAGACATGTGAAAGCTCCTGCATTCGGTAAAGCGTTTGCATTTCTGTTGTCTTTTCTGAACTAAACCGAAATGAGCCTGAAACTGGTTGAGGAAGAGGAGGCTGATCATGAGGAAGTCCTTGAATTGTTTCTAATCTTTGTCACTAAAAGAAAAACAGTTTTTGTGTGCAATGAAATGCAACACTATTTTACTTGTTCCAAGTTACTACCATGATTATTAAAACTCAACCAAAGCTTTTATTAATACTAATCTATTAAAACTGCATACTGATCTGGACATAAACACAACTGCCGGCTGATTCATGCATTGGTACAGAACTCTGCAGGTGGTGTGGCGGGGTTATCAAAATCATACAAAAGTTGATCTTATATAACCAAAACCATTTTTTACATCAAAATTTTGGTATTTGTGCTTTTAACACCTTATGACTGAAAAGAACACATACAATGTTCTAACAGTTTGCAATGCTTTTTGTTTTCCTTAAAACTGGAAAAAAATTCTTTTAAAAAATGCATTTTTGCTGTCAAACTGTTCAAGTAATTGATACAATGTAGTGCATGCTATAAAAAGCAGTCAGCATTCATACTCACCACGAATTATACTACATATTAAGTAAAAATCTCAGCTGTAAATGATTTTCATCTCGCTCTAACAAAAGCATCTAAGTGGAGACATGTTCATCTCCCCACCTCTCACTGTGTTAGTGCGTTTATTTTAAAGACAGACTGGTTAGCCTTACACATCTACTCTCAGCTCGTATGACTGACAAAAGTCCTAGAACATAGTGAGGACTATTTAACAGATTTTCCTGGAGGAATTCTATTAGACTGCTCATTACATAATCTGAACTTTGAAAGTATCGATGATCCGGGATTTCCGGTTGAGTCGCGTAGAAGATGGCAGCATAAGAGAAACGCTCCCCAGTCGATAATTACTCTCCCTTAATTCAAAGAGCTCCGATACGAAGTATCATTATAAATACCATGGCAGAGGGGGAGAAGCATATGAAAACGCGGGGAAAGTCGATTCTGAAACCCGAAAAAGATGGTAAAGCCGACGAGGATGGTGAACGGCGAGGACAGACAAATGAGAGAGGTCAAGATGGCGATGCTAATACGTCTTCGCAAATTACTGCGACGATACAAGAGAGTATATCGGCAATTCACAGTCAGATCTCTGCACTACGCTCTGATCTCAAAGATGACATGACTGACTTTCGTCAGAAAATAAGAGAGGACATCAGAAGCGACCTGACAGAATTTAAAGAAGAAATCAATCGAAAGATGAGCGAAGTGACGAAAACCCAGCAATCAACATCGGAAAGAGTGAATGAGATGGAAAAGAGAATCTCGGATCTGGAAGAGTGGGCCGTGGATGTGAGAGATGCGGTTGACAACACTCTGAAAGTACAAGAGAACTTGCAAGCTAAGTTATCTGACCTGGAAGGCCGCTCCCGACGCAATAATCTACGCATCTATGGGATGCCAGAAGGATGCGAGGGAAGCAATGCGATGGAATTCGTCGCTGAATTTATTAAGTCCGAGTTAAACGGTCTAAAGGACATTGACTTACAGATACAGAGAGCTCATAGAGCTCTTGTCCCAAAGCCCAGTCAAGAAGTACAACCAAGATCATTGGTGATCTGCTTTCTCGAATATCGTGTCAAGGAAATGGTACTTCGAGCTGCATGGAATAAGAAAGAGTTACGCTACCAGGGACGGAGAATTTTTTTTGACCACGACTACGCGACAGAAATTCTTCAGCGCCGCAGGGAATACGCGGAAATAAAGAAAGCTCTTAAGGCCAAGCAAATACGCTTCCAAACACCATACCCAGCGAAGCTGAAAGTGTTCCTCGACAGCGGGATCAAGGTTTACAACAGCGCGACAGAGGCTTCTAGAGACCTGAAGAAGGAAGGAATCGCACTTGACCTAATTGAACGTACCGGACAGCTCAGCCGTCCGCTTTGGCAGAGTCTGCGATGGGAAAAAGAAACGTCAGCAAGGAGTAAACGCCAGCAGAATCGTCAGTCACAAATACGTGAAAAATTGAGGAGTTATCAGCACATTCCCGGCTTGAAGAAGGACAGCGTGACTTCGCGAACTCAGGACTAATGGAGAAGTACTAAGTGTATATATCCTTTAAAGTTCTGGCAGCAAAATATGTGAAAGACAGGATGTTAATATGTTCACCTTAACATTTAAAGTCTAGTATTTTAGATCATCCATTTTCATTCATTTCTTAAATCGCCACTCAGGATTATAAACCTCTAGCCTCGTCATGAATAACCCCCTCCGCTTTATAAGATCATATACATTGACGTAAGGGGACTAAATAATTCTGAACTTTTTCGTGATCGTCCACTAGGGGAGGGACTTTTGTTTATATCACGAGCTAAGAGGCCCTCACTAAAAGTGAGGATTTATCCTCTGTTGAGAGGGTTATAATTGTAAAACCCTCAAGGTGGAAATCCTTGTTTGGAATTTCGGAATGATTTTGTTTTCTGTTATAAATAGTTTAGCAGTTGTTTTGGTTTTAAATTACATTGTTCTGACTCTTATGGGTACCTTTAGTCAATACATAAAACTATGTTTAAGACATATCAGGAATATAAGATAATGACGCTTAATGTCAACGGGTTGCATAACGTGGTAAAAAGGAGCAAGGCCATAGCAAAAATTAAGAGAGAGAAAACAAACATCATATTTTGGCAGGAGACACATTTGTCGGATTTGGAGCATGAAAAATTAAAAACATTAGGTTTTAAAAACTGTTACTTTTCATCACATCAGTCTGGTAGAAAACGAGGGGTAGCTATTTTGATACCTAATTCACAAACCTTTGAGTATATATCTGAACTAAGAGACAAGGAAGGAAGATTCATATTGGTAAAAGGAAAATTAGATCAAAAAATGGTTACTTTATTTAATGTCTATGCTCCCCCTGGCACTGGGAAACAATTCTTTAAGAAAATATTTCAGTTGATAGCCTCAAAAACAAGCGGTACTTTAATATGTGGAGGAGATTTGAATACCCATCTCCAACCTAAACTGGACCTGTCTAGCATAAAAAGAACAAAGATAGTAACCTCACAGGCCTCTATGGTGCGGAAAATAATGAAAGAGTTAGGCCTAATTGACATCTGGAGGGAGTTAAACCCTAAAGGTAAACAGTATACATATTATTCAAATCCCCACTTAGTTTATTCCCGGATTGATTACTTCTTAATATTTAAATCAGACCTTCATATAGTTAAAGATTGTAGTATTGGCGTGAGAGATATATCAGATCATGCTGGTGTTTACTTAAAATTATGTTTAGATAACATGCCAAAAAACAGAATCTGGCATTTAAACACAGGAATATTAAATGATACAACAGTACAGGAGGAACTGAAAATTGAATTTAAGGACTACCTACTGAACAATGATAATGGAGAGGTTTCACCTCATGTGCTATGGGACGCCTTTAAGGCAGTTGTAAGAGGGAAAATTATCCTATTGACTTCCATGCGGAAAAAGGCTAAACAGAAGAAGTTACAAGAACTACAAGAAAAGATAAAAAATTTAGAAGATGAGCACAGACAGAATAATAACTCAAACCTGCTGAATCAAATAAAGATGGTGAGAGATGAAATTAATAAAATATATGAAGACGAGGTGGAAAAACAGGCCAAATTTACTAAACAAAGATTCTATGAAACCGGGCCTAAAGCCATGAAACTTTTAGCTTGGCGTCTCTGCAAACAAAGAACAAAAAACATAGTAAAAAATATTAAAAACCCAATTACAGGGAAAATAAGTAATTGTATAAAGGACATTCAAAATTCTTTTGAATATTTTTATAAAACTCTTTACTCTCAACCATCTCAAATAAATAGGCAGTCGATTTCAAATTTTCTTGACTCATTGGACTTACCGTCAATTGGCTTAGAACAAAACAAAATAATAACGGCAGAACTAACGCAAGATGAACTAGATAAAGCAATAAATAGTTTAAAGACAAATAAGTCTCCCGGAACTGATGGATATCCGCCTGAATGGTATAAAATAGGGATGCACCGAAATTTCGGCCGCCGAAAATTTTCGGCCGAAATAGCATTATCGGTTTCGGCCGAAACGTGAGAAAGCGCCGAAAATAAAAGCCGAAATTGTCGCCACGCCTCTCCCATCCTCCCGTCTCGTTCGCGCTGTAATTACGCATTAAACACGGAGTATGTCGGCGGTTTGGAAGCACTTGGAAGCAAGTTTTGTTATTGTTAAACAGCCTTATTACTGTTATTTATTATCAATAAAAGTTTGATTGCTTAATTAATTTGTAGTTTTTTTAATACAAACAAAAATAAAATATTTTAAACATGTTTTTTAATGACGCCATTTTCGGTTTCGGTATCGGTTTTCGGCCAAGTGCATCCAAAAATTTCGGTTTCGTTTTCGGCCCAGAATTTTCATTTCGGTGCACCCCTAGTATAAAATATTTCGATCCGAATTAACACCCTTACTTCTTAGATCATTTAACCATACACTTAAAGAGGGAGAGCTTCCGCAGTCTTGGAAAGAGGCTATCATAACGGTGATACATAAACAAGGAAAGGACAGGAAAGAATGTAGTTCATATAGACCCATCTCAGTTCTTAATGTAGATTATAAACTGTATACTTCAATCCTAGCAAAAAGATTGGAAATCATTTTACCAGATTTAATAGACCATGATCAGACCGGGTTTATTCAAAACAGACAAACCCATGATAATATCAGACGTACACTTCAGATAATGAGTCATGTTACCAAAAACAAAATTAGCTCAGCCTTTCTTAGCCTAGACGCAGAGAAAGCTTTTGACTCCGTGAGCTGGCTATACCTATATCAAGTGCTACACAGGTTTGGTTTTAATGAGAAATTTATTAATTCTATTAAGACATTATATTCTGCTCCCACAGCAATATTAAAAATAAATGGTCACTTGTCTCAGAGAATTACCTTAGAGAGAGGAACTCGACAAGGATGCCCACTGTCCCCTTCCTTATTTGCGCTATTTATTGAACCCCTGGCCCAATTGATCAGAGAAAATATGGACATACAGGGCGTAAATATTAAAGGTAAAGAAGAGAAGATAAGCCTTTATGCTGATGACATCCTTGTTTATTTGAGCAACCCTGAAAATACAATACCCAGGTTGTACTCCTCTCTCAAGACATTTGGGAGTCTTTCTGGCTATTCTTTAAATCTTACCAAAACACAAATCTTGACATTCAATTTCTCACCCCCCCAGGCTTTAAAAAATATATATAATTTTAAATGGGATTCTCAGTACATTAAGTACTTAGGGGTAAATATATCAAAGGATCCTACTTTGATATATAAATACAATTATGTCCCCATTAACAAGTCAATAGAAACTGATGTGAATAGATGGACATTACTGCCATTAGATATGAGCAGTAGAGTAGAATCAGTTAAAATGAATATAGTGCCTCGTCTATTATATTTATTTCAGGCCTTACCAGTTGAAATCCCCCAAAAGCAATTTAACAACTGGGACAGAATAATTTCTAGATTTATTTGGAACAGTAAGAAACCACGGATTAAATTTAAAACCCTACAGTTAGCAAAAGAAAAAGGTGGACGGTCCCTGCCATGCCTGCAAGACTACTATATAGCTGCCCAACTGAGAAATCTGGTGTGTTGCTGTGATTCAACCTATACTGCCAATTGGAAATCTCGCAAAGCCCAGTTCCAGTTCAGTCACTTTTAGGTGATAATAATAAATTTAAGGAGATATCTGAAAACTTAACTCAGTGGACAAAATGTGGTTTAGAACAATGGTATAAATTGATGAGAAAGTTCAAACTAGAGTATCAGATGAGAATATTAACCTGGATTGGTTATGATTCTCAGTTTATTCCCGCTCAGATGGATAAAAGGTTTCAAAGCTGGACACAAAAAGGAATAACTGCTTTCTGTTCTATTACATCAAAGGGGGAAATTCAGGATTTTCAGAACTTGAAGATCAAATATGATCTGGAGAAACAGGATTTTTATAGATTTTTACAAGTTCGACATTATTATGATACGAAAATCAGAAGAGTTACAAATGACTATTCCCCTTTGATAGATATGTTTATTAAAGTGTATAATACAAATACTTCCGAAAAACGATTAATATCTGGTTTATATAACTGCATTCAAGATATTAAAGGGCATTCTACACAGTATATCAAAGAAAAGTGGGAAAAGGAAATGCAAATTTGTATTCCAGCTGTAGAATGGTTGAATTTATGGCACTCACAGTGCGTGTCTAGTAGTTCTAGGGCTCTAAGGGAATTCTGTTGGAAAAATACAATTCGTTTTTTTATTACGCCCAAAGTAAAAGCAAAACAAAAAGGAATGGCAAATCAGGGCTCTTGCTGGAGGCAATGTGGGACATTATTGGCTGATCATGTACATGTCTTCTGGTCTTGTCCAGTCTTGAATCTGTTTTGGTCAGAAATACATTCTGGCATCGAGGAAATATTGGAAATTAAGATTGAAAAAACAGCTTATATTTTATTTCTTGGCAATATACCCGATTCAATTAAAAATATGAATAAATATTTACTCAGGATTTTACTAGCAGCAGCAAAAAAAGCAATCACTCGTCTATGGCTCCAGCAGCCTCCCCCAACAAGAACTCAGTGGGAACAAATAGTTACA
Source organism: Clarias gariepinus (assembly GCF_024256425.1). NCBI lineage: Eukaryota > Metazoa > Chordata > Actinopteri > Siluriformes > Clariidae > Clarias > Clarias gariepinus. The sequence continues at coordinate 27,722,833 of NC_071111.1, forward strand.
GAAATTTACAAGATGGAAAGATTAACATTCAGACTGAGACTGCAAGAAGAGACTTTTAAGAAGCAGTGGGGAAAATGGACAATCTATATATCAAAACAGAGAGAGGTCAGATAAATACCAAAGGGGAATATGTGTACATTTTATTCTAAATATATGTAGTGTTATAGGATCAATGGCTGCTTGGTAATACTCCAGAAATAACTACCATGTCTATGAATGTACGACCACAAATATTCTCATATACATGCTTACAATTATTTGCTTATTTTGTAACCAGTTGACCAGGCTGAAATTTATTCAATTTATTTTCACTTTCTGTGTTATACTTTGAAAAAATATTTATGTTTGTACCCATGAAGAAGTGTTGTTTGTTTGTTGTCTTGTTAAAGTTTATAAAAATAAAGTTAAAAAAAAAAAAAAAAAAAGAAAGTATCGATGATCCATCAATAAGAAGAAACACACTAGAGACAGAAACACAAACTACTGAATCACACCTGCATTACAAACAAACATACCCACTGAGCTGGACAACTAGACTCGAATTCCTTGCGATATTTCTCGCAGGCGGCAGTGTTGTCCTTGTTGAGGTCCAGACACTTCCAGAACTCATCTCTCGCCCCCCAGCAGGCTTGTCTCTGCTTGGAGGTTGGAGCGCTCATAACTTCCCTGTGATTCCTGGTATGAAGTGGCAGAGTGAAGCACCTGTTTGGAAAAAGTTGAAACACATTAACCGTGTTGTTTATAATGTAAAACTGTAATTATATATAAAAATAAAAATTAAATTAAAAATACATGTCTGATCTTGCAAAAGTCAAAGTTTTCTCAGTGTGTATATAAATCCACTGTCTGGCTCCCAGCAACTTACACAGTGGGAATGTGGATAATAAAAAGAGATACCTAGGTGCTGATTAGATTTGTATTGTGATTATTTTAGTATCTTGATTTTATTAATACCCTAAATAAAAATATTTACCCCCCCCCCCCCCAAGGTTCTCTACACAAATTTAGCAAATATTGGCTCCTACCACTACCACATCTAATATTTTAGAGTGCACCACCTGTACGAATATGGAGAAACTTCTTCTATTTGTAGGATTATAGAGAAACTTTTTCTGCCTCCATGCAAACATAAATGAATCAGTCCTACCCCTGGTGCTTGTAATGTTCCTCTCTAATGCTGTCTTAAATAATGAAAACTTAATGAAAATGATTTTGACCATCAGGACAACAAGGTCCACATTCTAACACCATTATTAATATTCTTCCAGCTTATTTATGCTCATCAAAGCCCAGTGATTACTTCCTATAACATTCTGAACACTGTTATAATGTTTGCTGGTATATTTAATGCAGTCTCAACTTAAACTTTATTGTTAATCCTGTACAGTGTGTGTAAGAGCTACATCAGGAAATATAGACACCTGACTGAATAACAGTGTTTTATTTTATATAAACTTACCAGTGACAATCACATAGCAAGTCCAAAGCGCAGTATTTTCTTTAGTTCTCGTGTTTTATCTGAACTACAGCTCTGTAACGTCTCAGCTTCTCACACAAACATCCAAGGACACAGCCACAACCACAAACACGTTCCCTCTACTTCCGGCGCTGAGTGATGACGCTACCGGTGACCGCTTACTGTAAGAGCGACTCATGACCGCTAGATGGCGGTGGTGTTCCTCAACTTGCCATTGTTTTAAATGAATAGAAGGATATAGAAACATATAATGAGTTTCATTCTCATTAAAGATCTCTCTCTCTCTCTCTCTCTCTCTCCTATAAAGCCAATATTTCTTTCCAGTCCAGTCTTCCTCAGAAACAACATTAAATGCTTCCCTCCCTGATCAGTAAGTCCCCACACTAAAATACTCTCCCCAGTTCTTGAAGCTGTGCCACCTTCTCGTGAAGATCCTTCTGTTCCTTATGTCCTTAAGAAAGCCTAAAGCACCGTCACTTCTGTGGCGGCCATTACACACATTGGTATTAGATGAACATGAATGAGCCTGCTTGGATCATTTGTTTCGACTCAGGATGGAAGTTAATTTTTAAATCCCCAAAAACAATAAATCAACACATACTGACTGTTAATTACATTACTAGTGTATTCGCTATCGTACCGAAACGAATCTGAAGGTTTTCTCTATTTACAGAAACAAAGCCCTAAATTAAATCGTCTTATATTGTAACAAACATATTGTTTTTCTTGGGCTTTGTCATTTATATCCTCGGGGTCACCACATCAGATCATTTGATCTGCTTGATCTGGCACAGGTTTTACACTAGATGCCTTTAATGTCCCAATTTCTCCAGCAGGTAAAGCAGGTGTTCTGACAATTTGTGCTGCTTTCTTAAATTTTTTTTAACCATAATTAATAAGCTGCTATCAATTCATGCTACCATATTAAAGAAATAAATACTACATAATAAATGAGTAGATGTCCAATAACAGGAAGTGGAGCATATTATGATATTTTATTACACATTAACTGGAGAAATTCTGGGTAGCATATTTTGATAGGTAAAAATTCCCATTTAAAAAAGGCTCTATGTACATAATCAATAAAATTGATGAATCAATCCCCAAGCTTGTGGGTCTGTGAATGCACAAAACCATTAAGTAGCAAAACAATGATAGGAAGCATGAATTGAATCTCTAGCTGGGTTTAGATTTGAACAATTTGTGTTACAGCCCAACAGCGGTGACTGTAATGTATAACCACCCCCCCCTCCCCCAATCCTCTGATCAGCAACCCATAGCTTCATATAAAAAAAATACAAAAAAATCTATATACTCTAAATATCTATTATATGCTGTTGTAATACCTACAATGAACACATTTCACTCACTTTTTTATTACAGACAGAAAGGTGTGAAGACCTGGAGCAGTTTTGATGTAAATCTGTGCAAAAAAGCATAAAATGACTGCTCAAAACAGCTGATCAGACTTCTGCGATACAATGAAAAAGATACTGTAGATGAAAGTATGTTTTTACTAATTTATTAAAGTTCTGTATGTAATTTACCAACTTGTTTAAGGTTTAAACAAATCGTTGACAATCGTATATTTGAAAAGCACTCAGACTTATTTTAGTAAAAGGTTAAAATGTCTTTTTAATATAAGGGGTGTAAAATGGTTAGGTGGATGTGAGTTACAGTGTTATAGTTGATTATACCTCGTGGTCGAGACTGACGTGTGCTCTAACATAGTGTGACAGAGATCAGTTTATGTCACGCTACATGAAGCTGGAGAGATTGACGTCAATCTGATATTAATGCTTGTCAGTACTACTGCCAATGACTCTCTTAAATATTATTAAAATAACACACAAACACGTTTCATATACAGTATATATTTAATAGGGATGGAAGTTCAATGCCCTTTCTGCAGGCAGTAGAGTCATCTGCTAGACCTAATCAGTTAAACAGTGTTACTGTGCTGGTTTAATTTACTTAAATTCAATGCAAAAACATTAGGAGAGATTAAATCTGTCTATAGGTGAGATGTACAAACAATGATCATTTGTAAACAAAAGAAAATATGGAATATGGATTTTGAACAGGTGACTTGTTTTCATTCTGACCTTCTCTTAGATAGATAGATAGATAGATAGATAGATAGATAGATAGATAGATAGATAGATAGATAGATAGATAGATTAATTGATTTACAATTTACACTGCTCCTCATGCATGTTTTCTCTTCACTTTTCCAGCTTGAAAATGATGTAATTCCCAGTTCCCATGTTCCACCGCCGGAGGCAGCTTTATTTCATCAAGTCATGTTTAAAAAATATATATTCTTCCCCAAATGATGCCAACCCATAATCCACCGTTAAACTTTCACATCATGGGAACTCACAGCGATATATCACAGTTACTACATACACATAATCAGATACAGTACGTGCGCTCCCATGCTCCCAGGGCTATGTCAGGAAAGGCATTAAAGCTCTACAGTCTCAGCACTGAAGCATTGTGCAGTATTCAGAGTATCTTCACACAATGGCCTTTCTACGGATGCGAAAGAATCTCACACAAACAAAAATGCTTTCTTGAAAGGGAAGTAAGGATCCTGCATAAATTAGAGCTAATCTCTGTTCAATTATGTAAATGTATGCAAAAGGATATCAGGAAGGAGCACTTGTGGGCTACGGCTAAAACACAAGACAGAGGAGATGGTTTAATTTGCCTGCCATGGCTTGATAAAGCAAATTGATCCAGTGGATTCAGAGCTTATCCCAAGACACCATATACACACCCGGTGTACACAACCAGGGGCAATTTGGTGTAGCCGACTCTCCAAGCACCCAAGCTCAGAGGACACCGAGGCAGAACATGTGAACACACAGACATAAACCTGAAATCAGGATAGAACATGGGACTCCGGATCTGGAAGGTTTAAAGCCAACCTGTTGAACCACCAGCTTTCCATGGGGGAAATCACTGCATCATTAATTAAATGGTAGTCAGTATAGTCAATACTAAACACATTGTGCTATCTATTGGGTGGCAAGCGTCTAATTAAGCAAACTATTTAATCTGGTAAGCAAAGCCACGGGCAGCTCAATGGGGCGAGAGAAAATAGAGGAGACTTGGCTAAAAGGAGAAAATGAAAATCAGTTGCAAAACCTTTGTAAGCAGCAGAAAAGCATGTTTTGGTGTTTGTGACATGTGGGATGTGATTCTTTTTTAAGTTGTTATTTCCATTGTCATTTAATATCTTATAAGCTACATATCAGAATTTTATTTTGTATTATTGTATTATTTTACTATTATATTATTTATCTTGTCATTATTAAATTCAACAACCATTTTTCCATTGTCCGTGTTACCATGGCAGCACGGTGGCTTAGTGGTTAGCACTGTCGCCTCGCACCTCCAGGGTCTGAGTTCGATTCCTGCGTGTTTAGCACAGAGATGTGTGGAATTTGCATGTTCTCTCCATGCTTGGTGTGTTTCCTCTGGTTTCCTCCCACAGCCCAAAGACATGCAGATGAGGCTAATTTCCGTTCCTAAATTGCGAGTGTGAAAATGAGTGCATGAATGGTGACCAGAGGTCCTACCAGGGTCGTGAAGTGGGAATAATACAATGGAAATCTCCAACAGCCTCCACCGTCCCTAGCTGGACTACAGAGGTTCCCAGATGGATGGATGGTGTTATGATACTTATAGCTGAAAGATTTCTCGTTACCATTGTAGTTTTAGGTAGTGATCAACATCTGGCGTGAACTGAACAGCAGACACGGCACGTACTTGGGGTCATCTTAAATAAATAGTTATATACAGTATACTTATTTGTTTATAAGTCAATGTACAGTACAAAGATTTCAGGTACTACATAAGTAAAAGTTAAGTTCAGTAGAAGTACAGATATTAGTTGGAGGATGTAGTGGAGTAAAAGTACAAAGTATTCTCTGATACTCAATTTAAATACAGAGATATAATAAATAACAACAGGTTTTGTTGAACACAACAACAAATATATACAGTGTGTGTTAGAGTCAAACAACACATTCTTTGGCTAACAAATAAGTGACATTAAACATTATAGTAATAATAATACCATTAAGGGTTAAGTGACTTAGAGTCTTCTGCACTACAGTGCCGTGACATACCGTACAATATCAATGCTTCTCATTTCTTTAATTGAGCCTTGTCATTGCCTTTTGTCTACACTTTTATCCGCACTCTCTGACGATGAAGTAGGAAAAGCAATAGAGGATGAAATGGGCATGGAAGGAACTGAAAACAAACACCTTTGCAAATGAGCCATTCTTGGTCACTGACTTGCCTTTGACTTATTGACGTGTTCCAGCGTTATTAACTTTATAACAGATCTGCCTGTTCACACCTAATTACACCCTGAATTAACTTAAGATTAAGATTGCGTTTATTTAGTAGATTACAATTGCACACTCATAAGTGCATTTTTTTAATGATATAAGGGCATTTTCTATTTAAATTTTACAGTAGCATATCTTCTCTTCCCGTCGGCCGATTGCAATGAAACAAAGCTTATATGGAAACTCAAGATTGGCCAAATATACCTGTGAAAAACCCCATTAAAATTCCTTCAATAGTTGTTTTATGTGATGCGTGGACAAATAAACAAACAAAACATCTTGATGTGTTCTATTACTCATTTTATGTCCTCCCAAATAATTATTTTGCAAACATCTTCAATATACAGACATGCCAACAGTTTTATTATATTTACAGATTCAAATATTTATTTGAGATTGTGTGTTGTCCCTGTGCTTGATGGGTTTCCTCCAGACTGCCTGTGACCCTACAGGATAATCAGTATAAAAAAAATGGATGAAAGGATAAATAAATGGACAAGAAACACTAGAAATGTTGCTATGCACACCACTACCTTATAATTACTGTACCTATACTGTAATTATTACAATTTATTATACTATAATTACAATTATCCCAGAATAGATTTTTTTTTATCTATCTTTATGCAGCTGAGATCCCAGCATCAGCTTACAATCCACATGACTCTGACCAGCATAAAGATAACATGCAGTACCAAACAATACATACCTCCTTTGTATAATTCACAATCACCAGATTAAATAGTTAATGGTCAGCTGATATAGAAAAACATTCACCTTATTATCCAGACAGAGACGGTAGACCATCATGGACAGATGTGAGCTCATAATTTGGAGTATAAGTTAGCAACGCAACCACACAAAGTGACATCATTTATTTGTACATGAGAATAACCAGCCTTGAGTACAACAGGTTTGTTGGTTTTGTCATTGAAATTAGTTCTAGTATCATTAAACATTGGCCTTAACCATAGCGTTCTGACATGATGTGTAATGCCCACTGTCTCACTACTACATACTTTATTAGTAGTCCATTATTTATTCAACAGTCCATCATTTTATTTCAAATGTAATAAATAAATGATGGACTGTGTGTTTAAGTTGCATATACTGTATACATGTTGAATGCAGCTCAGCTTGGTTTGCACTGGAACTTTTAATACGAACGCCCTCTATTTTAAAATGCATTCCAAGACATCAATTTCTGTATTTTTAATTATTTCCAGTGATACAAAATGTTTTTGTTTTTTTTTATTCAAGGAAATTACAATGAGGCGAACTGTGGTGATCCAGAAGAAAGAAAAAAGTCTGCAGGGTGATTTCAGTGTTATGGATGTGACCTTTAGACTCATATTGGCAGAGGCGCCATGAGAGATTCTGGAACCCATGAAAGCAAAATATTTTTGCCAGCAAACTTTGACCGTGCCAACAGATTTCAACTTTCATAGCATTTTTAGAGGCCCAAAGTCACTCAGAGGCCCTTGGAGACATTTAGTACTCACCCCTCTTCTCCTTCCCATATTGGTAAATTAATAAAATCATATTGATGTATCAGTGAATTAATCTGCAGTACAGTTAATTTAATCTCTTCACCAAAAAAAATGTTTTAATATATTGTAACGTTCGAAAATATCCAGCATTTTATTAATCTTATAGAAGTGACATTAAACAGACAGCGGAGGTTATTCACAATCGGTGAGTGTTAAAAACAGATGCAGAAAGCGCTCTATTTGTATCATGAAGAAATATAAATAAACAAACAAAGTGTGGATATAAAAATGTCAATTTTGAAATAAATGATTTAGGATAAACTGGTGTTGTGCGTGTGATATTTTCACGTTATGGATGTGACGTGTCTGAATCAGTCCTGTACAAACCATATAAACAACATCCATCAATTGAATTAAACATTTTGGATAGTAAGGATGACATAACATCAGTCTTTTTATTTCTGCTATCTTTTTCTGTTTTTATAGTTTCCATAATTTTTGTGCCTTTTTATGCTTTTTGATGCTCAGAATTTATCTTTACTATTTTATCCACAAATAAACATTCAATCAGTATAAGCAGCTGCAGGTTGCTAATTTTGTTTTTGTATCAGTGAGGTTCGGAATGAACACCATGACTTACACTTTGCCTACGTTTCCCCCACGGTAAAGTTGACCTTTAAAAGGAATTACCATGTAATTTCATTACTACATGCAACAGAACAACATATTTGACATTAACAAAAAAGGGAGTTTTCAAGTTCTAGCTAATGTTTAGCTAAAATCCAATAATAATGATATAAATGATTTGGTATTTTAACAGCAAGTAAGTTACTTCACATAAGAGGGAGTTCTGTTATCTTGAATATCAGCATGGCAATGACATCTTCAGTACTCAGACTGCTCCTTCATACCGTACCTATATGTATCATTTTTATACAACAGTTTCACAACCACCGTTTATGTCACGTACTGTTGGGTGTTGGACTGTGGGCTGAGGTGTGGCAAGGCATAGATGCAGAGAGGGATGAGGTGAACAAGTCTTTTTAATGTTAAACCAAACAAAACATGAACAAAGGAAGTTGGCTTTACATTGGAGCGTGCTCATAAAATATTTTTTTTTAAAATACACTGACAAGGGATTATAAAAACTAATACAATACAGACAGGGGATACAAACCAGACGAGACAAGACACACTAAACAGACTAGAGGACTACACATACACAGTTATACACAGTACGATATGCAGTGAAATGCTTACTGTATGCGACCGACAGTGACCGTAAAAAAGAAAAGCTTATAGATAAAAAATAAATATGAATAAAAAGAAATACGATAGAAAATAAATTTAACTAGGATAAAAATAAAAATATACTGTACAAATATGGACATTTACAATCTAACAAAATATAGAAAATATTGAAGAAAAAATGTAAATTTGTAAAAAAAAAAAAAATCTACAAATATATATATATATATATATATATATATATATTTCTCTTTTTTTTTTTTTAAATCATGAACAGTCATATAACTATCTCACTGCATATTCTACTGTGTATGTTTGTACACGTGACCAATAAAATTAGACTATGGATATGATAAGGTGACTGTTTGGATTCTTCACTCTCGGCCACGCCCACTCCAAATCCCACAACGCGTTTCTGTCGGTAGGGTCAGTGTGAAGCGCAGGGGAGGATCTGGCGCGTTTCTGAGCCGTGTGGCGCTCCATATCGGGGACAGTGCGTCTAGCGCGCAGTGTGGTGAGGAATACTGAGTGAGGAAGACTGAGTGAGGAAGACCGAGAGAGAGAGAGAGAGAGAGAGTGAGAGCATCGACATGGACCTCCTGTAGCATCCTCACTACAGCACGCCGACTCTGCGCTAAGGCTCGTCACTTCAAAGCCCAACCGCGCCACAATGTATCGGATAAAAAGCGGCTTTTGCCTTTTGATCTTCCAGCTGTGCATCATGGGATCAGTAGGTAAGAAGCTGCGCATCTGGAACAGAGACGTGAGGACGCAGGGGGACACTCTGGTCTCAGTTAGAGACGCACTTACAGTACCGTTAGTTACAATGCAGAATTGGAACTTTTTTAAATAAATATCTGTGTAGTTATTATTATTGTTATTATTGGAACATCAAAAGCAACTCGTGCATTACATTACAGTCTCACTGTACTGCATTCTCACAGGTTGGTTTTTTATTGTTTAGGTTGTTTTGGTTCCCTGTCTTGGAATTTAAAATGTTTATTTACTAACATAATGAAATACGTCATAGTTTATAATTTTTTCATTATTTTTTTTCTTTTTACATTTCAATCTGATGAGTTTTTGGATCAAACAACACTATGGTTGGTGTCTCAGGCAAAAAAATGTATACACACTACATGAAAAGAAAAACTTGTATACATAATTTAAAATTTTAATTTATTGCTATACATTATGTATCGATATATGACAACATTATTAATTTTATATTAATATAATATACAACATACAATTTTTTTTCTCCTGGAGTGGGTATACAGTTTTCTGGCTGACTCTACATATGTATCTATCCATTTATCTATCTATATGATAAGCATTGTCGCCTTGCACCTCCATGGTTCGGGTTCGGTTCCCACCTCGGGTCTGCGCGTGTGGAGTTTGCATGTTCTCCCCGTGCTTGGTGGGTTTCGTCCGGGTTCCTCGGTTTCCCCACCACGGTCCTAAAAACATGCAGATCAGCATTTCCCAATTGCGTGTGTGTTCCCTGTGATGGGTTGGCACCCCATCCGAGCTGTTCTCACCCTTGTGCCCTAAATCTCCTGGGACAGGTTAAAGTGATGTACTGTACGAGAGGTTCTCAGCTTCCATGAACTCAAGCATCTAATACATTAATGAGTTCTTGTTAATGTTCAGGAGCTTTTTGTCTTCAGTGAGGTGAGAGATGTTCCCTGGGTCAGCTTCAGGGTCAGCTGCAGACTTTTTTGTTTGTTTGTTTGTTTGTTTGTTTGTTTGTTTGTTTGTTTGTTTTGAAAATGTTTAGTTATGAACAATGCTATACATTACATCTGTATATCCATTCTCTTTAGAAATGTCCCTGCTGTCAGTTTTTCCCCCCAGATCATGCAGTTTCTTCACTGTTATGTATTAATATGTTAATATGTTAATATGTTTAATATGTATGTGACTGACCTCACATACATATTAAACTCTTTATGAGATTTTGTAGTCGACTGAATTTAGTACTGTATAACGTTTTCCTGATAATTACTTGCATTTGTCTTGAACTACTTTGCCAGTGTTGCAGATTGCACAGTCAGACAAAAATGTCTCTGGTTTGCATCTCTCCAGGTCTAACAGAGTATTTGTCTGTCCCTTCAGGAAGTGGAGATTTCTGGGCTAAAAACAGTATTAATAAATGTTACAGTTAAGAGCAGCGACGGAGTCCAGATACCGTAAAATCCAGTGTTACGGCTTTGAGCGCGAAGCGGTGATGTATGTAGTGTCGTACTGTAGCGTACAGCTGGCCGACTGACAACTGAGCTGCCAGCTGTCCGGTGACTTATGGCTTCCCTGACATTCCCACTTTAATGTCACAGGCAGTGTTTCATTTCAAATATACCGTAAAGTGTGGGAATCCAGAACGGGTCTCCAAGTATAAAAGAGTTAAATTGTCTCGGTTTGGCCCAGCGCGTGGAGGACATCAGCGTGACTAATCAGGATAGAGCTGTCCATGCATTAAACTGAAAGTGAAATATTATTTGATATCCACACAATACTGAGTTTCTGGCTGGAGGTAGGATATCATGGTGTCTGTGCCATCTGCTGGAACGAGGTGAACCGCCGTCTCCCATCTGCCCTTCTGCGCCACTGCAAGTCTCATCCACTGATATCAACTTTAATCTCCTGATCCATCAAAACGACAAACAACAAGTTCAAGCCAGATCAGTAAGAATACTGCAGTAGTCTTACTGTATATATGGATTTAGTGCCTCTTGTGAATGACGGCAGCTGTGCGCTCAGTTTGTGTCTGTGACCTGGCACATGCTACATCACTTAACCCACTGTGTATTCATTCAGCGAACCATAGGAGGACTATGAGCGCTCGCGGGCTGGAATATGGCCTCGGGGAGCATCTGTCTCATTCAGTACATCTCATGTCACATTGCAATTGAGATGAAAAAAAAAATGAAACGTAATTCCTTTTATTGAATGAAAAGGACTTCACACGCCTGCACTCAATCAGGTTAACCACTCAGCCGTAACGTATAAACATTACATCAGTGGGTTTGACCTACAGTGTGTGGAATCTCTCAGCCCGCACTTTAGAGCTTCAGTCTCTCACAACACTTAAGCACGGATACGGAGGAAGGGTGATAAAGCATGCTACTGTATGTTTGTCATTCTGCATTACTGTCTATCAGCCGTGTATTTCTCTAAAGCGTGCAGCACAGGCTGTTTCATAGGCGTTCAATATTTCATAGCAGAATCTCATGAAGAGCTTTATGTGCTTCAGCCTAATGCAGTTTTCTAGCCTCTGTGTCTTTGCCCTAAATAATTTTTGGCAGCATGAACTGAACATTCACTGCTAGAAATAGACGACATAAGGAAAGCTTTCGGTCATATTTAGCTCGAGCATGCACAAAATGACATTATTATTATTATTATTATTATTATTATTATTATTATTATCGTGCATCCTGATCTTATTAATAGATCCATTATACATTCAGCATCTCTGGTTATTGATTTACTGTACAGCTCGACCATGGAAAAAGATGCAGCCTGGAGCGATCATATTGCATGGATTTTGTACTTAAGACTCTCAGATCCTTTAATAAAATGTAACTTTTTCCCCCCTTTATTTCTGAAATTAAAGCATCCCATGACCACCTCAGTAGCACGACATGCCCTACAGTACTGTATGTGCTCTATGATTTCTGACGGCGCCGCGTTTACCATGGCGATGGAGCGTTCATGATACACACGCTCGATGAAACCTTACATCGTGCACTATGTCTGTTGCCATGGCAGCATCAACCGGTGTTATGAAACACGCTCTTGAATTTTTGATTGAGCCGTACACTCCACGCTGAGCAGTGTCTCTGTAAGACCTTACGCACACACACACACACACACACACACACGAGATTAATCTTTTTCTTACATTTTAAAAGGAAACGCTGCCAGAATTCAACTTTCCTTCCTCGTGCGCACGGCATCATGTTGCTGCTTTTAAAGTGAAGCAAGATAAGTTTTTTTTTTTTCCCTCTCTGCCTGAGGAATACAATCTGCTCAAGTGCGAGCGCTCAGATTGAGGAAGCTGTAGAAAAGGAAAGGAGTATTAAATTCAGTTAAAAACGTTTTCTTTTTAACCCAGTCAGTAGAAGTGGCAGTTATTACAGAAGCCAGTTATTTTGCTCTTTAATAGTTCAAGCTCGTCCTGTGGGTATGAACAGATGAGGCCTTGATTAGCCTGACAGAACCACATTATTGTGCTTGACATAATTACTTTCAGTATTATTCTATAATGCAAATGACACCACAATGGTGTTCGAGTCAAACTGGGATTTTTACAAGAATAAAACTCCCTTTATTTCTCTATATAATCGGCTGCTACACTAATGCACTTATCCCACTAGTGCTTGGACACCATTAAGGTAGAAAGATTTCTCAGTAGTCATGATCAAACTCATCCTGCTTCACGTCTGACACGCTGGCCTCCAAGGAACTCCTTTAACGGTCTTGGAGCGAGATCAGGACAGTACGGTGGATGAGGGCGAGTTCCTGTAATGTGCAAGTGGTGTTGGTGAATTATTGTGTGTACAGTTTCCCCAGACAGATGCGTCTGATGTTACATTTACAACCTTTTTCCAGATGCTTTTATCCAGAGTGACTTATATTTTCATCTCATGATGCAACTGAGCAGTTGACGGTTAAGGGCCTTGGTCAAGGGCTCAACGGGGGCAACATGGTGGTGGTGGTGGGGTTTGAACCTACACCCTGTACCTATGTCGCTTCTTCAAATTGGTGACAAGTTATGTGATTAGGTGTTCTAGTCACGTGAACGACAGCAGTGATCTCCGCGCCGCCTCGGCCGGGATCGTCACATACAGCCTTCTTTATTAAAAGTTTGAAGTTTTCTATAAATGTAAATTGATTTAACTCTTCATTCACCAGAACTGTGATCAAAAGTCCCGGTTTGACTTGAACGCCCCTCCCTTGTATGACTCTTTGTGATGGTAAGCGCACCGAAAATCACGATAATCACTGTAAATGTTTAGAAATGAAAAGAAGAACCCACAGCGCTGTGGTTTTAAAGGTCTACAGGAAGTTGTCCTGTACCTACGGTACACTTGACTCATGACTGCTTGTCCTCGGGGACTTTGTCAAGTGAGTTAATGTCAGGAAGGATCTCGACCCTGTCTGTAACGAAGCACAAAGCATCCTGGTCTGTTAGATCTGTTTAGATCACGCGTTTTCTTCCTCTTCTTTTTTTCTTTTTATTCACGAACACTGAAATGATTGTTTATGTAAAATAAATTTCATGAATCTACGGCTTAAGAAGAAGAAGTGTCCTGGGTGTTGAACAATATATCTATTACTGAGGAGGAATAAAAGGAGATTACAAAGGGGGCTGAGCCTGTGACCATGGCGATGGATGTGGCGGTGCAGGAAGTTCCAGTGGCAGGACGCCATGGCCGGTCCTGCGTGTTGTCTAGGAGTTTCCTTCGGCATGTCCTGCATGCTGATTAGAGACCCGCTCCCTGTCGGATACGCCGTGATGAAAAGCGTCGTGTATCATCGGCACCGGCGGAGCTGGAAGGACCGGCGTTGGCTCCTCACCGGTTCCACATGCCGACATTTAGGACGGCAGAGTGATGTTTCAGCTGTGTCAGTTCCTCTGGTGACCTTAAGTGGCGGTGAAAGTAGAACAGAAGTTTGTAAATGCCAGGAGATGCTCTTTAATCAAGCGGAAGAAATCCAGCAGCTTCTCAATACGCCTTGTCTTAATTTTAATTGCATGATTTTAGTTTATATGGTCCATCATATAATTCAACAACCCTAAAAAAAGAGGACGTGATTTATAGACGCTAAGCCGCTCGAGCAGACTGAATGCCAGGGTAGGAGCTGTGATGCTGTTTCCAGAGATCCTAAAGCTCACAGCTGTTGCTCAGCGTTCTCACTTTTAGCAACCGGTCCTGCGTTCTCATGCTTATTGGATATCACTTGACCTCAGTCCCTCATGCTAACAGCTGGTCTGGAACACATAGTCGATGCACATACGTACCCATGCATGCAATAATGAAATCACTCACGCTGCTCCATAGTGCACTCACACACACACACACACACACACACACACACACTGATTCTTCACACTGAAGCGCATTCCTAGGACTGTATTTTGGTTCATGTGATGTATAGCCTCGTATCTCTTTCAAATCCTAAAGTCATAATGCCTGGATGTTAACCCTGACCTTAGGCAACTTCCCAACATAACAGAAGTCTAGTACAGAGACAGTATCGTAAATCATCCTCATCAGGGGATATTCAGAAAAGAAGAAGAGCAGCGTGTATTTTCTCGAATGCACTGGAAGTAGAATATAATGTAAAAGAAATTGCAGAAATTTCATTTTCAAAAATTTAATATAGAATTTTTTTTTTATCAGTTTGTTGCTATTATACATGGTATCTGAATCTGATATGAAGTTGGCACACAGCGGTGGTGTTGGTGCCGGGTGTAGTGCTGACTGTAGCGCCGCATTTCATTATACTGCCAGTCTGATTTTCCGGAGCGATTTTCTTTTAATAACGATGGAGAAAGTGTATTCATGTACCTAAGTACAGTGGCGTAATGGTTAGCACTGTCACCAGGTTCCAGGTTCAAATTCTGCCTTCCTCGGGGTCTATGTGCATGGAGTCTGCATGTTCTCCCCGTGCTTGGGGGGTTTCCTCCAACAGTCCAAACACATGCAGGTTAGGATAACTGATGTCCCCGATTTCCCTGTAGTGTGTGACTGTGCGAGTGTGAATGTTGCCTGGAGGTCCTGGCACAGCTGTAAAAATGTGAATAGATACAATGGGTCACCACTGGCCTCCACAGTCCCGGTTTGGTCTACAGTCTTTCCTAGATGGCTGGATGAAAACAAACGATTAAATAATTAGCTTAGTGGTTAGCATTGTCGCCTTGCATGTCCAAGGTTGAGGGTTTGATTCTCATCTCAGGTCTGTGTGCATGGGGTTTGCATGTTCTCCCTGTGCTTGGTGGGTTTCCTCCCACAGTCCAAAGACATGCAGGTTAGACGAATTGGTGTTCCCAAATTGCCCGTAGTGTGTGGATGTTGCCCGGAGGTCCTACCACAGTCGTAAAAGCGGGAACAAATACAACACTTACCGTTGGATTACAGAGGTTCCTAGATGGATGCATGTTCTGACATTAAGGCTCCTTTGGTCTACAGAATAACAAATAAAACATCTGCATACATAAATTATACATTACTGTGAATAAGTCATGACTCTTCATTCCTTCATATTTTGCTTCCGTTCTTGTATTTCTAATGTGGTCTTGAGGAACAGTTCTCCAGTCTTCCCTTTTTTTTGTCTCTCATTTTCAGTCCAGTCCCTGTACCTGAGCAGTTATAAAGAAATGCGTTTGTTTATTAAACCACACAGTGACCTATGAATCATTCAAGCATAAAAATATCTAACTTACAGCATGAACCAGTGAGAGACAGGGGCAGATGATGAGAGATGATCAGGCTGGTGATTACAGTAGTACACTGCTGATGCTGAATGCTGAGCGGTTGGAACAGACGGGAGGGGACATGAGGTCGCTGGAAACAATTTTCATTTCTATCTTTATGCACTTTACAGCAAAACATTTGTTCTTATTTCTTTCATTTAATCTTTATCCTTTGATTTAATTGAATATGAAAAGAATGAGGCTTGGCTTAAGACTTATCAAGTACTGTAAATCCATGCAATTCTAAAGCTTTATATTTATATTATGTGCAATGTTTCTCTACACTGGTGATTAAAAATAATCCAAAAGTTCTTAATTGAATTAGCAGCGTCCATGGTAGAGCTGTTCAGTTGTTCCACCTGCCCTTGTGCAACAGGTGTTTCCCACACACACACACACACACACACACACACACACACACACACACAGCACGCCTCTTTACTTGTGTAAGACGTATGCAGTATCAGGTCTCTCATATCGGGAATGTTGATGTACATTATCCATCCACACACTTACATTAGTCTGAAAGACAACATTCGATCCTCCAGCAAATATTTTCTGACTTAAACCACCATGACCTGACTCTGGGGTTGTATTTCAGTTTTATGGCAGGATACAGTATACAGTTTATTCTGCATCTCGTGTCTTAGGGTCAGCCTGTCGAAGTGAGGTTTCCTGTAGCTTTGAACAAATTCAAAGACTTGATGGATAGATTTTTTGCTACATTTCTTTTACTGGCTGTAAAATCCAAGTTTTGGGGTTTTCCATGGAGGAGTAATTGAGCTCTGGTTGATGCTGTTGTCGTGTCACTCTGAATTATAGCCAGAAGGTGTTTTGTTAGAACAAAGAACTACTTTTTGAAAGAACTCTCTCTGTTTAAAGGGTCATGACCGAGCTGACCTTAGCCTGACCTTAGGCCTTCAGCTTCACTGAAAAAATGTATAGAGAGTTTTAAAAAGTGGCGTTGCATTCATGGATAGACTATAGAGGGTGTTCAAGTCAAACCAGGACTTGTGATGAAATTTCTGGTCTGGGGCGGTAATGGAGTTCCTGGACGGCCAGCATTTTAGACATGAAGCAGGGAGCTGGGGTGTACTGAGAAAACTTTCTACCTTGATGCGGTCCAAGCACTAGTCAAACACTGGGATAAGTGCGAATAGTACAGAAAGATAAATCTTTAGTATTATAAAGAGAAATAAAGAGAGTTTTTAACGCTCAGAACTGCACAATCAAAAGTCCTGTTTGTGTGGTTAGTGAGTGAGGTGTTGGTGACTGCTATGGCAGATCTTAAAGAGCTCTCTTGGAAACATGACCTGAGCTAAGATTTAGAAAAGTATGACATTCATCCTTCAACAAAGCATTCCTCCAAGTCATTACTATATGCATAAGGCATAATTTAAAGAAATTATTTTTGAGATTCTAGGGCATAAAATGTTTTTTTAATCCATGATGTGGAACAGTTTGCCTTCATCACTCACTCATCATCTATACCGCTTTATCCTGTATTCAGGGTCACGGTGACCTGGAGCCTATCCCAGGAGGCTTAGGGCACAGGGCAGGGTACACCCTGGACAGGGTGCCAATCCATTGCAGGTCACACACACATCATGGGCAATTTGGGAATGTCAGAAAACCCACCAAGCACAGGGAGAACATACAAACTCCATGTACACAGAGACGGGAAACGAGCCTAGCCGGGAATCAAACCCAGACCCTGGAGGTGCAAGGCAACAGTGCTAACCACTACACCACCGTGCCACCCAGTTTGACGTCATGTAGTAGAAATTCCCTTCCGCAACTTTAATACCTGCATTTGGTTGAGTTCATTTCTGATCGTTGCCAGTCGTTATTTTGCACATGGTTAGTTATGACTGTTGCCTCACACCTCCAGGTTTGGGGGTTCGAATCTTGCCTCCAATCTCTGTACATGGAACACCTTTGATTGGCATTTCCCAGTTGGCTGTGGGTTGGGACCCCATTCTACAAGTATATAGTATAACTCTATTTTTAGATGTCGTTCTGCACCAGGTAATGTTGAAATGTGGCCTCAGCTATAGCCTGTAATGTTTTGGGTCAGGTTTTGACCCAAATTTGAAACATTTGGGGCTCAATGTGCAGACTGCCACGTGTGATTTTTGCGGTGTTTGTTCATGCGGAAAAGCAAGGCGCTGTGTGTTGCTTGAAAGGAAAAGCTGGCGTGTGATTTATAGCTTTATTGCTCGAGCGCAAGCCTTTTGATCTCAGTATTTTCATGTCGTGTCTTAAAATCTGTGCATGAATGTGTCTGGGTTGTGTGAGGTCTGGGTGTGTATGTGCAAACCAAACATGACAGCGATGTGTTGTCTCGGTTTGTTCGAGGGGGGAAAACAGCAACAGGTCCCATGAAGAATTTAAATGATAATGAGTCATTTTCATTCTCAGCGCGTTCAAAGTGATAGTGCTGCTGTGAAGGAGTCCGAGAAACGACTGCAACTATCCTAACAGAAACATAACATCATCCTGTTCAGTGTCTGTGCTTAATCTTTATCTTTTGTCTCTCTTCTAGTCGGTCTAAGCAGTAAATACCAGAGGGAGCAGCACAGATTTACCGAGGACGTGGACTGGTCTTACACAGGTGAGTGCCTCGGGAACAAATCCTCCCGTTGTCTCAGGGGCTTTTATAACTCTGACTTCTTCCTCTGGGCTGCTTGAGGATATAAAGTTCCCTGATGGAAAGGGATAAAGCGGGATCAGTGTCATGGTCAGCGTCTGACTGCTGGCTGTGTGCCGAATGAACGATCAGTATAAGTGCGTGGCATTTAGGAGACAGGAGATGCCTTTAGGTAAATGACCGGCGTTAGCACACTGCAAGAAAATGGCCTGAACATTGTGGAATTCTGTAGTAAAGGATCAGATTAGACCGAGACTCATAAATAGGTGTTTTGATCTTGTGCTATATCTAATCTTATACAGTGGCGCTATAGGAATTTAATCTGTTCCAGAGTTGAGTTCTTAAGATTATATTTCGTACTGCGAAACGCCTTGTCCTATAGGAAATAATGTAAATGCAGATAATCCGTTCCAGCCAGCCAAAAATATTACCAATTTCCAACACTAAAATCAAGTTTTTCCATATACAACCAATCAAAACATTAAGGAAAGACATGTGCATCACCCAGTTGAGGATGGGTTCTTTTGCAAGTAAGTAAGTAACGTCTCTTTGGCTGTCCAGGAGGTGACTTTTTATCTGTACAGTATAGAATAGCAGAACAGTCTATGAGAGTAAAAACTCCCTTTATTTCTCGATATAATCCGCTGATACGGTAATGCACTTCTCCCAGTGTTTCACTAGTGCTCGGATACCATTAAGGTAAAAGGTTTTCTCAGTACACCAGAGTCATGACATCTAAACTGCTTGTCTGCTTGACATCTAAACACTGGCCTCCCAGGAACTCCTGGCTTGAAGCGAGATCAGGACTGTAGAGGGGCAAGTGGTGTTCATAAATGATTGTGTGTACAGTTCCCACATTTTCAAGGAACTGCCGTTTCTCTCGCTAAATGTTCACGAGAATGACTGCAGTGGGCCGGAATCGTCATACACAGCCATACGGCCTACTTTAAAATGTTTGCACCTTCTGTAAGTCTTCTGTAAATGCCAATCGCTTTTACGCCTTTATTGATCAAAAAGTCCCGCTTTGACTTGAACCCCCCCCCTAACAATTGACATAAACATACATCTAAACTTTTTTACATGTTCAAAAGGAAAGAAAAAAAAGGTATTGCTGATTTCTTTTTTTTATATGACATCACATACAGAAATATAAAGTTATTAAACCATGTGGTGTTTGTAGCATAGAGAACCTCCTCTTCTCGACGGCGTTGTGGAACTTTTTCATGAGCTGGAAAAGCTGTTTTCTGGAGTGGCCTGGAGAGGAGGAGGGACGGCCGACAGTGTGTGTGTGCACTGAACTGTGAATAAATATATTAACATGTGAAAGAGTGGGACCAACACAGGCCTAATCCCAGGACTCCCAAAGAGCAAAAGGGAGGGCAGAAACACACATTACTCCACCGCACAAAAACCTCCTTTTTTCTCATTCAGCCGCGGCGGGACCTGACACACCTCCTAATCGAGGCAGTCTTTTAAAAACACTTAAAAAATCAGGAGACTAGACTAAAGCACGACAAAAGATTCGTCTCTTGATCTGTTTCTCCTGTACACTGTATCCTGTTCATTATTAATGATCAGAGTTCTATGAGCATAGCTATTAAATCAGGATCCTGCTATAAGGACAGCATCAGCGTGAGCTGTGTGTGTGTGTGTGTCCAGTGTCTTCCGTGTATTCCTAAGCGCCTTCTGCGTGCTAGCCTCCTCCGAAATGAAATGCCTTCGCTGTTTGTAACCATAGCAGCGAGGACTGCGGCTGATTATGGCATGTCATCGCGGTGTTGTGCGCCGCCGCGGGGGCCAGATGAGACACTCTGGCATTAAAGAGCTTCACCTTTCCGTCACAGCTCGCACCACACAGCGATTTAAACCTCTCCGAATATGCTCGGCCTGGTTAGTGCTTCCATCCCATGCACACCATGCAGGACGCACGGGTCCATAACACACAGAGGAAGCAGGAGGCTGTAGAGATGCGCTAATTAGATCTCAGGCTGTGTGGAGCGACAGTGAAGTCGAATTATAATGAAAAGTGAGGTGATAATGGAGGCTGAGGACGCAGCGTGGTCTTTAAGCTACGCTATTACTCAACAGGATGTGTGTGTGTGTGTGTGTGTAAGGCGCTGAACTACGTGGGGGTGTGAGTGGCATATTTGTTTTCCATGTACAAGCTTGTGAAAACCCATTTCCTTCTGCCTGGTGCTACGTGCGCTGAACCGTATAGTCATGGTGATTTATTTCACACTCTGCTACGAGGTGACTGATAGTATTTTCAATCCATTCAGTAGGTTTCCTGGTGGCATAGCAGGTGTTATATGAAATGAAAAATAAACAAGTGAAAGGGAAGGTGAAGGAGAACGGGTAGATTGATTGACTCGAGCGGATATTTACTGAAATGTGTCCTCATGTGGTTGGCTTGCATCACCAGGGTATGGGTTCGATTATCACCTCGGTGTCTGTGTGCATGGAGTTTGCATGTTCTCCCCGTGCTTGGTGGGTTTCCTCCTGATACTCTGCTTTTCTCCTACATTCAGAAGACATGCAGATCAAAATTTGCCCGTAGTGGGTGAATGAGCGTGTATGTATGTGTGTGTGCCTTGTGATAGATTGGCCCCTCGTGCAAGATATACCCAAGGTCTTTCAGGATACGCCACGTCCTTATGTAGAGCAACAAGTATCATGATAATAACCAAGTAGAAATGTTTCGTTGTCAAATTCCTGGTAAATAAAAGCCTAAGAAACCCGAAAGAAAAGCGATTGACATTTACAAAAGACTTCGAGTATAGTACAGTGATGAGACTTACCGTCTTAGTCACGGTAAAACATTCGAATGGTACAAACATTTGAAAGAAGGCCTGATTGACGTGGCTCGGAGCCCCAATGCAGTCATTTCCGTGAACATTCAGCAAGTGAAACGCCTGATCCTTGAAAACTTGTCACCAACTAGCATTAAGAGACGCTTCTGTCTGTAGGAACTGGACACACCATCATTCACCAGCACCACTTGCACATTACAGGAAGTCAGACAGTCCTGACCTCGCTCCAAGCCATGTCCTCATGTTTTGGCCATTAAAGGAGTTCCTGGGAGGCCAGAGTTTGAGACATTTAGCAGACAGTCCAATCATGGCTCCAGAGAAAACTTTCTACCTTGATGGTGTCCAAGCGCTAGTGAAACACTGGCATAAGTGCATTAGTGTGGGAGGGGATTATAGAGAGCTTTTACAGTTTGTGTGTGAACAACCCACTTTCTTTTAGTACAGAGAGAACATCAGTTTGTAATCAAACTTGTTTGTAGTGTATGGTGTAAGATGACTGAAATGTTTTTGAAATGATTGAAAATGTTAAGTCTTATTACAGATGGATTGGACTAGACGTTTTGTCTAGAATTATTTCCCTTGCATCATTCGCAGTAGCAATAACATCCTTCTTTATTTAAAATTTTTCGGAAATCATTCGATTTGCATGCAACACTGTTGTGTAGGTTGGGTTTTGGCTAAGTTTTAGGTTTTAGCTTAAAAAAAAAAAAAAAAGTTGTGAGATATTGAATGTAAAGCGGCCATTCCCACACAGCTGGATCTCGCTGACCTTGAATTTAACTTTACTCACATAATCCCTTCATTCATCCTAATTCAGCTTAGATTAAACTCACTGATCCAAGGGCAGGGATTTGGAGTAAAATCCATAATGTCCTTATGTCCTCTGAAGCACTCAAACACTCCAGGCTGGAGAATTAAGATGAAACAAATGTACAGTACGTGTTTGGATCTCTGCAGGAACCCTGAACCAGCAGCACTGGGTAAAGAAGTACCGCTCCTGCAATGGGGCCAGGCAGTCGCCCATCAACATCGACGAGAACTTCACGCAGGTTCAGGTGCAGTACCAGGACTTGCAGCTGGAGAACTGGGAGCAGCTCATGTCGGACTCTACCATCAGCAACGACGGAAAAACGGGTTGGATTAACATGGATTTTTATACGAGTCCATAGATCCTGAACTGCTTGTCTTTTCTCACAATCCCGCAGTAACCATAGAGGAACTGAGTGGCTCTTCATACCAGAACGTTAACTATATAATTGTGTGTTTGTGTGTGTTTTTCTGTTCTTGCATTTCTTAGTGGTTATCAGTGTGAACGGAGAGTACTACATCAGCGGAGGAGGACTGCGGTCACGCTTCAGAGTAGCCAAGATCACGTTCCACTGGGGCCGCTGCAACGCCTCATCTGACGGCTCAGAGCACAGCCTTAATGGCTACAAGTTCCCTTTAGAAGTAAGAGTCAGGTCGAGACATCTAAACACACTCATCGAACACGGCAACATGGTCTCCCAGATGCATTATAGGATTAAGAGATCAAGATCAGGATTAATGCCTATCCGTTGTGTTCAGATCTCAGAAAAAACCCAGGATCCGCCGTGGGGAAAGTGCAAAGTGGGAATTCCAGGTTGGAAAACTAATGGTGCACAGTCAACAGTCACAGGATTCCCTGTGCATTATTTTGGGAAGCTAGGTCGGGTTAGCTTCCATTAATCACAACGGTCTTTGATTATTACTTTTTTCCTGATTTTCATTCTTGACTTGGCTATAGCAAATTCTTATCAGTGTCTCTGTTAAAGCAACAACTACTGGCCACATCTTTTCAAAACTGCTGCTTACGTCACACACTCGGATTAAAGCACTTGCGTAATCTCTCAGATGCCCCTGATTGGCTACTGTTGCTATGATTGACATTAAAGTGCAGCCAATCTGCTTTCTAGATTCCCAGCATTACCCATTAAATGATCTCTGGATGGATTCCATTATTAGATTAAATCAGATTAGATTAGATTAGATTAGATTGAACTTTATTGCCACTGCACATGTGGGTACAAGGCAACGAAATACAGTTAGCATCTAATCAGAAGTGCATTTCCACACTGCAGAATAATTTGCATATATAAATGGTATATAGAGAATATACAGAGAGGTAGATTAGTTACAATGGGTGCAAATGAGCAAATGATTACAGATGGTACAGTAAGGAAGGTATTGTATACCATGCCAAAGAATTTTGCATATGTAAACATTATACAGTGAGGAAGGTAATATAATGAGTTTAAATGAGCAAATGAATTATAAGTGTATGCAATGGGAAGTATTATATACAGAGGAAGAGTTATGTACAAAAAGTGCAATAATAACAAATAATATTAAATGGAAGCCCTAAATTACGCACAATGTAAACATAGATCAGCACTGTCGCCTTGCTCTTCCACGGTCTGGGTTCGATTCCCGACTCGGGGTCTGTGTGTGGGGAGTCTGCATGTTCTCCCTGTGCTTGGTGGGTTTCCTCTGGGTACTCCAGTTTCCTGACACGGTTCAAAGATATGCAGATTAGGCCTACTGTATTGCCATTCCCAAATTTCCCATAGTGTTTGAATAAGTGTGTGAATGTTGACTGGAGGTCCTACCACGGTCATACAAGACGGGAATAAATCCCTAGTTGGACTACAGAGTTTTCTAGATGGATGATGGATGGATGGTTTACATACAGTAGATCACAAATCAGTAAAATTGACTTTGAGTTTTGAGTAGAATGGTTAGCAGCATTAGCCTTAATCTAGCAATACAACATGTGACACGTCATATTAAATCAGGTAATAAGTCACATGGTTGATTTAAGTTATGCATATTTTCAGATACCTGGTTCAATAAGCTCCATTATGTTTATTACTGTATATCATGTTGTATCATGTCAGGTTGGAGAGATATGGCCAGTGTGAGTTTGTTCATAAGAAAACTTAGTTAAAATCCATTTTTCAGAATATTTGAATGAGGATTCCATCATGCAATGAGAAACAGGGAGCACTTAGCCTCATGTTAACACCAGGATTTCACTGCCACCTCTAAATAAATAACTTTACCAGTGCATGTGACAGCTGGAGTGATTGGATAGTGTACATTATAGCATTGTAAAACAATGTTTAGGATGAAGATGTTCTCAATTTTGTTGAAGGATCAGGATTTCTTTCAGAAATTAAAAATTTTATATGTTTCTTATATGTTTTTTTTTATGGTTCACCTACTCGCTATTGGCCATAGTGCAAAACTAACCTGTAAAGTATTAAGCTTTATAACAACACAAATATGCATAACATCTGCAGTAACATCTGCTGGTTTTTCGTTGTTAACGGAGGGGAGTAAAATTTGGCACAAAAACTATTTTGGCTTCAATCAAGTGTTTCATCAAGTTTCACCACCGACATGAGTTTCATCACTTCTCAGGCTGAGTAAAGCTACTGTTATTCAACTCTGTGTAAATGAATGACGACTTCCAGACAGAAGCTCAATACTAGTTTGAAATGCTGGTTGATGTCTTTACTGATGCTGGTGCTCACTGTCACTCACAGATGCAGATTTACTGCTATGAGGAGAGTGAGTTTGGGTCAGTAGATGATGCTCTGAGGGGTAATGGCAGACTCACTGCACTGGCCGTGCTGTTCGAGGTGAGTCAGAGCTTCTCTGTTCAAACAGTACAGAGTTTTTAATTATTATTGCTTTTCCTCTGAATTCAGTGATGTTCGTGCTTTCACAGGAGAGCATTGAGGATAACGAGAACTATGCCGCCTTAATCAATGGGGTCAACGCCGTCAGTCGATACGGTATTTTTTTAATCTATTTATCTTTTTTTATTATTATTCTGTACAGTTCAAATAAAATCAGATTTGCTTGCACCGGTTATTGACAAGGGTAAGGAAAATAACAGTGAAGGAAACTGTTACAATCTTTTTTTACTTGTATAAGAAAGCAAAATATCCATCACTTTGTTCATCAGGCCGTAGAGTGTGTGTTGTTTAATGTTTTTAAGATGTTTGAGCTAAAACACGGCATGATCATGGCATAGATCTGGCTGTAGATACAAGGAATGGGAATCACCAGTCACCTCTCGATACGATATTATCACGATACATTGGTGTGGTTCTATATGTATCACGATTTTATAAATATCCTGATTTCCCCCAGATTTTGTTCCAAGTTTAACACGTTTATCATATAATTAAATGTAGCCCGTTCCTTATAACATTACTGTAGGTTTTCGATCAAAATGAAAACCTGATCGTCTGGTTCATCTCTATTAGAAATATAAAAATAGTTTAAATATACAGTATATATATATTTTGGAGACACGTGAAAGTGATGCGATTTGTAACTTGATCTCAATAACTCATTCTCAGCTTTGATAAACTCATATTTTTTTCTAAGCTTAAATACGCTTTAAATGAATTTTGTTCCATTCTACAATAACCTTTATAACATGCATCAATCAGCCATAACATTAAAACCACATACAGTAGGTATTCGGTTCCCCTTCTGCCACCAAAACACCCCTCGAGGCACGACTCCACAAGTCCTCTGAATGTGTGTTGTGGTGTCTGGCACCAGGGCTTCAGCAGCAGATACTTTAAGTGCTGTACGTTGCCAGGTGGGGCCTCCATGGGTCAGACTTGTTTGTCTGGTGGTTGATTGGATTGAGATCTGGGGACCACAACCTTAAGTGTTTGCCGATCAAGTCTCATACACAGACACACAGAGTGTTCTGATCCCTGTAAACTGGAATTAGTGTTAAATTGGACTTTCTTTGGGATCGAACCAAAAAAAAGATGGCATGAATGAGTTTCGGTCCCATGATCCTGTCTCCGGTTTACTGTGTATAATTGACAATCAATGTTATTCAGTTGACCTGGTGGTGGTGTTTAGTGTTGTGGTTGATTAAAGATGTACCTTTAACATCAGAATTATCATGTTCCTAGACACAGAGGGTTTCATGTTCTATATAAAGTCATGCATCTCTTTCCGTTTGATGTGAAGGTAAGAGCAGTCCACTGGAGGCCTTTCCTCTGCTCGGTCTAATGCCTGAGTCGACGGCCAAATATTTCATCTACAACGGCTCTCTCACCACGCCACCCTGCACAGAGACAGTGACATGGATTGTCTTCAAAGAAACAGTGCCAATTTCTGAGACGCAGGTCAGAGCTTTTTTGTAATCCTGCATTTTCAGTTCACTTACATGCACACAAACTGGCCTACACTATTCACACTGTTTTTGTCGTGTCTTGTGTTGCATCATGATTGTTCACTCATTTGTCTGCACAGTGCTGTAATTTCTGTACCCCTTAACATTAAATAGATATTTCCTTATGCAGGTTAACAGAATGTCCCTAAAATGAGACCGGCCGTTTCAAGTCAAGTATTAAAGCGATAGTACGGGTGTTTTTATGTCTGTCTTAAATCAGAATTGAGGTTTGTGTAAGTGCATTACAAAAGGTCTTGGTCATTATAGATTTTCTGGCTCTGCACACAAATTTTCAATTTCTCCACAAATGGGTTGATAAATACCTTATCTTCCTGATCCTTCAAAGGAATTGAAAGGGTTCTGATCCTAAAGGACCCCCTTTAAAGCTGATTGCTGTGTCCAGTGGTCATAGAAAAACAGGCATTTTTCTTTTTTGCTATAAGACCACGCTGTTACAGTAGTTTTGTGTCCTGGGGGCACAAGGACAAGGTGGTGCTGTGGTTAGCACTGTCGCCTTGCACCTCCAGGGTCCGGGTTCGATTCCCCGCCAGGTTTGATTCCCGTCTCTATGTGCATGGAGTTTGCATGTTCTCCCCGTGTTTAGTGGGTTTCCTCCAGGTACTCCGGTTTCCTCCCACAGTCCAAAGACATGTAGATTAGGCTAATTAGCATTTCCAAAAAATTGCCTGTAATTTGTGAATGAGAATGTGTGTGCCCTGCGATGGATTGCCACTGTGTCCAGGGTGTACCCTGCCTCCTGGGATTGGCTCCAGGTCCGCGTGACCCTGAATACAGGATAAAGCGGTATAGAAGGTGAGTGAGTGTGATGTGTCCTGCAGTCAGGTTGACGCAGTAATAAATGGTATTAAAATGGAGCGAGAGGAAACCTAGGGGTGTACCATGCAATTCCTCAAATTTCGCTGGCTGCGAAAGCGAGTCAATCCCCATAGATAGTTAGATAGTTTCCATAGATTCCAGCCTGGTACAGTGGTACACTGTGTTGTTCATAGCTAGATTTTCCCTTCATGATGGCTGAACAGGGGTAAAGTTTTAAGTTTAACCAGTTAAAATTATATTAAGCCATAAAAGTATGCATAATTAGGCAGATGGCCTTTTGAGTGGGCGATACAGTTGTGGGAGTTTCGGACTGCTTGCTGTCTGCGGTGCGTCACTTTGGTTAACCAGAGGTGTTGTAGTTTAACTTACAACAAGAAATGTAGGGTTGACATGGGACGACGCGTAGAGTTTGGATGACGGAGTTTGATCAAATACAAAGTAACGTTAACATTAGCCACCTTAACAACTTAGCTATGCTAAAGCTAAGCTAGCTAGCTTCTGGTAACTGATGTAAGTAGGCATGTTTCAACTGACATGTTCCAAACAACTATTCAAAAAAAACTAAAGTGATTTCATGGAGGGTTTGTCCAGTTCTTATATAATCTGTGGTAAAAATCAGTAAGAGCTGCAGTTATGGAGGTGCTCTGACTTGGTCCTCACAATTTGGACCTTCTCTCAGTAGCTATATTTTTAATATCTCATTACAATGATGATCCCGTAAGTGTGTGGGATATACAGTATTAGTCAGCATGTGAACTTTTTTTCCCTGGAGTTGATGTGTTGGAAGCAGAAAAAATGGGCAAGCATACTGTAAGGATTGACTTCGACAAGGGCACAATCATGATGGATAGCCAACTGGGTCAGAGCAACTCCAAAACTGCAGCTCTTGTGGGATTTTCCTGGTCTGCAGTGGTCAGGACCCACCAAACGTGATCCAACGAAGGGAAACTATTGAACTGGTGACAGGGTGATGGGTGGCCAAGGCTCACTGATGCATATGGGAATGAAAGCCCGTGTAGTCTGAAGAAGAGCAATAGGAAGGGGTCAGAATGGTGACACCTACTTAAGGGGGGACCTACTCCATATTAGGCGGGTGGTCTGAATGGTATGGCTGATTGGTTTATGTACAGTAATATGTGTGTGTGTGTAGCTGGAGGTATTCTGTGAGGTGATGACCATGCAGCAGGCTGGATATGTGATGCTGACAGATTACCTGCAGAACAACTACAGGGATCAACAGCAGCAGTTCCTGGGACAGGTTTTCTCATCTTACACCGGCACAGAGGAAGTCCTCACTCCTAGTGCGTATAACACACTTACACACACACACAGACACGTGCATTCACACACACATGTTACTGATGTTTACCTGATAGGACCATGTGCTCTAACTAAGTAGCTCAGGCTTTGAGGTCACTCTGGTGTTCTCAGACTCAGTTGATGCCCCTCTCTGTTGGCGTTGCTAAGTAACATTCTTTTCCCCCAGCATGGGCCTTCCTTTGTTTTCAAGTAGTGGAAAAAGTTTTTTTTTGTGTGTGTGTGTGTGTGTGTGTGTGTGTGCTGCTTTTCTTGGGTTATCCCATTTTGTCATCCCCTAAAATACCATAAAAGACATTCCAGACGTCTGTCATTATATATTCTGCTTCTAATTCTTTCCCCATGATTAGTCACTCACAATGAGCGCTTTTGTTTTCCACACTTCGACCGTCCTGCTCTTAAAATCTCACACTTGCACTCATTACTTTTTACATCCGTTTCAAAATCTCACTGGCTTGAATATACAAAGCTTCTAACACTTAATTTTTTTTTTTAATATGCTCACATTCTGATTTATAATGTTCCCCCCCAAACCAAGCGTGTCCTCTCCATGGGGGTGGACGGATGCTGATCATTCAGTACTACAGGGCCTCAGACTTTGGAACACTAGTCCATGCTCTCTTCATTGTACTTTAACAAAACCCTCTTTGACACACAAGCCGGCTTTTTTCCTCTGCAGTTTCCCCTCTCGTCTTCCTAGTGTTTCTTTTTTGTGGTTAATACAACCAGAGCTACAGTACGAGACGTCTGTACAGCTCTGTAGGAACGAACATGCTTTCTGACCGAACGTTCTCGTGCTCAGCGTGCAGCTCAGACCCAGAAAATGTCCAGGCGGATCCACAGAACTACACCAGCATAATGGTGACGTGGGAAAGGCCGCGGGTCGTCCACGACACCAGCATCGAGAGATATTCCGTCACCTACCAGAGTCTTCAGGGGAAGAATGCTCAGAAACGACAGTACCTGACAGATGGTGATCAAGACGTGGTAAGCTGTCTGTCATGGTGATTTATGATGATTTCTTGTATCATCATCTGGTGTGGGTGTGCGCTGACGCTTTGATTCTTGCTACAGGGAGCGATTATTCACAACTTGATGGCCAATAACAGCTACGTTGTCCAGGTGGTGGCGCTCTGCACTAATGGTCTAACAGGTCGGATGAGCGACCAAGTTATAGTCGACATGCCTCTGGAAGACCCTGGTAGTACACACCCTGCTCACTCATTTATACAAGGGGTGTTCAAGTCAAACCGTGACTATTGTTTATTTATAGTAAACATCAAGCACAGTATGGTGATGAGACTCTCAGCCCTGGTAGAACATTTAAATGGTTCGAATGTTTTAACAAGGGCTGTACATCCAGTATTGGCGATCCCAACTGAGGAGGCTCAGAGCCCACTGTGGAACGCCTGATCCATGAAAAAGTCACACATCTGTACACACAATCATTCACCAACACCACTTGTACATTACAGGAACTCGGCTGGGATTTATTGCCACATTTCCCATATAGTCCTGACCTGGCTTCAAACCATTTCCACATGTTTGGGGCATTAAGGAGTTCCTGGGAGGCCGGGGTTTTAGATGTAAAGCATGCTGAGAAAACCTGGGAGAAACGCTGGGATAAGTGCATTAGTGTAGCAGAGATTATATATATAAAGAAATAAAGTGAAGTTTTTACTCTTGTAACGGTGTTCTGTTATTCTACACAATAAAACGTCCCGGTTTGACTTGAACACACTTGTAGAAATCCAGAAAATGCATTTATATTATCATGTGGGCATACCAAAATAATTTTTTTTTTAACCAGAAAATGATCCTGATCCTACTGTTGAGTCGACACATTTGGAAGAACTTACTGAGGTAGGATGACTTTGTCACCTTGATTTAAGTCTAACAGAATCTATGACTGTTTTTGAAGTATTACATTATTATGATTATTGGTATTTTCCAGCACACCCCCCAGCTCTCTTTATCAACGAGTACTTCAAGCAGCACACCCAGGATTTCGCCAGGCCACACCTTTTCCTCCATGACCTCCATCTATGACTCCATGACCTCCTCCACCAGTCACCCAGAAATCCTGCTTCCTACTATCAAGACCAGCACATCATCAGAGCAGCAGTGGCTCACAGTGGAAGCTCAAACCTTTCCACCTGACCAGGAAAAAACCCACGGCAAGCAACCTAGCATCCACGCTGTGCCAGAAGACGAAGACGTCATGCTGGTAACTCATGGTCACAGCGACGGCTTGCAATCTAGGACGACAGTGTCCAGCCCAAATGATGATCAGCTGGGTCTGCCTGGTGTTCTAAATGGAGGTGTGCGGGGTCATGGGAAGGTCAAAGTGTGGAGGACCAAACCTCACATCGCTTCAGTGACCTCGGCGCCGGATGCCGAGAGTAGGACGATATACGTCACCAGGAACTCTTTATTGGTCTCAATGAAGCATGTTAATGAACCCACTCAGCCTCTGTTTAATGGTGAGTCCATTTTAATGTTCAAAACACCAACCGTGACATTTTAACATTAAAGGATAATTAACACTAGACTTCATTAGACTTTATAACAATAAAATGTAATGGACTTGCATGGGTGTGTCACTCCACAAGAAGTCATTTGTGTCTTAAATCTGGTGTGAATTCTAGGAACCGTAGGACAGGGGGTTTCCCAGTGGGAACCTTACCATTAGATGAGCTTTGTAATCTAGTATTAACGATGTTGTGAGGACAATTAACGTTGTTTGGGAACGAATCATTGGGAATAAAGTCATTAGAATGACTTTAATAAAATGAGGTTGAGATACTGTGGAATGAAATCCACAAACACAACAAAATTCAAACCTTTATTAGAGCGTTTATGCTAATTAACATCCATTTGCACGCCGTCCGACCACATCCATGGTCCCTTAAGTTTCTAACAGGGTTTAGAATCCCGATGGAAGGTTGGGACTCACACAACTGCTTCCCACACACAGCGATCGTATCCCATGTAACGCACCTCTTGGTGTTGTAAAGTTACCTCTTTGGTTAATTTTTTGGCTGCATCTTAGCTCCCGAATTCCACTACTCTATTAATATGGTGTTTTTGCAGCGTCCAAATTGTGTCACGTCTGCTTTCACAGAACAGATCTCAGACCTTAAGACGTATTTTTTTTAACACTTTTGACTGCTTTCCAATTTAATATTTCAGTAAATTGCTATTAGGTGGCACGGTAGCGTACTGTAGTGGTTAGCATTGTCGCCTTGCACCTCCATAGTCCAGGTTCGATTCCTGCCTTGAGCTCTGTGTGTGTGGACTTTGCATGTTCTCCCCGAGCTTGGTGGGTTTCCTCCCAGATATTCCGTTTTCCTCCCACAGTCCAAAGACATGCAGATTAAGCTAAATGTCGTTCCCAAATTGCCCGTGGTGTGTAAATGTGTTTGTGTCTTGTGATGGATTGGCCTCCCATCCAGGATGTACCCTGCATTGTGCCCTAAGTCTTCAAGGATAAGGTAGTATAGATGAGGAGTGAGTGAGTAAATTGCTGTTGTCTGGTATATTTTGTGGTGCTTGTTGTCATGTATGCGCAATAACTAGCATTAACAGTATGCCCCCTGGTGGTCATGTGGTAACGCGCTGTGCTCTCACTGCAGTGTTCAGAGTCACATACCTGTCTGTTTGGTATTAATTAGGGCTGCAACTAACGGCTACTCTTGATAATTGATTAATCTATTTAATCTGTTTAAGCTATTTTAATCTAATTTTAATCTAATAATTAATCTAATGAAGCTATTTTATTCAATAGCTAACAATTTTAACATTAACTTGAGGTTGTTAATTGTGGTTGAAGATAAAGCTGAAGGCTTCATTTACAAATATTTAAAACCAAAGTAAAGCAAAGTAGCAGCAGTAAAGGTTTTTCCTGGCCTTGAACACAAAATTTTTATGTTTTGTTCCATGAGTCACTTAGTTATCACTTTTGCCTAATGGCAAGGAGATCCATCATGCTGGAAAAGGCGTTGTTCTTCACCAAACTGTTGTTGAGGATGTTTTTGTACCATTCTTTATTCATGGCTGTGTTCTTAGGAAAAATTGTGAGTGAGCCCACTCCCTTGGCTGAGAAGCGACCCCACACATGAATGGTGTCAGTATGCTTTAGTGTTGGCTGATGGTAGCCCTCACCCTTTTCTTCAAACAAGTTTTTTCCCGGATGCCCCAAAGATTTATCAGAGAAATTGATCTTACTCCGGTCCTCAACAGTCCAATCCCTGTAAGTTCTGTAGAATATCAGTCTGTCCCTCATGTTTTCCTTGGAGAGAAGTGGCTCCTTTGCTACCCTTCTTAAAATGTACAAAGGCAAGCCCCGTGTCATTCCAACAGTAAAGCATCATGAGACCATCAATGTGTGGAGTCGCTCCTCAGCCAAGGTAGTGGGCTTACTCACAATCTTCCCTTAAACATTGTGAAATGTAATATTTGTCTCATTCTCAAAACTTTTGGAGAAATAAAGGACATTTTTACTCTCATAACATGTGTTCTGTTATTCTGTCTTAAACACCATGTGTTTTTTCTGGACAGAGGAGAGCAACAGCAGCCCGCAGTCGCGTGTGGGAATGGTGGGAGGGACAGAGAGGAGGACGGTGGTGCCGTTAGCAGTGGTGTCTACTCTTACTGCAGTGTGTCTGCTGGTGCTGATCAGCATTCTCATCTACTGGAGGTACTACAGCAGCAAACACACACGGACACACACATGCACAAGAATACACTCTTCGGCACTTAATGATGCACTATATGGCGGAACATATGTGGATGTTTGATCATTACACTTTTTCTCCAAACTTTGGTGAATAGTTTGAAGCTTGAAGTACAGAATTGTATAGAATGTCTTTGTATGCCGTAGCGTTAGACTTTCCCTTCATTAGAACTAAGAGGCCCAAACCTGTTCCAGCATGACAATGTGCACAAAGCCAGCTCCATGAAGTGTGTTGGAGTGGAAGAACTCGAGTGTCCTGCACAGAGCCCTGGCTGAACTCAACCCCACTGAACTAGCACCTTTAGGATGAAGAGGAACCGGAGCCTCCTCGTCATCCCATCATCAGTGCCTCAACTCACTAATAACTGAATGCACACAACCCCCCTCGGCTACGCTCCTGTATCTAGAAGATAGCCTTCTCAGAAGAGTGAAGCTTATTAAAACCAACATACGACTTTAAGAAATAACTTTTAATGTGGGGTTATAAATGAACTGCTGTAACTTAAAACATTTGTATTTCCATTTTGTATGATTAACGCATTAATATTTAATACCTTAACATCTTGTGTAATGATTTGTCATGAACAATAACCAAACAAGAACCAGTTTACATTACAAATATGAAATTTGATCAATAAAAAAAAAACAAACAATCTTGACATTTGTAGATTTAAATTCGTCTTTCTTTAATCATTTACTTATCGTCTATACTGCTTTATCCTGTATTCAGGGGCACGGGGGCACCTCATGGTCTTAGTCTCCTGGGATAGGCTCCAGGCCCCCGCGACCCTGTATACAGGATGTATGGTATAGATGATGGATGAATGATAAAGATAATGAAACAGCAAGAGGTTTGATAATGTGGCTAGACAGTGATACATCCTTTAGGTTGTGGTGCTGAATATATATGCTTAGAGACCTACGTGTTGCTACGATGCAGCCTTTTTTGCCACCCTGCAGCACTTATTCTCCTCTGTAATAAACAGTTCAGGGTATTATTGCTATATTTTACAGTTAATGTATAACTATTGCAGTGTCATAGAGCACTGGCTTGTATAATTGATGTTTAATATTGTAGATGTGTTTCACTGTCTGTCATATCGAATCAGCGTCGTCGTCATCATCATCATCATCATCATCATCGTCAGGCTTTACCTCTGTCTGTACCGTCTTCTAAACATTCATGGGAATTTGCTAATACCTTCGCAGAGCCTTTATTAGGAAGCATACTGTAGATTTGCTGTAGCGAATTCATTTGTAGAAGTAGCACCTTCAGCTTGCTGGCGAGACACGGATTTCTTGGAACCCTCATTAACTTTATTCTTTTTTTAAGGGTCACAGAGTTGCATTAAAATTTCACACCAACTCATCAGAGCCTTTCTTTTCCACGTTTAGTGCGCTCCATTCGGCTTATCCGTATCTCGGCAAGAAGCTTTTACGTGGCTGGTGCTTTAACCTGTGTGACTCTTGTGTGTGCAGGAAGTGCTTTCAAGCCACACATCTATACGTCGAGGACAAAGCGTCTCCCAGAGTCGTAACCGCTCCGTCGACACCTCTGCTCCTTGATACAGGTAACCGTGCACCCACACACACCCACATACAGTACATTTCTGTCCACTGTGTACATTTGAAATTATGTACGTGAACGCTTGGTTTTTCAGAAGAACACGCTGCACTCCCAGTGAAAGAATTTGTGAAGCACGTCGCAGACCTTCACTCCAACAGCACCTTCTCCAAGGAGTTTGAGGTACTGCTTAAACTGTTGATTAATTGAACCTTTAATAACTGTTAAGTATTACTGGAATGATCGCACTTGAGTCGGGCGTGCGCAGGGATAGCACCTTAGCATGCACTTCTTCTAAATTAATCAGGAAGCATGGTATTAAACTTAAACGGATTCTCTCTCAGGCATGCTAACATTAAGGGTGGAATATAACAGCTCGTAACCCTGTGTGTGCCTGTATGCTGGGATATGAGCACAAGGTCACATAGTGATATGACACAACGATACGACAAATAACCGTCATACAACAATTCATCAACACTCATTTTTTCTGCTATGTAGAGTAGCACCTTTTAACCTTGAGTGCCTCTTGTGTCTTCTAATAGTTAGCCTGCTAATGCAGCTTATTGCTCTTGGGTGTTTCTACAAAGGGTGTTCAAGTCAAACCGGGACTTTTGATTGTGCAGAATAACGGAAGATGGTTACGAGAGTAAAAACTCTCTTCATTTCTCTATAATGTGCTTTAGACACCATCAAGGTAGAAGTTTTTTTCTGTACACTGGAGCAATGATCAGACTGTCTGCATCACATTTTAAATGCTGGCCCCCCAGGAATCCTATTAATGACCCAATCATGTAGAAATGGCTTGAAGTGAGGTCAGGAGTGTAGAGATATGGGGCAATAACTCCCAGTCGAGATCCTGTATTGTACAAGTGGTGTTGGTGAACAATCAGTGTTACTCCCGCAAGTTGTCTATAAGGTATCCATTGTTTTTTTTTAGCGATCAAGTGTTTCACTCGCTGATTGTTCACGGGAACGACTGAAGTGGGCTCCAAGTGAGTTTATACCAGTTGTTATTCTGCCCAATCAAAAGTCCCGGTTTGACTTGAACACCCCTTGTGGATCACATCTCATATGTAAGTGTAGGACTGTATCTACCAGTGTATCTACCAGTGTTCAATAGGGCTCATTGAGCAAGTCCTAAGGCATGATTGTTGTATGACATCTGTGTTTTTTGTTAATACCACAATGTGTTCTCAAGTGTATAATCAGGCGTTACAAACTGCCCCGGAAGTTCAAACACAATTCATAGAAGCACCGTAACAGCTACATGTAGCTAGTGCTTTGTGTATTTGCCACTGGCTGTTCACTGTGTGTCCTGGACTCTCATTGTTGTGTTTGTTTTTTCAATCTCGTCCCCTGATTAGAACTTGAAAGAGTCTTATGAGGTAAGACGAGTCCGTATGTTGATTCTCCCTTCATATCCATAGCTGTAGTCTGTTCTTGTCTCATCTGTCTTGGTTATTGTTACCGAACGCATCATTGCATGCACTCTGCATGAGTCCAATGTGAAATGTGATGACATCCGTTAATTAACAGCATTAATTGACTGCCTGTAGGGGAAGTGACTTGCTCTATGTAACAGTGATGTGTGGGTTATTCACAGGAAATTCAGTCCTGCACTGTGGACATGGCTATTACCACAGACAGTTCAAACCACCCAGACAACAAGTGCAAGAACAGATACATCAACATCCTGGCCTGTAAGAGGAATCAGATACTTTTACTCAGTGCTGTTTGAAAAAACTAAATTGTGACGACGTTTCCTTTTTCTCTTTGTCCAGATGATCACAGTCGAGTCAAGCTAAATAATAATGCAGAGAAAGATGGAAAGACCGGAGACTATATAAACGCCAGTTACGTGGATGTAAGTGGTGACTTACATTATAGTGGTGTAGTGGTTAGCACTGTAGACTCACAGCTCCAGGGTCCGGGTTCGATTCCCGCCTCGGGGTCTGTGTGCAAGCATGTTCTCCCCATGCCTTGTGGGCTTCCTCTGCGTACTCTGCTTTCCTCCCACAGTCTAAAGACATGCAGATTAGGCTAATTGGCGTCCCCAAATTGCTTGTAGTGCGTAAATGTGTAAATACTTTTGACTATAGGATCTACCACGGTTGGAAAAATGGAATACAGTGGTAATCATCATTGGCTCTCCATGGTCCCTAGTTGGACTACAGAGGTTCCTAAATGGCTGGATGGATGGATGGATGGATGAAAGTGTAATAAATCCACACAAACACACATTTGAGTGCATTAAGTGTAAATTATTAATCACTCTGGAAGGCTACAATCTTTGTACTGGTTATAGTTTGTTATGATTAAAATGAGAATTTTTAATGTCATCAGGCTGCAAAATCTGCTTTACAGTAGATTCTGTTAAAGCTTGGCCTGGTGTATAGTGACAGGTTTTAATCTAGAACGTTCTCCTCTTGCCTGATTGTGCCTAAAAACACTACTGACTAGAATGATCCATTGTCCTAGGGCTACAAACAACCCAAAGCGTACATAGCAGCCCAGGGTCCACTGAAGACCAGCCTGGAAGACTTCTGGAGGATGGTGTGGGAGCAGAACGTTAGTGTCATCGTCATGATCACCAACCTGCTGGAGAAAGGCCGGGTAAGGGGAGGCGAACTTTACCATTATTTACAGTATGAAAACAAAACTAAAGTATACAGCTCATCATGCTTGTAAATCTGTGTATATTTTAGAGATGTGTGTGTCTTATATTGAAGCCAGAGTTGACTTCCATTGGTTATAAAAGTTCAAATGACTTTGATAAAAGACTGTTTAGCATCAGTCATCCCAACTTTCAAAATTTACCAAAGAACAACGTCGTCCCAACGGCTGTATTGTTGTCAAATTGCTACAATGTTTTTACAACTAAAGTTTGGTTGGCCTAGAGATACAATTAAAAAAAAATGTTGTTTATGTAACAGCAGCAACCTTATTTCCCCTTTCAACTATTCTTTCATTATGCTTGAATGATCGATTAGTCACTATGCACCTCCAGGGTCTGGGTTCGATTCCCGACCAGGCTTGATTCCCGTCTCTGTGTGCATGGAGTTTTTATGTTCTCCCGGTGCTTTGGTGGGTTTCCTCCGGGTACTCCGGTTTCCTAATTGGCGTTCCCAAATTGCCCGTAGTGTGGGTATGTGTGTGTTCCCTGTGATGCATCGGCACCATGTCCAGGGTGTACACTGCCTTGTGCCCTAAGCCTCTTGGGATAGGCTCCAGGTCCCCATGATCGTGAATAATGGATAAAGCATAGAAAATGAGTGAGTTATTAGCAGTGATGATAAACATCTGGAACCTTGAAAAAAATTATATACAGTAGATCATACAATATAACCTCATAACTCTTATCCATAGAGAAAATGTGACCAGTACTGGCCTCTGGACAACCAGGAGGAGTATGGGAGTTTTATGGTCACACTGAGAAGTACCATAACGTTGGCTTACTACACCAAGCGGACCTTCACTCTGAGGAACATCAACAACAAAAAGGTTCTCCATGATCACAAGCAAGTTTTTTTTTTTTTTTTCACGGCACTTTCAGAGTTCAGGATCATATTGTTTCTACGTGTATGTGTTATAGGGCTCTCTGAAGAGTCGCAGTCAGGAGAGAACCATCGAACAGTACCATTACACTCAGTGGCCGGACATGGGCGTCCCCGAGTACACACTTCCAGTGCTCAAATTTATACAGAAGTCGTCTGAGGCATGGAGCGCTGACTCGGGCCCTGTGGTGGTGCACTGCAGGTGAATACCTCTAACGAGACTGAGTGTACAGTATGGATGTGTGTGGGTGTGTTTATTTTATAAACACTATTAGAGTTGAAACGATGCTTGGTTATAGGTTGTATACTTTATGTATGTGTTTAGTGCTGGAGTGGGAAGAACAGGAACGTACATTGTGATAGACAGCATGCTGAAGCAGATCAAGGCAGAGGGGACGGTGAACATCATGGGCTTCCTGAAGCACATCCGCACCCAGAGGAACTACCTGGTACAGACCGAGGTACGTCAGCACACACACACAGACACACACACGGTACTAATTAATGCTTATACAATAGCAAGAGCAACAATGGACCTCATGCTATACTTTCCTAAATAAATGAATGTAGTACAGTGTGTAGGTTAAGATGTTTAAAGTACAAAGGGCGTTCAAGTCAAAGCGGGACTTTTGATTGTGTAGAATAGCAGAACACAGTTATAAAAGTGAAAACTCCCTTCATTTCTCTCTATAATCCCCTGCTACACTAATCCCAGGGTTTTACTAGTGCTTGGATACCATGTAGGTAAAACGATTTGGAGCCATGATCGGACTGCCTGCTTTATGTATGAAACGCCGGCCTTCCAGGAACTCCTTAAATGGCCCAAAATAGCTTGGAGCCAGGTCAGGACTGTGTCTCAATCTGTAATGTGCAAGTGATGTTGGTGAATAATTATGTGTACAGTTCCCACGGACAAATGCGTCTCTTCCGCGTGTATGTGACAAGTTATCCGTTCCACTCACTAAATGTTTAGGGGAATGACTGCAGTGTGCTCCGAGCCACCACGGCCAGGATCGTCATTCACAGACGTACTGCCTTCTTTAAAATGTTTGCACTGTTCAAATGTTTCGCAGGTCTCATCACTGTAGTGTGCTTGTGTCTTCTGTTAATGTCAATAATTTTTATGCCTTCAATCATGAAATTTCATCACAAGTCCCAGTTTGATTTGAACACCCCCTAGAATGTATATGGCCCATTGTGCTTCTTAATCTTCCAGTGTATTAACAGTGCATGTATGTTGTGTTGGAAGCGTTATTAGACACATAGAGATATAACAAGACCCTGGAAGTAGGACGTTCCATGAACCAAAGGGCATCCAGATTATTTAAATTGATGGGTAACAGATGTGCATGATTATTAGGGGACTGTAATACGGGTAAAGGTCATGTAGTGAGACAGTTGGTGTGGGCTTTGGGGCTGTAGGTCATTAGTCGGCTGGCTGAGGATGCTGGAAAACCAAACCAACAAACCTGTTCAAAATCACATTTCATTAGCATACTAATTAATTTATTCATTCTTCTTCTTTTTTTTTGTCCCAGGAACAATATGTCTTCATCCACAATGTGTTAGTAGAAGCAATCAGGAGTAAAGAGACAAAAGTATCATCCAGCCACATCCATGCTTACGTCTCTGATCTGCTCACGCCCAGACCATCAGGACAGACTGGTCTAGAGAAACAGTTTAAGGTACTGTGGAATTACGCGATGGTTTCGCTTTTGGATAAGGAACGAGAACAATGGCACGAGACAATGATCTGATCTCTTGTGGTGTTGCAGTTGATCAGCCAGAAGTGTGCGAATCAGGATGACTACGGGACAGCGCTGAAAGAGTGTAACATACCGAAAAACAGGACGTCGGCCCTCATGCCTGGTGAGTGGTGTTATGACGGTTTCAGCACATCAAATTATTTACACTGTAACACGCCAGTATGACTGTTAGTCTGGAAGAGCTTTTCTAACTCTTTAAAGTTTGAATCATTTTACATGAGAATGTAATATCTCACATGTTGCATATGATATGGCCAAAAGTATGTGGACGTCTGAGCCCCACTCCCTTACTACGTGGGCCTTCACTTAACTGCTGCACAAAGCTGAAATTACAGAAATTCTTACTGAAACTAAAAGGCCCTGACTGACCTCAACCCCAGTGATCTTCTCGAGATGACCTGGAACACTGATTGCACCATATATTCCTAGTGGAAACCCCTTGATGCCGTGCTATTACGAGGTGGTATCAAAACGTTTTAAGACTAGTATGGTAACGAACCAACAGATGGCAGCACGAGGCTGCACGCGCAGTCACAGCGAGTTGAACTTCATAAGTCAGTGTGCCAAAAGACATCGTCCTGTGTACTGTACATCGTGGGCTGTGCAACTGGTGCTGTTATGACCAGGTGCGTTTCGGCAACTTCGAAGAACAATCCACATTGTCTGTGTGCCATATGGAACAGTCCAGGTTTTAAAGGGTCTGAGGGAGGAAGTACAGAGGAAAAACAGAGCCACATTATCTCTGCATCTATATCCACAAATTTCTAATTGTTCATTATGCAAGATAAAGCATGCTCATGGAGTGTTTCATACCAGAGAAAGAAAACCTTTTAGCAAGTGTGTACAATTGTCCCACAAATTGATTACTGTACCCTACCAATGTGTCTAATTCCCATGATACCATGCCAGTCTCTTGTTACGGAATGGCAGAAAGAAGCGTTTGGTCACCGTAAGCTCTGCTCATGACCCAGTTTGGACATTAGGCTGCCTGTTTGTTTGCAGACGTGTGTGCTGCTGTTTGGGAATTCTTGAGCACAGAGTGTTCGCTAAAACATCAAGACATCCATCACCATTCACAAGTCCTGGTTTGACTTGAACGCCCTCGCAAGTTTGGTTCCCCACTAGGTTTTTATCTTAAATCATCTCAGGGTTTTTTTTTTTTCTTTGTGCATTGTTCTCACTACCACTTTAATTTGACTGCCTCCAGCTCTCTACTTTGCACTCTGTTTTATCAGGCTGACGATCACAATCTTCTGAAAATTTCCACTCCTGTTACAGCAAATCTGCATACGTACTTACCTTTTTCCTTACAGGGGGCCGAGCTACTGAGCTTCTGGCAATAACAATAACAGTATATGTGGTCCCTATATGAGGTCACTGTCACATGGTTAAGACTTCATTATTTGCATCCGGCAATTGAGATTGGAGAAATGAAGAAAAAAAACACTCCACCAGTGGTGTCTGGAATGTACGAACAATGTGTCTGTTGTGTGCTTTAAAGTTAAGAAGACCACATACTGCATGCACATGAACACTGGTTTTTAATCTTGTTCTCTTTGTGCAGTGGAAAGATCCAGAGTAAGCCTGTCTTCGACTGCAGCAGATCCTTCAGACTACATTAATGCTTCTTACATCATGGTGAGAACTGTTTCCACATGACTGTTTCACTGTAGTGAGAGTCTTTAGTCTTCAGAACAGTGACTCAAACTTACAAAGCGTGCTCTGTTCGCAGGGTTACCATCAAAGCTGTGAATTCATCATCACTCAGAGACCCCTGTCCAGCACCGTACATGACTTCTGGAGGATGATCTGGGACCATAACTCTCAGATGATCATTTCTCTGCCTGAGAGCCTGGTCAGTTCTGAACAAACACATACAGTGGGAATTTGTGCTGTTGTACAGTATAGCATTGATGTTAAGTGCTATTTATTTACAGAGTGAAGAAGAGGAGTGTCCTTACTGGCCCACGAAGGACCAACCAATCACCTGCGAGACGTTTACAGTGAGACTGGCAGGGGAGGATCAGATCGCTCTGTCGTATGAAGAGTCTTTGGTGGTGCAAGACTTTATTTTGGAAGCCTTAAAAGTAAGAACACTTATTTGGAAGACCATAACTTACATACACTACACTATATCGACAAAAATATTTGGCCAAAGCTGCAATGACATTGTATCCAAATACACACACTTGAATACGGAGTCAGTCCCCCTTTTGCAGCTATAACTGCTTCCACTATT
Source organism: Clarias gariepinus (assembly GCF_024256425.1). NCBI lineage: Eukaryota > Metazoa > Chordata > Actinopteri > Siluriformes > Clariidae > Clarias > Clarias gariepinus. The sequence continues at coordinate 27,765,603 of NC_071111.1, forward strand.
CTTGGAAGTCTGACCACAGGATTTTGGCATATTTATATAAAAATTCGTGCCCATTCGTTCTGTAGAGCGTTTATGAAGTCAGGCACTGATGTTGAATGAGAAGACCTGACTCGCAATCTCCATTCCAGTTCATCCCAAAGGTGCGTGATGGGGTTGAGGTCAGGGCTCTGGGTTAGGGCCGGTCAAGTTCTTCATCAAACCATGTTGCTTTGTGCAAGAAAGCAGGTCAGTTGGACATAAGGGAAAAAGCTAAAATAAAAAGTAGGTCAGACTTTGTAGAACCACTTTTGGCTGCAGTTACAGAACACATATTGTGCTTTGTAGACTGGAAAACCTTTTCTTGTATCCTAGTTGAAAGAAAAATATTAATGATGAATATCCCCCAAATGTGGTGTTACCACCATCATGCTTTAACATATAGCTGTTGTTCGTAGTGTTGGGTTTCTGCAATGTTTTTGTCTCATGAGACAAGAGAACAGGCAATGTTGTCCCAATGTCCTCGTTAATTGTCCACCGTGCATTTTGAGGCCAGATTTTAAATGAAGGTCAGTAATGGTTAATGCTGCTCATGCTGTGGATCTCATTCTCTCATTTAGTTAGTTACCCTTGGGGACTTGGTTGTGTTTTACACTTTAAACATTCAGACAGAGATGCATTTGTGCCACTAATGGAGCAAGTGTTGCTCTTTGTGGTGTACCGATCTCTGGGATCTAAAGGCAACAGGTGCATTTCTATTAAGCTAATGTGACTCTTTAAATTGTATCTTAAGCCACGAAGCCTGTCGATGTAAAACATTTATTTACATTTTTTTCTACATCACTGAACGACAGGATGACTACGTGTTGGAGGTTCGCTGCTACCAGGCTCCACATTGGCCGAATCCAGACAGACCCATCAGTAATGCCTTTGAGCTCATCAACATCATCAGGGAAGAGCGCGCACATCGAGAGGGCGCTATTGTGGTCCATGACGGGTAGGTGTTAAGGGTGGGACAATACCAAAAATACAATTAATCTATAATTGACCATTCATATCTCATAATATAAAAAGGGATTTAATATATGAGAATTATGAGTAAGACAATTGTTATTAAAACATTTTCGTTTTAATACCATGACTTTAACAAAACTTTGTTTTTTTTTTTTTTTTTTTTTACATTTCCAAGACTTTTTCAGGTTTGGAAAATGTTTGTCCAAGACTTTTTCAGGTTTGGACATGATTTCTAAATTTCAGGATTTTCCTGACAGTTTAAACCCTGATTATTTGTGCAGGCTCGGAGGCTCCGGCGCTGGGATCCTGTGTTCCCTAATCACTCTAAGTAATCAGCTAGAGGAGGAGAACATGGTGGATGTCTATCTGACAGCAAAGATGACCAACCTGATGAGACCGGGAGTGTTCAGTGATATTGTAAGAAGCTTTCATTTTATAGAATATTTACAGAATCTTGCTAAGATCTCAGTCTCTCTGGCCTCGAGCAGGGGTCCTAAATTCAAAAGTAAGAAGTTCTGGTCAATAAAATTTTCTTTGAGCTGAGGTCTGAATTTCATGTTGGAATCAGAATTCAGGGGCCTGTATTCCCAAAGCTTCTTAGAATTCTCTCAGAGAGCTCCTATCTTACCTTAAAAAGTCCCAGCTGGACTTTTTTTAGTCCTAGACTAAAAGTGATTTAGAGAGCAACTCTAAGTAAGGAAAGTACAAAAACCTTTATCTTGGTGAAGAGGTGGGGTTGACCCCATTGCTAGGGATGATGCTACAATTCAAGGACTGTGATTGGTTGATCACGTTGTATAATCATGACTACAGGCTACTTTATGCAAAATTTCTTTTATAGGCTAAATATCTTAAAGATAATTAAACAGTCAAATGTTGAAAATGTGTCCACTTTTAAAGCAACCAATTTCCACGCAGAAGTTACTATATTTAAGTTTTTACATTTATTTATCATACTGATTTTATTACTTGTAATCTATTTTAGATTGATGGGAGCAAAATGGCAATGATTTTAGGACAGTCTGTTTAAGTTGTACTTTTTGATGGTATGTAGCCAACAATCCAGGAGAGATGGAAAGAAGTAAAACAAGAAGAAAACTAGATTGTTCAGAAGAGCAGAAAAGTGTTTACTTTTACCTTTACGTTCAGTATTTGGAGAATATTTCTTCTTTCCATCATTTTGTTCTCAGCTATAGAAACTCTTACATAAGCCTCTTAAAAGTCCTGGGGCCTGATGTATAAACGTTGCGTACGCCCAAAATGGGCATAGAAATATGCGTACGCATTTTTCCACGCACATATCGGGATTTATAAAAAATAAACTTGGCGTAAATAAGTGCGCACCGTAAGGATGCTCTTGACCGTGCGTACGCACTCTTTTAAAAGAGTATGTGTTTTGGCGACACCAACTGGCCCAAATAGCAATAACTATTTAAAATAGTCATCACCCAATTAATCAAATTGAATCAACCTGAATTATCATTATCAGCATTCTTAACCAAGTGCAAATACTTTGAATTTACTTTTTTTTAATGAATGGGCTATAAAAAGGTATGTGCGTATATAACATATCATCATAATGGATGCTTATGAAGTCTGTTAGAAGACCTTGCTAATGACGCTCTACGGAGGGAGCGTGTTTTCAGAGACCGTGAAGATTTCCTTGCTCATGATGATGATTGGCTCATGAGCCGATTTCGATTTCCAAGAGCCATCCTCTTGGAATTGTGTTCTGAATTCGGGCCAGTATTGGAAAGACCCTCGCGGAGAAACCACGCGCTGTGTGTTCAAGTACAAGTGGTGTTGTCTTTTTAAGTTATTTTTTATTTGCATATGAATAAACAGGAAAATCGACTGTTTTAATAAACGTATCTTAAATACAGCTGCAGCTACATTGCTAGATTTGTCACTTGAATATTTTAGGACTTTCCACTTCCGCGGAATTTAAATTGGTTGATTTAAATTATCCACAATAAAAAAGCAGAATTTTAAACAGACAAAAACTTATATAATGTGTAGATAAATCAATTACTTAGCATCGTCACCGCAAATCACATCCGTATCACTTTGGAATTCTGGAAGAACTCCACTTAATCCTGTTTCCCCTATAATCGCGCCCACCCTTACATCAAAGGCTGATTCCTTGACAGTGATTCCTTGACCACCACCAGTTGTTACAACACTGCGCCTGTGTGCACATATTCTTTTTTTTAACGACTACTTTTAAGTCTGACCATTTTTTTTGGTCTCTTGGACTGTGCGAGGCACCGATGTAACAGCATTGACTGCTTCTGTTATACTTGCTCCCATTCTACCATCTTTCTTTTATTTGAAATGCCCGCAGAGAGCCCACCAAATAAAACTTTTTTTCGGCCCTCCACCCCAGACAGCAGTACCTCCATCTCGCAGTCGGTTAGGTTTCTTTTTTTTTGCTTTTCGTTTCTGTTTTTCCATTTTTAGCCAACAGATCAATGACAATTATCGGTCGTTTTAATATGCAGGGAGATCATACATATTCAAAATAGGCGGTCTTAACCTCCAAATATGGTTATTTCAGGAGGAGATTGGGGTAAGCTATAAGCACGTGCTCCTGCGCACAATATTCAGATAATTGTGATTTATAAAGCGAACCTTGCGCAGGTTCTGGCGTACGTACGGTTTTATAAATCTGAAAACTTTTGTGCGTACGCAAATTCTGCCTTATGTGCGTACGCACATTTTAAGGATGAAATCTACGCAAAGTTTTATACATGAGGCCCCTGCTCTCTACTCTTAACAATTTTTACCTTAGAAGCTGGTTTTAGGGCTAAGATGTTTCATGAATCATTTTTATCTTTACTAAGATTTTGTCCTAAATTTAAGGGGAATGTCATAATTTTAAGAATTTTCTTAGAATTTTTTCACTAGGAGCAACTTTTAGGCTTAAGAAACTTTGTGAATATGGGCCCAGATTTCTGTAGCTATCATTTTAAGTCTATAAAAAATAAACAATTTTATAAATTTTCATAGCATTTCAATATTATTTATTAAGTTGAACATGTGGACAGTTTGATCTTTAAAGACCTTGTATATTTCCTTGTATATATTTGTATAAGCAACAATCCTTATACTCTGGTTGGTCTGTCATACTGGACTCTCAGTTCGAACCCTCACCTTGGCCTGTTGTGGAAATGCTTGGTTTAACAATCAGTGTTTTATCTTCATATTACTGCTTTTTATTAGCGCCATGGTTTAGCACTGTTTTCAAGTTCTCACGTGTTGGTTACTGGTTTCAAACTCAAACTGGAATAAACATACATTAATCTGTCCATACATCTTTAGAAGTTCAGATTTCATAGTCTACTTTGCTTTGCTTTTCTGTTTGTACATGGTAAACTACCGTGTGGATTGGCTATGATGAGTGATGTGTATAGCCATGCCCACCCCTAGGGAAAACGCCATAGATTACTGGTATATCAATTAGACTTATTGATTAAAGCGTCAGGGTCCAGGTAGAACTGTCACACTGTCCGGATCCGGACTCATCTGCTCATTTGTTTTGTTTTTGTTTTTAGGAGCATTACCAGTTTCTTTACAAAGCTATACTAAGCTTGGTGAGCACCAAGGAAGATGAAAAAACGCTTCATTCCACGGAGAACAACGGCAACATCCCGGCCGGCTCGGCGAACATCACAGAAAGTCTCGAGTCTCTCATGTAAATGTACATAAGTCATAGATTTTAACATTTCCAGTTCTAAAGTGAGTGATGACATAATTTGCCTTTGTTTACATCAAGGCCATTTGCCCTGCCACCCCAAACACACTCCCACACACAAACACACACACCCTCGCCATTCTGGAAGTACAGGAAGTGATTTGATCTTTTATTGTGCCTTTTTGTAAAATGTGTACTTTATAAAGCGATTTGATACGTTACTGTTGGGACTAATGCCAAAATTTCTACTCTTTTCAGAATGTTGACTGCCGCATTGCTAGTGATGTCTATTTAGTCCAGGTGAAATGTAATATTTATAAGTAAACAGATTATAGACAGATTTTATAGAGAAATGTAGCTCAAGTACATCGTTACACAAAGGTCCGTTAGAGATTTACGACTACACACTGATCACATCAGCAGACCAAACCCTATTTGTATAAATAAATTTTCTATTTTACTACATTTGTTCGACATAAGAGTTTAACCGTGATTTTTCTTTTCTTTTCGGATATGTGTGTATAAAGTTAAGTGACAGTGCTGTTTTGTTCTTCGTCCCTGTTTCGTAACTTTGATGCATGAAGTTACGTACTGTAGATGTCGGTGAACAGTGTCGCCTGTAAGTCTGTTACTGCGTTCATGAGTGTCTAACTGCTGATTAAGTGACTGTGTAAGTGAGACAGGAAGAAACACTACAACCTCTAAAAAAAAAAAAAATCCACAACTCGCACATACTGTGTAAAGCATCTCAGTGTAATAGTCGCCTCTTAACATGTAAATCGGAAAACCACAGGTACCGGTATTAAGACACATTCCACTTTACGCTCAATGTAAAATGAGGTAAACTTGTGTTCCACTGCGATTTAATGATTTAGTTGTCTTTATATAAAAAATAATATTTACAGAAGCTGTTCTTTGTGTCATTTTTATGTACAAATCTTTGATTTCTCTCATGTATATATGTTCCTGTATATTAGTGCTGTCTATCGATTAAAAATTTTAATCTAGTTAATCACAGTTATAGTCTGCAATTAATCATGAATAATTACTAAAATATTATAATTTTAAAATATTAAGATTTACTTGTATTATAAACATGCGATGTTGGAATAAAGAAATGCATGACAAACTAATTAGAGGAAACAGATTATGCTGTTTTATAATATCTCAAACATTAACATTTAACAAATAATTTAAATTAATATCTCGAGTGGCGGGGCTCAAACCTGGAACCTCAGATCCAAAAAGTCAACAACTTAGAGCCTTAGCCACCTGAGCCTCCACTCCCACAGCTTAAATCTTATGTATTCTTTGAAGGTAGCTTAAGCACACAACTTTAGTTTTTATCCAAACTTCCATCTAGAAGGTTTTTATAATGAAACTTGCTGTTCAGGAATTTGGTGATGTTTCCTCAGTTTCTTAATATGAAACGTGCTATTAACACACAGTGGGATACCCACACAGTGATTATGGCCAGCCATTAGGTTCAAACTTGGTCATATGATTAATTTGCGATAAAATGCATTTATGCATTAATATAAACAGCCCTAATTTATATGTGGATAAATGTGGATTATGTGTCTATGCTCTTGGTGGTGTCTATAGAACCATACATCTGTACCAGGAGAGCTGGAGCACCTCAACTCTACATCGGCAATAAGACCAATCCTACCCAGTGGACATGTTACATACAAGATTTATTCATCTTTTTTTTTTTTAAACATAAATACACCTGAAATCAACAAAAAGCCCGTTGACATCTCATACAGCATGACTAGTATGAATAAAGCCACAAAGCCAGTTTAGACCGGCCATTTCCACTGGTTTGCAGGGGCGTCTTCGATCAGTGGTTCCCATGGTTTCCATTCTGCCATCTTTCTGGATAAGGCCAGCTCTGTCTCCGCCTACAAAATATTACAAAAAGATACTTCCTAGTGCTGTCAATCAATTAAAAGATTAAATCTAGTTAATCACAGTTATAGTCTCAATTAATCACGATTAATCATTAGGATAAATCTTTATCATGTCATTAATTTCCCTTAAGAAATTTGTAGATTAATCAAATGCGTTAATACATCAATATTGAAAGCCTCACCTCTTATACACTGCAATATGTTATTATAGGTTTTCACCTAAACGCTGTTTTGAGTCCGTATGCACCGATAAAAAGTATATACTGCACTATTTAGCCAAAAGCGTGACCATCGCACCTACACGTGGTTCTTCTTCAGGCTCCTGCCACAAAGTTAGAAGCATTACGTGAGACATGGTGTGTTAAGGTTGGAATGGAAGAACCCGAGTGTCCTTTTCATAACCAATGGAACACTGACTTAACCCCTGACCTCCTCAGCCTACATCAGTGCTTAATCTCTTGTAGATAAATATCACAAATTCCCACAACTCAAATCCCCACAACCATGCTCGAAAAATCTTGGGTGTGATGTCAGGTGTCCACAAACTTTTGGTCTTGCATGTATTTAGATATGATCAGGAGGAAACTTTGCTTGTATTTAACCTAATTTTTGTTCATTGGGTTAATTAAACATAGTTACTTCTGTAGATCAGTAACCTAAAAAAAAGTCTCGGAGTTTAATTTATAATAAATTAGTGTTTTATTAAAAAGGAGTTTTTATTCTCAGATCTGTGATCAAAAAGTCCCGGTTTGACTTGAACATTCCTCAACGTTTCTTCAGTCGATACAGAATAATGAGTCTGAGCTTTAACCTAAGGCATTAACTTACAGTATACAGATGATACGGTGTCGTGTAATTACATCTCGATCATGCATTACCCTCTCTTACACACCAGCCCAGTAAAGAAGGAGGAGAGATTTCTGTTTCCCTGTGTGTGCCTGTGTGCAGCTGCAGTGTGTAGGAGTTGAAGTAAAACTGTGGTCTTGAAAGCACAGCAATTAACCCTGCTTATGTCAAGTGCAAACAAGCTTTAAATGCTAAGCAGCCTATATGGCGAATCAGAAAGAGAAAGAAAGGCTTTGTTCGGAGCGGATTTGTCGGGTGTGGACTCACTTGCGCGATGACCTCTTCAATCTGGCCACAGTTCATTTTCATTTCAAGCTTTTCCACGTCAGGTTCCTTCAAAGAACATCACAGGATAAGACCAAACAAATGTTTGCATTTCAATTGAAATAATATTGTACTGCTTGGAAATTTAAGTGCTATTAATTATCCAACCAAGTAATCGTATCTCACATCTACAGTACATCAGGAGCAGAAGTCTTTATCAGGTTCTGATGAGACGTTTCTTACCGATTTGACGTGGTCGAGTCGCTCGGTTATCAGCTGCTCGGTGTACTTCCTGTAGGCGGCATCCCGAGGCATGGCCTGGACGCAGCCCAAAATCTTGGTGTACAAAATCCTCAGACGCTTAGGGCACAGAAACAGAACCATATCTATAGTTACCACCTGACATGAAGTGAATGAACGCTTTCCTGCATTTACTTTACACTTCTGATCATCGAGACTTCCCTTCTTTATCCTTACAACTATATAGCTTTCCAATTTTTCTACTGTATGTACCTTAAGGTAGTAATGTCATACGCCGATACTTAAAAAACATTGTGGGACTAGAATTTCCCTAATGTAAAAAACACATAAATTTCAAATAGGTGACCTTTTTACTATGCGCATGTCTGCAGACCTTTTGTCTGTTGTGGTCCCACACACTTCTGTACAGCTTAAAGAAATGACAGTGCCAAAACATACTTTGAAAAACAGTCCTGATCAAGGACTTGGTGTGTGGAACAAGAGCTTACACATAAAATTAAATGCCCACAGAAGGAGACAGCATTTTTGTTTTGCTGCAGGTGGATGATTTAAATTCGGCTTTTTAAAATTTATTTTAGAAATACAAGGAGTCTCCTTGCTTGTCCTCCTTACTCAAAAATAGAAAGGTGCGAGTGTGACAACGTTACAATAAGAACTATGGCATATTGTCCAGCACACTCAGTAAAACCTAACGGCTGTTTTACTGCTATGTATGAAACTGCACACGTCTGTATCTAACAATACTAATTATTTTTCAATCAAAGAGTTTTCACACTACATATTGACGGTGTTTATTTTATTACTCTTTAGTGCATCTTTGCTTATGCCTTTTTTTTTGTATGTTCCCAAGACATTTGAACAGTAGTGCAAGTAAAACAGCGGGTAGGTTTTACTGAGCATGCTGGAGAATATAGTTCTTCTGAGAACGTTGTCACACTCGCGCCGTTTTACTTCCATTATGCAAATATTCTTTTTTATGGTATGTCTGGACATATTTAATGGTTTTATAAATACTAATGCATACACAGACATATAACACCATTTCTCCACTGCATATGAACTTGAGTAACAAAGATTTCCATAAACACACTCCTAAACCTTGTGGAAAGCCTTCCCAGAAGAGTTCATCATATTAATCCTACGGATTAAAAATGGGATGTTACTCAAGTTCATATGCATGTGAAGGCAGGTGAGCAAATACTTTTGGCAATATAGTGTAGTCTCCATCATTTGCATGGATGGATGAAGTTTGGATGAGTTTAAAAGAATGAGAAGCTGTCACAGAAGACAAACCATGTACTTGGAGATCATCAACTTCCTACCAGAAACACAGCTGGATTATGATATATCTAACCAGTCTCATTTAAACGTTTAATAATAATAATATATTATTAGTTAATAATAATTAACTAATAAGAAAGGCCTTTGCTATAACACAATCATCATCAGAACTTCCTAATAGATTACAACAGAGGTTTAGTGCACTGGGGTCAGAGAGAAAGTTTTGAAAATTCACAAAAAATATGGTACACTATATGAACAAAAGTATTTGGGCAAAGTGGTAATTATCTATCTTATCTATTCCATCATGACTGTCCCACAGTTTGATGTTTGGTGTAGGAGAACTTGACTGGCCCAAACACAGACCCCTAACCTCAGTCAGCACCTTTGGGACCCCACTGAGCACCTTTGGGATAAACTGGAACAGAGATTATGAAGAAAGCCTTCTCGTCAAACATCAGTGCCTGACCTCATAACTGCTCTAGAGAATGAATTCCCACAGAAACACTCCAAAATATTGTGGACAGCCTTGCAAGAAGATCGAAAACTGTTATAGCTGCAAAAGGGGGACCGACTCCATATTGAAGTGTATGCATTTGGATACAATGTCATTGCAGGTCTGGCCAAATACTTTTGACTATATATTTGTTAAATATTTAATGAAAATCAGGATCATTACCTCATGTGGGTGTAGAGAAACAGCGAGGCCCACCAAGCCTGTGGTCTGAAAGAGAAATAAAGAAATATACAAAGTTGTTCAACAAGCTAATTTTAACTACGGTTAAAAACGAAGCAGCAAATGCATTAAAATCCCTGTTATAAACTTTTATGGTTCATTCTATAAAAATTTCATCAACCTGGAAGTCTTTACACACTCGTTGTTGTTGTTAAGGTGTAACTGGAGTTATAACCATCATGTGGCAACAAATCTAACCAACGACTAAAGCCCCTGATAATAAAGACCTCTCGTATCATTAAATAAACATCTGCTATTCATAGACGCGTGCTGTACGGCTGAATGCTGCAAATGTAAATCAATAAGCCGTTTACGCTCCACGGTATAATCTATATGTAACACCATGTGCAGTAATCCATGCAAATGAGATGATTTTAGTCAATAGTGCAGGGTTTTACATTCATTAGTCTTCTTAGGCGGAAGTTTACACAATCTCGAAAGCATCAGGAACACACACACACACACACACACACAAACCACGGCCCCAAACCCTAAGAGACTGTGTGATTTTTATGCTCATACAAATGACTTATAAATAAACCAGACTGCATCCTGCATGATAAATCAGAGCCCATGAAACTAGGTGGTTTATTCATGTCTCGTGTGCTTCCATCCAAGATGATCATCAGTGCTAGAAGGCAGACTTTTTATATTTATTTTTTTTAAATTGATATGTCATCAGGCACCTCCCTTTAAAAGAAAAAATGTCAAAGCTTTTTAAATGCTACAAATGTCCATGTGGTCATTCAGAATAAACAAAATTTAAATCATATAAACCAATCTACGATCAATCTATTAAATTTTAAATCATTATGCACTTTGAACGTACATGTTGCTCCATGAAGAACACCTTGTCTTTGTAATATCCACTACCACCAACTAAACACCAAACTTTAATTTGCTTCTAAACACCGTGAAGCTCTAGAGACCGGACAGACTTGTGTAAATAATTGATTAAAAGCTACAATACTTTGCAAAATTATATAAGTTACTTTAATGCTTTACACAAAAAAAAAAATTATAATCTATTCAGTTTATATAGTATTTATTTGTTTGCACTGAAGATGAAAAAATATTGCAGTTCCTCTTTGAACCTACAGGTGGAGCACTCGCCACACTGACAAAACATCTTTTGAAGTATTTGGTAAATTTCTTTAAAATTAAATATAAAAATTAAAAAATACATTTATAATGTTTCTTTATGGACAAACATTTCTGGATGTCTCACTGCATATTACCAATGTGTCCCTTAGTGCTGCTGCTGTAAAGATAAAGACCCGTCCCGTGCATGTCAAAGGACTCAATCACAGCATGACACTGATCGACACACTTACTCCGGTTTGCCTTTACTCTTTTACACCTGTAACGATTTATCCACCATCAATAAATTCTCTTTCAAGTTTGGTTTCTCTAAAGGTTCCTTCCCTTCACACTGTATCCTAGTTTTGTTTTCTGCTTCTGCCTTTGGTTTGCTCGTTAGGAATCAGAGTCGATGTCTCAATTTCTCCAAAGCCACTTTGTTACAATAACTATTGTAAAAGCACCATGCAAATAAAACTCACATTAATCTAATTATTAACATAGATTTCTTTACATTTATAATAGAGATTAACTGGTTGCTTGGGCAGTCACCAGAATCTAATGAGCCTCAGATATAAATTATTCTTTTTTTCCCCTTCAGATTTTCTCCCGTATTTAGTCATATCCAAATTCCACTCCCACACTAAGGCTACTAACTCCAGTCAGGGAGGGCTAAAGACTCTGAAGACCCATCCCACCCCTCTGGAAGCGCTCAGCCAATCAGCTCTCTCCAGGCCCCCGGCTGCGGGAGGCTACAGCAGCTCCGGGAAACGAACTAGTGATCTCCAGATGATAGGGCGAGCACTACTATTACCACTGTGCCAAGGTTCTCTCTCCTCTAAAACATCCACTACCACACAGGTGAAATCAGTGTGTTCCGATGGGAACCAGGGATGGAAATGGAAAAACATCAACTAAACACAGGGCACCTTTAACCTTTTTAGCATCTTGCGCTACAGTAGCTCTTCCACTGGATCGGACTACATGGGCCAGCCATGTGCATCAGTGAGCCTTGGCCACCCATGATCTTATCGCCAGTTCACCGGTTTTCCTTCCTTGGATCATTTTGGTATGTCCTGACCAGAAACATCCCAGAAGACCTGCAGTTTTGGAGTTGCTCTGACCCACTCGTCTAGCTATTACAATTTGGCCCTTCACACAAGTTCCTACATTTTCAATATCTTGTTACAATGGTGACTGGAAGTGAGTGGGATTTATTAGGCAGCAAGTTAACCTTTTTTTCCCCAGCAGAAATAATGGGCAAGCGTAGAGATTTGAGTCCAAAACTGCAGCTCTTGTGGGATGTTCCTGGTCTCCAGTGGTCAGGACAAATCAAAAGTGTTCCAAGGAAGGAAAACTGGTGACCTGGCGAGAGGGTCATGGACGGCCAAGGCTCACAGACGCACATGGGGAAATAAGGCTGGTCCGTGTAGTCCGATCCAATAGAAGCACTACTGTAGATCAGACTGATGAACAGGTTAATGACAGTAAGGAGTCAGAACACAGTACATTACAGTTATAGTGGGATCTACTCAATATCAGGCAGGTGGTCAGAATGTTATAGCTTCTCCTCAGTGTTATTGAGTCTGCATCACCTGCACTGTGTATAAACCATTAGAGAAGCAATGAAAATAAATTCGGATTTCATTCTCTCACACCACACCACACTCATCATCTGCTCAATACGTGTTCAAACTAATCTTAGTCCCAACTCTGCACTTCAAACGTAGATTATTTACGTTATAACGCTGCAGTCACCGGGTTGTTTGTCTGTTTATTTGCTTATTCGTATAAACTAACGCGGTAACTCTATATTTCTGCAAGAAACCATGACAACGCACGAGCGCCCTGGTCATCACGTGCGGTTAACGCGCGCGCTATACGTTATTAAATGACCTCCACACGTACCTTCTTAATCACACCAGCCATAACCGCCAGCCGTCCGCGCTCCACTCACTTCCGGCGCCGTTAGATGACGTCAGAGGCGCGACTCTCCCGTGCTCTTGTTTACAGCCCCGGGTAAACTACTGTTAATAAATCAGTAAAATCCTCAATGATTTAATTGCAAACCACAAATCCTCTCTGTTATTGTCTTGAGTTAAAAATGTAATCAGTTTAACACTGCGATTGTTCAACATTTAGTTAGGATATTCCCTCGCTTTTTAAAATGTAATTTTTTTTTGGTGGTTTCTTTCTTTTATTATTATTGTTTTACATATATTTAGTTAATATGTATAATTTAATAAAGTAATTGTTAATTAACTGAAATAATTTATTGTTAATTGTATAGTTTCATAATTGTATAATACATTTATTTTATTCTATCAATTGTTTAATTGTAATTCTAATCCTAATTAATCAATAAAACATATAGCCCCGGTTTACAGAGAAGAAAGGATTTATTTGTTTGTTAATCTTGTTTTATTTATTTCTCCTTTGTAAGCTTTATATTTTACCAGTTTACTCGTAGATCTTTTTCTGTTAACATTAATATTATTATATTGATCATAAGAATGTTTCCTTTACAAAAACAACAACAACAACAACAATAATAAATAAATAAATATATTTTATTATTTGTATTTTTTTTTATTATGGAAGCATATAAATAAAGATTTAATTTAATTATTATTATTATTATTATTATTATTATTATGTAAATCTTAAAAATTCTGAGATATAAAATATTGACAATTAAAGACAATTAAATGTATATCACAGATAAATTAAAATGTATATATGTTTTTGTTTAGAATTAACCAACTTGAAATTCACGTGGTCATAGATTAAGATTAAATTTTTATTTACAAATATTTGAATATTTTATTCAATTTTACACTTATTTAAATTAGACCATTTAACAATTAACAGAGCTCGGGTCCAATCAGTCAAATTTAGGCTGCAAAAATAAATAAATGAATTAAGTAATTCATTAATAATAATAAAATAAAATAAAAACGTTAGTTCGCGGGTTACGTCATAGTGTGTGGCGCTGTTCTGTACCTCCTGCGGTTAAATGTCTCCCCCTATCGGAAGAGCGCGTCCATGTCACCATATCAACTGAAGACTCTCACTCACTCACTCACTCACTCATCTTCTATACGCTTTATCCTGTATTCAGGGGTCGCAGGGGCCTGGAGCCTCTCCCAGGAGACACAGAGCCCGGGCCTTCTCGTCCAACAGCAGGGCCTGATCTTATGAATGCTCTACAGAAAAATTCTAAAATATAAAATATTGACAATTAAAGACAATTAAATGTATATCACAGATAAATTAAAATGTATATATGTTTCTTATATAGACAGCCTTCCAAGTAGAGTGAAAGATGTTATAACTGCAAAAACGGGGACCGACTCCATATTGAAGTGAATGTATTTAGATACACTGTCGATGCAGGTTTGGCCAAATACTTTTGTCCATATGGTGTATATAAATATACCGCACATAAGCTTTTGAGCATACGGGACATTATATTTTACCCAGAGTGATTAAGAAGATTTTTTTTTTTTTTTTTTTTTACAGTAAATGCAGATGAACAAATGTTTAAGCTCATTCTGTTCAGTTAAGACTCTCAGGCTGTGTACGCTCGGCTGGTGGAATGGGAGTCAGGGCTAAATATAAACTGCTGTTTGTGTAACTGCATGGCCTGTATCGTAACAAGCTGCATGGCCCTATCCTGTGGATCACATGGTGGAGGAGGGAATCCACACGGCTGTGTTTGTTTACGTCTGCTCTTGTTTCTTGTTAAAATGGCCGAGCCACTGGATGAAGAAGAAGAAGAACAACAGCTAATAGATTTCGCCATCCGAAGAAGTCTTCAGGACAGCACTGTACCCATGTGTACGAAGTGGAGGTGTGTAAATTACAGGTTTAGCCGCTCTCGGATCATTTACGATATTCCCCAGTTCAGTATTTCTATTACACGTGCCAAACCTCTCCACGTTCTCTCTGGTTTTAAGTATGACAGAAACAGCAAGCGATGAAAATCTGAAGATTTTAGCAGCTATAGACCAAGGTACAGACAAATTCTGTTATTTCTACAGCATACCGTATATGTGAATAACATGAAAGTAATATCCAGTTATTATTTAGATAATTGAATAAAATTTAATGCACCTGGCAGGGTCCTGATGTATGTTTTTGGGCATTTCCCTTATTCCTAGCAAAATCTATAATAAAGAATATTTCAGATACACAGCATGTCTACCGGTTTACAGAGGACACTTTGTTTATCTGCTCCAGGTGACTTGGACACATTGCAGGGACTGCAGGGGAAAAGCAGCGGCTTTAACGAGACGGACAGGAGGGGTCGGTTTCCCTTTCACAGAGCCTCAGTGCAGCCAAACTCGGAGATCCTGGACGCTGTTCTACAGGGTGAGTGAAGAGAGATTACAGCACCATCACAGATTCAAGGTCATCTGGAGATCACGGGTTCCCAACCCTGGGCCTGGAGGACTCCCGGTCCTGCAAACCCGCTCTATCACATCCACTCATATTCAGAAAAGGCTGTTAATTAGCTGATTAGTTAAATCAGGTGTGCTGGGAGAGAAGAAAATGCTGGACAGAGGGTCAATGTTTCCCAAAGTGTGGACCGCAGCCCCCTGGTGCCTGAAGATGTTACTACAAGTCAATCATTTACAATGAAAAATACTCACTCACTTGCTCTCTATCCCGTGTACAAGGTCACGGGGGCCTGGAACCCATCCCAGGATACTTGGTGTGGTACATCCTAGACAGGGTACCAATCAATCTCAGGACACACACTCACACACTCATTCGAGATAATTGAATCTGCATGTCTATGGGAGGAAACCGGAGAAAACCCACCAAGCACAGGGAGAACATGCAAACTCTATGCACACAGACCCCGAGGCGGGAATCGAACCCGGAACCTGGAGGTGCAAGGTGCCAGTGCTAACCTCTAAACCAGAACTTAAATAGAGCAATGTCGTGTCAGAGCTTAATAATGAATAGGGCAAACTGATTAATAGAGCACATCGTACTTTAGGTTGTAAATTGTAGTGTAAGTGAATATAACAGCAGTATTCTGATATTACTGCACAGTACAGTACTACAGCAGAGGTAAGGAATAAGCTACAGTGATGTTATGCCTGTGAGTTAATATGTGATTGTTCTGGCTTGTTCAGCGTCCCGTGAGTTGAGCGTAGAGGAAGTTACAGCTGACGGTGAGACGGCGCTGACGCTCGCTGCCCAGGCTGGATGTGTGGAGAACGTGAAGGTGCTGCTGCAGCATGGCGCGTCCCCGCACAACACAAACAGCAAAAACGAGACGCCACTCCTGCTCGGTAACGATTCAATGTCGAATTTACAGCATATGCACTTTCGCAGAGAGGTAGCTCTTAATTTTCTTTCTTTAAAGCTTTTCCTACAGGACTTTATTGATTCGACTGTAAATCTACATCATATCCGAGGGGTGTCCAGTGTATTAATAAGTCTGCATGTGTGATCTGTCCTTCCTCAGCGGTCAGGGTTTGCTCCTATGACATGGTCCTGAGTCTGATATCAGGCGGGGCGTCTGTGGAGCAGGTGTGTCTGAAGAAGTGGACAGCCACTCACGAGGCGGCCAAGGTGGGCTGTGCCGACATCCTGATGTTGCTCCTGAGGCACGGCGGAAAGGTCACGGTTCGGGACGGACACGGTGTCACACCGCTGGGAGTCGCCGCTGAGTATGGCCATCCCGACATCTTGGAAATCCTCATTCGAAACAGTGAGATGGACGTACAGTTGATGTTCTACACAGTGTTTTGAACGAGGACTGATACTGTTCTAATACTTCTAATACTACTGTCAGCATAAGAATCTGAATAATTCATGCATCATATACAGTGATGACCATAATAACATAATACTGTACATTCATCACACACATCTCAAACAACACAACACAGCACTGTTACCATCGCAATGTCTGAATACTGTACCTTAAATAGAAAATGCAGTCTCACATGAAATTTACATTACACTGGAATAGGAAATGACAGCAGGATGCAGTTCGGAGTCTGTAATCTAGTGTGGATACCAGCAATAAACAGATAGAGAGATACGATTAGATACAAAAGCAACTCCAAACCATTTCCACATGTTTGGGTCGTTAAAGGAGTTCCCGGGAGGCCAGCGTTTCAGACATGAAGCAGGCAGTCTGATCATGGCTCCAGTGTACTGAGAAAACGTTTTACCTTGATGGTGTCCAAGCACTAGTGTAACACTGGGATAAACGCATTAGTCTAGCAGGGGATTATGTAGAGAAATAAAGGGAGAATTTACGTTTTGTTAGTCTGCACAATCAAAAATCCCGGTTTAACTTAAACGCCTTGTATGTAGTAAACAGTAATAATGTATCGAGGTAGACATACTAGCCTAATATTTTTAAAAACCAGTGTAAATCACTATAAAGTCGCCATATCAAGTTGTAGAGAGAGAATAATCTCTAAATAATTACTTAGTCTACTATTCAGACCTTTAAAAAACAATGCTGCATATTTACCTGTTTATGTTAAAACACATTACTTTCGTTACCAGGAGATATTCAGTACTTACTCATGCTTTTCTTCTCCACCAGGGGGTGATGTCTTGGCACGGGCCAGTAACGGAGACACGGTGCTATATGATGCCGCCGGCTCGGGAAACCTTGATTGTATCCTCCTTCTTCTTCATCACGGTGCAAACCCTAACGTGGCCAGTTTGGCCTTTCAGCTTCCCATTCATCGTGCTGCATATGAAGGCCATTATTTGTGAGTTTGGAACATGAGACACAATGTGGCTCAACACTTATAAGAGCTGTTGGTAGAACTCATGGCCAGTGGTATACTGTAAGCGAGACACAGAAAGGAAATCAGGCTAGTTTGGGAAGAGAGTGAAGCACTTTCAGCAATAATGATAATGTTATGTCATTTTAAACAACATGCTGTCTCCTTAATAATTACTACTTAAGTCGTTCCGAGTTGCCTCTGAACCATCCATGATCATAACACGAGGCTGAATTCCAAGTCTCTCTTTAGCCTCTGCACTACTTGGTGTGTGGGACAAGTGATTGTACCCCCTACAGCGCGCACTAGCTTTGCATTTAGCGCTATTAGGGATTCAATCCCAGAACCTGGAAGTTAATGGAGCTTTACAGTAGAATAAGTGTAAATATAAAGTGACAATAATTGATTTAAAGGACTATTCACCACCCTTGTTTACCTTTCTGCAACATACAGTAGTACCGGTGAGAAATTTAAACCTACTTTCACACCTATTACAGTATTTCTGAATTGCTAAAACACATTTTTTGAATGTTTCTCTCACTTTCTCAAAACCTTAAACACAAATCACCAAACTTAAGCTACACTGTCAGAACCTTTGACTTGTCTTGCTATATCAAACACTTGATTCAGAACTATGTTATCTTTACCCAAACACTGTTTTCAGATAAAACCAAACATCCAGCTAATGCATAAACACTACACAGCAGTCATTACACACTACAGAGATAAATGCAAAACACTGCACTCAGGGCAGAGTAGGGGAAAAAATGTATTTATTATGAAGTATTTGCACAATCTTGCACACATATAAATGTAGTCAAAAAAAAAAAAATGCAGCAGATCGATAGCAAGCAATGTCTTGGAATCATTCTGCCTCAGCATCATGCCTCTGGGCATGGTCAGGCCACAGGATCTCATCAACGTCACAAGCAATCCTGTCCCTTGCTAAACAACGGGGAAAGAATCCTTTAGCATGCCGAATCCAACCTTGAACCGCTTCCACTCCAATGTCGTCACATGCTGCATCTATTGACTGAAGGAGATTTTCCTGTGTATAAGGATTTCTGTCATAGACCTTCCACCTCCATGCAGAAAAAAATTCTTCAATGAAATTAAGGAAGGGCGAGTATGGTGGGAGGCACACATTTATAAAACGTGGGTTATTTTTAAACCACTCACGGATTCTAGGACCACGTTGAAAGTTCACATTGTCCCAGATTACCAAATACATGGGATGCTCTGCCTGCTCACCTCTCTCTTCACGTCTCAGTAATGCTTCCTGTAGAGCATACAGAAACGTTAGAAGCTGGGCAGTGTTGTAAGGCCCTAAAGACACATGGCGGTGAATAACCCCGTAGCTGCTGATGGCAGCACATATGGTCACGTTGCCACTACGCTGCCCTGGCAACTCCACAATGGCACGTTGACCAATAATGTTGCGGCCTCTCCTTCTCCTCTTGGTGAGATTGAAGCCAGCTTCATCCAAGAAGATGCACTCATGAGGCCTCTCCATGGAATCCAGTTGAAACATTCTCTATAGAAAAGAACAAAAATTTATTTTTAAAGTAACGTAAATTACATAGCGTTCCAGGCTTCATGCCTCTACATACATGTGCTGCATTACATTCAACACAGTAAAGATGTAGAGTAACTCAATAGTGCTGTGTAGTCTCTGGACATGATTACTTACTTGTACATGTTGATATCGTAGCTCTTTTACCCTTTCAGAATTTCTCTCAAATGGTACTCTGTAGGCTTGTTAGAGACTTATCAGGTTGCGTTTCAGGACACGGTCAATTGTGGAGAGACTCACACTGTTGATTCCTTCAAAGTTCACCTTGTCTTGTCTCTGTTGTATTTCACGCAGACGAATGAGATTATTTTGAAGGACCATATTGACAATAATGGTCTCCTGCTGTTGTGAGAACATACCCCTCCTTCCACCGGCATGTGGCATTCTTTCAATTCTAGCAAATAAAACCTCTTGTTAGAATTGTACAGACAGGCCTAATGCATTGAAATGTCACCAGATATGTACAATACATAAAATACTATTTTTTTTAGTACTACTATTAGTTTTACTGTAATACTGCTAGAAAAGGGCCAATTTTTAGAGATATGTTACAGTAATTTACTGAGTTGTTCCACAACTGTACGTACTGTACTGTAAGTTTGAGGGACCACAAATGATAGTACACTTACCTGTTCTCTTCTCTGAATGTCCTGACAGTGGAGGCCACTGAGAACCTGCTTATATTTGGTTGAACTCGTAGTCCTGCTTCCCTCATACTTATTCCATGAACCAGAACATGGTGTATGATTGTTTTCATTGAAAATGATGGCTCTTCTTCTTCTTCCTCCTCCTCTGTCTCTTCCTCCTCTGTCTCTTCCACTTCCTCCTTCTTTCCTGCCCTTCATTGTGAAAATCACACATGCCATTTGGATTTGACATGGCTTTATATCCTGATTATTGATTAGGTGCAACACATTACTGATTTAAAATTAATGTGTGTTAAATTTTGAGTGCTTGTGTGTTACCGATGACAACAGTGTGTTGCTTGTGTTTCACTTTTGGGGCTGTGTTGTGCCATTCTGAGTTGAAGTGCACCACAATGCTACATGTGCCTTGTCAATGACAATGTGTTTACAGTTTTGCACAAAGACTGATTCCAATTTGCTAGTTGTGTCTAACCACATGAGTAACCACAAGTGTTTAAAGTTCTGCAAACTGTGTGATTCAATCAATAAAGTGGTTTGTACACTTGTAACTTTGGTTTTGCAAATGGATTTTAGTGTTTAAGCAATTCAGAAATACTGTAATTGGAAGATCGACGGTTCGAGCCGCGGCTCCGCCAGGTTGCCGCTGTTGGGCCCTTGAGCGAGGCCCTTAACCCTGTCTGCTCCAGGGGCAGTGTAAAATGGCTGACCCCCGCACTCTGACCCCTGCCTACTAACAAGAAGATGAACCTATATGTGTTCCTAGCTTAGCATTTATTCATAACATCTATTTATTTTAATCTGCAGGGCTCTGAAAACATTTATCCCTATCACGACTAAGAGGGCCATACGCCAGTCTGGGATGAGTCCGGTGCACTCGGCGGCAGACGGAGGTCACGCTTCCTGCCTGAATTTACTCATCGAAAAAGGCTTTGATGTCAACAGTCTTCTGGGTGACCACATTTCCGACCACTACGTCGACATGAGGAAGACGCCGCTGTATTTTGCAGTGTGCAACAACGACGTGACGTGTACTGAAATGCTGCTGGAGGCAGGGGCGAACCCTAACCTCGACCCTCTGTTCTGCCTCCTCGTAGCGGTCAGGGCCAGCCACTATGAACTTGTGCGGCTGTTGCTGGCCCACGGCGCGAACGCGAACTGCTTCTTCACAGCCGTCTGTGACACAGTGTTCCCTACAGCTCTACAGTACTGTCTCCACGATGAAATGATGATGCGCTTATTACTCAACAACAGCTATCGTGTTGAGAGCTGCTTTCAGTGCGAGCACAGATTTTGCATTTCTGCACAGAGCTACACGGCGACCGGTGACACTGGCAACAAAGTGACGGTGAGATCAAGTTCTGCTCCAGCTCAGTATATTCATGTGTTAAAATTGTCCAGAGCCGTAATACTATTATTATTCTTACTTTTGTGATCATTACGGTAGTGATTAGTAGCTACTGTAGGTGTTACTAACAAGATGCGCAAGATTATCAGGAAAAAAAGAAGGACATCTGTCATTTAGAGATTGTTAGTGTTCAGCGATTTGGAAAAGGTTAAAGGGTGATCTCCAAACTATTTGACATTTTTGAGACAGAAAAGCATTATCTTCCCAGAAATAGGTGTCCTAGCAAGTTTAGTAGAAGGACCAACGAGAAATCCAGACAAGCGACGTTCAAGTCAAAGCGTGACTTTTGATTGGGCAGAATAAGAGAACACAGTTATGGGAGTAAACACTCTGCTGCTACACTAATGCACTTATCCCAGTGTTTCACTAGTGCTTGGATACCATTAAGGTAGAAAGTACACCAGAGCCATGCTCAGACTGCCTGCTTAATGACTGAAACGCCGGCCTCCCAGGAACTCCTTTAAACACCCAATGATGTAGAAATTGCTTGGAGTGAGGTCTGGACTGTACGGGGGATGTAGCAATAACTCCCAGCCGAGTTCCTGTAATGTGCAAGTGATGTTGGTGATTGAAGTTTAACACCAATTTTTAAAAATCAGGTGTTCTAATCCCTGAATATTCATGGGAACGATTGCAGTGGGCTCTGAGCCACCTCGGTCGTACAGCTTTCTTTAAAAAGAATTGCATGATTCAAATGTTTTACCTGAGCAAGGCCCTTAACCCTCAACTGCTCAGATGTATAATGAGATAAAAATGTAAGTCGCTCTGGATAAGGGCGTCTGCCGGATGCCTGTACTCAAGCTAAGCCAGTACATTGAGCTCAACGCTAACGTGCTACATGTTCTGTGTCTGTTAGTTTTGTGATTTCATCAGTGTGACCTGGCTGAAGCACCTGGTTGGCAGAGTTGTGCGATCTCTCCTAGACTATGTCAAGCACATTCCCATCTGCCCCAAACTGCAGCAGATCCTAGAGATGCAAAAGGAGTGGCCTGAAATCTGTGACATTCTCAGTAAGCCCCGGTGTAATGTGTTATATTTTACTCTACTCATGTATACAGTAAATGTAATAAGAAATACATGTTTCTGTTATATGTGTATTTAGGAAACCCACGCACTCTCCAGCACCTGTGCAGACTGGTTATAAGGAAGAAGATAAACCTGCGGAGACTAAACAACCCCAGATTCATGGGTGTGCTGTCTTTCCCTTCTGCACTAAAGAACTACTTGATCTACAAGGAATACGACCTGTATGGAAAAATGTAAAATTGAATTGCTGTATAATATATTAAATGTAGCTTTATTATGTATTATAGTATGATGTATGATTTTAGGTACTTTTTACTACTATTGTTTTTCTACTAGATTATTATTTAATATGCAAAGCTGGTTGAGACATCCCCCAAAAGACTTACAGCTGTAATTGTAATGAAAGGTGATAATCTACTGTAAGTACTGACTCAGGGGGCTGAATACAAATGCATGCCATACTTTTCTGATTTCTGTTTGTAAAAAAATTGAAAACCATTTATCATTTTCCTTCCATTTCACAATCATGTGCCACTTTGTGTTGGTCAATTACGTAAAATCCCAATAAAATATATTTACGTTTGTGGTTGTAATGTGATAATGTGGTTGCACCTGTTTCTCACTGGTTTGTGCTTGAATGATTCATAGGCCACTGTGTGGCTTAACAGAAATAATCCTCCTGAAACTGGTCGCGTACAAAACTGGACTGAAAATGGAAGCCTAAACAGACTACTTTAAAATACAAGAAAGTCTCCCTTTGAAAGAACAATAATGAAAAAACATACATACTGTACAGTATATACATAAACAGTATGTGATGAGAACTCACAGGATTGGAGCTAAACATCTGTGTGTCTATACAGTAGGAAAGCTAGCTGTTAGTGAGACTATTGAAAAAAAATGGCTTCAATTTTCTAGGAATTATAAAGATTGGACTTTGGAACAAGGAACAAAGGTCATTAGGTTCTGATGAGGTCAGATTTACACTTTTCCAGAGTGATGGGTGCTTTACGTTAGGAAGGGTTAATGCACCCATCACGCATATTGGCCACTGTACAAGCCTCTGAAGGCACTATTATGATTGAGTTGCCTCAGGTCTCAGCAACATTATCTGTCAGCAACATTATCTGTCATTATCTGTCACTAAAAAAGTCAGGACCTGAATGTACTAAAGGACCAGGTTAAGCAATTAATCACAATCTAATTTTAATATACTCACTTTGTGCTTCAATTAAGAGAAGAGGAAGTTACATATAATAAACTCGCCATATAACAAACATCATGTTGGTGAGCAAGTCAAGAAGAAATACGCGTAACCATTTACAGACAGGTTTTTGCTGACCATAATGTGAAAGCACTACTCACAAGGGCTCCGGGTTTATTTCTACACTCTTTCCCCATTACAGACTTGGGTTTATTTTGGGCATGAACAATGCTGCATGGGTCTGCTGACAAGGTCTCAGTACATTTAGCCACTGACTCACATTCTTTTTGCGTGTCTATCTGGTTGACTCCCCCACTCCAAAATTAGCTACAGCATCATAGACCAGGGCTTTGTTATGTACCCCTCTGATCAAGTCCCAACACCTCTTCCATCTGTTCCAGTAGTACCTCCTGACATCCGTTATCCTCAGTCCTGTGATCGCTGATGCTACAATCTGTGGTTTTTCACTCTAGAAGACCATGAGTAAATTTGGATATCGCCGGGAGCTGAGCAAATATGAGGACTTGGATGAAGATGAGCTCCTTGCCTCACTGACCGCTGAAGAGCTCCTTGAGCTGGAAAAGGAGCTGTCTGATATTGAGCCAGATGATAAGCTCCCTATCGGACTGAGGCAGAGGAACCAGACAGTTAAAACCCCGACAGGGACATTTAGCCGAGAGGCTCTCCTAAAATACTGGGAGAAAGAGACACAGCAGCTACTTGAAAATGAAAGAATGGGATCTTCAAATGCTCAGGTCAGTAACTCCAAAAAAGAACAACTATATAAACTGTTACCCTTTGTAAGTCGCTCTGGATAAGAGCGTCTGCCAAATGCCTAAATGTAAATGTGAATGTACAAAAAGTTTGGGTTTCATATTTAATGCTATTCTGCCATAATAAATATTATATCATATAATATTAAAATGTACCTATTACTAAAATAATCTAGAACAATCATAAATTTTCTGTTACCTGAATACTATATTCCTGTCCAGGAAGCAACCATGACGCAACCAGAAAATTCAAGAAACATTCTGGGCCTAGACCTTAAAATGTGTATTCCACTTTTGTTGTATATTACAGGCTGGTGAAATGAATGAAAACCAAAACATAACAGAAAGTGACAGTGAGGAATCAGAAGAGGAGAAAGAAGCTGAGAATAAGAAAGAAAAGGATGAATGTGTAGATGATGATAATGAAGATGAAGATGATGAAGAGAGGGGTGAACTAGAAGAGGCAGTTACTGAGGAGGAGGAGGAGGAGGAGGACAAGCAGGAGGAAGAAGAAGAGGAGGAAGAAGAAGAGGAAGAAGAAGAGGAGGAAGAAGAGGAGAAAGAAGAAGAAAAAAAAGAAATTGTCAAAAGGCAGGAAAATAATCTCAATAATGAGAGCGCTCTGGAGAAATGTGTTCCTCTCCAAAAGGTCTATAATGGTTACTCAAGCCTTAAGCCAGAAGCTCCTGTCAGGAGAAATTCACCACAGGAGTCAAACCAGTTGTCAGGAAACCCCACTGTCCTGGATGAGGCTTTGGAAAAGATCCTTCGTGATGACCCTGATACCACTGAAGTTAATCTCAACAATATTGATAACATTTCCCAAGAAAACTTGATTCGTTTCGCTGATGCCCTGTGCTCCAACACGCATGTGCAATCTTTTAGTTTGGCGAACACACATGCTGATGATCCAGTGGCCTTTGCAATTGCCAAAATGCTTAAGGAGAACTGTCACATTACTAAACTAAATATTGAGTCTAACTTTGTCACAGGAAAGGGTATCCTAGCCATGGTTCAAGTGCTTACACGCAATAACACACTAATAGAGCTACGCTTCCACAACCAGCGCCATATCTGTGGAGGTCAGGTGGAGATGGAAATGGTGAAACTGTTGAGAGAGAACACCACCCTGCTCAAGCTTGGCTACCAGTTTGACCTCGCAGGCCCTCGAATGAGCATGACTGGCATCCTGACACGCAATCAGGATTTTCAAAGGCAGAAGAGAATGCAAGAACTGCGTCAGCAGCAAGGAGGTGCCTCGACTCCTATTAACCCGCGCACAAGTGTGCTACAGAGGTGCACACCAACCTCTTCTCCATATGGGTCTCCTCTGAGCTCACCATGGTCCTCTCCAAAGCTGCCACGTAATGATATGGCCAAAAGGAATCCTCAACCATATCTTCCACCACCTCCCCCACCTCCTCCACCACCACCTCCTCCTCCACCTCCACCACCTCCACCACTTCCTTTCAAACTCCAGAGCATTACTGAGAAAAGAGGTCCGACCAGAATGATTGCGGAGGTGATCAAGCTTCAGGAAGGAAGCACCAAGAAGCAACAGGTTCCATGCAAAAGCAAGTCTAAGTCCAAAAAAGTGAAGAAGGGAGTTCCTAAGGAAAATGAGACAGAGAATATTCTTAAGGAGCTAAAACATGCGTTAAGGCCCATCGCAGACAGAGACAGTTCCAGACCCTCAACGCCAATGCGGTCGGCTCATGACGAACTCATGGCCGCCATCCGATCAAGCAGTATTAAGTCTCTCAAACGGGTAAGTGTCACAGTACAGGGTTATTATAACGTCAGCATGTTAAGGCTCTGGAAGGTTATTGGTCCAAGCCCTAGCTCCTGCCACTGTTGGGCCCTGAACCCTGTCTGCTTCAGGGCGCTGTATAATGGCTGACCCTGCACTCTGACCCCAGCCTACAAAAGCCCATGCGAAGAATAAAGGATTTCACTGTGCAATAAGGTATATGTGTTGGATAAAGATTGAAATTAAAACTTATAAAACTTACTTATTACACAAGTCTTTATGGGGGTGTTAGGTAAAGATTCCTCCAGAGTGCTTTCTAAAGAAGACACCAGAACCCATTGCATTGACTTGATCTACAATCTGCTAGACCATGCTGCTAGACCATACACAGAAAACAAAACTCGAACTATGTAAAGTATAATCCTTGTTCTGGTTTATCTCTGTCATGAAACATCAGTGTTATCCTGAGATGGCAGGATGTTGACCCCCTAGAAATACCACTCATTTAGCACTCACTGTCACTATAAATAGAGTCCATTTACACTGTCTTGATAAGTCGAATACCTCTTAGTGCTGGGCAACAATGTGACCAGACTAAATAAACAAGACTTGTATTTCCTATGGTTTTTAAATTGACCTGTCATCATTAATAGGGGCAACAACGCATAAATATTTCTGCTGTAACTAATAAATAGTATATAGGCAATTTAATTGAAAACATTCATCGATCTCGTTACAAACTTCAGTTGTACTATCATAAAATCCAAACTAAACTATGAATGCAGATGAAAAATAAAAGGATGACCAATGACCTGTGCTTTTTCTTTAAACAGGTGGAAGTTCCCCAGTATCTACGATAAGGCAGCCATATACTTCAATCCAGAATAGATGGCCATTGCCACAAATTGTCTCCAAAGAAGTGTTCCAAAGCACTATGTCCATATAAATTTGCATACTTGGTGCAAACCTGTTAAAAATCTGAAAGCAACCATATTCAGATCAAGATAACTTCATTGGAGTTGCTTCATTGGAGTTTTGAATGTTATCCCAATACCTTCCTCTAGGTCCTCTAGGTTCCTAAAGAGCATACCCTTACCTAGGCTCAATTGTCCCTATGTGTGAATGAATGAGTGTGTGAAAGCATGGGTGGCTCCCATCAACATCCCATCCAGTGGTTATTCCTGCCTCGTACCCAGCATTCCCAGGACAAACTCTGGAACCATAAAGTGCTTATAGAAGATGAATGTTCAGAAAATATGAAAGGGAATGTTTTAGAAAAGATCTGACACAGATGAATAATTTTTAGTATCTTGGTTGGTTTTTGACAATGTAACGTGGCAACAGTAGAAGTTTGGATTGAAAGTATGGAAAGCCATTTAAGTGCAATGAATTTGTTTTGGTATATTAATGCTCTAAAGAAGGTTGTCTGGAACGCCTAATTTTTTTAGTGTGTTGGTTTGATTTACCCTCTCTTACACTCACTGTATATAACTTTTGAACTGCTTGCTTCTAAAAAAAAAAAAGGCTGATTTACAGATAAAATTCAATAATTTGGAGTGTTATTATTAATACTAGGTCAAAATATTACTGGAAACTGTAAATGGGAATGAATAGCTGTGATTTTATATTTTGACACTAAAATCAGTTTCTAATTGTTTTGCATGAATGCCTGTCTTTATACCACAAGCAATATTTCATAAATATAATTTATATTTGTCTGTCAATTTATTCTATATTTTTTTCAGTTTTATTTCTGTATAATTGTAAATATTTGCTTTGATGTGGAGAATAAACCTTTATCATTAATTACGATTTGTCAGTTTATTTACCTTGACAACGAACAGCACATCTGAATGTTGTTTGTTGCTTGAGCTTTGGTTCGACGATCCAAAAGAGATTAACCTTCCCTGACTAAAATTATACCCCAACTGATTGCTAAAAATAAGGGTAGTTAGGTCTACATATATCACAGTAACTCCTAATCCAGTCCACATGCATTTGTGAGTTTTGGAAAGGTTCCCTGGATCTAAATCCATTCAACAGGTGTTTGTGACAGGCAGCAAAGTGTTTCAGGGGTAACTTTATCGATCAGCTGTGCTCCTCTTCCGAGGTCAAAGGAGAACTTTATCACTAAATTAAAACTGAAGCACTTTTGATTAATAAAATTTTTAGAATGCGCTTAATATTTTGCCCTGGTTTCCCTGAAAGGGCTGCAGAAGAAAAGTTTTACTTATACAATTGCAGGCTTTGATATTTTGGAACAGCTGATAAAGGTCAAAGGAAACAAGCGGTCAAAACAAACAGAATAATTAATGCATGAATAATCATATCAATCTCTTATCCCATCGACCATCTAAATGCCTGTAATTGTCTGTAGACCTCCGAGACAGTATTGTCTCATGGCACAAATCCTGGGAAGGTTTCAAAAAAATTTCTGTCGCTTTGAAGGTCCTAATGAGCACAGTGGCCTCCATTATCTGTAAGTGGAAGAAGTTCGAAACCACCAGGACTCTTCCTAGAGCTGGCTGGCCATGTAAACTGGGGATTGGGGAGAAGGGCCTTAGTCAGGGAGGTGACCAAGAACCAGATGGTCACTCTGTCAGAGCTCCAGAGGTCCTCTGTGGAGAGAGGAGAACCTTCCAGAAGGACAACCATCTCTGCAGCAATCCACCAATCAGGCCTATATGGTAGAGTGTTTAGACAGAAGCCACTCCTTAGTAAAAGGCACATGGCAGCTTGCCTGGAGTTTGCCAAAAGGCACCTAAAGGATGCTTAGACCATGAGAAACAAAGTTCTCAGGTCTGATGAGACTCTCTGGCTCCCCGATCGCTCAGTTTAGATGGCCAGCCAGCTCTAGGAAGAGTCCTGGTGGTTTCGAACTTACAGATGATGGAGGCCACTGTGCTCATTGGGACCTTCAAAGCAGCAGAATTTTTTCTGTAACCTTCTTTCAGATTTGTGCCTTGAGACAATCCTGTCTTGGAGGTCTACATACAATTCCTTTGACTTCATGCTTGGTTTGTGCTCTGACATAAACTGTCAACTGTGGGACCTTATATAGATGTTTTTCATGTTGTCATTATGGGGTGTTGTGTGTAGAATTCTGAGGAAAAAAATTTATTTAATAAATTTTACAATAAGGCAAAATGTGGAAAAAGTGATGCGCTGTGAATACTTCCCGGATGCACTGTATTATGTACATGTACATGTTACTTACGCCCAAAATGTAACTTCTTTAACTTAATTATGCACAAGATGAAACATTCATATAGTTTATACTATATACATTCTGACCCCCCAATATTGAGAAGGCCCCCCTTTTTTTCCGCCTTGACCCATCGAGGCACGGACTCCACTACACCTTCAAAGGTGTGCTGTGGTATCTGTGGCACCAAGTCATCAGTAATAGATACTTAGATTCTTTAAGTCCTGTAAGTTGTGAGGTGGGCCTCCATGGATCGGACTTGAGGCCCACAGACACATGACTGGACTGAGATCTGGAGAATTTGGAGGCCGTGTCAACACTTCAGACTTTTCATCATGTTCCACAAATCATTGTTGAACAATTTTTGTAGTGTGTCAACCCACATTATTCTGATGGAAGAGTTCACTGCCATCAGGGGGCACCATTTCCATGATGGGGGGGGGAACTTGATAAGCAGTAGTGTTTAGGTAGGTGGTACTTGTCAAAACTAACTTCCGCATGAATGTCAGGACCAAAGGTTTCCCCACAGAACATTGGCCAGAGCACTGCCTTCACTGGCTTCCCTTCTTCCTATACATGGAACATGTTTGACTCTTGGTATGATGTTCTTTTTATATTTTAGGCCAGATATAAAAACGTTTCCCAAAAAAGTATTTTTGGCAAACAGCTAAATACATTTGTGGGTAAATTTTTTATACAACTTTTAAGCAAATTGAATGTTTCTATTGTTGATTGACAAAACATTTCCATCTTATTTTGGAGAAATAAAACTAACATTTGTTTTAATGTAACAGATGTAATTGATTGTATTATAGGCAGAAAAAATATCATGGTAAATGCCCCATTTTGGCTGTTTTTATTTTTATTTTTTTTTTGCCAGAATTTACTTTCAGTGACCTCTAACAGGCTTTCTAAGACCAACAAACATACCAACGAAATGATCCAATGACATTAAAGGTACCCAACAGTACTTAATTATACACCATGACTGGTGCTTGTGTCATCTATTCACATCAGTTTATAGTGATGTTAGCGAGATTAAAGTCTGGGCTGACCTCCAGCATGTGATACCGGATCATCACAGAGGGACGCAGTGTTCAGACTGATCCTGAGCCTCTAGTAGCCGCATTGCACATTTTACTGTTTCCCTGCAGCTATTTTAGGACTTTTCAATGAGCTGAGTCATGTGTACTTGGAACAGCGGGAGACATTTAACATGGAAGGAATACATGTTGTAACACCTTTAATTGATGATGAAATCGAGCACATTGTCACTCTTAAACCACACAAAATAATGTCACACAATCTAAAATCTCATTCAACTATTTTCAGCGTTGATTACAGCACACATTGTAGTGTCCAGTTCGTGTTGAAATGATTCCTCAGAACCCTCACTCATCTTTGATACCGCTTTATCCTGTATTCAGGGTCGCGGGGACCTGGAGCCTATCCCAGGAGACTTAGGGCATGAGGCAGGGTTCACCCTGAACAGGGTACAAAACCATCACAGGGCACACACTACAAGCAATTTGGGAATGTCAATTAACCTAACCTACATGTCTTTGGAATGTGGGAGGAAACCCACCAAGCACGGGGAGAACATACAAACTCCATGCACACAGAAACAGGAATCAAACCGGACCCTGGAGGCGCAAGGCGACAGTGCTAACCACTACACCACCATGCCATTCTTCAAGACCATTTTTTCAAAATGTAATAACTGGTATATGCCCCATGCCATCGGGGAGAAAAAACTCCATAGATCTGATACTCTGGTTATTCAGTACATCCAGGGTGTCAGCTGACTTAGTTTTATTGCCACATCATGCACTTTGCTTCTTGCCTTGATGCATCCATCGCTCTGGAATCGGATAAATCAGGGCTGATCATCATCCCCAAGTGGCGCAGTGGTAAAGTGCTCGCCCTATTATCTGGAGGTTGCTAGTTCGATTCCTGTGAGTGAGCAGTTCGAAAAGATGCAGTTGGCTGGCATCAGGAGTTTGGAGGAAACATGTAATAGACTTTGGCTGACTCCCTCCCTGACTGGTAGTAGTAACCTTAATGTGGGAGCTAGTGATGGGTGAGGATTTGAAACGACTAAATTAGGGAAAAAATTTGAGAAAAAAAGTTCAAAATAAATAAAATTTGTACCACATGACCTTTTTCTATCACTCAAATTCAAATCTTTAGGCTCCATAACAAATTTAAACCTTTTTTTCCTGGTAAGTCTCACTATCAAGTGGTTTCTTTATGGACAACCAAACTGTTTAGTCCCGATCCCGTAAACTCTCATCACATGGTGTGTGTATGGAAATGTCCTTACTTTCACTATTAAAGATAGCTCTGGGTTCACTGTTGATTTCTTAAAATGCAGCCTTACCAAATATTTAGGTGATCTCTATTCATGTTTTTTTCCTAACTACATTTCTTTCACAAAGTTGAACACTATTCTTCCAGGTTTTAATAATGTTTTAAAGGATTTTTAACCCAGTACTTGGTAATTTCAAACCTCATTAGTTGTTTTCTTCGCTTGATGCAGTCCAATAATTTGACCCCTCTGAAATGGTGACTTTTTTTTTTTGGCCAGGCAGTGTAGTACGTGCTCATTCGGACATTGATATGGAACTGGTCATCTTTGTGCTGTTATAACATGCTCCACTTTTCTATCCACTAGCAGCTATACACTAGAGTTGTGGTGGTGTTGGGATTTGTGATCATTCAGCTACAATAGCATTAGTGATGTCAGGTACTGATTCATTATTCTAAAGGTTTACTCATGTTCATCAACTCCAACCATCACAAACCTTGCCTCCATGGGGCTCACGTGATGCACAGGGGCACGGTCATGGTGAAACAAATTTTGGCCTGTTAACTTCCAGGAAAGGTAAAAATTTATCAGGCGTCTATATACTTTTGGCCAAAGTACATAATTAGAATAACCTGCATATGCAGTAGGCATTTTAAGTGCAAATGATAGAAGCACAGTAGGTTGACTGGCTGCAAAAAAGGAAGCTATATATATATATATATATATATATAAATGGTGGGCAAAGGACACAAATCCTGCTTTTGATTAAAGCTAGAGACACCTTAGGTATAATTTTATGCAAATCAATATGGTGCACAATTACATATAATATTCAGTAGGAGGGTTAGACACCACATGTAGTGGAGATTAATGAAAAAAGCATCTAGAAAGCAAAGGAAAGACAAGTCATGTGATATTGCATAATAGTCATCAGGTAGTGAAATTCTCACTTCAAACAGTAATCAAGTAAAGACCGATTTTTGCTATACTTTTGAGTGCAGTTACTGCAAAAAAGTATTGTCTAATAAAACTACCTAATAAAGTACCGGTACATTAAATACAGTGAAACCTCGGATTACGAGCTTAATTCGTTCCGGAAGCGGGCTCGTATTCCAAAACACTCGTAAACCAAATATAATTTACCCATAGGAAATAATGGAAATTAAATTATTCGTTCAACAGCCCGAAAAAATAAATACATAAATAAAATTAATACAAAATATAAAGTAAAAATAAAACAAATTAACCTGTATTTTACCTTAAAATTTTTTAAAATAAATCCCGACAGATAAGGGTTTTCGTTTGTGCATGCAGGGTGTATGTGTGTAAAATGTGCACACACACACACACACACACATTAACGGATAGACCGTTTTTAAAACCGTTTAAAAATTAGCAAGGAACATTCCTAGTCACACTCACGTGAGCGCATACTAACAGGATCACTGCTGTAAGTAAAACAACAACAAAAAAAACAAATTAAACAGCTCCTCACCTTTGAAAACAATCGCGACAGAGAGAAGTTTGTGTGTTTATTTGGCAACCTGAGAGGAGGGGGGCTGAAGGGGGGCTCGCTCGCGTTTACGGCCCCCTTCTCTCAGGTTGCCAAACAAACACACAAACTCTCTGCCTTACACAGACACAAACACGAACACTCAAAAACACTGCAAGCACTAAGACCCAGAAGGGGAGACGATAGGTCTCGGCTTTACAGCTCCCCTTCTCTCAGGTTGCCAAATAAACACACAAACTTCTCTCTGTCGCGATTGTTTTCAAAGGTGAGGAGCTGTTTAATTTGTTTTTTTTTGTTGTTGTTGTTGTTTTACTTACAGCAGTGATCCTGTTAGTATGCGCTCACGTGAGTGTGACTAGGAATGTTCCTTGCTAATTTTTAAACGGTTTTAAAAACGGTCTCTCCGTTAATGTGTGTGTGTGTGTGTGCGCGCGCGCACGTACATCTCACACACACACACACACACACACGCTGTGTGTGTGTGTGTGTGTGTGTGTATTCACCCAGCAGGAGAGGCGATTACCTACAATTCTGCTGCAAGAGAGAGAAAAACCGTTGGCTCACTTGTGATGATGTAACGCTCGGTGTTAAAACAAGACACGCATGCGTGAAACATGATACTCGGTGCTCGTAAACTAAGACAATGCTCGTTCTTCAAGTCAAAAATTATTAAAAATTGTTGCTCGTCTTGCGAAACACTCGTAAACTGCGTTACTCGTAATCCGAGGTTCCACTGTATGTCCTTAAGTACAGCCATGGTCAAAGGTTTTGAAAATGACACTAAGATTCATTTCCAAATGATGGATTTTCCTGGCCATGAACCCAAAATGTCAATGTTTTGTTCCATGAGCCACTTAGTTATCACTTCTACCTCATGGTGAGGGCACCAAACTGTTCTCGGATGGCTGGGAGAAGTCGATCTCGGAGGATGCTTTGGTAGCATTCTTTATTCATGGCTGTGTTGTGTTGAGTGCCGAGCCCTCTCCCTTGGCTGAGAAGCGACCCCACACATTAACGGTCTGAGGATGCTTTAATGTTGGCATGACACAGGACTGATGGTGGCGCTGTATACAGTGTATGGTGCGTAGGTCAAGATATGTCATCAGAGACACTGTGTAAATATGAACATTTATTCGATTGTACAATTTCATCAATCTTTCAAAACACTTCCAATTTCCGATGTTTTGAAGTTTCCTGATACACAAATAAATCTTAGACCAAAAAAAAAAAAAAAAGAGAAGTAAAAAGTATGCATTTAGCCTGTTGTCAGATCAACGGCTGGAATGTCTATTGGGAATTAGTAAAGCGTCACAGCATATCTTTTATTAGCATGACGAATAAAAGCTTTACGTCTGAACTGACATTCATCACCATCATCATTATTATTATTATTATTATTATTTTTATTATTTAAATATATGAACACTGAGCTGACTAAAATAAACCAACAATTCCAAGAATGTCAGAAATATAATATTTCTGGGTCTCTGGCTGATATGATAAAAGCATGATAATGGTCTTTTTTTTCTTTTTCATATCTTTGTGATAGCTCTCTCTCTCTCTCTCTCTCTCTATTCACATAGCAGAATTAGACTTTAATGTATGTAAAAATATAGGCTTTAAACTTTAAGATTTTAAGAAAATAACGACACCACGCTAGAATCTGAATTTAGAAACTGTGAGGTAAAGAAGAATGTCGTATGAAAATAGAGGAAAACAGTGAAAATAGTGTTCCCGTTTCTAGTAAAAGCAAAAGTGGCCACCGGTCATTTGGTTCGTTCGACGAGTCGAGACAACGTGATGGAAACTGCACAGTGATCGGAGACGTGAAGGAAAAAAGATGAAGCAACCTCGAGTAAAATAAAACATCACAAACCCTTTTCAGGTGGAATGAGGTATGACGGGGATTAATAGGGAAAGCAGAAGAGTTAACCGTGTGGAATAATATATCGCGGTACGACTTAAGAGACTGAAGACGGTTTAGTGTTTTCTTTTCGGGATCTGTTGGAGCCAGAAAGTGCAGTTTAGTCGTCCCATTCTTCCTCATCATCAAAGTCGTCCTCGTCTTCCTCATCTTCATCATCTGTGAGCAGAGGGAAAATAAAGTGTTATAATAATAATAATAATGCTTAGCTGTAACAGAGCCTACTAATTATATATAGCAATTAGTGCTGTCAATCAATTAACATGTAGTCAATCACAGTAATAATCTGTAACTAATCACGATTAATCGCATATCTAAAAGACTCAGATTTACTTGTATTAAATTAAAATATCACCGTATGGGGGTGTGGCAGCCCACTGCGTGCAGGGCTTGAACCCGGATTCTCAGATCCAACAATCACCAACCTAACGCCTTAGCCGCCTGGGCCACCACTCTCACATCTAACGTTTAATACGTTTCATGTATTCTTAAAGGTAACTTAAGCACACGACTTTTTATAATGAAACTTGCCGTTCAGACACCTGGTGATGTTTCCTCGGGCATCTTATTATCTTCCCATGTGATTATGGAAAGCCATGAGGGTCAAACTTGATCATATGATTGTTTTGCTTTAATCAACAACAGTAAGGCATTAAAATTTCTTGATGAATCACATGTGTTAACATTTATACCCCTAATAGCAATGCACACACACTAGTTGTACTATGCTTGTTTATCCCCGCAAGGTCAAAGCTGTCAGATAATCCCATCCCTATGGGGACATGCAATTCTGGCCGGGACAGAAATACATGCCACGCACACCAGAAAACATACACGAACATACACAAGTCATATGTGTATGATGAGAAGTACTGGATGAGATGCGAGCGGCACACACCTGAAGAGTGGATGGCTTTGCTCCTCTTCTGCATCACCTCCATCAGAGCTCCCACAATTCCTGCTGAGGGGGTGGCAGGTGCCGGGGTCGGGTCTGGACCTGGACCATCTGTTACCTAGAAAAGTCACGACAGTCAGAAAGAATCTGTCAGACAACAGAGCATGTGTGATTCATGCGAAGAAAGTATTGAGAATATTAAAAAAATAAATTCTACTGTACGGCAACCGTTTCCAGATGTGCACAAAGCTTTTAAGATTAGAATTAAGACTAAGATGCATTTAAAAACTTAGAAGATTTTAAAACATTAGAACATGTTTGAATTTGGATTTCTAACTAGCGTACAGTACATTTACACACAAAGTCAACAGACTGCTATAGTTTTATGATTAAAATGTATGCACGGAAATGTGCTGCCATTACCATCACTACTATTAATTTCCTTCTTGTCACATTGGGATATACAGTACCCGTCTCTAATCCTGCCTAGAAATGAGTCGCGATACAGAGGCCGGATTGCAGGTCAGTCTGAGGGTGGAATGTTCCAAAACCAAACACAGATGAGTCTTAAAACATTTACTTCTTCCATGCCTGTATACATGACTCAATCTACTTAAACTTTTAAAGTACAGACAGATAAGCTGTAAAAATGATTATATAGGGATGTCACACCTCAAATTTGTTTAACAGTGGACTCAAACTGTTTAGGAATAGTGGAGAATTTGGTCACAAGATTAGAGCCCAGTAGAGGATCTAATTAGACTCAACTAATTAATTTTGAGGCCCTGTTATAAAGCATGCTGCATTTAATAAATCATCCACTAGGGGGAATAATGGAGCAAGAAACTTCTCTTTACTACTACAGGGTGGGCCATTTACATGGATACACCTTAATAAAATGGGAATGGCTGGTGATTTTAACTTCCTGTTTGTGGCACATTAGTATATTTGAGGGGGAATTTTTTTTTTTTTAAATAGGTGGTGACCATGGTGGCCATTTTGAAGTCGGCCATTTCGGATCAAACTTTATTTTTTTTTTTTTTTAATAGGATGAGGGTCATGTGACACCTTAAACTTATTGGGAATTTCACAAGAAAAACAATGGTGTGCAAACAATTGGTTTTAACGTAACTTTATTCTTTCATGAGTTATTTACAAGTTTCCGACCACTTATAAAGCAGTTATTAGCAGTTTGCTAACTGTAGCATGGGAGATGGGTGGTCTCGTAGGGTGTCTTGCATTGAAATCTGCTGCAATGACCCGGTTACTGCGTTCACCAGACATTAACACACAATTTCTATCCGCTCCTCACGTGTCATTAGTATGTAAACTGCTAATAAATGCTTTATAAGTGGTCAGAAAAGAATAAAGTTACGTTAAAACCAAGCAACTTAGATAATAATGAACAAAAGAAAATATTTAAGCCATAAAATAATACAGCACGTTAGAGAAGAACTCACTGTTTTGAGCTGGATTCCCTGTCGAATTTGGTCTAAAAGTGCTCCTCGGCCGCCGCCGCCGCCGCCGCCACCACTGCCTTCCGTTACCGACTTGCTCCCTGGTTCGACTTTCTTCAGCGGCGCGCCCTCTCTGATCTGACCCAGTAGCGCAGACCTTCCCTCTGAACCTGATCCTGGGAGAGCAGAATTAAGCGGCGGTGGTCCCGGGGGTGGAGGTGGTCCTGGGGGTGGGGGTGGAGGAGGAGGAGGAGGTGGACCTGCTACTCCCACAACTGACGGGGGAGGTGCAGGAGGTGGGGCATGTGGAGCCATGGAGGCAGGCATAGGTGGAGGTGGACGGGGACCTCTGTTAGGAAGAGGAGGAGGTGGAACTCCCATGCCTGGTCTGGAAGGAGGAGGTGGTGGAGGAGGAGCAGATGCAGGAGCTCTAAAGGGAGGTGGAGGAGGCGGAGCTCCTCGTCCACGGGACGGGGGCGGAGGAGGAGGAGGGGGAGCGCCCGAGCCAGGGACAGAAGGTGGACCGCCTCGAGAGGGGGGAGGGGGAGGTGGAGGGGCTGGAGTCAGAAAGAGAGAGAAAGAAAAAAATTAATAATACTGAATATAAAAGTCAGACTGCTCTGTGACTACCATAGTTGAATATCGAGTCAGGTGAAGGAAGAAGTTTCTCAGGAAGGTCAAGGTCAAGTTACTAAAGCAGAGAACTTATTAGACTCCATCACTTCTACAGAAGAACCAACAGTCGCTGAAGACAGCATGATGTAACACAGTCTGTCTCTCATATCCGCACTCTCGTACCTTGTCTCCGGAACTCGCTCTTAACAGCCTCCACACCTCCTTGTTTCTCGATAAAATCATAGATAGCCCTGGACGTCTCCTTGTCCTTCAGCTGCGCTTCAGAAATCCCACACGTGTCAAACAGGCTCTTCAGATCCGGGTCTAGATTATTTACCTGGGAATATACGAGAAGACAAATTTATTATTAGTTAGGTAATTATTTTTTTATTATAAGTATAAAGTACTGTGCAAAAGTCTTGCCCCCCCCCCATCTAATTTCTTTATACTCTATGTTGCCTTTAAAGATCCAGACTTTCTTGGATTTTTAATGCAATCTTAAAAAATAGTTCTCCAGGCATCCTAAAAGACTTTTTCGTCCCTCATTTTCAGTCCTGTCCCAGTCCCTGAGCATGTTCAGGGAAATATTTTGATATTTTTAAGCCACATAGTGACCTATCAATCATTTAAAAATAAAAACCATCTACATAACTAAAGACATGAACCAGTGAGAAACAGGTGCAGATGATGATCAGGCTGGTGATTAATAAACTGCTGATGCTGAATGCTTGAAAAAGACGAGAGGGGACATGAGGCGGCTGTAATTGTATCTTTGGGACTTTGGAGCCTGTCGCAGGAAAATATATTAATTTGTTCTCATTTTTTTTTACTTTAATCTACATCATTTAATTTTTTCAATAATTAAAAAAAATACGGCTCAAGACTTTTGTACAGAACTGTACATTATCAGAAATATGAAGTCTTTTTACCAAACAATTCCTGTATATATGTTATTTTCCTACTTCTAGCACTAGTATACTGGTATTTTAGTTTACTAAAAGGTGCAGTGGTGGCTCAGTCGGTGAAGGCTGTGGGTTACTGGGTTACTGATCGGAAGGTCGGGGGTTCGAAGCCCCAGCATCGTTAAGCTGCCACTGTTGAGCCCTTGAGCAAGGCCCCTAACCCTCTTTGCTCCAGGGGCGCTCTGACCCCAGTTTGCTAATCGGGATTTATGCGATAAATAAGCAATTTCCCTCTGGGATTAATAAAAAAAAAAGGCCATACTCATGGACTTCATGGGCAAAAATAATCATCACATGCACACAGGATAAAGTACAATATACTGGCCATTTATCTCTATATTTTGAACAAGTATTGTTAAATGTCCTGTACAAAGTGATGGTCTATTTTTCATTGATCCAATAGGTGGCGGTATTGCACCAACCAAACATAAATTTAAAAGAGAAAAAAAATCTATTCTCTCACAAAGATTGAAGTGGTTTGTATGTTGAATTTGTCAATGTTAGATGCTTTAAAGCTTGTAAGTTTAGGAAAAAAAAAGGAAAAATTGCGTAATTTATTTAAATCACACAACTCCATTGTCCTCACATGGTTTATATCAGCTCTCAGGGATTGTAATAAGCTAGACGTAATCGCCTGGCGAGTTCAGGCGTCATAAAATCAGATCGCTTCAACACGCATCATTATGCAAAAATCGGCTCATTATACTCGACCACAACTTCCCCGAGTTCTTCCTTCACTTTGTAAAAGATCCTCGCTGAGTCAGGAGTTGTAGTTTTGCATGCGTTTAACTCCGGATACGTGACGCAACATGCTGAAGAAGTGTTTTGCTTGTCAAATGTGGCCGTGAGAGTTTTGCATAGTACCGGGCAATAAAGTGTCTCCGATCTCCTGGAGTCGTCCAAGTGACCGGAGTTCAATCTAGTTTAAACAGGTCTGATCTAATAATTGGCATTTTATCTGACTGATTAAATTCATCATGTAAATACAAACATACAATATATATATATACACACGACAAAACTAAATTCAACTTGATTGTTAACTTTACTGCTAGAAATTCGTTTTCATCCCAACACATAGCCAGCATTGGTTTTTTTTCGTGTGTGATCCTGAATCTTCACATCTTATTTAAGCACCTCGTGAAAGTATATAATATAATCCTATAATCCTAACAACAAGGAACTCAGGAAAGAACCTAGGATCCAAACTTTCTTACATTGGGCCTGTACTTACATCAAATCCCGTGTTAGGATCCCAGCCCACATGTCCAACATGCCTGCAAGGAGAGGGGAAGAAAATATGCAATGGTTAAGCTGTTAAGCATCCAACAACAATTTGGCACACATCTACCAAACATCTGTCAGGATAAAGGATCTAATAATCTATTATAGGAGGAACGGCTGTAGTTTTCCCACATGCACATCTCGGAACATCTGAAAAACAGCCTAAGAATAAACACCAGACTCACCGGAAGTTGCTCGGGGTGCCGATTTCCGACTTTGAGATTTTCTTCTTTTTGTTTTTGGCTTTGTTCTTGTCTTTCCTGAAGTTGCTGTGCAGGTTGTTGTTGACTTGGAAATTGTTGTTGTGTCTGACATGGTTGATCTCAGGGTTCCTGATGTCCACCGTTGCCATCGGCAGCACAGGTTCTGTGAATAACAACGCATACCTTTAATCCAGACAAAACAGCCAGCAAAATATACGTGCACTCTGTAATTTGTACTCGCCCATATACTTTATATAAACATTTACAGGCCATTTCATTAGGTACACCTGTTCAACTTCTTGTTAATGCACATAACTAATCAGCCAATCACACGGCATCACCTTTTACGCATGTAGACCTGGGGTCCGTTCTTTGTACGTCGCTAACTCAGTTAGCTGGATTTGATTGTTGTGGATTTGTCCTGATCTTGGATTGTTTCGTTCTTCGATACGCATTTCGCATTTAT
The DNA here is from genome assembly GCF_024256425.1 of Clarias gariepinus. Taxonomy (NCBI): domain Eukaryota; kingdom Metazoa; phylum Chordata; class Actinopteri; order Siluriformes; family Clariidae; genus Clarias; species Clarias gariepinus. The sequence goes on from NC_071111.1 coordinate 27,806,645, forward strand.
TGTCATAGCAACATGACCGTAAGCTTGAACCTGCTCGGAAGCAGGTTTATTTCATGTAAACCGTATTTAGGCTGCGCTCCTGGCGGGTTATGATTGGTTGAAATGGCGAAGTCACATCTGATTGGTTAAAGAGCACGACTGACATGGACTGACTCACGTGGGAAAAGAAAAGTATCTTGCATATATATTGCTATCAAATATTATATATAGAACATAAATTCATAGGTTTATTATTATCAAATATGATATTACTATTATAATAAACCCTTGGCACGAGACAGCCGTCAAGACCATTAATACAAATTCTTGTATAATGTTTATTTTGTAACACATTTATTTTTCAGGGGTTTGTCATAAAAATATGCAAATAAATATTTATATATAATAAAAATAAATATTTTTTATAATGATAAATTGGACAAAACTTATTTTATTATAAAATAAACAATTTAAAGGGGACATGTTGTATTTGAAAAAAATATTAATATTTCTGTTTTTTTCATATACAACATTTATTTTCATATTGCTTATTTTATTTTATTGTCTCATGTAACTTGTAAACCATTAACCTATGAATTTATGTTCTAATATAATATTTGATAGCGATTATGTGGGGGGGGCAATCCATGGCGGGGGGGGGGGGGGGGGGGATTTCAGCGCATAACACATGTTACAAAAAAAAATTGCTCGCTCTCTTGCCATTTCGTCAACCAATCGGAGGGCTTGTGATCAGTGTTTCTACCGTCGATACATATCGCCTTTTAAACCAACGCACGAACGCGCAATAATCCTAGACAACTCCATCCAGCTATACTAATCATCAACAACAGGTGTGCTCGAAGAACCAACTTAGATCATAATTAGCACGATGATCTCATCTTAGGATGCGTCAATTCATCTCGGATGCGTCAAGCGACGTACGAAGAATGGACCCCCGGTCAAGACAGTCCGCTCACCAAAATTGGACAACAGAAAATAGGAAAAATGTGGCCTGGTCTGATGAGTCTCTCTTCTTTGGTGTCTCAATCAGATGGTAGGGTCCGACTGTGGCATAAACAACATGAAAGCATGGATCTGTCCTGACTCGTATCAAGGGTTCAGGCTGCTGCTGGTGGTGTAATGCTATGGAAGAGCTTTTTTGGCACACTTTGGGCCCCTCAGTAATTGTGTAGTGTTGCTGACTGTGTCCATCCATTTTCTGTGGGCTACTTCCACAGTGTAATACTTCATGTCACAAAGCCGAAATCATCTGGTTGTTTCATCATGACAATGAGGTCACTGTAGCCCACAGCGACCAGATCTCAATCTTATAGAGCGGCTGTGGGATGTGGTGGAATGGGAGATTACAAGTCATGGACGTGCGGTGAACACATCTGCAGCAAATCTCTGATGTTATCGTGTCAATACGGACAAAATCTCTAAGGAATGTCTCCAGCACCTTGTTGATTCTATGCCATGAAGAATTAAGGCAGTTCTGAAGGTGGTTCAAGGACATTTGATCTTTGTAGATTTTCATGAGCTCTAATCCATAATTTGGGCAGATGTGGTTCGGTAGTTAAGGTGCTCAACGGCTTAGGGACAGTGGCACTGAAGAAAAGACAGGAGGCAGAGTTGAAGGTAGCAGAGCTGAAGATGTTGAGGTTCTCTTTGGTAGTGACAAGGATGGATAGAATCAAGAATGAGTTCATCAGAGGGACAACCCATGTTAGATGTTTTGGAGATAAAGTCAGAGAGGCCAAATTGAGGCCAAATTGAACAAGGTCCTTCACCCCCAAGTGCTCAGATACAATCGGGTGTCAAACTGGCAACCCGACTTTTCAACTTACTGCTACAGAAATGACAGGTTTATCTCCAAGGTGGGAGTGTCCGTCACCAGATGTGCTGCATCGCATGTGGACAGACTCTACAGTATACCCCCGCCCCCATACTTCCAACCCATAATCATGGAGGGGAAAAAAAAAAAAAGGATAAAAAAGTGCTTACATTTTTTCATGCAATATGTAATGAATCTATAAAAGTTGAACTTTTTTAATAAGTAAAAAAAATTATATAAAGGAAAAAAAATATATTTTTTCATGATATTCTATTTTTAAAAGTTGCACGATATAAGTATAGTAATATGTCAATATATTTTGGGAAAAAAAATTGAGCAATTCCAGGGTGAATTATAAATCTCACATTTAGTTTGTAAACTAAAAGCTTCAGAGAATGAACAAGATCAATATCAGTAAAATAATTTGCATAATTCTCTTCAGCTAAAAACAAACTAATCCTCAAAACCCTATCATCTCATATCAGTGTTATGGATGTGACATTAAACAGACAACCTTTATAAGAGAGTACAGGTTTGCTACAATCACTGTGAACTTTAAAGGCCGCTGCAGAAAGAGTTACACTTGTTGTACCATAAAACACAAAAATTATATATTTTAAAATGTTTACATTTTTTATTTTATTTTTTAAATAAATGATTAACTGATTAACTGGTTATGGTTGTGATATTTTCACCTTTTAATTATGATGTGTCTGAATCAGTCCTATACTAACTATATAAAGAATATGTGTGAATAGAATTCAACAAGAAATATTTGACAAAATTACTTAAAAAATATGTTTTTCATGTTTTCAACATCCGCCATGTTAAGGTGGACCTTTGCATGAAATTGCCTAATTATTCCTGTCTTAAATGTTTATTCTTTGACTTCTGCAATATCGGGTCAATGATCAGGTCAAATACATTTTACATTTCTGACCTTTACTTTGCCTTTAAAAAAAAAAAAAAAAAAAAAGATCAAACGACATATTACATAAAATATTTGTATGTCATTAACAAACTCAACCCGTTATGCAACAATGATCTTTCGGGGACATGGAAGGAAAGGAATGCAGGCTGTCAGGAATGCAAGATTACTTGGCAAAAAAAAAAAAAAGTTCAGGTTCTTAGAAAAATGATGCTTAGAAAGATGCTTAGAAAAATATACCAGCAATTTGTTTACGTAACTGAACAAAATGTACCCAAGACTGTATATGCATTTTTTTTTTTTAAACACAACAGGTAACCATGCCAAAATATCCCTTTTAACAACATTCCCTTTTGTCACTTACAACATTTAATAAGCAATTACACCAATCAGCCATTAGACCACCTCCAGATGACCTCTATAACCTTGACTATCAATCACGTACCACTGTCACAACTGGCGAAAGGATCATGGCATCCCAAGCCCCAGCTAAGTCTGTGTAAAGCAAAGTGCAGCACTTCTGGCCTGATCCAACAGAACAGCAAATGCAGCACAAATTACTGGCAAAAGTTACTGCTGTTAAATAGAGAAAGGGATCCGAACACTACATGCACCACGGCCTGCCACATAGAGCTTACAGGCAGAGTTCAAGGCTTCATTTCACTGACCCGTACTCCAAATTCCCCAGATCTCAGTCCAACTGAACATCCATGAGATGATGATCTATGGACGCCCCAAACAGCACATCACACCCCGAAAGGTCTTGTTAAGTCATGCCCCAACGGATCAGAGCCGCCCTGGTTGCACAAAGGGGAACCTACACAATTCTGGTGTTAATGTTTTGGGCTTCAATATTTGGCAGATTGGTGTATTTTGCCCATTCTTCTTCTACCATGTCAGAATGAATTAGATAGTTCTACAGATTCAAAGCACTGATTCAGCTATTCTACCATCTTCACATTCTTCATTTTGAACCAACACAGTTAAGCTTTGACCGTATAATTCAGGTCATTGTCCTTTTTCCAAGATGATCCTCAAACTCTTGCAGACTGAAACAAGTTATCTCCAGGAAATGCCATGTATTTGCCCCATAAATCAAACCTCAAGCTTGTCCCCAGTCCCTGCTGATGCAAAGCATCTCCATAACATGATCTGTTCTAGCCATGCAATATGAAAAAATACATCTACTGACATTTACTAATGAAGATACATAGTACAATGACACCTGGTCCCCTTCCAAGTTTTTGGAATCCTCAGATCAGCTTCTAGTTCTTCTAGCTTGATTGTAGTGTTCTGCAGATTCTTTAATGCATTTCTGTCACACTTTATTTTGCTCTGCACTCATTGCATCGACCCCGAAAGCATCCTGAATCCTCTGAATTGTTTCCATGGTGGAAAGTTCAAGCTTAACGCAAAATTTCAGTCATATTGAATGTGATGGCCATACAGTACACACGCTCACCCCATGGCATCTAGTACAGTGAAGTCGGATTGTTCATGCACGCGCATTCCAGTCCACTGTCCTTGGCTGCCAGGTTACATCGATGTCCGGACAGACTTTTTTCAGACAGACTTCGTACAATGAACTAAATATAGGTCACTCTGGATTGGATGAGAGTGTCTGCCAAATGCCATAAATGTAAATGAATCTACTGGACAATAGAACCTATTGACAAGCTGTTAAGCTCCATGTGATTGGGAGATTGATGGTCTGACACGTACTAAAACTAAAATAAAAAAACGTGAAAAAGAAAATGGAAGCTGTGTTCAAGCCGAACAAGGGATCGTGTCGAACAGCAAGTTTGTCGAAAGACGACATCATACTGGAGCACATGGCCAAAGTTTTCCGACTTAAGGTTTTCTGATATGCTGAATCTGCACTTTCTCAGCTTTTCAACACCTTGAAAACAAGTTTCCACAGATTTCTCAAAAACTCTAAAAGAAAAGGCGTAAGTGCTAAGTGCTCATTTCCAGTGTGACTGGATTTCTGGGCCTGTAAGTGGCTGTGCCTCCAGGCTGGGAGGATGCACACAGCTAGAACAGGCACATTTCAGCAACAGGAGGGAGTTTTATTAGGAGGAAGTTGAGGGATTCGAGCCACCCTACCGTACTTCAAAGAGTGTGCATGATTTGATAGAGAAAAATTCAACACTTATTAATTCATGGTATATAATTCAACCTACCTTTTGCTGGCTCGGATCTTTTTTCTGGAAGACAGAAGCAAGATCAGTGTTAATATCCTCGGCAAAATGATTTGTAAACAAATTTTAAGGAGCATCGTGTACTGAGTAAGTAAGAGAGAGAGAGAGAGAGAGAGAGAGAGAAAAAGAGAGAGACGGAGAGGAAGGTTGAGGCAGGAAATTGAAGACACACTTTTATAGACTGAAAATCCAATCCCAAGCAGCTGTTAGGGAGGCCTCATGTGGACTCCCTGGCCGCCGGCTTTACCTGGCGAGTCAGCAGACGTGTAGAAGAAACGAACTAAGGAAGTGGTTTAGGAAGAAAAAAGTTGTAAGCAAAGGTAATCGAAAGCAGACCGCCTCGGTACGACTCCACACAGCGGCGAAGACTTCAAAGTAACGATCGTCTTCAAAGACTACGAGTGTGAAGCGTGAGACATGGAAAAAGGGTCGAGAGAACAAGGGGAGTGTGGTGTGGCTGGGGGCGGGTGGGGGTTGTTGTAGGATGGCGGAGGAGAAGATGGAAGGTGGAAACATGAAATAGAGATAGAGAATTTGCCTCATGTAGTGAAGGATGTAAAAAGAGAGTCATATGGAGAGAAGTGGGTTCACATACAGTACACCAGCAAACAGGAAATCAAATAATGTAAACTGATACAAAAGCATGCGAGTTTAAGTAAAGATGACGACCAAAACAGTGTTGGAGCTTTTCAGATCTAATAACATAACACCATCTTTCATAACATTTAACGCTTCTTATCTCCTGATCCATGCTCCATTATTTTTTTTTATCAGATAAAAAGAAACGCAGTAACAATTTCATGTCCCTTTTATGTTTTAGTGTCCGGAACTTTTATAAATAAAAATCTTTCAATGAGCTTAACTGTCATTCAGATGACACTTGGCCAGTTTAGATTTCACATGAAAAGACATAAACCTAAGAAAGGGTATTATTCTAAAATGTAAAATTGTTAAGATATTGTAGCATGAATTTGGCATGGTTACGGACACTACAGATTTTTTGCTTTTTTATGCTTTTATCCAAAACCAATTTAAGCAACAATTTGTACAGGTCATATACTTCTAGAAGCTTACACCAAGTTTAGTATCAAAGAAATGCTCAAAGAAATATGATTAATTTGCATTTTAAATGATTATTGTTTGAAGCGAGACAGTACAACACTGGAAAATGGCCATTTTTAAGGCTACAAATAAAATCATCTGTCCAAAACTGCTGAAGTTAGAAACTTAAAGCTTTTAGGAAAGTAAGACTGGTCACTACCATGTTGCATGAACTTAAGAATGAAGTAGCTTCTTCGGCTGCACACATTTTCAATACTGTGTTTTGTCCACAAGAACAACGCAAGAATAAGCTGTATACATCGCTTACCGGTTTTCCTGTGTCTTCTCGCTATCAGGTCATTCGTTGCCATTTTGAATTGTTTGGCTTCTTGCTCATCAGCAAAGTTGAGGCCGATCTGACATTTCTGTTTTGGGGGTAAAATGAAATTTGCATCAAAAAAATGCTTGAAAAAAAAAATAAAAATCCAACATGCAGGTAGGCGGAACGTCTAGTTATTTCATTGTTTGCTATAATGAATATGAAAGCGTACCGATGAAACACATCAGTAATACTGACTAGCCTGGAATATACTGTACAGAATTACAGTACTGTGCAAAAGTCTTGACCCCCCCCCCCCCCATTCTTCATACTTCCAAAGAGTCAGCCTTTCTTATACTTTTAATGTAAGTCTCATTCTCGCCAGGTTTTGCCAGTCGCTTTGTTAAGCCACACAGAACCTATGAATGACTCAAGCATAAAAATCATCTAACTTAAGGCCTGAACCAGTGAGAAACAGGAGCAGATGATGACAGATGATCAGGCTGGGGATTAGTATACTGGTGATGCTGAATGCTGAGTGGTTGAAACAGACGAGAGGGGACATGAGGTTGCTGCTGAGGTCGTTACATAAATAAGAAAAGGTTAATATTCTATCGTTAGGCACTTTGTAGTCTGTAGCAGTAAAACATTTGTTCCCATTTCTTATATGAAAGTTAATATGAAAAAATAAAGGGGGGGGGGTTAAACTTTTGCACAGGACTGTAAGAGCCCTTGGTATATTTACAGAAGCTGCTGCCAATATGGGAAGAAATCAGTACACAGACCTTCATGACTGTACACTACTATACTCCTGCGCGAGCTCCGACTCTAGACTTTCCTAACCTTACATGGCTAGACGTCTGGCGCTCTTTCATCCCAGGATTCTTTCCTTCTACAGCCCATCATTCACGCGCCTGGATTGACTGATTTTTTTTATATGCATAGAGCATCGCTGCTTAAAATTAACCATCTGAGTAAAACTAAAGCCTTACTGTTTGTTCATGACCAGACCGTCTCTCATCTAAGATCAACATCAAAATGTAACATCTTCTGATTTCTCTCCTGAACTATGAATGTTAAAAACAATAAATCTCTTAAACATAATTCTCATTCTATGAAGAAATTCCAAGGATCCATTGAGGAGGGTTAAAACAGGCATACATACAGTATATAGAAATAAATCTTCATTTAAGAGTTTGTATAGAACACACGCTGCTTTGACAGCACTTGAAAAACCATACAAATTTAAAGCAATGTGTATCGACTCATCTCAAAACCCTCAAAAAAATGATACAATAACTCTGTATTCCCAAATGAGTGACATTTATTAAGTCCATGCAAAAAAATAAAAAAAGTTATATAAAAATCTGGAAAATGCAAACTGATATTATGGATGTACTGAAGCTGTGCTTACAATAAATACTGACAACATTTAGAGCACTTACGTCTCCTGGGAAGGTCAGGAAGAAGGATTTGGAGGCGTGCAGCACAAAGTTCTGGTAGAGCTCCTGTTCAAACACGGTTCTGCCGTCCTGTGAAAGCATTAACAGCATGTCTTCAGTTCAGAACCAAAATTAAACATCACATCACAATTTGTACGACGGTTTGATGAAATGCTTCAAACACATGACAGTAAGCCAGACAAAGTGCTCACACTGTATCTCCTGTGGTCATGGAGGTGGTATTAGATAGACTAGTTATTTAGACTATACAAGGGGTGTACAAGGGGTGCACAATCATTCACCAACACACTACATGAACTCCGCTGGGAGCTATCAACCCATCTCTTTATAGTCCTGATCTCACTCCAAGCCATTTCCATATTAAAGGGGTTCCTGGGAGGCCAGAGTTTCTAATGCGAAGGAGGCAGTCTGATCATGGCTTCGACACCCTAAGGAAACTTTCGACCCTGATGGTATCCAAGCACTACAGCAGCAGTAATGAGCTCGCCCCATCATCAGATGATTGCAAGTTCGAATCAAAGTTCGGGTGATACTGTAGCCTCCTGCCGCTGGGAGCCTAGAGAGCCGATTGGCCGAGCTCTCTTGGGGGCGGGATGCAACGCGCTCTAGTGTTCGTTCATCAATCGTGACTCTAACCAATCATGAGTGAAAAGAGCGGACAGCGCTATCCAAGTCTCGGTTGGACTTGACTTGTATTATAGCTAAACATTTTCAAAGTACACTAACAAAGCACTCATCTTGTAATAATGTAATCAACTTAAAAAACATGATATGATCTGCATGCATCTATGGAAAGATCATCCTGACACCTTGCTGTTAGCTTAAGTCTAGGCACAGCTGGAGTATGATAAGGGATATTTCTGGGGATTTATTAGTATGCTTTAAATACCAGGCTAAAATTATCAAGATTATAAGTTATGCATGTTTAAAAAAAGGCATAATATATGTAACTGCAAGCCTTGCCCTTAGTCTAAGACAGCAATCATTAAATGCCAAAACCTTATATTATGTGAATGAAGCAAGACTTAAAATATGCAGCAGGTCTGTAATGAATAAAAACATGTTTCTGAGCGAGAAAGAAAGAGTGAAACTGGAACATCTACTAAATTCTAGCGAGGGCATGTTGGTATTACATAAACGCAAGGTTAACCAGCAGAGGAAACTATGTGCCGAGCGCACATTCCACAAAGTCAAGCGGCGATGTCACTTTTCCCTGAAACGTAATTTAACCAGCACCTGTCCTGAATGACGAGGAACCCTGACGCATATCCTGGGCCCACAGAACAACAGTTTTCTACATAACCGGCATTCCATTTCACCCCTCCCATCCAAACCAGCCAGCGGGAGCGACAGCGAAAGTCGATCATCCGTATCAGAAATGGTAACGCTGCTTGCAAGACTCTTCAAAACACCCATGGTGTAGAGAGGTCAAAAGTGTAGGACTGTGGGTTTGGCATGCACCTCTGTGGACGAAAAACACTTAAAAGCCAGCAGTGTTCTGGGACAAAGGAGACTTAAAATAAACCTCATTCAGATCCACCGCCATGAACCAATCCTGTGGTTGCACGACTTTAGCATACATAAGAAAGCGTCTAGAGAGACCTCTTTGAAATGTAGAACAGGACAAAGACTTCTCCACCGTTCTTCTGAACAAAGATGCCACTAGTTCAGTTTTGGTCTGAAACAGACGCCCTGACACAGAGCAATGACACTGCTTTGGCTTGATGTCGATGACGACTTGGGCTCATATTGCTGGTGGTGTAGTTGGAGGTTTTACCCGTTACAGGGACCACTGATCTGATTTCCAATGATAACATTGGCGCGATCGGTTTTCTATCACTTGTTTGCCTTTTTCATGTCACAGTATGGGATAATTAACATTAACATTTTGATTCATACACATTCACATTCAATACAAACTTAAATAATTATTTTGATAGTGTAAAGCTGCTTTGCGACAATGACAATTGTTCCATCACTATACTGATAAAATTGAATTGAATACACCACTTTATCCTTCATACAGGGTCACAGGGGGTATGGAGCCCTTATCACAAAACTGACGGCACGTGGCGGGGCACACCCTGGATAGGGTGCCAGTCCAAGACAGTGCACACACATACACAGTCATTATTCACACACTATGAGCAATATGGAAGCGCCAATTAGCCTAATCTGCATGTCTATGGACACTGGGAGGAAACTGGAGTATGCAGAGGAAACCCACTCCATCCAAAAACAAGCCTGCTCCATCCTCTCTCTGGCCCTTATTCCTGTTTCAGTGAGTTCACCCTTCCTCACCACCTAAAGGCACTAAAGCTTCTAGAGCAAATGGTGGTCAAAGGGGTTAGGGTGTAAAGAAGAACCTACTCCCTTTATACCCCCAGCCTATTTGACCAGCACGTGCTCTAGCACCGTCCCTCGTCTCTGGAATCCCCTCCGAGACATCACAGAATCAAATGTTTTATATATCATTATCCTGGTGATGCATGATGTGCATTAGAGAGAAAGCATACCCGTGCTACTCTATGTTTCCTCAAGATTTTGTTTTCGGATATGCTTTAAAAAAAAGAAAAATGCTTTATTTAACACCAGAACAAAAGTCTAACTTGAATACATCGCTGGTGTGATGTTTCCGAGCAGAATCTGACTTGCGCTGCGGGTCACACAGTCGCCTATTATGGCGGTGTCACATGTTCTCAAGACAAACAATAGAAATCTCAACTAACTATGCAACTCCACCAGAGCAACTGCACACAAATAAGAGCTGGATTCCTCTGCTGAATCGGCACAAACTGTGCAAAGTTAGTAACGTTAAACCTGAAATAGTACTACTAGTAGAGATGTGGGAGAAAAGTATTAATAATAATGGAATATAACCAGTTTACACACCCTCGAGGTTTAGTTCTGAATCTTAATGTTATTTTTCAGGTAAGTATTGTTTGTGATTCTTTCATGTGGCAATTCGTGCATCGGCTCACTGACCACAAATTTGATGTTTTTTTTAATTAATACTGTTTGCATTTAAAGGTGTCAACTTTTTGCAGTTCCTTGATAATCCTACAGGGGGTTAGGGTTAGGCTCTAAACTA